>NC_141685.1:1404800482-1405469717 GCF_964263255.1 Lissotriton vulgaris | reverse complement strand
GAGAGAGAAAAAGAAATAAAGAGTGAGCACAAGACAGAGAGAAAGAGAGAAACAGTGAGAGTGAGAGAAGAGAGAGAAAAAAGAAAGTGAGACAAAGACAAAGAAAGAGAGAAAGAGTGAGAAAGATGAAGAGAGAGAGAAACAGTGAGAGAGAGAGGAAGAGGGAGAGGAAGAGGGAAAGAGTGTGAGAAAGAGGAACAGAGAAACAGGAAGAGTGAGAGAGAGAAAGAGAGAGAAAGAGAGAGGAAGAGAAAGAGAAAGAGAGAAACAGTGTGAGAGAAAGGGAGAGAGAAAGAGTGTGAGGGAGAGAGAGGAAGAGATGAGGAGAGACACTGAGTGCCCACACTGTGAACAAAACCCTCACAGCTTACCTTTACGTCCCCGCTGTGTCTCCAACCACGTGCCGGGGACCTAGTGAAACTCTCAAGCTCCCACATCTGAAACACAGTACAGAATTATTAATGGCAGAGTATATACGAGTGCGTACGCCTAAATAGCTGTGCCGCCTTTGTGCATCCAGGCTGATGCACTCAATCGCCTCCCGCCGCCCAAATGTTTGTGCCCGCCGCTGCGTACCCAGGCCTTACTGCTCACCTTTTCACAGACAGGGCACCCTCCACATCATGGTGCCCCACTGCACAAGCCAACAAGTCTTACATTTGACGTTGCATCTTGATTTTGCAATGGCAGAGGACATACTAGTGCACCCATCATCATCGCAGGTTGCACACCCGCTCATTACTTGTGGTGCTACTAACTCAGTGATCAGTGAGGCCATGCACATGGTGGTATGCCCCCGCTGTTGCATGGCTCAGGCCTACACTGTGGTCCACCAGGGCACACAAAAGAGTCGGTGCCCGGACCTCTGGGATGGGCTATCGCCGTGGTGGTGTGACTGTGCCGGTTGCACGTGCGCTCAGTCTTTTTTATTAGATGGGTCACGTGTCCTGTGACGCCTGTGCTGGATGGGTGTGGTGTGGGTGTATACCAGCCATGAGGGAGTGGCTGTGGCATACTGACAACTAGATGTGTAACCAGCCATTGGGCCATGTAGCGTTGTTGTCCTTTCCTGTAAGCGTAAGCGGAGTGGGTGACCTGGCTTATGCCAGTCCTGCGTGAGGTTGTGAAGAATGACTCCGAAGCTATCGGCGTGGCTCCGTTGTGAGATCTATGAGGAATCAACTGATGTGGGCAGTGTTGCCAGATTGGGGTAGATCATGCACAATGGGGCTATATTTATCCGGATTGTGCAGTAAATTTTTGGTTTCTAGTTGCAAGAATATAAATATATATACAGCGCTCCAGCAAAGTAGTATGTTAAAGCGCTTTATTAGACAAATATTTACTTGGCAGCCTGCTGCAACATCAATTCCAATGCATTCACCGCCTGCTTGACGCTGTCCCTGCCTCTCCTTCCTTAGAGTAGCAATATTGAGCTACTTTGGGCTACTTTTTGGTTGGCTTTGGGCTAGAGAATGCTTAAAAAACTGGCAACACTGGATGCGGGTGTACGTGTTGTAGTGCTGCCGTCACCCGGGTCGCAAGCGCCAATGTGTTAATCTGTAAGCCAAATCCCACAACATGGCCAACATGGAAGGGACGGGGAATCACTGACCCTACATTAATCCATAGTTAAACACAAGAAAGGTGGTGGACATGACACATCTGTGTGGATGTGAATGTTTAGTACACACTCAATGGAGTGTTGCAGCTGTAGCAATACAGGGCCAAGTAAAGTTCAAGTTTCAGTTTTTGGCACATGTAGGGTAGCCAATTAGAGACAAGCTCATTGTAGGAGTTAGGCTGCGCCAACATATGTACTTATACAATCACTCTGCCAATCCCCACACACTTATAAATTCACTATATACTCTGCTTGCAGTACTCTATTGATCCAGTCTCTACGTATGCACTTGTACAATGACCGAGACAAAGTTACATAAACAAAGTTTTCCCCCAATGTCAAAGGTAAGTTGGTTGCATACGCTGTCCAGAGCACAATGTAATGTGGTAGGGCCCAGGGGCAGCATGTTGCATACATAATGAACACACGGACACAAATAGATACTGGAAGTGGGTATGGGCACGTGCACTCGACTGCTTTTTATTATCAGGGTCTCATGTTTAGTGACGTCTGTGCTGGACGCGTGTGGGGTGAGTGTAAGCCAGCCCTTCAGGAATGGGTGGTGCTGGCAACAAGTACAACAGTAATCATTGCATCAGACACAGAGATTCAATCATAAAGGATCAATGATTTGTGCTGCACTAAGGTAGGGACACCAGATGTGAAATAATACACAAAAGGTTTTATCGTAAAGGGTCCATGACTTGTGGTACACTGAGGTAGGGGCACCAGATGTGAAATTATACACAAAATATTGCATCCTAAAGTTCAAGTTCAGGAATTTATATAGCGCACTACTCACCCAGAGGGTCTCAAGGCGCTTGGGGAGGGGGTTCATTATTTATCGAATAGCCAGGTTTTAAGTTCTTTTCTGAAGGAGATGTGGTTCTGTGTAAGGCGGAGGTGAGTGGGGAATGAGTTCCAGGTCTTGGCCACCAAGTAGGAGAAGGATCTACCTCCCATGGTAAAGGGTCCATGAGTTGCTCTGCACTGAGATAGAGGCATCAGAAGCATTTAGTGTCTGCACAGCCAGCGATGATGCGTGGTGCGGGCGAGCCGCACTGGGAACAATGTGTGTTGCCTACTGGACTGTGTCATCTGCAATCGCGAGTTGATGTGAATTGTGAGCCCTGCTATCCGCAGTGTACACCGAAGGCAGTAGTCAGCACAGACATTGTGGAATGTTTTTATTCACCTCCTCTTGACAAAATTTGAGGACATAGAGTAAAATTCTCTCTGCAATAAATAAATCATTTCTCAATTTAAATTGTGAGTTCTGCTGACCGCAGCGTAGGTGTATGGAACAAAAGATGAAACATTTATTGAATACACTGACGAAATCTTGGTTCTTCTGAGTACAGTTGTACTCAGAAGAAACAATCTTGTAACTATCTTTTGCATTTCTGAATGATGTACTGCTAACATTCTTAAATGATAAAACGACTTTGACACACTTTCCTAGAAAGACAAGCCAGAGAATGACCTTGCAACCCTGTATTTTTTCTAACTTTGCAAGGATCCAGTCCTTGTAATATCGTAATCTTTTGATTCACAGTTTTTTCCATATTGTCTTAAGAAATTTAGTAAAATATCAATAGATTGTTGAGGTATACTACAAATATTACTACAATCCCATGTATACACTGGATCCTGGGTACGTCTCCCTCGAACTTCCTCAGCTATGACTTGTTCAACATTTCTAGGAACTATCTTTTCTTTTTCAATTGGAGAGACATTTTTCACTACATAACAACGACCACAGGTATCAACTGCATGCAGTAATCTATTTGGTTGAAAATATTGTATCATAAAGGGTCCATGAGTTGTGCTGCACTGAGTTAGTGGCTCCTGAAGCACTCAGTGTGTGCGCATCCTGCGATGATGCTATAATTGATATCAAAAAAGTTCTTGAAGCAAGGATACTAAAACGATATTATGTACGTTTTAAGGTCATTGTAGTCAGTTGCCTACTGCACTCTTTAATTAATGAATGAAGACTCAATTTCAATTGTGATCCCTGATGACCGCAGTGTAGGCAGGAGGCAGCGGTCAGCAAGGGCCCACAGCCACGTGACATTGAGTTGAGCTGCACAGTTATTGGCAATTCAACATGTGTGCAGCTAGCGATGATAAGTGGTGCACTGAGTTAGTGGCACCTAAAGCAACCAGCGTGTGAGCACCCTGCGATGATGCGTGGTCTGGGTGGGCTGCATTGGGAGCAATGGTTTTTGCCTACTGAATTCTGCCTTAATAAGTGTACATGACAATGACTTATGGTGCAGTGATTTAGTGGCATCTGAAGCAGTCAGCGTGTGCGCACCCTGCTATGATGCGTGGTCCGGGAGGGCCGCACTGGGAGCAATGTCTTTTGTCTATTGAATTCTGCCTTAATAAGACCACGTAGCGATGACTTATGGTGCAGTGAGTTAGTGGCACCTCAAACGCTCAGCGTGTGCGCACCCTGCAATGATGCGTGGTCCGAGCGGGTTGCACTGGAAGCAATGTCTTTTGTCTATTGAATTCTGCCTTAATAAGGCCATATGGCTTTGACTTCTGGTGCACTGAGTTAGTGGTAGCTTTGGCACTCAGAGTGTGCCCACCCTAACATAACATACCATAGCACATGTATTTGTAAAACGCACATTCACCCCAGCAACGGGGCATCTTGGCGCTGAAATAACAGGTGTATATTGTTACATGAGGTCGAACACAGGCCCCGGCAATGGATGCATTAGTCCACTGAGCCATCAGACCCGGCAATGACACAGGCCCCTGCAGTGGCGGCATTAGTCCACTGAACCCCTGCACCCTGTGATGATGCGTGGTCCAGGGGGCCGCACTAGGAGCAATGTGTCTTGTGTACTGGACTGCATCATCTGCAATCACCACTCCATCTGAAATGTGAGCCCTGCTGTACACAGTGTAGATAAAAGGCAGTAGTGTGTACAGACATAAGTATGTGGTGCTGTGCCTCTGGGTTCTCAGGGGGCCTGTGTTGAGGAGGCCCGCGGTCATGGCAGCAGCCACGTGGCAGGGTGAGGGCCGCTGCTCTGGAAACGGTTTGGCCTTCTCACAAGTGAACCATGCTCAGAGCTCCGGCCTATTTATTCATACTCCTATATTGGAGTGGCGTACGTTAGACAAGCCCACTCCGCATCTGCTTCAGGGTGGACAACACAGGTACATGACGAGATCTTCCCCACTGCCTGAGATAACATGGTTGCGTCTATTGTCCACAACACTACAAGCACCAGCTGTATATGTACACATGTAGAGGTTTTTTTTTTTCCTCATTTGCCTGACCCTCGTTTCCAAGAAAAGAACTCCAACCCCCGTACATGTCAAAAGGCCAAAGGTAAGATAATAATCCTTGGCCAACCCCAGACATTAAAGTCAGGCTGGCGGGAGAAGCTTTCTGGAATAACCGAGGAGGGAAAGATGTTGAGCGGCCTGCCAATCCCCTCAAAAAAGTCCATCAAGGCATATTTCGGCCTGTAGGACCAAATGCTTTCGAACGGAACCATCACATTGGACCCTGGAGTCTATAGGCATAATCATCGGACCCGGGGAAAAAAAAAAAAGAAACCCCGGGAATGATGAAAAAAGATCTACCTCCACTGAACCAGCAAGTTCCAAAAGGTGAGGTTACGTTTACTGCAGGATCTGGCCAGGTCCACCTTTGATGTACCATATAGGGACGTTAGCCAGCCTGCGTGCGATGGTGCCTTAGAGTCGACCCAAAATTTACAAATCTGTCGTCTTGCGAGAAGAATTGCATTGAATAGGAAGGTCTTTGCCGGCCCAGTAACATTGTAGTCCAGCCCAAAAATTATCAATGGTAGTGTAAGAGATAGTGATGTTTTGAGGATCGAGTCCAGAGTGACCTTTACCTCGACCAAGAATAGATTGATTGGGGGGCACTCCATGAACATATGGACGTCAGAGGCACCGGGGAGGTTACATTTGTTACAGCATTTTCCAGCACGAAATTTAGATAACCTTTGCGGGGATAGGTATACACGATGTACCGTGAACAGGTGATTCCGCCTTAACCAGGCGGGCTTAACGGTTTTGTACAGGAGAGTGAAAGATCTTATCCACAAATCCTCACACTGAAGGGCAATGTCGCCTGCCCACTGCTCGTCGGGGAGAGTAAACTCCCCATCTACCTCCTCCAATGTGGCCCAATACCAAAAGGTTACTTCTTTGCCCCCTGATTGCCTTCCTACGAGCTGGTGTTCCAAATTACTACTCCTCCCCAGGTGGGCCTTTTTCCTGATCAACTCTCTGGACCAGCTGACGAGCTGTAGTATTTAAACCTAGATAAAGCTGGACCAACCCTCTCATGTAGCTCGTCTCATTCTACTAATGCCCCTCCTGCTAGCAATTCGCCCCATCTTAGGACCCTGCCTCTTTTAAGGGAACTGCAAGAATATCCTCAAAACACGGGGGAAGCCCCAGGGAGTCCCAAATTGGAGCGAGATTTGAAAAGTAGGCCAACACTATTCTTGCTTTAATCAGCACCCAAGCTTTTGCCAATGAATGTAAGATCTTTAACCTTACCTTTTTGAAGAACTTCTACTCTCCAGTGGCACGTCCGCCCCATTCAGCATAGCCTTAAACATTTTCCCAAGGGATGAGCTTGATGGGGATTTCAGCAGCATCCTAGAATGCGACAGCTGAAACGCCCATGCGTAGTATTGTAAATCTGGTAAAGCAAGCCCTCCCTTATCCCTCCTCCTTCTCAGTTTCTTCCAGGCCAGCCTGGTTGCCTTATATTTCCAGACAAATGAATTAATTTCCTGTTGGCATTTTTGGAATTGTTTGGAGTTAAAGGCTAGTGGGATGGAGTTGAAAATGAACGTGAACTTGGGGAGAATGGATATTATTATTAAGCTTATTCTCCCAAGTATGGTCAATATGAGAAAGGTCCAAGATTTTAAAAGCGCCCGACATTCACGAAGGACATGATCCAGGTTGATCTGTGCAGTGTTATCGATTTCCTGAGTGATCTTTATAACCAGATAGCGCATTGATGAAGTTACTGCCAGCTGTGTGTTACAGATGTTCCACAACATTATCTCGGTTTTCCCTGCATTGATCTCGTACCCAGAGATCTGCCCGAATTCTTCCGCCCTTTTAACATCTATGGGAAAGGCTTGCACAGGGTCAGAGGTGTAGATAAGGATGTCGTCCACGTACAATCCTACCCGCTTAACCCATCCTCCAAACTCGAAAGAGGGGATGATATACTCCTCTCTCAAAGTTTGCGCAAAAGTTTCAATATATAAATTGAATAGGAAGGGGAAAGCGGGCAGCCCTGCCTGGTTCCCCTCATGATTTTAAAGGGCTCTGTGAGAATACCATTGACCAACAATTTAGCCCCGGGGTCCCTATACAAGAGATAGACGGTTCGACAGAAGTTGGCCCCAGCTGAAACTTTCTCATTACCGCGGCCAGATAGGGCCAATTGACCCTATCGAATGCTTTAGTAGCATCCAGAGTAAGTGTGGCCAAAGGGAGGGAGAAAGTGGAGGCGATGTCTATGGCCCCAACCAGGTCATGAGATAGGTCTGCCAGCTGATGCCCCCTTATAAATCCCTTCAGGTCTTGGTGGATTATTGAACCGATCTCGCTCCCCAGTCGTGCCGACAAAATGGCTGCAAAGATCTTATAGTCGTTATTTTTGGAGCGAGATCGGCCGATAGGACTCGCAATCCGTCGGGTCCTTGCCAGGTTTAGGGATTAACACGATGGTCGCCTCACTCCATGACTCGGGTGGTGCCACGCCATTTAAGAAGATGCCGTTGAAGAGGGCAGTCCATGATGGAATTATGGCAAGACCTAATACCCGGTACAACTCCCCTGATAAACCATCTGGGCCTGCCGCTTTTCCTCTCTTCAGTTGCCCGATAGCCTTACTAACTTGGGCTTCCGAAATTTCCTTGTCTAGGCGGTCGCTCTGGTCACTTGTTAGGGTAGGCAGTTGAACCTTTCCTAACCAGGAGTCCCTAGCCAAGGGGTCATCTGTGATCTTCCCCTTATAGATGGTCTGGAAGAACTCCTGGAAAGCGCTTCCAATTTCCGAGTTAGAGGTCCTGGCTATTAACTCCCCTTCCCGTTTTATTTCCCTGATGTGTTTTTTAGCTTGGTCTGATTTTATCTTCCAGGCTAGGACCTTACCTGCCGCCTCTCCGCATTCAAAGTTTGAGAGTTTGCTCTCCTCCCACCTCTTTACAACCCTTTTCTGTAATACGCTTTCCAGATTTTTTTTTCAGTTAGGCCCGGTTCACTTAATCTTCTATAGATCCTCCAGCGGGGCCAGACCTCTGATCTATAGTACGCAATTCCTGCTCTAAGTTTTTGATTTCCTCCCTGTATACTTTCCCTCTGTGAGAGGCTCTGTTGGTTATGCACCCTCTTAAGTAAGCTTTAAAAGCATCCTACACCGTTGCTATGCTGGCCGAGTTTAGGTTGATTTCCAGGAATGAAGTAGACTCAGCTAGCAAAAAGGTTTGCTCTTCCTCTTCAAGCAGAATCGTTTGATCAAAGGACCAAGAGGTATGTCTAATCTGTTGGGAATGTGTCAGGGTAAAGAGGATGACTGAATGATCAGATAAGTGGGAGGGGAGGTATAATAACTCCTTTAATGCCTCTCTGAGATTGTAACTGAAGAGAGCATAGTCGATCCTCGACTTGTGTTTGTACTTAAAATTCTGGAAAAAGACCGCCAGTGTATTGCCTGCCCTCTCCCTCCATACATCCGCTAACCCCAAAGTTGACATTATTGATAGAAGAATAAGCCTTGATTTTGAAGGCGCCAGGGCTCTGGAATTCGTGGACTTATCAAGCCTGGGATTCAGAACTATATTAAAATCTCCAGGCCAAATTACCGGGTCTTGGGAGGTGATCAGAGAACTCTGGATCTTATTTAAATAGGATGGGTCGTCTTGGTTCGGGCCGTAGTAGCCCACTAAGGTATATGAGTGGCGGTCTAGGACTATTCTATTCAGAAGCCATCTACCACAGAGGTCCTCATCGTAATCCACGATCTGTGCCTTAGCTAGCCTCTTAAAATGACGAGGATCCCTCGAATATTGGCATTGTGGTTCGTACAGACGAATTTGTCCACCCACCTCTGCTTTTTCAACATTTCATTTACTTCATGTTTGAGTAAATGTGTCTCATGCATGACAATGACCTGCACGGGGGAATCTTTCAGGTACTGTAAGATTCTATGCCTCCTTCCCCTCACACGCAGGCCATTGACATTCCAGGATAATAATAGAAAAACGGTCATACCCATTTCCTACTCCCTCTCTTCCACCCCCCAATGGAACTAACCTCCCAAGTGTATAAAGAAGGAACCCTTGACCTGACAGAGATGGCTTGGGTGACGTTTAGAAAGATCATTGCTAAAAGCAAAATTAACGAGAACAGGTTTACAAGGACATTTAAATTGTTTCCCCCCTCCCCTCCATGCCCCCCCCCTCCCTCTTCCATGTAGAGGTTTGTGCGCTTTATAGGGAGGTCATCACCACTACACTTGGTATTCTGTGCATTTTTATTCATGGGTGACCTGCGTCCTTCACGCATACTTGGTTGCCACATCTGCCAACATTCAAGTATTGTGTGGCTGAGGGACCATGCCATTTTTGGAAAGTCCGCTGTCCTGCGCTGCCTCAGTGGTAGTAGGGGGGGGGGGGTCCGGGGGAGACGTTCTGAGGCTGGTGGCAGTGGGTGTCAGAGCTGCATGATCAGTAAGTTTATGACATGTGTTAGTCTTCAGATGTGATTCTGGGTTGGGCTCAATTTCACACTGTAGATAGTCATCCTGGTTTACACCAGTAAAAGACAAATGTTAGATTCCTACTGCTAATGCAGCTTATTGCCTGTTTTTGGATCACACCCACGATTTGGCTGCTCTTTGAAAATATTGGGAAGTGGTGTTTTAGTGTTATTTTAACATGGGAACGCCTACTGTGCATATCATTACCGTTAGTTGTTGCTCTCATTTATGGCAATTTTTTTTGTGGAAGCTATTGCCGGAAAATAGGGGATATCAGCTGTTTTCACTAGGTTGGAAATGGAATGATAATTTCAAATCACTGAAAAAACCATAGGTTTAATGAAGATTATAATTAGAAATTAGCATTTAAACAACCTTTGAAATTCACTGAAAAAAAACATAGATTTCAGGGACGTTATAGTTAGTTGGACATTTTACTGTTACAAAACCATAGAAATTCCACTGGTATAGTTAGTTGAGCTAGCTATAACTCGCGCTCCCACAATGCACTGTTGATGACGTCATATATTACATATGACAATTTCTGTAAAATTTAAATATGTTTTCTCTATATATTGGCCAAGGTGTATTGAAGAATGGCTGCGTGTACAAGTGTCTGGATGGAGGATTTAGTAGGTGTATGACTGACTGTATAAGTGAGTGATTAAATGTGTCTTACTGAATGCATGGGTTAGTGACTAAACTATGTGAATGTCTGTATCAGTCTGTCTATTGCTTTGTAAGCTGCTGCATTGGTTGGTGAGTAGCTACATGAGTGTCTATATGGGTTATTGATTGGTTGCCTGAGTATTTGTATGGGTGCCTGAGTGTGTGTGTGGGTGGGTGAGAGGTATGTGAATCTGTGCATAGATGTGTAAGTGCTTCATTCACTGGGTGTATAGGTTCAAGAGTGCATGTAAAAACAGCTATATGGGTGGGTGAGTGTGGGTATGGGTGTGTTGGTGAATGAATGGATATCTGAGTGCTACATGTCCAAGTAACTACATTTGTAAAACACAGTGCATGTGAGAGTTGGAATATATATATGACTATATGTGAGAGTCAGCGATTGTGAGAGTGGCTGTATGGATGAGTGTGTACTTTTATCAGTGATTGTATAAGAGAGTAAGTATATGTTATCTGTATGAATAAGTGAGGTTGTGTGTGTATAACTGTATTGGTAAGCAAATAGAAGTGTTTTTGATTCTTTGCATGAGTGACTAGATGTATGAGTAACTTTGGATGAGTGATGGTGTGTGAGTGTTTATTTACGTGTATGAGTGCCTATAATAGTGTTGTATTGATGAGTCACTGCATGTATGAGTGACTGTATGGGTGAATGAGTGGATGTGTGTGTAGACCTAGGAATCTGTGATTGCATACACAGTAACTGGTATTGGTGTCTCTATTGTTTTGAAAATGGTAGTCTATATTTTAGAGTGGGTATATCAAAGGTTTTATTAAGGTGTGAGCAGGTGCATCAGATTTTCACATGGATGATGTCATCAGTGATGTTATTTGAGATGTCATCAGTGATGTCATCAGTGATGTCACTGACCATGTCATGAATGATGTAATATATGACTTCATCAGCAGTGCATTGCGAAGCGCGAGTTATAGCTAGCTCAACTAACTATAACAGTGGAATTTCTCCGGTTTTGAATAAGTGAAATGTCCAATGAACTATAACTTCCTGTTATATCAAATGGCAATGTCCCGGGGGTGGGCACATTGCAGGAGCCAGCCCTAGGGGGTGGCGGTCACCAGGGCCACCTGGGGCTCCTGAAAAGGGGCCGGGTGGCCCCCCTTCCATGTGTTTAAAACCCCGGGGAGGTGGTGGTCCCCAGGGCCCGGGGGTCTGCAATGGAATATTTAGCGTCCCGGGGAGGTGGTGGTCCTTGGGGCAATATGGGGGGACAGGAGCCCCCCACTTTTTAAAATTCAATTTAAGCCCCGGGTATGTGGCAGTTCCCGGGGCTTGGGTGGCCCGGGAGGCCCCACATCCATATTAAGGAATGACCAGGGGAGGTGGCGGTCATCGGGGCAGCGCGGGGGGCTACGTGCTCCTGCACATAATGAATAAAGCCCGGGGAGGTGGCGGTCCCCGGGGCTGCAGGAGGGCTACGTGCCCCCACACATAATGAATAAAACTCAGGCGAGGTGGTAGTCCCTGGGACTGTGGGGGGCTGCGTGCCCCCGCTCATAATGAATAAAGCCCCTGGGAGGTGGCGGTCCCCCGGGCTGCGGAGGCCCCCACGGGCCCTCGTTAATTACTTGGACATTGCCCCCAGGACCTGGCCGAGCCGGGGGCTTATACAAAATGAAGTGCGGTAGACTGCGCTTCTTTTTTTTATTTTTCTCGTCCGGATTCACGCACCCAGCGCAAATTCAGCGGATTCTTTTTTTTTTTACAAAAAATGCTTTTTGGGACCTCCTCAGCTGGCCTAGGGAGTCAGGGTGTTTGTACCCTGCCCCCTTTTCTTATTTTTTTATCTTCTTTTTCTATTTTTTGTGACTCGCTTACTGCCAACACTTCCTGGTTTTGGAGTGTTGGCAGCCAATCAGAAGTCAGCTCATGCTCGGGAGCAGTTGCGACTCCTCCTCGGGGCTCAGATATCGATATATTTCTTTTTTTATTTTCTCAGGAACTACTGAATGGATTTACACCATTTTTAAAAAAGAGAGCTTTCTGAACTAAGGACTACCTTTCTGCCAAATCTGGTGTCAATCCTTACAGCAGTTTGGGCTGTAGCCTGTTCCAAAATTTTCTATGGAAATTAACATGGAGAAAACGCGCTTTGGGACCCCCCTTTTTTCTTAGACCCCGCTTGACGAATCACCCCCAATCTTTTAAGACAGGAACTGACTGGAGCGCCCCATTAGTTTTGAAAATTTTGCTTAGGATATTGGCAAATCAAAAAAAGCTGTTCCTATGGAATAAGGTCCTAACTATAACTACCTACTGGTGAACATTTTATATCTATATATAAATATATATGCAAAAAAAGAAGCAGAGAACTCTGGCTAGTTCTCAAGTTTAGGTGGAAAGAAGTTCCTGTATAGAGCACTCTCAAAACCAGCGACACTCTAGATCTGCTCACCTCAAATGTCTGCTTTTCTATCAAAGTCTTTAAGAATAGGATTAGCACGGTGCCATCCGCATTGAGAATAGAAATGGACAAGCCATTTCAACAGCAAAATCTTTAAGCGTACTACTAGCACTTGTTCACTGGCAGCAAGGGATTAAACACGAAGAATGCTGTCCCATGATTTTATTTTTGAATTAGCCCCGCCCATTCAGGCTTCCGGGAATTCTGTTATTTGTAGTCTTGCACATTGCTACTCCAGTGGGTTTCCTGTTAGTCCCCAGTTCATTCAAAATTTTAAAAAACACAGTGGGTTGGCTTTGGCAGTCCTCACACAACCTCTGCAAATAACCAATGCCTCCAGGGGATCTCACAAGTCACAGGCATCACAACATCATGGGCTTGGATCCGCCGTTCCGCGACGGGCAATTTCCAAGACTGGGCCATCCGTCTAAAAATCCATCACAATCAATTGCTCCTTTTGGAAAACGCCTCACTTGGAAAGATATCACTCCTTTCCTGAAGTTGCAGCGCACCACAACATCATGGGGTTGGATCCGCCGTTCCGCGGCGGGCAATTTCCAAGACTGGGCCATCCGTCTAAAAATCCATCACAATCAATTGCTCCTTTTGGAAAAAGCCTCACTTGGAAAGATATCACTCCTTTCCTGAAGTTGCAGTGGGAGGGGCAGCTGAAAAATGCCACAATACTCAGCCAGACTTGTTTCGGGCTTGCGCCCTTGTTCACTGGCAGCTCACTGTACAAATATTATTTTATAATAATAGATATATATAGTTTATAGTTATTTTCTTGGAGGGGGAACGTATGACCCCCCTCCTGAGGCCAGTCTTGGCCATGGGGACCCCATCCCCCGGGGCACCGGCCTTATTTATTTTTATAATAATGTTTTGTTTTTTAAATACAAAAGGGCCCCCTTCTTTCCTGGGCCACTTTTGGCCCCTGGGAACACATTCCCCTGGGCCAGCTCTCACTTTGGCGACCAAGGCGGGTGCCCCAATGTCCCTGCGGTCCCAGACGGCTCCCCGCCTTCTGCGGGAGCCGGCATTGCTTTTGGACAAGGGGAGCTGCTAACATGTAGCTCCTCTTGCCCAAAAGCAATTCTGCTTTGCTTCTTGAAAGCGAGAGCAGGTTTCCTGCTCTCTCTTCCAAGAAGCAAAGCAGTGTTTGCTATGGCAGAGCAGGAGCGGTGCTCCCGCCGTGCCATAGCAAATGGCAATGTCCCGGGGGTGGGCAACCCTGGACTTTGCAGGAGCCGGACCCTGGGGGATGGCGATCCCCAGGGCCATTGAGAGCTCCAGGAGAGGGCCCCACTCCCTATATTTGCACAGCACAGGAGGTGGTGGTCCACAGGACTGTGAGTCGGCAATGGACCCCTGTATTCACATAATTTGTGGTCCGTGGAGGTGGTGGTCCCTGGGGCAGTGTGGGAAGGGGCAGGAGCCCCCCCACACTCGTCTAATTTTATTTGAGCCCTGGGGAGGTGGCGGTCTACGGTGCTTGGGAGGGCCCACCCCTATTAAAACAAAGCCTCGGGGAGGTGGCGGTCACCAAGCCAGCGTGGGGGCCCAAAATCCCCACACATTTTTTTTTTTAAAGTACGGAGAAGGTGGTGGCCCCTGAGGCTGTGGGAGGGGTGCGGGCCCCCGGCAAATTATGAGCAAAGCACCAGGGAGGTGTCAGTCCCTGGGGCTGTGCCATAATTATAAGTTGCCCTCGGACCTGCCCCATTCGGGTGCTTAAAACAAATGAAGCGCTGGAGCACGCGTTCATTGTTCTTTAACATTTTGTCCGGATTCGCGAACCCAGTGCAAATTCAGCTGATTGGTTTTTTTAATGCTTTTTTTGGCCCTGGGCGTCCTTGTAGGACCCCCTGAACAGGACTACGGGGTCAGGGTGTTTCTACCCTCCCTACTTTTCTTGTTTTTTGATGTTTTTTCTACTGTTTTCTTGTGACTCAGTTACCCAGTCACAAGATGGCTGCCAACACATTCTGGTTTGGAGTGTTGGCAGCCAATCCGAATTGTGCTCAAGAGGATTCGGAATATCCTCCTTGGTGCTCAGATAACAATGTTTTTATTTTTTTAATTTCTCAGGATCTACTGAACGGATTTACACCATTTTTTTTAAAAAGCACGCTTTCTGGACCAAGACCTACCTTTTTGCTAAATTTGGTTTAACTCCATTCAGCAGTTTGGGCTGTAGCTTTGTCGAAAGTTTCCTATAGAAAGTATCATCGGAAAAACGCATTTTGGGACCCCCTTTTTTCTCGCCCCTGCTTGATGAATTACCCCCATACTTTTAAGACAGGAGCTGACCTGAGCGGGTCATTAGTTTGGAAAAGTTCGCGAAGATTTGTCAAATGGCGGCAAAGATATTGTCAAAAGAAAAAACACTTTTTGAATAGAAACTCCTCATCTCGCTCACTTCTCGCAGCGAAAGAAAGAGCACGGACAACAGTAGTTCGTTCTGCTGGCTATTTTATTGGTGCTCGCAACAGATCGCAGTAGCCATGACGCATTTCGTCCCTCACAAGGGACTTGATCACATGACGCACTTTCAGCAGGATGAGTTGTTTAAATACCATTTTATTTTACTTTTACCTTGTGATTTTCTTAAAGTGACATGTGCATTGTTGAAACAGGGTTGACTATAAATAAATAGTAATGTTAGAATGGCTTCACAATGAATGGTTTCTTTTTAAGCCATAGACTTCAAATGTTTTATGCAAAGCATGCGTATCAATGTATAAATAAATAAATAAATAAATAACTATATTTAAATACATAAATATATGAAAAGATACAGATACTCGCACATTGACAGAACTGTATAAAACAACGGTATAAATATCTAAAATCAACCTTTAAGAATCCTGTTTTTTTGCTTCAAAACCATAAAACGTTGAATAAACATTACTACATTTAATTATTCATTATGTTTACCAATTATTTTGATATATATATATATATATATATATATATATATATATATATATTCTCCAACAAAGCAGTCCAAACCAAAGGGCGCACTATAGCACAGTTGGTGCACTCATCGGGGGTGTACTACCCCTACATCCTTGTCAGTCACCGGAAAGATAACGCTGCACTCGCCATACGATATAGCCAGTAACTTTATTGAGTTGAAGAGTAACTCCGCTCAACTCTCCACCTACAAGTTGCGACCACACTGGTCTTGATCACGGTAAATATATATAAAATCTATACTTACTTACCTTTTGATATTTTGTCCTTCAACATTTTGTCCATGACATATGAGATTCCTACCTCGATATTTCGGGGGCATACTGGTGCAGAGTAATGGATGAGGATAGACAAAAAAACTTCAGCAGACCACCAAAATACCCCAGCTTTTTCACCCCATTTCAGTCATAATGTCTCTAGATGAATTGAAAGTAGCTACTTGCAAAGGCAGGCCAGATTGCCTTACCAACTGTGAACTTCATTCTATAGTCACTACAGAGTTCGGTTGACTTACATCAAGCTACTGAACCAGCTTTGTGGAGAAAGTCATACAAAGCTTATATTTTCAAGTAAAACAGCTACCATTTAGCACACCACCAATGAAATCACAGTTTGCTCTGATGTCACGAGTATATGAATACCACTCAGGCACATTTATACTGGCTCATCTTCCCTTCAAATTCGCAGTAATTCTCACAATCCCAACAAATATTATTTATGGTATTTCCTAATCCCTTGCTCTCTCCTTAGGATGAAAAGGCTGCTAGAGCTCTGCTTGCTGTCCGGCCAATAGAAGATGCCATGATGTTCACTGTGTTGGTAATTTTTTAAAACGTCATTTGCTGTGCTCCTTTATTTGGCAGATGAGGTCTTACTGTGTCTTGTCTCTCCTCATCCATTTGTGCCTCACCCCACAGCTCACTCCTGTTAAAGTCTAAATTTTTCATGAAAATTTACGTCAGTGCCCTGACATTAGAAAACGTGTTTCATTTTGTCAGAACTACAGAGAAAACAATAGAAAATGATTCTTTAAAACAAGATAAATAGGTTTGCAGTTTTAAACCGTAGGAGAAGACGCCTTCTTGGGCATGTAAAAAATAAACTGCAGCTTAAATAAAGTAGTAGGCCCTCAGACCTACTGTGCTTAAATGACTATGCCTGAAAATGTCTTTCGACTTCTGTTTGACATCTAAATAAAATGCCTTTTAGAACTACTGACCTGATCATCTGGCTGCAAAATCGTTCATCACTTTAAAATGTGCTGCTCTAAGGTAAATGTCATTTCTTCGTTTTCTCACACTATATGATTTCCTTAATTCTCTAAACAATGCATGTCAATATATATATATATATATATATATATATATATATATATATATATATGTATGTATTTTTTTTTGATAATCAACTTTATTTGGTATTTAAAACAACGTACAGAATTCATTGGGTGCAGCTCGGTCAAATCACACAGCAAATTATTACAGACGAATCGGGAAGATTGGGTCTTCCAATTCCAGTCCATACCTGGGTTCACAGGGGCAAAAGGAAAAGAGGCATAGATCATACAGTACAGCTTCGATCATGGTGGTACCAGATTGAACCATTTCCCCCAAATCTTATGGAACAGTTCCATTGCCCCCCTGGCTTCAAACAGGACCTCCTCCTGGGTCCCGCACCAATCAACCCCCCTCCTCAACCCCCCCACTGCAGGCGGCACAGGTCGTGACCAGTGCCTTGCTTTGTCCCTTTTGGCTACTGTCAGCGCAGTCCCCAGGAGGCGCTTGTACGCCCCAGAACCGTCCAGACCATCAAAGACCCCCAATAGCAGCCTTATTGGCTTGTGAGGAACCTCCCACCCCAAGGCTCGTGTGAGCTCTCGCTCCACTCCCCTCCAAAACTGTGGCAGCCTAGGGCAGAGCCACACCACATGATAAAAATCCGCTGGTGCGAAACCACACCTTGGGAATTCCGGAGTGGGTCGCAAGCGGGCGCGAAAAAGGCGGTCGGCGGAGAGGTAGGCCGCATGGAGATTGTAAATCTGGACCAGAATTCCCAACGAGTGCGCAGCGAGTCCAGGGACTCGGGGCCTTATTGACTAGGGAGTGGTAGATACCCCTCCCCTCCCCAGGTTCCCCATCATCACCTGGGCCTCTAGCGGACTGAATTTCGGGAGGGGGCTGTGAGCAGGAGATGGGTCTGGAGCTCGTGGCGCTGTTGCAGGTACCTAAAATGTTGGGTGTGGGAGAGGGCATGGTTCCTCTGTAGGTCAGCGAAGGCCCGGATGTGGTCCCCAACCCATACGTCCCCCAGGACCGAAACGCCCACCAGATCCCACCAACGGAAGCCATCCAAGGCCGCCACTTCCCGGAGCCAGGTGCCATGCCACAGTGGCGTTTGTCTAGTGAGCTTATGGTCCCAGTCTGTGTAGCGCAGAGCAGCTCGCCAAGCTGTGAAGAACGATCTAGTGATGGATGCCATAGATTGTGGAACAGGGCTGCCATACAAGAGGGTCTGGATTTGGGGAAAATCTGCCTCCTCGAGTTCCACCCGGTAAGCTGGGTCGGACCAGCCGCCCGTTCACTATATTTTTAAATGAACAGAGTATTAGTAATGTTAAGCTTACTGAAGATATTGTTTTGCATGGTTTGATCAAGACTTACTGATAGAAATGTTTAATTGCTTTAGACTAGCCTTTGTCCACACAATGGGATACTGACATCAGGTAATAGAATAGGCCTGCAAAGGTTCTCATGAGAACCTTCCCTAATGTACTTAGTACAACACATTTAGAAACTTTTAGATAACTGCTCACCAGTGGGGATGCTTACCATCAGAAAAGGGAGGAGAGAGACGACAGACCATCAGAATACCCGTTTCCATTGGTCAAGGATGACTTAACCGTGCTAATTGTTGCAAATGTTTTGTGTTCCTAATTAGAGAGACAGCAAATTTTCCATGATTCGATTCCATTCTATCCACTTTGACCTGTGCTTCAATTCCTCAATGCTTGATGCAGTTTTTTCCCTTATTTTTCCCCGGATTGCAGTGTGCTACTGCTAATGGTGATATCCTTTTACTCTTACCTTTTGTGAGGAGACTTTCTTTTCGTGTTGACCATAGATACTGCTGTGGTTACATTTCTTTTGATTTATTAACAGTTGCTACTGCAACTTGTTGGGGAACTCACTTGAGTTTTCGAAACTGAACTTAATGGGAAGTTTATTCTTTGACTAAAAAGAAGGTCTGGAATTTTGCTCTTTTTTAAAGAGAACTCTTTAAGGGTTCTTATTTAGGTTAGGACTCTTATGGAACACGTTTTCTATTTCATGCTGACTCTAACGAAACCTTTTCTTGATATTATTGTTATCTAACTAATCTGAATAAAAATGATAAAAATAATAGTAAGCTGATAATGAGAAATAAAGCTTCAAAATGATCTCAAACCTCTCATCATTGACTGAACATTAAGATACTGAAAGTTGATGATTCTATTTGAAATTTTATTTATTACAGCTCCGTTCAATCAAGGTGGAAAAGATCCATTTGCCTGAGGATAGAGGAACGCAACAAAATAAGAGGCAGTTGTTGTAAGTGTTTCAGGTTTGCACTGGTCATCATTTGGGGGCATATGTAGGTAATTCACATTTTGCGATTCTCAAATAGCGATTTTTAAATGTAATGTAATGTAATGTAAAATGGCTTTTATATAGCGCATTCTATCACTCCATGGAGCATCTTGGCGCTGTAGGTCAACCCAGAGTAGAAAAGGGTGAGTAAGCTGGAACAACTCAAGAGATCAAACATTACACCAAACCCTTACAGGCCGCGTCAGAGAGCGTAAAAACCCAGGTCTTTAGGGCTTTCCTAAACAGAGATTCAGTAGGAATTTGACGAAGTGCAGGAGGAAGTTTATTCCAGGCTCTAGAGCCTAGGACTACAATGGATTTCCCACCTTTGGTCGCTAGTCTGAATTTTGGGACCACTAGTAAGTTGAGGTGGGAGGATCTCAGGTTTCGGGATGGCAGATGTCGTTTAAAGTTATTGGACAGATATCTAGGTCCTAATGCATGGTAGGCTCTAATGGCAATAATCAAGATCTTAAATAACAAACGCTTATGGATGGGAAGCCAGTGGAGGGCACGGAGTGCTGCAGAAGCCGATGATCTCCTGGGCCAACCCAGGACAAGACGGGCGGCGGCATGCTGGACCATCTGCAACTTGTGGAGCACGGTCTTATTTGCTCCAGCATATAGACTGTTGCAGTAGTCCAGTCTTGATGTAATCAGTGCCACCGCCACCGTCTTTCTCGTGGACAAAGGAAGGAGGTCAAAAAACTTCCTTAGCATTCGGATGATATGGAAGCAGGAACTTGCTACCCCAATGGCTTGTTGCTTGAATGAAAGAGCGTTGTCTAACTTAACACCTAAATTATGGGCAGAGGAAATGGTGTTAGGGGGCGCTTCAGCGCCTTCAGGCCACCACTGCTTAGGGGAAAATAGATTTTGCGCGCCGAATGGAAGGATTTCTGTTTTACCAGAATTACACTTCAAGTGATTGATCTTCATCCATTCGAATGTTGCCGTTAAGCATGTCTTGAGATTTTCTTCAGCTTGTGAAGCCTCCCTGTCGAGAACCAGAATGAGCTGCGTATCGTCAGCGTAGGAGATAGTGCTGATCTGATACGAAGAGATTAGCTCAATCAGGGGTACCATATAGAGATTGGAGAGTAACGGGCTCACAGTAGAGCCCTGAGGTACCCCTGTTTTAATTGTTTTTTCCTCGGATCTGTATTGGCCCAGCACTGTGATTTGTCATCTCAGGCTCAGGAAATTTTGGACTACTCCGCCTATCCCTGCGCTCCGAAGACGGTCAATCAGAATGGTGTGTGAGACCGTGTCGAAGGCCGCCGATAGATCGAGTAATATCAAGATGGCCTTCTTTCCAGAGTCCATAGCGGAGCACAGGGATTCAGTGGAGAATAAGAGTGCAGATTCGGTAGAGTGTTTAGACCTGAAGCCCGACTGATTTGGATGCAGGACATTTTAAGGAATCGCTATTTGAGAATTGCAAAATGGTATGTAGGTAAAAATTAGCATTTTTTTTTCAAATCTCAAAAATTCCTTAATTGCGATTAGCAAATTGCGAATCGCAATTAAGGAATGAGTGTCCCATTCATTCCTATGGGCCAAGAGGCCCATAGGAATGAATGGGGATACATTCTCAAATTGCGATTTTCTATGAGAAAATTGCAATTTGAGAATCGCAATTCCAAGGGTGCCAGGGTGTCCAAAGGACACCTGTTGCACCCGTGGAATGTGCCTATAAGTACATGTGGTGCACATACATGCCCTAAGGGCATGTCTGTGCGCCACATGGCACTTTGAATTAAAAAAGAAAATTATGTTTAAAAGGAAATCGCAAAATACCATCTACTAGGAGTAGGTGGTATTTTGCGATTCCTTAAGCCCAAATCGCTATTTTAAAGGCACCTCTAAATAGCATTTAAGGAATAGCAAAATTGCGATTCCTTAAATGCTTGAGCAAAATAAGGGATCACAATTTTTGCTATTCCTTATTATGCTATGTGGCACCTACATACCAAATGACCGTTTGCGATTCGCAAACGCCGGAATTCTGCGAATTCCGGCATTTGCGAATCGCAAACTCCTACCTACATATGCCCCTTGGTCTTCCAGATTTTGGGTGCTGACACCTCTGTGTGAAATCCAGAGCATGTGTGCCTGTGTAACGAGAGGTAAACACCAGGAAGTGCAGGATGCTGGCAGAGAGGCAGGTGTTACGGTGGCAGCAGGTCTTGGCACTTCGAAAGCTGTTTATGGATTTTATAGCAAGAGAGGGGAAGGGTGGGGCAGGAGAATAACTTGGAAAAGAAATGCAACTTAGATTCTCATATCTATGACAAAATCACATTTCATAGATATTTTTTAGAAACCACGTTTGTTTTATGAGTATATGTCATGCAGACTATTACACTGTTACCTATTACTGAGTATGAAGTCGTGCTGAGGGACACTTTGTATGAATATATCAAGGGTGAGTAGGCGTTTAAATTAGTCATTATTTCGTCATTATTTACCAAGTTCAATGTGCAGGCCGAGCCTTGGCTCCTTATCCAGAGCACATCTTCCGGATAGTATGGTGTAGACCCATTAGTGCTCTTCTAGACACAAAAGGTTAACAGTCCAAAGCTCAAGATTAGTACAATTAAACACATTAGATTTAGAAGTTTCATTCTTCCTTTATAAGGCTCTTGTGTCTCACACCTTGACAATCTACGCAGAAAATGGGCTGCTTGTACATCTTGTGAGACGTCAAGTGTTTATTCACTTCTCTACAATTTCATTGATCGAGGAGACAGATGTCAAATTGCATTGGTGTTACACAAATATATATTATATTACTATAAGAAATGGGGGTATTAGTTGAGGGGGGTGAGTACTATACATGCCTGCATTTTAAAAAAGGTAAGTGGAAGAATTTCCAAACAAATCGGGGGAAACTTATTTTCCCCATTGACTTCTATGAAGGAATATGCAAATTCAGCTAATTTTCCATGATTGGATTCCATTCTATCCACTGTGACCCTATGCTTCAATTCCTCAATGCTTGATGCAGGTTTTTCCCTTATTTTTCCCCAATTGCAGTGTGCTACTGCTAATGGTATCATCCCTTTTCTCTTACCTTTTGTGAGGAGACTTTCTTCTCGTGTTGACCATAGATACTGCTTTGGTTACATTTCTTTTGATTTATTAACAGTTGCTACTGTTGAGTTGGGGAACTCACCTGCGTTTTCGAAACTGAACTTAATAGGAAGTTTATTCTTTGACTAAAAAGAAGGTCTGGAATTTTGCTCTTATTTAAAGAGAACTCTTTAAGGGTTCTTATTTCATTTAGGACTCTTATGGAACAAGTTTTCTATTTCATGCTGACTCTAAGGAAACCTTTTCTTGATATTATTGTTATCTAACTAATCTGAATAAAAATGATAAAAATAATAGTAAGCTGATAATGAGAAATAAAGCTTTAAAATGATCTCAAACCTCTCATCATTGACTGAACATTAAGATACTGAAAGTTGATGATTCTATTTGAAATTTTATTTATTACAGCTCCGTTCAATCAAGGTGGAAAAGATCCATTTGCCTGAGGATAGAAGAACGCAACAAAATAGGAGGCAGTTGTTGTAACTAGTGTTTCAGGTTTGCACTGGTCATCATTTGGGGGCATATGTAGGTAATTCACATTTTGCGATTCTCAAATAGCGATTTTTAAGGAATCGCTATTTGAGAATTGCAAAATGGTATGTAGGTAAAAATGTGCATTTTTTTGCGAATCTCAAAAATTCCTTCATTTCGATTAGCAAATTGCGAATCGCAATCAAGGAATGAATGTCCCATTCATTCCTATGGGCCAAGAGGCCCATGGGAATGAATGGGGATACATTCTCAAATTGCGATTTTCTATGAGTAAATCGCAATTTGAGAATCGCAACTCCAAGGGTGCCAGGGTGTCCAAAGGACACCTGTTGCACCCCTGGAATGTGCCTGTAAGTACATGTGGCGCACATACATGCCCTAAGGGCATGCCTGGGCGCCACATGGCACTAGGAAATCGCAAAATACCATCTACTTGGAGTAGGTGTTATTTTGCGATTCCTTAAGCCCAAATCGCTATTTTAAAGGCACCCCTAAATGGCATTTAAGGAATCGCAAAATTGCGATTCCTTAAATGCTTGAGCAAAATAAGGAATCGCAATTTTTGCGAATCCTTATTATGCTATGTGGCACCTACATACCAAATGACCGTTTGCGATTCGCAAACGCCGGAATTCTGTGAATTCCGGCATTTGCGAATCGCAAACCCCTACCTACATATGCCCCTTGGTCTTCCAGATTTTGGGTGCTGACACCTCTGTGTGAAATCCAGAGCATGTGTGCCTGTGTAACGAGAGGTAAACACCAGGAAGTGCAGGATGCTGGCAGAGAGGCAGGTGTTACGGTGGCAGCAGGTCTTGGCACTTCGAAAGCTGTTTATGGATTTTATAGCAAGAGAGGGGAAGGGTGGGGCAGGAGAATAACTTGGAAAAGAAATGCAACTTAGATTCTCATATCTATGTCAAAATCACATTTCATAGATATTTTTTAGAAACCACGTTTGTTTTATGAGTATATGTCATGCAGACTATTACACTGTTACCTATTACTGAGTATGAAGTCGTGCTGAGGGACACTTTATATGAATATATCAAGGGTGAGTAGGCGTTTAAATCAGTCATTATTTCGTC
This sequence comes from Lissotriton vulgaris, assembly GCF_964263255.1. Lineage (NCBI taxonomy): Eukaryota > Metazoa > Chordata > Amphibia > Caudata > Salamandridae > Lissotriton > Lissotriton vulgaris. The sequence goes on along the minus strand of NC_141685.1, from coordinate 1,405,445,910 downwards.
ATTATTTACCAAGTTCAATGTGCAGGCCGAGCCTTGGCTCCTTATCCAGAGCACATCTTCCGGATAGTATGGTGTAGACCCATTAGTGCTCTACTGGACACAAAGGGTCAACAGTCCAAAGCTCAAGATTAGTACAATTTAACACATTAGATTTAGAAGTTTCATTCTTCCTTTGTAAGGCTCATGTGTCTCACACCTTGACAATCTACGCAGAAAATGGGCCGATTGTACATCTTCTGTGAGAGGTCAAGTGTTTATTCACTTCTCTACAATTTCATTGATGGAGGAGACAGATGCCAAATTGCATTGGTGTAACACAAATATATATTAGATTACTATAAGAAATGGGGGTATTATTTGAGGGGGGGTGAGTACTATACATGCCTGCATTTTAGAAAAGGTAAGTGGAAGAATTTCAAAACAAATCGTGGAAAACTTATTTTCCCCATTGACTTCTATGAAAAAATAAGGGAATTCAGGTGGGAGACAGCTAAAATAGAACCATATTTACCTTCCAAAATAGGGAGTCTTCCGCCTGAACCGGGTCTGTTGGCATGTATGTGTCGTTTTTACCACATAAAGAAGTAAGACCAAATATGATGAAGTTCAGGTAAGATTTATTCGCCTCATCCACAAACAGCTCCAGCTCCAACTGTCGTCAATTCACTCTCAACATTCTCGATGCTAAGAATGTTAAATACACAGAAATCTGTATTCTAAATAGAAGCAGCGACATAGAGAACACGCAAAGCTTGTCATTACAGTATGGAATACCCACCTCAAGTAATAACCACAATTCATGTCAGGATAAACTATAATAAATTAACCTGTGCCCACCGCCCTGGTAGCTGTGGCACAAATAAGAAAGGCTTATCTTAGAGTCAATGTAAAGTAGCATTGCAGTACTCAAACAGTCAAGTTAAATCATAATACAATAAAAATCCAGAGTTATGAATATTTTTTAAGATTTAACATTGAGCTTCAATGAATCGTTCTTGATGGCAGTAGGTCATCCACATTGAAACAGTTGGTCTTATTTATCTGAATTAATAATCTTGACACTCTGATGTGTCACATGAATTTTGGGATGTTTTCTTTTTATTTACCAATAGTGACATAAGACTGTGTTGCATAGATACACAACTCCTCCCATGTTGTACCACCCCTTGCCAGGTTATTTTAAATAGGGAATACCTATGTTAATACCTATTGTTAATACCCGAGTGCCTTGCACATTCAAATCGAGTATGTCATCCTACATTGGGTAATTTACCCATTAATTCACAGCTGGTGAGGCACGTCATGCATCTGTTTCATTAAATATCTTTTCCTAGGGTTTTTAAGTCTATTACCTGCATTGATTTTTTTATTTATAGTCTGCACCAAACATCTCTAGTTGAAATTGGATCGTATTTACTGATCTCTACACGATTTGTCATAAGGACCTCTTTCTTTCTGATCTATCATGCCCTTTTATTAGGTATCGCCTAACTATCGCGTAAGCGATGCTCTGCGAGATATTAAGTAAGGGGCTTCAGAAAGTGCTCCCGAAGGCTGCAGGCGGATCGGGTACAGTGCACCATTTGTCAGCCTGCGTGATCCCTTTCGCGGCAGCTTTGATCTTCTCAGTGAGCCGCACTGCCACTGAGAACATCAAAGCGGCCGCAAAAGTGATCACCACTTGCGTGTGCATCACTTGCGTACTTTTACCCCCCCATCACTTTCCCTGCTGGCATTCACTCCTCCCTTCTCACCCAGTCCTTGTTTCCCTTGTTCTTTGATCTCAGCAAACAGCATGGAAACAAACGTCATGCGGGAGGAAGAGACGGGCCGCCTTCCCACCGAAGCAGCCTCGGAAAGCGCGTGTGTAAGCTGCTACCAACGCTTTATTCCAAATTCCAGAACACTGCTGCTTACATGTCAACACTATTTTGCTGGCACAAAATCTTGTGGCCCCCACAGGACTGCCTCGACGCCGCTCCCCACAGTGCCCAATGTCGCAACTCTCCTACTCCCGCCCTCCTCCGCAGGACTTCCTCGACCCGCTCCCCACAGTGCCCGGTGTCGCAACTCTCCAACTCCCGCCCTCCCCCGCAGGACTGCCTCGACCCGCTCCCCACAGTGCCCCGTGTCACAACTCTCCCACTCCCCCCTCCACCGCAGGACTGCCTCAACGCCGCACCCCACAGTGCACGGTGTCGCAACTCTCCCAGTCCCTCCCCCACACAATGGAACGACCCCATGGATCCTTACCACCAGACACTATTCTTGTTATCCCGTACAATCTCCTCAAGGGCAGCCTAGTTCCCCAGCTTAACCCTGTAACCAGACCCTGACTGCCCTGTCCTACGCTGGCGAAGTTTCCTATCTCTGAGCAGCATGCACAGGACTACACTGTTTGCGGAAGGCTCAATTTTCAGTTTAAAGGCGTTGTGCCAGTGACGCTCTTTATCTCGGTTGCTCACATATGCTGTTTTTATTTTTACGTAGATCTCGAATATTCCATATGCCATTCCAAGATAAAAATTTGTATCTCTGCTAATTCATATTTTGCCTTAAATGGAATGTTTACTACTTATATTTTTAAAGCAAATACACGTGAAGACGTCAGCGTCCTGTTAATTTAGAGTTGCATTTAATAGCATTTAGCAGTGTTCCAGGCGTTCCTCCGGGAGCAACACCCGAGGAGGAACGAACAGACTGGTACTCGTCTGTGTCCCTACATTCTCATCATCAGCTACTGCCCACTATAAACAAAATAGGGGAAAACAATAAAGGGGATGAGCAGAGGCCACAGACCTGCATATAGAGACTGACCTAATGGCAGTTTTCCGGTATGAACAAAGATAGCTACGAACACTGGAGTTTTAATTTCTTCTATGGGGGCGCTGGTATACGTATGAATAGCAGATACCTGGTACAATAAAAGGAGAAAATATGATGCAGACAAGACACAGACCCAAACCCTGATGACGTTGCCGGTAAATTTAAATAGGCAATGAAACATTTTGGTTTTAACACAGCAGGCTCACAGCAAGGAATAAAAGTATTACAGCCAGTGCAGCCTAGCTCTTTTTAATTGATAGGTGTCTCCAAATCCTATATATAGAATTTGGCATACCTTTTGGGTCATTAGCACATAAACACAATTGTTATTTTTGCTTTATTTGCACTATCTGTCTTTCCCCTTTATTGTTTTCCCCTATTTTGTTTATAGTGGGCAGTAGCTGATGATGAGAACGTAGGTACACAGACAAATACCAGTTTGTTTGTTCCTCCTCGGGTGTTGCTCCCGTGAAGCACTGCCTACTTTCCCACACTTTTTTCTTGTATTGGTGGGTTGCTCTCACGGTTGTCATAGTTCCACACATATACAGATTTTACATATTGTAAATTATGACCTGATGGTATACATAAGCAGATGTACAAAGTTGTCCACCGTGGCGGATATCCTAAAATAGGTGTATCCAGCCCGTCTACACCAGTGCTTAGCTGCACAGAAAGGTATCCATTGAATTCTCTTGGAAGACAAGTGTTTTTACCAAAAATAGGGGCAGGTCTAGTAGTGTTGTAAGTAGAGTGAGTGGGGGGCGGCCTGTTTAAACCCCTTTTCTTTCCCCCTGTGGCTCCTAGTAGTTTATAGTGCCTCCGGAAACAACAAATGGTACGAATGCGCAATACAGGTGCTCGTAACATAACCTAGTTCGTGTGTGCCTGCAGTGCACAAAGCAAGTCTGACACTTTACCATTGTACACGGCCTTGTTTTTCTTTACTAAGTCATTCGTGTTTACTTTGTGCCACATAGTGTTTACTTTTCTTTTCTTCGCTTTTTTTGTCTCAATACACAACAGTACCGTATTCTGTTCCCTTTCCCATATACACACGCACTCTGCCTGTAGTTGATATATAGCAGACTCATGCCCTGCAGCACTGTTTCCTGTCTGTGAAAAATATTCCTTTTCTAATATATCACACCATCTATTGTGTGTTCTAAATTAGCCCCTAAAACATGCTTGTTTTGGTTTCTATACTTCAACTCCGCCTTTACCCCTCCCTTAAAACTTCAATCACAATTGCAAACAGCAAACAGCCAGACTAAAAAGCGCCTTTAGCCCATCTACCACTTACATTTCCTGTTTGACATTTCCACAAAACTTGTGAAACGTTTAACATCAGTGCCAAAACAATACAACAAATAATCTTTAAATGCATTCTCCTACTGTAGCAACAGCCATCTTATACTAGTCACAAAGCTACAATTACCATTTTCTCAGTGGACAATCCTCATATACCATGATTGGAACTCTTGATGGGAAACTGGTGCCTCAATGCACTTTGGTCGTACTGATCCAGCCCATGTTGTAATCGGCCAAAAGCAAGGTGGTAAGCCTGCACCCTCAAGTAGCCACTACCTTCCCATCCATACTCCTTTTCACTAACCTGTGGGCGCCCATGCTACTTAGGAGTCCAGGGAACCAGCAGGGCTCCAGATAAATCATTGGAAAACCAATCATCGAAGTTGCCATGCCTCCAATGCCGCCCAAACATTAACCTGACTCGGAGGATCACAAGCCATGTCTGACTTACTAGTTATCATAATTTGCCGTAAGCAGCTTGGGAAAGTGGGGGGAATTGGGTTCTTCCAGGCTCTACAGATCTCACGCCTTGCGAGTAAAATAACATAAAAAACAAATTTAGTGGGGAGATCGTTTACCTTATAACCCGAAATAAGCCCTGATAGTATAGTGGGGGAAAAGATTGTGATGGGCATAGAATGAATATTTTCCAGAAATTCACTAATCTTGCCCCAATATTCTTTTAGTTTGGGACAATCAGCAAACATGTGGACATCATCCGCTTTCGGATGACCACATCTCGGGCAGTGGTAAGCTATGTTGGAATATTTAGCCAGTTTCTTTGGAGTTATATAGACCCTATACACTGTGTACAAATGATTTCTTTTTAGTGCTGCTGGCTTTATTACTGCGTTTAAAATGCTGAAAGAGTCGTACCAAACATCCATAAAGGTCCCACTGTCCAATGTTAAAGCGTTGCACCACAGTTTGTTTACCTCCACTTCTGTCACTTCCTCACCTTCTAGCAGCGCTGAGTACCAAAAAGATATTTGGCTCTTCCACCTGCCACCTCTCGTCACCGCATCGAATTTAGGATTTGGGATTTTACTATCTGAGGGTCTTGTTAGCCTTGTTGCCCACTACCCGGATTACTGATAGTATTTAAACCTGGTGAGGGTTCCCCTTGTCAGATTGGAAAGCATATCCCAACTCAAAAGCCGTCCATCCTCCTGCAAATCCCCCCAACAATTCAGCCCCGCCTGTTTTAATGGCAGTGACAGGTGGTCATTTAGGCATGCTTGAAGGCCTGGTGAATCCCATATAGGGGCCTGTGATGCGTAGTAAGGGATATTCAGCTTATTCCTCACAAATACCCAGTTTTTCAGGGCTGTCCCGAGAATCTTCAGCCTTACTTTAAAAAAAAAATTTGGGTCCCCAAACTTAAAGAGAAAATAATCTAATCCCTGCGGGACAAACTGTAGTAAGGCAGAAAATAGCAGACCCATAGATGATTGATCTATTTGGCCAGCCATTAGTCTAAAATGTTTGAAATGAAACGCCTGGCAGTAAAGAAGTAAGTCTGGAAGAGCCAGCCCTCCTGTTTTTAGGCTTCTTCTTAGTTTTTTCCAGGCGAATCGCGGGGCTTTAGAATTCCAAATAAATGATCCCAATTTCCCTTGCAGCTTTCTAATTAAAGATAATGGAAAAGATAAAGGAATAGAATTAAATAAGAATGTGATTTTGGGGAGGATAAACATCTTCAGAAGATTCACCCTCCCATAGATATTTAAGGGGAGAGTGGACCATCGTTGTAGTAGGGCATTTGTGTCCTTAATAACTCTGTCTAGATTAATTTTTGGGATTTCTTCAATTTTTTTAGCTAGATGGACTCCTAAGTACCTCATTTTATTTTTACTCCCTGCCGTGTCTACCTGCTGATTCCAGTCCATAATTTCGGTTTTCTCTTTGTTGATTGTATACCCGGAGATCTCACCAAAGCCTTCTGCAAGATGTATAAGTCTAGGTATGGATTCTTCCGGGTTTGAGGTATACATCAACAAATCATCTGCATATAATGCAAATTTCAGCTCTAAGTCCGCGATCTTAAAAGGTTTAATTAGGGGATCTAATCTTAACAGGCAAACAAAAGGCTCAATATATAAATTAAACAAAAAGGGCGACAGGGGGCAGCCCTGTCGAGTACCTCGGGCAATAAAGATCTGATCTGTGAGGGAGCCGTTTACTAAGATTTTTGCTGTTGGAACAGAGTATAATGACTTGATAGCTGTAATAAAGTTATTTGGGAGGCCGAATTTGACCATCGCCAGCCAGAGGAATTCCCAATCTACCTGGTCGAAAGCCTTGGCGGCGCCGACTGCCACGATGTTCAGGGGCAGCTTTTTCTCTTGAGCAACATCTATTGACGCAACCACTTGAAATGTCAGTTCATTGAGTTGCTTTCTGGAATAAAACCCTTTTGGTCACAGTGTACGACATATTTTACTACCTTGGCCAGTCTAGTCGCTAATACCCCCGCAAATACCTTATAATCGTATTGAATTAAAAAAGAAAATTATGTTTGAAAGGATATGTGGCACCTACATACCAAATGACCGTTTGCGATTCGCAAACGCCAGAATTCTGCGAATTCCGGCATTTGCGAATCGCAAACCCCTACCTACATATGCCCCTTGGTCTTCCAGATTTTGGGTGCTGACACCCCTCTGTATGAAATCCAGAGCATGTGTGCCTGTGTAACGAGAGGTAAACACCAGGAAGTGCAGGATGCTGGCAGAGAGGCAGGTGTTACAGTGGCAGCAGACCTTGGCACTTCGAAAGCTGTTTATGGATTTTATAGCAAGAGAGGGGAAGGGTGGGGCAGGAGAATAATTTGGAAAAGAAATGCAACTTAGATTCTCACATCTATGTCAAAATCACATTTCATAGATATTTTTTTTAGAAACCACATTTGTTTTATGAGTATATGTCATGCAGACTATTACACTGTTACCTATTACTGAGTATGAAGTCGTGCTGAGGGACACTTTGCATGAATATATCAAGGGTGAGTAGGCGTTTAAATCAGTCATTATTTAAACATTATTTACCAAGTTCAATGTGCAGGCCGAGCCTTGGCTCCTTATCCAGAGCACATCTTCCGGATGGTATGGTGTAGACCCATTAGTGCTCTACTGGACACAAAGGGTCAACAGTCCAAAGCTCAAGATTAGTACAATTTAACACATTAGATTTAGAAGTTTCATTCTTCCTTTGTAAGGCTCATATGTCTCACACCTTGACAATCTACGCAGAAAATGGGCCGATTGTACATCTTCTGTGAGAGGTCAAGTGTTTATTCACTTCTCTACAATTTCATTGATGGAGGAGACAGATGCCAAATTGCATTGGTGTTACACAAATGTATATTAGATTACTATAAGAAATGGGGGTATTAGTTGAGGGGGGTGAGTACTATACATGCCTGCATTTAAAAAAAGGTAAGTGGAAGAATTTCCAAACAAATCGGGGGAAACTTATTTTCCCCATTGACTTCTATTACAAAATAGGCAAATTCAGCTAATTTTCCATGATTCGACTCCATTCTATCCACTGTGACCTGTGCTTCAATTCCTCGATGCTTGATGCAGTTTTTTCCTTTATTTTTCCCCGGATTGCAGTGTGCTACTGCTGATGGTGATATTCTTTTACTCTTACCTTTTGTGAGGAGACTTTCTTCTCGTGTTGCCCACAGATACTGCTGTGGTTACATTTCTTTTGATTTATTAACAGTTGCTACTGCAATTTGTTGGGGAACTCACCTGAGTTTTCGAAACTGAACTTAATGGGAAGTTTATTCTTCGACTAACAAGAAGGTCTGGAATTTTGCTCTTTTTTAAAGAGAACTCTTTAAGGGTTCTTATTTCATTTAGGACTCTTATGGAACACGTTTTCTATTTCATGCTGACTCTAACGAAACCTTTCCTTGATATTATTGTTATCTAACTAATCTGAATAAAAATGATAAAAATAATACTAAGCTGATAATGAGAAATAAAGGTTTAAAATGATCTCAAACCTCTCATCATTGACTGAACATTAAGATACTGAACGTTGATGATTCTATTTGAAATGTTATTTATTACAGCTCCGTTCAATCAAGGTGGAAAACATCCATTTGCCTGAAGATAGAGGAACGCAACAAAATAGGAGGCAGTTGTAAGTGTTTCAGGTTTGCATTAGTCATCATTTGGGGGCATATGAAGGTAATTCACATTTTGCGATTCTCAAATAGCGATTTTTAAGGAATCGCTATTTGAGAATTGCAAAATGGTATGTAGGTAAAAATGTGCATTTTTTTTGTGAATCTCAAAAATTCCTTAATTGCGATTAGCAAATTGCGAATCGCAATTAAGGAATGAGTGTCCCATTCAATCCTATGGGCCAAGAGACATAATTCGACTCCATTCTATCCACTGTGACCTTATGCTTCAATTCCTCAATGCTTGATGCAGTTTTTTCCCTTATTTTTCCCCGGATTGCAGTGTGCTACTGCTAATGGTGATATCCTTTACTCTTACCTTTTGTGAGGAGACTTTCTTTTCGTGTTGACCATAGATACTGCTGTGGTTACATTTCTTTTGATTTATTAACAGTTGCTACTGCAACTTGTTGGGGAACTCACCTGAGTTTTCGAAACTGAACTTAATGGGAAGTTTATTCTTTGACTAACAAGAAGGTCTGGAATCTTGCTCTTTTTTAAAGAGAACTCTTTAAGGGTTCTTATTTAGGTTAGGACTCTTATGGAACACGTTTTCTTTTTCATGCTGACTCTAACGAAACCTTTTCTTGATATTATTGTTATCTAACTAATCTGAATAAAAATGATAAAAATAATACTAAGCTGATAATGAGAAATAAAGCTTTAAAATGATCTCGAACCTCTCATCATTGACTGAACATTAAGATACTGAAAGCTGATGATTCTATTTGAAATTTTATTTATTACAGCTCCGTTCAATCAAGGTGGAAAACATCCATTTGCCTGAAGATAGAGGAACGCAACAAAATAGGAGGCAGTTGTTGCGTTTCAGGTTTGCACTGGTCATCATTTGGGGGCATAAGTAGGTAATTCACATTTTGCGATTCTCAAATAGCGATTTTTAAGGAATCGCTATTTGAGAATTGCAAAATGGTATGTAGGTAAAAATGTGAATTTTTTTGCGAATCTCAAAAATTCCTTCTTTGCGATTAGCAAATTGCGAATCGCAATTAAGGAATGAATGTCCCATTCATTCCTATGGTCCAAGAGGCCCATAGGAATGAATGGGGATACATTCCCAAATTGCGATTTTCTATGAGAAAATCACAATTTGAGAATCGCAATTCCAAGGGTGCCAGGGTGTCCAAAGGACCCCTGTTGCACCTGTGGAATCTGCCTGTAAGTACATGTGGCGCACATACATGCCCTAAGGGCATGTCTGTGCGCCACATGGCACTTTGAATTAAAAAAAAATTACTTTTGAAAGGAAATCGCAAAATACCATCTACTTGGAGTAGGTGGAATTTTGCGATTCCTTAAGCCCAAATCGCTATTTTAAAGGCACCCCTAAATAGCATTTAAGGAATCGCAAACTTGCGATTCCTTAAATGCTTGAGCAAAATAAGGAATCGCAATTTTTGGTATTCCTTATTATGCTATGTGGCACCTACATACCAAATGGCCGTTTGCGATTAGCAAACGCCGGAATTCTGCGAATTCCGGCGTTTGCAAATCGCAAGCCCGTACCTACATATGCCCCTTGGTCTTCCAGATTTTGGGTGCTGACACCTCTGTGTGAAATCCAGAGCATGTGTGCCTGTGTAACGAGAGGTAAACACCAGGAAGTGCAGGATGCTGGCAGAGAGGCAGGTGTTACGGTGGCAGCAGACCTTGGCACTTCGAAAGCTGTTTATGGATTTTATAGCAAGAGAGGGGAAGGGTGGGGCAGGAGAATAACTTGGAAAAGAAATGCAACTTAGATTCTCATATCTATGTCAAAATCACATTTCATAGATATTTTTTAGAAACCACGTTTGTTTTATGAGTATATGTCATGCAGACTATTACACTGTTACCTATTACTGAGTATGAAGTCGTGCTGAGGGACACTTTGTATAAATATATCAAGGGTGAGTAGGCGTTTAAATTAGTCATTATTTCGTCATTATTTACCAAGTTCAATGTGCAGGCCAAGCCTTGGCTCCTTATCCAGAGCACATCTTCCGGGTGGTATGGTGTACACCAATTAGTGCTCTACTGGACACAAAAGGTTAACAGTCCAAAGCTCAAGATTAGTACAATGTAACACATTAGATTTAGAAGTTTAATTCCTCTTTTGTAAGGCTCATGTGTCTCACACCTTGACAATCTACGCAGAAAATGGGCTGATTGTACATCTTCTGTGAGAGTTCAAGTGTTTATTCACTTCTCTACAATTTCATTGATCGAGGAGACAGATGTCAAATTGCATTGGTGTAACACAAATATATATTAGATTACTATAAGAAATGGGGGTATTATTTGAGTGGGGGTGAGTACTATACATGCCTGTATTTTAGAAAAGGTAAGTGGAAGAATTTCAAAACAAATCGTGGGAAACCTATTTTCCCCATTGACTTCTATTAAAAAATAAGCAAATTCAGGTGGGAGACAGCTAAAATAGAACCATATTTACCTTCCAAAATAGGGAGACTTCCGCCAGAACTGGGTCTGTTGGCATGTATGGAATACCAACCTCAAGTAGTAACCACAATTCATGTCAGGATAAACTATACTAAATTAACCTGAGCACACCGCCCTGGTAGCTGTGGCACAAAGAAGAAAGGCTTATCTTAGAGTCAATGTAAAGTAGCATTGCAGTACTCAAACAGGAGTCAAGTTAAATCATAATACAATAAAAATCCAGAGTTATGAACATTTTTTAAGATTTTACATTGAGCTTCAATGAACCGTTCTTGATGGCAGTAGGTCATCCACATTGAAACAGTTGGTCTTCTTTATCTGAATTAATAATCTTGACACTCTGATGTGTCACATGAATTTTGGGATATTTTCTTTTTATTTACCAATAGTGACATAAGACCGTGTTGCATAGATACACAACTCCTCCCATGTTGTACCACCCCTTGGAATACCTATGTAATACCTATTGTTAATACCCGAGTGCCTTGCACATTCAAATCGAGTATGTCATCCTACATTGGGTAATTTGCCCATTAATTTACAGCTGGTGAGGCACGTCATGCATCTGTTTCATTAAATATCTTTTCCTAGGGTTTTTAAGTCAATTACCTGCATTGATTTTTTTATTTATAGTCTGCACCAAACATCTCTGGTTGAAATTGGATCGTATTTACTGATCTCTACATGGTTTGTCATAAGGACCTCTTTCTTACTGATCTGTCTTGCCCTTTTATTAGGTCTCGCCTAACTATCGCGCAAGCGATGCTCTGCGAAATATTAAGTAAGGGGCTTGAGAAAGTGCTCCTGAAGGCGCGCGCACCATTTGTCAGCCTGCGTGATCACTTTCGCGGCCGTTTTGATGTTCTCAGTGAGCCGCACTGCCACTGAGAACATCAAAGCGGCCGCAAAAGTGATCACTACTTGCGTGTGCATCACTTGCGTGCTTTTACCCCCCCCCCATCACTTTCCCTGCTGGTATTCCCCCCTCCCTTCTCACCCAGTCCTTGTTTCCCTTGTTCTTTGATCTCAGCAAACAGCATGGAAACAAACATCATGAGGGAGGAAGAGACGGGCTGCCTTCCCACCGAAGCAGCCCCGGAAAGCGCGTGTGTAAGCTGGTACCAATGCTTTATTCCAAATGCCAGAACACTGCTACTTACATGTCAACACAATTTTGCTTGCACAAAATCTTGTGGCCCCCACAGGACTGCCTCAACGCCGTTCTCCACAGTGCCCATTGTTGCAACTCTCCCACTCCCGCCCTCCCCCGCAGGACTTCCTCGACCCGCTCCCCACAGTGCCCGGTGTCGCAACTCTCCGACTCCCGCCCTCCCCCGCAGGACTGCCTTGACCCGCTCTCCACAGTGCCCAGTGTCGCAACTCTCCCACTCCCCCCTCCCCTGCAGGACTGCCTCAACGCCACACCCCACAGTGCCCGGTGTCGCAACCCTCCCAGTCCCTCCTCCCCCCCACACAATAGAACGACCCCATGGATCCTAACCACCAGACACTATTCTTGTTATCTCGCACAATCTCCTCAAGGGCAGCCTAGTTCCCCGGCTTAACCCTGCAACCAGACCCTGACTGCCCTGTCCTACGCTGGCGAAGTTTCCTATCTCTGAGCAGCATGCACAGGACTACACTGTTTGCGGAAGGCTCAAATTCCTGTTAAAAGGCGTTGCGCCAGTGACGCTCTTTATCTCGGTTGCTCACATATGCTGTTTTTATTTTTACGTAGATCTCGAATATTCCATATGCCGTTCCAAGATAAAAATTTGTATCTCTGCTAATTCATATTTTGCCTTAAATGGAATGTTTACTACTTATATTTTTAAAGCAAATACACGTGAAGACGTCAGCGTCCCGTTAATTTACAGTTGTATTTAACAACATTTGGCAATGTTCCAAGCGTTGAGCGGAGGCCACAGACCTGCACATAGAGTCTGACCTAATGGCAGTTTTCCGGTATGAACAAAGATAGCTATGAACACTGGAGTTTTAATTTATTCTATGGGGCGCTGGTATACGTATGAACAGCAGCTACCTGGTACAATAAAAGGAGAAAATATGGTGCAGACAAGATACAGACCCAAACCCTGATGAAGTTGCCGGTAAATTTTAATAGGCAATGAAACATTTTGGTTTTAATACAGCGGGCTCACAGCAAGGAATAAAAGTATTACAGCCAGTGCAGCCTAGCTCTTTTTAATTGATAGGTGTCTCCAAATCCTATGTATAGAATTTGGCATACCTTTTGGGTCATTAGCACATAAACACAATTGTTATTTTTGCTTTATTTGCACTATCTTTCTTTCCCCTTTATTGTTTTCCCCTATTTTGTTTATAGTGGGCAGTAGCTGATGATGAGAACGTAGGGACACAGACGAGTACCAGTCTGTTTGTTCCTCCTCGGGTGTTGCTCCCGTGAGGCACTGCCTACTTTCCCACACTTTTTTTCTTGTATTGGTGGGTTGCTCTCACGGTTGTCATAGTTCCACACATATACAGATTTTACATATTGTAAATCATGACCTGATGGTATACACAAGCAGATGCACAAAGTTGTCCACCGTGGAGGATATCCTAAAATAGGTATCTATTGAATTCTCTTGGAAGACAGGTGTTTTTACAAAAAATAGGGGCAGGTCTAGTAGTGTTGTAAGTAGATTGAGTGGGGGGAGACCTGTTTAAACCCCTTTTCTTTCCCCCTGTGGCTCCTAGTAGTTTATAGTGCCTCCGGAAACAACAAATGGTATGAATGCGCAATACAGGTGCTCGTAACATAACATAGTTCGTGTGCGCCTGCTGTGCACAAAGCAAGTCTGACACTTTACCATTGTACAGGGCCTTGTTTTTCTTTACTAAGTCCTTTGTGTTTACTTTGTGCCACATAGTATTTACTTTTCTTTTCTTCGCTTTTTTTGGCTCAATACACAACAGTACCGTATTCTGTTCCCTTTCCCATATACACACGCACTCTGCCTGTAGTTGATATATAGCAAACTCATTCCCTGCAGCACTGTTTCCTGTCTGTGAGAAACATTCCTTTTCTAATCTATCACACCATCTATTGTGTGTTCTAAATTAGCCCCTAAAACATGCTTGTTTTGGTTTCTATACTTCAACTTCGCCTTTACCCCTCCCTTAAAACTTCAATCACAATTGCAAACAGCAAACAGCCAGACTAAATAGCGCCTTTAGCCCATCTACCACTTACATTTCCTGTTTGATATTTCCACAAAACTTGTGAAACGTTTAACATCAGTGCCACAACAATACAACAAATAATCTTTAAATGCATTCTCCTACTGTAGCAACAGCCATCTTATACTAGTCACAAAGCTACAATTACCATTTTCTCAGTGGACATTACCCTCCACAGCAGCACTAGCCTTATGCTAATACATTAATGCACCTATCATTTTGCCTTTAATTACTAATTATTTCTTCCATCCTTTGCACAAGCTACACACATGTTTTTCAGCACTCTCCACACGAATTCCCAGGAACATTTATAACACATACTACTCAAAATACAGTTCGCCCATTGCTTCCATGCTCACCTCGCTCTTCAGCCTAGCCGCCCCTCTGCCCCCCACTCACTCCTGCCACCTAATATCATGTTCACTTTGCCCCTTGTACTGTCCTCATACCTACACTCATTCTTGCTTCACCTTCCTTTCACTCTACACCGCACTCTGTCCTGTCACTTATCCTAATGTTTTTCGCTCGCCATGCCTATCTCTGTACCCCGCAATAAGTCCTCTTACATTAAAGCACATACATACCATAGTTTTAATATTTCCGCAAATCCTCTCTGCCACCTAATGGTCCTTAACCTTCAGAATGCTTCATATTGGTATAACACAAAAGTGTTGATAAAACTCCACCGTAAACATTCATCGCAGCACTTAGCCCTTTTGCTCCTAAACAGTAATCTAGGCAAATCCCTTACCACGCCTCCAATCTACCAGCCAACTCTTGCTCTTTCCCAACTTGCTCACACGCTTCAAACCGCCACACTAATTAACCACACAAAAGTATCAAATACTTAGCAACAACATTCTAGCTCAACTATCTCCATGCGAAAACTTTCATTGTAACAGCAGCAGGGGAGCCGTCAATTTGCATTATCTTTATTAAAGTAAAAAACGGTTGTATGTAGGAGCTTGAAACAATACAAATAGGTAGTAAGTCGTTTTCCATATCTCCTGCCACCTAAACATATGCACACGCTCTACCTTTGCTTCCACTATTTGCTTACTCCCTTTTTATGTTCGATAAATTCCTCGTGTTTTAATATGTACAGCTTGGTATTACCTTTCCTTTTAAGGTCTCGCTACGAATGCAGCGCTTGCGCTGCTTCGCTAGCGAGTCTTTATTGCTGCCTCTTTCTGTCCCGAAGGGAGACAGGAGGTGGCACACACAGCCACAGCCACACACACACACACACAACCACACACAAACACACACACAAACACACACAACCACAAACACACACACACAACCACACACACACAACCACAACCAAACACACAACCATAACCACACATGCAACCACACACACAACCACACCCATACAACCACACACACAACCACACCCGTACAACCACATCCATACAACCACACACATACAAATACACACATACAACCACACACAAACACAACTACACCGTCAGTGCACACTTTCACCAGACACCATCAGTCGTCAGTGCACGCTTTCACTGGGCACAGACACCACCAGCTGTCAGTGCATGCTTAGAGACCCCTGTGGTTATAACGCGCCATACAAATTAAATAAATAAATAAATAAATAAATGCTTTCACTGGGCACAAACACCACCAGCCATCAGTGCATGCTTTCCCCGGGCACAAACACCACCAGCCGTCAGTGCACGCTTTCACCAGGCACACACCCCCAGCCGTCAGTGCACACTTTCACCAGGCACACACCCCCAGCCGTCAGTGCATGCTTTCACCAGGCACACACACACAACACCAGCCGTAAGTGCACGCTTCCACCAGGCACACACACCACCAGCCGTCAGTGTACGCTTTCACCAGGCACACACACACCACCAGCCGTCAGTGCCAGCTTCCACCAGGCACACACGCTACCAGCCATCAGTGCACGCTTCCACCAGGCACACACACCACCAGCCAGCAGTGCACACTTCCACCAGGCACACACACCACCTGCCATCAGTGCACAATTTCTACAGGCACACACACCACCAGCCATTATTGCACATCAATTGTTAAGGCATCCACAATTAACTATTGTATCAATCGCAGTATGGCGCACTCTACTTTTAAACATATTCATCTAAAGTGCAGCATGCCACTATTGGTACAAAAATGAATACACATTTTTTGGCCTACAATTTATAGACTTTTGTTGCAATTGGTGTTGCAATATTTAGCAATGACAATAGCTCAAACTTAAATAATGCGAGACCTATTGCATTGCAAATGCTTGTTATTATAGCTACCTTACTTACAAGGCTTAATGGATGGCTAAACAAAATTGTAAAGAGAAATGAGCTCCTACTCTAGCCCTACAATGCTCTGGGTGGGCATAAAGCCTAAGGAATGAGTAAAAGAAGTGGGCCATGGGAGACCCAACCCATTATTAGAGTCCAAGGGCTGCAGTACTGTCCTAACTTCCTTATTTGAAGACAAGAAAGTAGTTTACCAGTGAGTGCAGGCCTCACCTCCTCACCAGAGCCATGAAATATATTGTAATTGTAATACAATTAATTAAAAAACATCAGCTGAGCACTTTTTCTATGCATCTGGAGTTTATTTTGCAAACATAAATGCCCGTAACGAAATACTCTCTGAAGTAAATCCATGATCCAGCTAATTCTTTTGTTGTGATCTTTGTAAGTCGGCTGTTTCTAGTTTCGAAAGGAGATATGATCTAGTTTCAAGAGAAGAAATGGATATATGCTCTGTACATCCCTATCCGTGTTCATGTAAGGACTCTGCACTAAGTTCCCTCTGACCTCATCTGACTCTCTCAAACAATTCCTTTAACAACTCACATGATAACTCATGCTGACCTGCTGGGGCATGCAGGGTTTAGTCCAACAGTTCTCCTGTCATACTGCTACAGTCTTCCATCTTTACCTTAAAGAGTGTGACTGTACTAGCTCACCTGCCCGTCACACTCCTTCTCCTAACATCACCTCAATACTGTAAACCATCAGGTGTTATAATCTAGTTCTGATTGTTCTTTCTACTGACTCCACTGGACAGTGTTCCTTCTGGATATCAGTGAAGCCGTCTCCTTAAATCTCTTTAAAAAAAAAAAAGCTGAAGTGGCGTAGCCTTTGATTGGAGGTATCATCGCAAACACTATTTCCCCTACACTTCCCTCTTGAATGAGTGACTATACCCATTTTGGGGATCTGCTGTTAGTCACGTCCTTTTGATTTTACTAAGATAAGCTATATAACATACATACTTAAAGGGGCTTTCAGCCAGCCTTCTTCATCCATTGGTCTGTTGTTCACATTTTAATTACAGCCATTACAGCATACCGCATACGACAGTTGGTCATCCCACTACAGCCGTAGATTAAATTCACAGCGATTAACGGTATTCTGCTCTTTCATAAGAAGCACATTCACACATAAAGTAGTTCCCTAATTTCAGAGGCTACTATCTCAATGTATACTTTTTCAGACTCCAAAAATATTTTTGCTTTTAGGCAATTTTTATTGGTACGGTCTGGCGGCTCAATCGACAATACAATCTAGCAAAAGCAATGACGAAACAAAATAAGCATTTGCAAATCCACAATTCGGGGGGGCAAAGCCAATGCTTGTTGTCTCGTGCGTCTTCTTCAGTCTTGTATTGTGCAACTTCTAGTATAGTTTTTCCCTCTTACTTAACTGGTTGATGTTTGCAATAGTTTAGTACGTTTCTAAGGTATGCTAGTGAAATGGCTTTCATCAGTCACCTCTCACCACCTTTAGGAAAATGTAATTGATCAGGAGCTTCAAATGCATCGCGTTGGCCGTAAATATCTTATGCCTGACATAAAACCTACATACAATGACTATGTATTTATTTCCTAACTACGAGCTCCGCGCGGTTTTTAGTTCCACAGCAGTGTGCTTTACTACCCATTCACTTATAGACTCACTCAATCTTTTCTCTTCTTAGGAAAGGGAAAATGGCAAAGTCCTGCTGCCGGCCTCCCGGTGGGCACAACTTTCCCAAGTTCCTTATCCGATACCTAGCAATACCATGTAACATGCAAACACAGGCATCAAAAGCCTTTTGACTACTACTTACACTGGAGACAATCAAAGAGTTGGCTAAGAACCACTCACCGCCCATCTTATTTGATATTTTTACTTTCAGCCATTTCTGAGCTATGTAGGCCTGACACCAATGTCCTCCAATTCCCAGATGGTAAGGTTAACAGATGCCTCCATGTCATCAGGGAAACCATGATCAATTTCTGGGCGTTCCATTTTCAAACCATTGTTTTCAGGTATGTAAGTCCAATTAGTTCAGTAAACATGAATCAGGAATACATCTCCCACAATACAATAGAATGTTAAGGGAAAACTCAGAAATGGAAAAGAGTGCCCATAATGACAATGAAAGGTGCACATTTAGGTGAGATGTTCTCACTTTAAGTAGGGTTGTGCAAAGCGGGCTGTGTTGTCATATTTCCACTGTTCATCAAAATAACTGTCTACTAATTTGGCAAACATCTTTATGCAAATCTAAACCTGCATTGGAAGGGGTTACACAGTAGTAACAGCACTTGGATATCTACTGTGTATACACAACAAACAGTAACATTTTCAGTGAAACGTGTACATGGTGTAGAAACTACAGTGAGAGTTGTTATTCTAGTGAGACTGTACCACGAGCTAGTAATGGTCACTATGAGGGGTAATTTAATTAGCCATTTACGTGTTTCCCTCCTTTGGGAGGTATGATCCCCTCTCTAGTCTCCCCTCACTCTATTGTGTCTATTCTTACAGCTCACCCTCTTCGCTAGTTCCACACATAAGGGCCTGTGTAATGAGGTGCAGACACCAGGAAGGGGAGACTGCTGGCAGACTACCAGGCGTTGCCATGGCAGCAGACCTCCGAGCTGAAAATGCAGGTTGGGGATTTTACGGCAAGAGGGGGGAGGGGCGCTGAACAGACACAATGACTTGGGAAACGAATACACAATATGCTGGAGTCTCGTAGGTACCCAAGGCAAAGTAAGCTTTCTCCATATTACAAAGCAGAAGTGTAAATTCTGGTTATAAAATATGTTGTGTTTGTCAAGAAATCACACAAAAAGAAGCAAGCACCCAGGATGAATCTGAGTGAGGCACTACCTGGGGTGATTTAATAGACATTTCCATGTGTATTACCTATTTCTGTAAAAGGTGACACATGTATAAAGGGCAATATTTAAAAAGTCATGCATGTCATTCTTACATGGTATTATTTTTTCCATGCTGACTCTTCATTTATACTGCATTATTTCCCCTTTCTGGATCCTGGTTTTTGGTTGGTGTGGGGGAAAAGTGCATGGCGATCACCAATTTAGCCTCTAATTTTTTTTCATGAATTGGATTGTTTACATACTCTCTCGGACAAACATACATCAACTGGATCACACAAAAATCATGTTAGGTTCTATTCTTTTATTTGGTTCCAGCGCAGCAAACACCTGAGGGCAATTTAGTCTCTGATTTTTTTTCATGAATTGGATTGTTTACATACTCTCTCGGACAAACATACATCAACTGGATCACACAAAAATCATGTTAGGCTCTATTCTTTTATTTGGTTCCAGCGCAGCAAACACCTGAGGGCTTCCTGGCGCTCTAGAACAAATATTGGCAAATGAACAGTAGTTATCTGCATATATGCTGGCTTTAAGAATTTCCTATATTTCATATGATCGGTTTGCATCTGCATTGAAGCTGGCAGAGTATTCCATGCTAGAACAACCTGGAAGGAAACAGCTTCGCCTCCTTCACTTACCTTCTTGATGAAGAGAACAAGAAGATCCAAGGATAAAACTAGTGCCCATAAAGGATGACTGGCAGGAAATCAATTCGCTCCCAGCAAAAAAATGGATGTGTCTGATACAAAGACTTGTGAATCAAATAAATGTGTAAACTCGCTTCTTAACAGGACAGGGTTGTCCAGTTGGTATGGATAGGTCAAGGTCTGCAGTATTCTAGTAATCGAATTGCCAGCATCAAAAGGCATTCATAATACTCATCTAATTGGTAAAGGAAAGGAAATTCCAAAACGCACCATGACAGAATAAAAATGATTTGGAAAAAGTCTTCACCCGAGATACCATAGGTAGTTATCTGGCGCACTTTCTTCTATCTCAATACTGTAGTATAGTCATGTATCAGATTGCACCACTGGGCATATGGACACTTGTCGACTGAAAATGTATCAAAGGAGCTAACTTCAGCACAATTATCCAATTGCAGCTAAAAGCATTTACCTCTGCGATAACGACAGAGTGGATGGTGTCCAAACCATGACGGTTTATTAGCAGATTTTGTCAAAGTTACAAGTTAATCAATCAGTAACTCAATTTAACATAGCATATATATTTATGTGTGTTTCAACAAGTTGATTCCTTAGTGACAGCGCTCTCTGTCGTCCGGTGCAGACTCTGGGTGGGTGAAATCCAGCCCAAATGTCATATCAATAGAACAAAGGGAAGTCGCACTCCAAAGATACTTGTTAAGGGTCTTATTCACTATCACCAATGCTTTTCACCACAAGGGCTTGTTCATAGTTGGAGAAGTCTGTGGTTTTAACACAAGCAGTAATATATAATTATTTACAATTAGTGACAAGTGACTCAGACCATTGGCACATATAGCAGACATCAAAGTAATAGGATCCTGAACTCACAAACTTTACCCAATGACAACATCATATATAAAACAGGACTGAGCAGGAATATGGAACGGAAATATTGTAAAACATTATAAATACTTGTAAATCATTATATATTACAGCATGTGTTGAAACTACATATCCCACAATCCCTCATAATGGGCAAAAGTGGTAAAGAGTATAAATTACAATGGTAGACAGACTTTCCCAACCATGAACAAGTCCTGTGGTGAAACAGGTTGGTGGTAGTGGTTGTTGTGAATAAAACCCTTAACGAGTATCTTTGGAGTGCGACTTCCCTTTGGTCTATTGATATATATATGTGTGTGTGTGTGTGTGTATATATATATATTTTTGCACATTTTTGCACTTTATTTCAGATGAGACTGGTTCTATGTATTTTGAGAGTGTGATTTTACATCTGTCTAGCTTTTATGGGATCGCTTTTTCTTGTACCGGTTGATGCCATCATGAGCTATAGTGATTGCTCTAATTCTTTGATTAATTGATTCATTCAGTCCATATACGGGTCAGCTATATACCGAATATCCTTTTAAACATAGTTAGTCGTTAATCTTCTATTTTTACTTACATATGAATTGAGTCCTTTTGTTAGCATGTATAATAATACTACCTGGATGCCAATTGATATATCTCATTTGGGATATTTTAATAATTTTGCACTTGTAGTTTATCAACTAGGTAGTATGCTGTACAAATTCAAGGACTGAAGATCAACCTTGCACTTGCACTTTATATGTATGTATGATTCGTCGGTTTTTATGTTTTGATGGTTTATTTACATCATAATCAATGAATTAGCTGGTATTTTATTCAGAATGTATCCAGTACTGTATTTTGCGTATTTGCACATATTAATGTTCCTTTCACATCTAGAAATTCGAGAATTAGTTAATAAGCTATTGGTCCACTTTGAAAACAATATGGAATCTTCGATACTGTTGAAATTCTAGTTGTTTTGATCAGTCTGTCTTATATTTTCACTCCTATCACGCTTGTTTTTAATGTCATTTGTGCACTTTCTTGTATTTTTCATATTTATTGAGTTTCCTGATCACGAGATGCATCATGTGATCAAGCTCGCGTGATGCGAGCGAAACGCTTCAGGGCAGGCACTATGCCTGGTTATTCTGTGGAAATTATGCCGGATTACATTTCACTGCTTCTGTACATCGCAATGTTAGTGTGATTATTTTCGGAGCACAACGAGGTCCTTGCCTGGGTTTCCTGAAAGAAAACATCATGTCAGGTTTTGGAGTTATATATATATATATATATATATATATATATATATATATATATATATATATATATATATATATATATATATATATATATATATATATTACCTACTGGCTATCGCCAGTAGGTATATATAGTTAGGATTTTTTCCCTATGGCATTTTTGAAAATTCTATGTCTAATAACTTTGGCGTTTGTGGACGGAATCGGCTGAAATTCTCAGGAAAATGCCACATTTTGTTTCTGAGCAGCCCTTGAAAATTTGGGGGGGTTTTGTCGAGGGGGGGCCGAGAAAAAAGGGGGGTCCCAAAACACGTTTTTCCCATGTTAATTTCCATAGGGCGGTTGGACTCACTTTTAGCTCGAACAGCTGAATGGATTTGCACGAAACTTGGCAAAATTGTAGGGACTGTTAGCCCGATGTGCCTTTGCTAGGTCTCAATATATGTGCTCCAGTAGTTTTTGAGACATTAACGTTTAAATCAAGATATATATCTGTAACAGCGCTCCAGGCTGCGCTCCGGTTCGCTTACTTTTCGCGAAACGGAACTTTGAGCGCAGAAAGCTGATTGGCTCTCCGGTGTCTGTCAACATTCTAAACAGTCCGGAGCGGCCGCCATCTTATCTCTCGGTAGGATCGAGAGAGAAGAAGAGGTGAAAAACGAAGGGGGAATTTAATGAAAGGGGGCAAGGTATACCCCTCTTGACCCCCTAGGAATGTTGTTGGGGTTATTAAAGGGTCCCGTGGGGAAAATAAAAAAAAAAATGATTTTTCACGGTAGAAGCGCTTCACGGGCCGCGAACTGGGCCGCAAACTGGTAGCGAAACGGGAATTCGCCATTTTGTGCTCCGTTAATTAAATTACTAGGTATAAGGGGGTGCGGGAGACGTATCCTAATCCCCTATGTTTCATGAGGGTGGCTGAGGAGGCTCATATATGTTGATACATCTTTTCCAGCGGCTGTGCGTGAGCTTTTTTTTTTTTTTGCTGCGTGACGTCTGTTAACGTTCGATTCGATGGAAGTGTTGACCGCCAATTTGTCACTGCGATAAAATATTTTGTTATAAATGAATCCTTATTGATAAACATTGTCTGCGCCATCTTGCCTTTTTTCCAATGCCACAATTTTGTCGTGCACGGCAGCCATTTTAGATGCCAGGCTGGTCCCAGGCTATCACCTACCCCTGCGGATGTAGTTTATGGCCCCAGCTAAAGAGAATCCAGACATGCCAACCCTCCCGATTCAGGCGTGAGACTACTGATTTCAGTGCTAGTCTCCCGCCTCCCGATTTCTGCAAGCAAAAACCCGGGGGCATATTACGAACAACTAGCGATAATTTTTGTCTCTAACTTGTTTAGAGACAAAATATTTCGCCGCACATCGGCGATTTTTATCGCAGATAAACCTTGCTATTATCGCAGAAAAGTCAGCGATATTCATGTATTATCGAGCAAATGCTCTTAGCCATGTTATCCACCTCCCATTGGATAACATGGCTAAGAACTGCTCAGGGCAGGTGTTAGGTTTTGGAGATATTCGCGTTTAGCGCGAATATCTCCAAAAGTTGGTAATAGGAGATAGCGATGTTAGGGACTGTTTCCAGTTGCTAACATCTTGGCACGCCCACTTTGCATGCCATTAGTGATAAGTATCACTGACATGCAAAGCGGGGCCCAAGATGGTCGCTATCTCCTTTTAGCTGTCACTAACTGGTGTTAGCGACAGCTTGGTAATAGGGAGATAATTTTATCTCCGCTTTCATGGCTTTTAAAGCCAAAAAAGCGGAGATAAACCCCCTTGATAATATGCCCCACGATTCCTCGGGGGTTTCAGCTGATAGGGCTTGGTATTGTGTTACGTGGTAATTTTTCCAGGAAACGTCAGAGGGTCGATGCAGGTGTTCTAGAAGAGGTGATAAACCATTTAAGCCTCATGAACAAGCGCATGGTCTTTTAAAGATTTGTGAAGTACTCGGGGTGGCGGTGTGTGTGTGCCCTCTTTCAGGAGTGGGCGGGGGGGGCACTGCCAGCAACTTGCCAGGTCAGGTAGTGTTCAACACGTGCATCACCCTTTCTCTGCCTGCTATTGCGCTCCATGCTTCGGAAAGGTAAGAAAACGAACGTGCATTTGAGTTTGAAATGTCCGATCCTGTAGCAGTACACTTGCAAAGCCCACACATGACAATAACCCGATTCAAGGCCCCATTCACCCGTTTTTAAAAAAATTTATAACACTCCAACAAAGCAACATTATAAAACTTTATTAACTTTTAAATATAATGAACGGAACAAAAACTGTAAAAACATTTAAACATTTTTCACCCAAAAAAGCAACAATGGTCAGAAGCTGTCTTTTGTGCGAATAGTCCCAAGGCAGCACAACGTGCAGAGTTCTGGACGGCACCCAGGTGATGTCGCCTGGGTGCCGCACTGGTTTTGGGATCCTACAATGCTGCTCCGAAAATTGGCGTGGGGCGTCCCGGGTGGTGCGGGGGGAGGCCTCGTCAGTAGCGGTCTGTTGTGCGAATAGTCCCAAGGCAGCAGAACGCGCTGAGATGTTGATGGCACCCAGGTGATGTCCAGTAAACTGCCGCACTGGTTTTGGTATCCTACAATGCTGCTCCGAAAATTGGCGTGGGGCGGCCCGGGGGGGGGGGGGGCGTGGGGGAGGCGGCGTGAACGGGCCTCCCCAGGTGGCGGCCATCCAGCTGAGTTGCGCCCGCTCTTGCGGCTACAGCGTCTCGCTCACCATGTTGTTGAGTTGCTCCCACTCTTGCAGTGCAGCGATAGGCGGCTGCCACATGACTCTTAAAATGGCGGCCGGCTCTTCGGTTTTGGGCCTGGTCCACTGAAATGGCCCTGGGACACCTTGGAACTCGGACGCTTGCCTGCTAGGGCTTGGGCTCCATTCTCAAAAAGCGTCCCCTCAGCCGTGAAGATTCTACAAAAGTCTTGGGGGCCCCCGACTCCCGCAGGCTTCCGGTGGGGAGCGGCTGCCATGATTGCTCGCGGAATGACCACGACGGAGCCACGAGATGGTGGTGCTCTCATGCTGACGCCAGCTTCAGTCTGAATGATCCAGAAACAAGGTGGGGCTTTCATCGTTTGGGAAAAAAAAATGTTCTAAACCAATGAAAAGTGTTATTTTAGGTCATATGACCAAGCCTTCCATCTTTAGGAAACCAAAAGTAAAATGAACCAATGAAAAGTTTTATAAACAAGTCACATGACCTGTTATGCGGCATAGGGCTACAAAAAGCGTAGAAAATCCGTTGGCACGTGAGGCGGCGTCAGTAGCGGACCGATGTGCGAATAGGCCGAAGGCAGCACAACGCGTCGAGATCCGGATGGCACCGAGGTGGTGTCCAGCAAATTGCCGCACTGGTGTGGCCATCCTACAATGCTGCGCCGAAAGACGGCGTGTCCAGCTGAGTTGCGGTCACTCTTGCGGTACAGTGAATCGAACGCGCCGAGATCCGGATGGCACCGAGGTGGTGTCCAGAAAATTGCCGCACTGGTGTGGCCATCCTACAATGCTGCGCCGAAAGACGGCGTGTCCAGCTGAGTTGCGGTCACTCTTGCGGTACAGTGACTCGAACGCGCCGAGATCCGGATGGCACCGAGGTGGTGTCCAGCAAATTGCCGCACTGGTGTGGCCATCCTACAATGCTGCGCCGAAAGTCGGCGTGGGGTGCCCCGTTGGCTTATGAGGTGATGTAAGTAGTGGACCGATGTGTAAATAGGTCGGAACCAGCACAAGGTGCCAAGATCCGAATGGCAAGTTCTGGATGTTGAGTGCCATAGTTGAGAGTTCTGAGCAGTGCTTGTAAGACTATCTGAAGTTTATTATAAGAATCAGACTAAGTTGAAGACTGTCTGAAGCTTATTTGCACCTTTTGCAGCTTCACTATTGCCCAAGGTGGTGTCCAGCAAATTGCTGCACTGGTGTGGCCATCCTACAATGCTGTGCCGAAAGACGGCGTGTTCAGCTGAGTTCCGGTCACTCTTGCGGTACAGTGACTCGAACGTGCCGAGATCCGGATGGCACCGAGGTCGTGTCCAGCAAGTTGCCGCACTGGTGTGGCCATCCTACAATGCTGCGCCGAAAGTCGGCGTGGGGTGCCCCGTTGGCTTATGAGGTGATGTCAGTAGTGGACCGATGTGTGAATAGGTCGGAACCAGCACAAGGCGCCAAGATCCGAATGGCAAGTCCTGGATGTTGAGTGCCTCAGTTGAGAGTTCTGAGCAGTGCTTGTAAGACTGTCTGAAGCTTATTTGCACCTGCTGCAGCTTCACTATTGCCCTGGTGTGGCCAAAGGTCGCACATGACATAGGCGGCCGGCTCCCGAGGTCCGGCGGAACTTTTTTCCTTTTCCTTTCTGCTTCTTTTCCTACAATCCGTTTCATCTGAAGACACGACCAGGTCCCTGAATGTGTGCAGGGGGACGCTATTGATTGAATGAAAATGGCGGCTTGACACAAAGCTGACTCAAGCGTTGCTGTTGATGCTATACAGACAAAAATTGGTTTTCAGTTTGTACATTCTTCAGGATTTTTTTTTCTATCCAAGTCTGATTGAGAGTTTGTAGAAAAATGGCTTCAGATTTTCCACATACTACTCTTCAACATTCTTCCTAAATGTAACAATGTGAAACTCACTAGGAGAACGGCTGTTTCTGTTTCCTTTCAAAATGCTGCCAACAATATTTTCTGAATGGAAGACACCATCTTGTAGCATAAAGGGCCGAAAGGGGTTCTGGTCTGGCCGATGGTTGGTGGAGACATTTTGACTATATCTTGGACCTGCCCGGCCTCGCCCAAAATGGCGCCGGTATAAATGGGACTCGTAACTCCTTGCCCGCAAATGTATATCTAGAAAATGTTATTGTAAGTGGCCCTGTCGTATTTTAATTACAAAATGTACGTCCACCGATTCCGCAACTGTTAGACACCTTTGTTCTTGCAACCTAATGGCCCGCTCGTTACGTTCCTCTACAGTGTAAATGTCTCCTCATCATATACGATTTCAGTTTGCTCCGTGGCCGGCCCACGTGGTTATAGGCCCGTATTTGTATACTGACATTTTCACAATAAAGGTTTTTAAAACAAAACACGGTAGTAGTATTTACATTGGTAAAGTTTTTACTTTTAGTCACTGTTTTCGAATCAGTAAAAGGCAAGTGAAATAAAGCAGTCCAATTACATGACGGATAAAAGGTATAATATGTAGGAACGCAGTAAAGATAAATGGTCAAGGGCAGTTGTGTTTTTCATTTCTGCAACATAAAGTGATCGATAAGAATCTGATAATCAGGCGTATCGGCGACTAAGACAGCAGGCCGAATCTCTTTTACTCAACGGCTCCGTCATGGAAGGAAGAAACGCCCTTTTTCTCGAAAAAGGAATATATTTTACTTGTAGGACAGTTGTAAATTTTCCGGGAAAGTACATTAGCCTGGAATATTATAACATATGTTTAAAAAAAAATAATGTTCGAAAACAATAAAAAGCGTAATTTTTAGGTCATATGACCAAGCTTTTCATCATTAAAATAACAAAAGTAAAATGAACCAATGAAAAGTTTTATTAACAAGTCACATGACCTGTTATGCTTACGTTACGCGCTGCGCGCCGCGCCTCGGATCACTTCCGGGTGCGCTAACGCGGCGTGTCATATAACGCATTACGCGACAACGTAGGTCAAGGATATAGTCAAAATGTCTCCACCAACCAGCGTTCGGAACACAACCCCTTTCAGCAGTCCAAAAAGTTCTGTTAAATGACAACAGAGGGGACAGGCAACAAGAACCATCAGTCAAAGAGGGGAGGGCAAGTTCTTCTCTTCCGGGTCATGTTGGGGCGCTACCGGAACTGATCGAATTGGTAGTCTACAGTGTTTCTGGATGTTTCAGACTAAAGCTGGCGTCAGCATGAGAGCACTACCATCTCGTAGCTCCGTCGTGGCCATTCCACGAGCAATCATGGCAGCCGCTCCCCACCAGAAGCCTGCGGGAGTCGGAGGCCCCCAAGACTTTTGTAGAATCTTCACGGCTGAGGGGACGCTTTCGAGAATGGGACCCAAGCCCTATCAGGGAAGCGTCCGAGTTCAAAGGTGTCCCAGGGCCATTTTAGTGGACCAGGCCCAAAACCGAAGAGCCGGCCGCCATTTTGAGAGTCCTGTGGCAGCCGCCTATCGCTGCACCGCAAGAGCGGGAGCAACTCAACTACATGATGAGCGAGACGCTGTAGTCGTAAGAGCGGGCGGTAAACAGCTGAATGGCGGAAGAGGCACAGTGTAGCAAAAGCGGGCGGAATGGTAACTGAAACGGTAAAGGGGCGCCCCACTACAGCGTGTCTTCAGGTCAAACGGATTGTGGGACAAGGTCCAGAATTGAAGAGTCATCAAAAGGCAAAAAGGTCCGCCGGACCCCGGGAGCC
The DNA here is from genome assembly GCF_964263255.1 of Lissotriton vulgaris. NCBI lineage: Eukaryota > Metazoa > Chordata > Amphibia > Caudata > Salamandridae > Lissotriton > Lissotriton vulgaris. Next base: position 1,405,417,514 of record NC_141685.1, on the reverse strand, counting down.
GGCCGCCTATGTCGGGGGCGATCTCAGGCTACACCAGTGCTATAAGACTTGGGGAGGGTGTCGGAGCCAAGCGTCTTCTCCGAGTCCATGGCCATCACACCGCCCCTCAGGGGCCTCCGTCAAGCTGTTTAGGAAGGTAACATATCACATTGTTTTCTAATGCAGTCAGGTCCACAAACGACACTCACTTACTTTGAGAATAGTGAAGCTGCAGTAGGTGGAAATAAGCTTCAGACAGTGTTACAAGCACTGCTCAGAACTCTTAACTATGGCACCCAACATCCAGAACTTATGCCATTTGAGAATGGCAGTGACATTGAAGCAACTCAGGGACCAAAACCATTAACGTACTTTCACGTATGAAAATCTTACTTGGGGAGGGGGCAGGAGCGAAGCGCCCCCTCCCAGTCCGCGCCACCACACCGTATGTTGAAAATCTGAAGCCATCGTTCTACAAAGTGAACCAACCTTGGATTGAAAAATCTAGAAAAATGTACAAACTGAAAACCAGTTTTGGTCTGCATAGCATCAGTAGCAACGCTTGCTATCAGAGTGCATGAGTTTCATGCTCGATCGATTGAGCTAGCCGGATCGGGCAATAAAAAGTATAAAATAGTTATGTAAATAGTTATTTAATAAAATGTTTTACCCTGTTTCTTTGCTGGTGTGTTGTCTATATTTTTAATATTTGCATAGGGTTTGTCGTTATTTTGGGCGGGGTGGGTGACGGAGTCGAGCTGTCTTGCAGCCCTCATGGTGTGGAGCTCAGTTCATCTCACTATTTTCGTATTTCTCATGAAGGGTTGTTCCTAATATTTCTATTTTAGCGAGGTCAAAAAGAGATCCAATTAGTGGCCTACTGATTTTGCTCGATTACTTTTATTTTTTTACACGATTTTTCACTATCTGCAAAGACTAAACAGAGTATTGCGACTTTGTGCTTGTTTGTAAATAGAGAATGATCCAAAGAGAACCAATTCTAAAACAGTAAATGCTTGGATAACAATCAATCAAATGGAGAGACAAGCAGGCACGACGGATTACAACGGGGGCAAAGGCCTGCGTTAACTACCGTTCACTATCTGCAAAGAGAGAGTACTACTAAGAGAAAAGAGGGGAGGGGGGGGGCAGCGTTCAAAGCACATCAGCGTGCATAAATACGAAAATGTTTTTATCTATCACGTACTTGACATTTTAAAGCTTTTCATATTTGCTATTAAAAAACCAATGAAATTCACAGAAAAAACCATAGGTTATAGTGGATATATAGTTAGGAATTTGCATTTACAAAACCTTGAAAATTCAATGAAAAAACCATTGGTTTTAGGCCATATATAGTTAGGGATTTGCATTTACAAAACCTTATTTTACTCGCATAAAACCATTGAAATTCCATATATAGTTATAAGCGCTAACTATATATCGCGCACCCGCAATCCACTGCTGATGATGTCACATATTACATCATTCATGACATGGTTAGTGACATCACTGATGACATCACTGATGACATCTCAAATGACATCACTGATGACATCACTGAAAACATCTCATTTGACATGACTGATAACATCACTGATTATATCATTCATGTGATAATACCATGAACCTCTTCAGACTCTAATATAACCTTAGATACAATCAGTGTAAACAGACAGTCACAGACTGTCACTCATCCATGGAGTTACTCACACACCTAGTCAGTTATGCCAAAAATCAATCACACCTCCATTTTCTCAACTATACAGTTATACACACCTTACTTATTCAAACATATACTAACACATATTTACTTTACTCTCTTATACAATCTCTGATACATGTTCACAATGATCCATACAGCCACTCACACATTCACTGGCTCTTATGCACAGTTATTTATAGATGTCAACTCTCACATGTACTGTGTTTTACATATGTACTTAATTTGACATGTAGCACTGAGATATCCATTCACTCACTAATACACTCATGCACAGTCAACCGCCCATACAGCTGTTTGCACATGCACTTTTGAATCTATACATATAGTGAATCAACTACTCACACATCTATGTACAGAGTCACACACCTCCCAGCCACCCATACACACACACTCAGTTTCCCATACAAATACTTGGACAACCAATCAATAACCCATACAGTTACTCATATAGCTACTGATCAACATATGCAGCAGTTTGTAGAACAACAGATATAATGATGCACAAATTAAAACAGTTTAGTCACTAACCCATGCACTCAGTGAGACACATTTAATCACTCACTCAATCAGTCAGTCATGCACCTAGTAAATCCTTCATCCAGACACTTATATATCCACTCATTCTTCAATATGTAAAACATATTTTAACTTTACAGAAACATACAGTCACTGGATGTTGTAATCAGTGATGTCATCAGTGATGTCATTTGAGATGTCATCAGTGATGTCATCAGTGATGTCACTAACCATGTCATGAATGATGTAATATGTGACATCATCAGCAGTGGATTGCGGGTGCGCGATATATAGTTAGCGCTTATAACTATATATGGAATTTCAATGGTTTTATGCGAGTAAAATAAGGTTTTGTAAATGCAAATCCCTAACTATATATGGCCTAAAACCAATGGTTTTTTCATTGAATATATATATATATATATATACGATCATGCAATCTAAACTTTAAATTATGAAAAAGATGCAAAATATAACAAGATACAAAACAGAAAATAGATTGGTTTCATAAAGGAACTTTTCTAATCTAAACAAAGCATCAGAAGTGGCAATGGGGAAATTATGAGGAAGGTGTCATCATCTGTTGACTCAAGTTAAGGTTCAAGGGAAATAGGCACATGTGTTCGAGCATGAAGCTCAACACCACAAGTATGGGAAACCAGTAGAGTTTGGGAAAGATCTTCCCTGAGTGAAGTCAGGTCAGGATCTGCTAAACTATACTAAGAAGAGACACACAATTAAATACAGTAGATGGTTCTGGAAGCTTCGTCCCACCAACTCCCTCTGGTTGTACCAATCGGGGTACTGCATTTCTTGGGAGCAGGTAAACTCCCCACTTTCCCATCACTGAACAAAGAAGCACACAGCTGCATGGCCTTGGAAATAGCAATGGTTCAATCTGCCCGATAAAGGAGGCCCTCTCACATCCTCCACACACTACATGTCCATCGCCACGTTCCACTTACTAAACTATAATCTATTTATTCTCATTGTAAACAAAAGCCTATTCTAACTAACAAAGTAGAAAGGATACCTGAAATAGGAAGAAAACATGGGAACAACTCAAGAAGAAATTTTTATTCTGAAAATAAAAAAGCACTTTGAGAAACTCTGGTCAGACATAAAGGCTAACGTTAAGAGAGAAAAGGGCAGTCAATTAATACAGTTAGCATAAGCAATACATCAATTATATAAGGGATAAAGTACCCCCGGCATATATTAAAAGGATATTTCAAGTCACCGAGGAGTTCTATAACCATATAGAAGAACAAGGCAGACAGCAATGGTTGAATGCCAAGCTCCTTTATAAGGTTATGGAACTCTGAAGTGACTTGCAATATCCTTATCATGCTTGCTAGGGGTACTTATACCACATAATACCTGGTCACAACATCACCTTTCCCACAAACCACTTAAAACCTTGGTGCGTAGCTTTCCATCATACGAAAGAGAAAGCATGTTGGCAAACATGAACAATAAAAATAAAACCTCTAGTGCAAAATGAAACACATCAAAAACATATTAGATATTTATGGTAGATATTAAAAACAGTTCAATACAAGTCAGTTAAAAAAAGTTGCAATAACTCGGAATCTAAGGAGGGCAAAAATATAAACATATTCTCTGTGCTTGTCATCGTAAGCTATGAAAATACAGCAAAAAAAAGAAAAGCAACATTTTGTTTTCGTTGCATTAAAAAGCTGCGTCAATTATGCTCCGTGACCTGTCCTGCCTTTCACCTCGGCTTCTGGCAGCAGGCATTGTGACATCAAAACTCGACTGTAATAACTTATATTTGAGTTCTGACATATTTTCTGTATAATCTGAGACTGGGTCCCCCACAAGTCACCGATTATAAAGAAATCAGAACGTGCTGTTTATACAGGGATTACAGAACCACATGTATTACAACTTGATTATTTAAAAGTGGCTTCCACTACGAGTAAATATAGCCATTTGCTAACTTTATGAGTAATACATTTGCACACTGATTAATATTTTAGTAAACAGATTAATATTTTGTTGCATAAAGGTATGGAGCACTAAATTACACTTCTCCAGTAGGTTAAAGTTCCCTTTGAACCCTAAATTCTTAACTATCTTTACCAAAGCTGGAGGGAGCCAACCAGCACTTTGTAACAGAAAGAGATACCTCATTGGATGGAGCCAAGATTTTGGACTAAATTTCATTCCGTTTAAGTGTGTGGTAACATTTCCATGATTGGAAGGTAGGTTTAGAAGTTGTGTTCATTGCAGAATATTCTGTGTTGTGCCCCTCCCCGGGTGATGCCCCGGTTACTTACCGGTAATCTTCATTACTCCGAGTATAGTCTTCCTCGCCACATGAGTTACATAGTGAGCTTAAGCTCCACGACAGAACCCTCCAAAGCAAAAAAAAAGCCTCCCACCCCCTCCCAACATGGCCGACCAGTCACACCTGACCTCTATAAGAGGCGGGCCGGCCCAACCAACAGCCTGAACTACCAAGCAAAACAATGAAGCCGATAGCAAGACAGGGAGGGGGGGAGGGAACTCATGTGGCGAGGAAGACTATACTCGGAGTAATGAAGATTACCGGTAAGTAACCGGGGCATTACCTCCTCGTAAGTCTTCCTCGCCACATGATTTACATAGTGAGCCAATACCCAAGCCGAAAAGGCTTCATTGACCACCAGAAGAACAACACCACACTGTGATGCGGATAAACCAACACAAGGTTTAATCAGTACCATGCAAAGAAAACAGGAATTACAGCAAACCTGAATCAAGACATAACAGAAACACACCGTCAAGGGGCCACAGATTCCGCACTTAGGACGGCCCCAGCGAAGTCCCCTTGGACAGAACCACCCAAGACAACGCGATAGTGTTCCATGAACATGTGTGGGGACGACCACGTCGCCGCCCGACAAATCTCCTCAGTGGAGACACCCTTGAAGGAGGCCCAGGACACAGAGACACTCCTCGTGGACCGACCCTGGACCCCCGCCGGAACCACCGAACCTAGCGATGCATAGGAAAGGATGATAGCCTGTTTCAGCCAGCGACTCAAAGTGGAAAGAGAGGGCTTGTGGCCCGAAAGGACCGGACCGAAAGTCACGAACAGGCTATCACACCGGGAAAGGGAAGACGTGCGCTCAAGGTAAATCAAAACAGCACGCCGGACATCCAGCAAAGCCAAGGAAGGATCCGTGTCGGGAGGGAAAGAAGGCAAAGACACCTCCAGAGCCCGATTCACCAGGGAAGGAACCTTGGGAAGGAACCGGGGGTCATGACGTAGAAGCAACCTGTCCGGCAACACCCGCAAGAAGGGAGGGGAGCGGAGGAACGACCCCAGCTCGCCCATTCGCCCCGCAGACACCACGGCCACCAGGAAAACCACCTTAAAGGTGAGAAATCGCAAAGCCACAGAGGCCAGGGGTTCAAAGGGAGGGCCCTGAAGTGCCCGTAGGACGAGAGGCAGATCCCATGGAGGGGACAGGCAGAGCGACCGAGGGCGACGGAGAAAACAACTCCGGAGCAAACGAGCCACCAGGGTATCCAGCCGGTCGAAATCCGGACTGCGGAAGGCCCGTAAGGCCGCCCACTGGGCCCTCAGGGAAGAGGGGGCCAAGCCCAAGGAAAACCCCTCAGCTAAGAAATCCAAGACCCGCAAGGGATCAATGGTGGCGGGGTCAGCACCCAGTAGACCGCACCAACGCGAGAAAGAAGCCCAGTGCCGGGCATAGGAAGACAAGGTGGAAGATCTGCGGGAGCCCTGCAGCAAATCCACAACCCCAGAAGAACACCCCCGAGCAAGTAGCGTCACCCGCTCAAGAGCCAGGCCTGCCGATGGAGCCGGCGCAACACCGACTCCGGGAGCGGGGGGCCCCTCAACGGAAAAGGCAGATCCGGGATCGGCCAGTAGGCCTGAACCGCCAGTTCGCAAAGAAGAGGATACCAGGGGCGGCAGACCCAGCCGGGAACCACCAGGAGCACCCTGGCCCTTTCCAATCGAATCTTGCAGAGAACCCGGGGGATCAGGGGGAACGGGGGGAAGGCGTACAGTAGACCGGAAGGCCAAGCGAATGACAGGGCATCCACCCGCCATACCCCCGGGAGGAGAGAGCAGAATCTGGGCAGGAGGGCCGAGTCCCCGTCCGCGAACAGATCCACCAGAGGTAGGCCGAAACGCGACACCAGGCGTTGAAACACCCTCGGGGATAGGGAGAGACAAGGCAACGAAGGGAAGATCCGACTCAGTCGATCCGCCTCCACATTGTCGGACCCCGGGAGATAGACAGCCCGAAGAGACAGGACCGACGCCTCCGCCCATGATACCAACTCCTGAGTCAGCAACCAGAGGGAGCGAACCCTGCACCCCCCCTGATGGTTGACATAGCACCTCACCACCTGGTTGTCTGTCCGCACCAAGACATGGTGACCCCGCAGCGAAGGAGCAAAATGATGGCAGGCCAGGAGGACAGCCTTCAACTCCCGATAGTTCGAGGAGCAGCGAGACTGTAGGGGATCCCAATGACCCTGAATCGACTCCGCGCCCAAGGTCGCCCCCCAGCCGAGGAGACTGGCATTGGTCGTGATCACCCTGGACGGGGAGACCAAGAAGGGAAGACCCTCTGCGAGGTGAGACTCCACCAACCACCACCCCAACTCCGTCCGGAGCTGAGGGGATACCGGGACCAGAAGCTCGTAATCCTCTGAGCGGGGGTCCCAGAAGGACAGCAGATGGTTGATCAAAGGATAAAGGTGGAGGCGAGCCCAGGGGAGAACATTGATGGTCGCTGACATTAGGCCCTGCACCCGTAACCAGAGGCGAACCGGAGCCGAGCCCCGAGCCAGCAGGGACCCCAGATCCCGCCACAAGGTGTCCCGTCGCCCCAGAGGCAAAAACACCTTCCCCAGCACCATGTCCAGACGACCCCCAATGAAGGCCAAGTCCTGAGTGGGTAACAGATGCGACTTCCGCTCGTTGATCAGGAAGCCGTGGGTGGACAGGACCTCGCAGACACGTCCGACGTGAAGCATCCCCTTGGAAAAAGAAGAGGCAGATATTTAAGCATGGGCGAATTTTGCGAATCTCGCGTTCGCGAATTTTGCGGATTTGCGAACTCGCAATCCGCAAAATCCGCGAATTCTCGCGAATTTGCAGATTTTTTTTTTGTGTTTGCGCGGGTTTCTGCCAGTTCGCGAGGGTTTTGTACAATGTCGCAAATTGCGAACTTACCTGTCGGGTCGCAAGTTTCGCGAACTTGTTGTTTCTACGTGTCCAGCCTGTTTGGGACACTCTTCTTCATCACTGCCACTCTCTGTCACCACTGCCACTCTCTGACTACTCATGCCACCCTCTGGCCCACCCATGCCACCCTCTGTTTCATCACAGCACCCTCTGGTTGTCCAGTCAGTGTACATTATTGTGGCAACGCAAGCACACCTTCCCTGCCTCAAGTGACCTGAATTAATTTGGGGCTGATTAATGTGTCACAGAATATTTTTTTAGCTGGCACCTGCTTCCTTAGTGCTTCCTGATTAGTGATCTTTTGCACTTGCTAAGTGCTTTCATTGTTGCAAAATTAGTTACAACACCTGCCCTGCCCCAACTGACAATAATGAATTAGGGGCTGATTAATGGATTTGAACTTCCAGCCTGGCTCCTGCTTGTCTCCCTTAGCTGTAATTCAGGACCTTTGTGGCATATGTGTAACTATTCTGAGGTTCAGAGCAGGGTCACATAATAGTTGCAACTGGCAACTGAACTCTGGAGGGGCCCCTCAGGAAGCACTACAGGAAATGGCTACTAATGATGAGCCTGAACTTTTGAACCTGGTAAGTAGTTTCAGTTTTGCTAAGATCGTATTTCTGCAATTTTGCACTTATTCGCGGGGCGCGAACTCACGCGAACAGTGCGAACAGTGCGAGCAAAATCCGCTGCTCGCGGATTTGCGGATTTTGCGGGAGATTCGCAAATCTCGCGGATTGCGAATTTACCGAAAATCCGCAAAATCCGCGAGCGAAACGGATTTTCCGCCCATGCTTACAGATATTAACCAATCGTCCAGGTACCGAAAAACCCTGATCCCCTCCTGGTGCAGTATCCCCACCAGGGGGGCCAGGATCTTAGTAAATACCCTCGGGGCAGAAGACAAGCCAAACGGAAGTACCTGGAACTGGTAGTGGGAACCTCCAACGCAGAACCTGAGGAAGGACTGGGAAGCTGGATGTACCGGGACATGGAGGTAGGCGTCGAGGAGATCCAGTGAAGCCACCACCTCGCCCTGCACCAGAAGGGGCAGAATCTCCTGTAGAGAGATCATTTTGAATTTAGTATGTGGAATATAAACATTCAACCCTTTCAAATCCAACACCGGGCGGAAATCCCCAGACACCTTCCTCACCAGAAACAGGATGGAGTAGACGCCCAACCCCCTCTGTGACGGAGGGACCGGGCGGATGGCTCGTTTGGCAAGCAAGTCCTGAACTCCGGCCAGCAAGGCCTGTCTCTTGACCAGGGAGGAAGGTAGGGGCGTAGCGCGGAAAAAATCCGGGGGAGGGGAGGAGAAGGCGATGGACAACCCTTCCCTCACAATCCGAAGAGCCCAAAGATCCGTAACAGAATTCTCCCATGCCGGGAGGAAGGGGCGGAGACGTCCCCCCACAGGGAGCCCCCCGGAGGGAGATGGCTGAAAGTCAGGATTTTTGAGTGGCAGAGGAAGCGGCAGCCGCCTGCTGAGACCGGGATTTGCTGAAGTAAGGGGCGCCCCGGCCGCGACCCCTTCCACGAAAGGGCGCGCCGCCCCTACCCCTGGAAGACGAGGAGAAAATCCGGCCGCGACCCGGAAAGCGGGACCCCGAAGATTTGATGGGAGCCAGCAACTTGCGGTCCTCCGCCGATTTTTTAATCATAGCCTCCAGAGGAGGTCCAAACAGCTTAGCCCCTGTAAATGGGATCTTCATGAGCAGAGTCTTCTGGGCCGCCTCCGACTTCCAATGCCTCAGCCAGATCTGACGTCGGGCCTGTATCGCCGCACCCCCAGCGGCAGCCGCCGCACCCAGAGTGTCAAAGGAAATGTCCGATAGGAGGCGCGTCTGCTGTTCCATCAAGGCCAGCATGGGCACAACATCAGCCCCTTGATCCAAGAGTTCACCCAGGGATTGGAAGTCCTTCAACAAAGACTGAATCGTGCAAGATAAATAGGTAGAGGCCCGGATGGTGAAATTAGCCGCAGCATAAGATCTCTTAGCGGCAGCCTCCACGCGTTTGTCCACAGGGTCAGAGGGGGAAGCGTCCTCCGAAACGATGGAACCCTGGGACGACAGGCCCACCACCAGAGAGTCCACCTTCACAGCAGGAGGGAAGTCTCGAGTAAATTCCTCAACAGCGTTCCAAACTCAACCCGCCGCACCTGGCGTGAAACCCCGCCCCCAAAAGGCGGGACGCGACATGGGCCAATCAGTGCGCGGCACCGACTCGCGGGCCGTAGCCAGTAAAACACCCAGCCCGGCGGCAGCGTCCAGCGCTGCAATCCGCCTCACCCGACCCGTTTCTGAAGTCGGCGACAGGTAAGTGCAGGCCGCGGGGGGAGAGCGTAGCTCCCAATGCTCAAGACCCGCCGAGGCGGGAAGACGTCGTCTCGGCGGGCCGGGAGAAAGTCCACTGCCAGCCCCGAGCTGGGAGCGCGGAGTCCTCGGACGCGCAGGCCAGACGCGGCACACAGTACCGCCAACGAGGAGATACTAACCCGGCGGCCGCTCCAGCGACCGGCGCCGCGTCTCCCAACCCCCCAGGGGCAGTGTCGGACCCCAGAGCCCGAGAAACGGGCAAGGGCCATCGCACCAAATGGCCGGAAAGGGATAAGGGCGAAACCCCCAACCCCCCTGCCGCCCCCCCTCCCCTCCAAGAGCCGTGGCACGCTAGAGCAGCACCTAACCCGTCAATAGGACCGGGGGAAGGAGGAGGGAGAGGGGGTCAAGGTCCCAGGTCCTAGGGTCCGCTAGGACAGGACCTCCAACCTAAGAACCCATGGACCAGCTAGGGCAGGTCCCAACACTTACCTTACGGCGCTCTGGAGTAGACTGCGCAGAACAAAAAAAACAGGCTGTTGGTTGGGCCGGCCCGCCTCTTATAGAGGTCAGGTGTGACTGGTCGGCCATGTTGGGAGGGGGTGGGAGGCTTTTTTTTTTGCTTTGGAGGGTTCTGTCGTGGAGCTTAAGCTCACTATGTAAATCATGTGGCGAGGAAGACTTACGAGGAGGTAATTACCTTTACAAATGGTAAAGAATAGAAAATGTCCTAGCTTTCCTAATGGAAAGGCTCAATTCATTTTCAGATTGATTGGACCGTCCAGACTTACAAATTAAAGACACTACAGTTCTCACTTTCTCGGCACCCTTAAGGTTCACCAAGGTGCTATGGCCGGCCATAGAGAGCCTAAGGGCCCGAAGGGTACGTCTCATTGTGTACCTTGACAATATCAATTTTGCTGGACCAGTGCCAGAAGAAACTATCAGAACTATCAGAGGGGATCCATGATTTTTGAGACATATTTGAGTGCCCAGGGTCCCTATGCCTCTTCTGTTTGTTGTGCTTCTCTCTATCGTTGCGAAAAAGCAATGTGAAGGCAGTATACCCTGCACATATATGCAAAGGATAAAATGTAAATAATTTACATTTTCACAGATGCTGATAGGTTTTCAAAGGAGCACATTATATGTGGCTAGGGCGCTAGCAGCTCAGTCGACATCTGTTACAGTGTGGGGAGACAATTGATAATAAAAATTATATTGACCATTACGCCTGTTCTAGTTTTAACTAAGGAGACATCTATCTGCATAGTGAGCGTTCAGTATTTAGAGAGCCCTTACCTCAGTGACGGTCAAAGTTTTTAGGCTGAGCCCCCCTTGAGTAAAAGTAATTTTAGCAGCACGACCAAGAGACATAAACAGCTAAAATGTTTCACATTCAACAACAAATATTGTGAACATAACAAGCAAGTTATACATTTAACATTTGCACTCTCAAATTTTTTTCAATGGAAAGCTCAGATTGAGTTCCCATTTTCACATCAGCAAATTGTTATTGTTATTGTTATTGTTAATTTGGATTTGTAACGCGCCCAATCACCTGCCGGTCTCTAAGCGCTTCTAAGCGAATCCTCATTTCATGTGTGCCTGGGATTGAGCAATGGGGCAGATGCTGTCTTCAGGGTGTAAACTGCATTGTTTCTAGTTAGTGAGTAGTGGTTGTAGATAGAATAAAGCAAGACCTATTTGAGGGTCAAACCCTCAAATTATTGGTAAAAAAGACCATCTTCCAGCTGTGCCCTTCGATTATATTGGGGCAGCCATGCCATAATTTAATGTAATGTAAGGAGTATTTATATAGCGCAGCTACCACCCAACGGTTATCCTGGGGCTTAGATTACCAAAAAACACTGTGTGTAACTGAACAGAATGGGGTACATTTTATAGTTTTCAATTCCTTCTAGAAATGTGACAATGTGTTCATTTGTCTGAGCTCAATAGGCAACGTATTCCAGAGTCTGGAAGCTGGGAAGCTAAATGATCTGCCACCCATTCAGACTTTATTGACGTGGGAGCTGCAAACCAAGCTGGCAGAGGAGGAACGCAGGCTTCTAGCAGGAGAATACCATAACAATTTCCTCTGTAACAGCTTAGGCCCAGTGTTATGTGCTGCCCTATAAACAATGCAGAGTGCCTTAAACTGGACACTTTGTGCAATGAGCAGCCAATGTTGATCTTTTAGGGAAAGTGAAGCTGAAGCTCTGCGTGGTCGATTTAACGCAAGCTTAGCCACAATAGTCTGTACCTTTGCAATTTTTTTTATCAAGGAGGCTGGAGCTCCTAGGAGAAGTGCATTGCAATAATCGACTCTGCTCAGAATAATACTCCTTACCACTTGAGGTCTAACTGGGGCAGGTAAAAAATTTAGTATTTTTCCAAGAGCTCGAAGCAGGTGCTCACAGTTTTATGTACTGGAGAGTCCAGTTGTAGATTGCTGTCTATTAGCACTCCTAGGTTACGCACTGTCTTAACAGGCAGTGGAGGATTATTAACAGAGACTGGCCAGAAATCTACTGGGAGAGGTCGAGGGATTTTACCTGCAGCACAGCAGAGTACTTCTGTCTTGTCTCCATTAACTTGCAGTGAATTATCTCTCAGCCAGTCCACTGTTTTTCTCATGCAGCTATGAAATTTCTCCAGAGGAATTGCATTGTTGCACTTGAAAGAGAAGACAAGCTGAGTGTCGTCCGCATAATTTATGACATCAATGCCAAAGGATTTTATAAGCGAGATAAATGGGCATAGATAGAGATTAAAAAGGACTGGGCTGATCGCCGAGCCTTGTGGAACCCCGTGCTTGATGCATCTGTTCAGAGATATGAATGGCGTCAAGGTCACTGTCTGCTGCCTGTTTGAAAGATAAGATTGCAGCCAGTCCAAATGCCCTGCCCATGACACCCATCTACTCCAGTCTCTTGATCAAAATCAAATGATTGACCGTATCGAATGCGGCCGACATGTCAAACAGCACTAAAATGGCTGCATGACCACTGTCAGCCCGCATTCTCAGGTCATCCAGGACTGCCACCAAGGCAGTTTCAGTGCCATGTCCTGGCCGAAACCCACATTGGACTTCATCCAGCAAATCATTATCTTCTGCAAATTTTGAAAGAGATTTGCTCACTACTCTTTCTAAGATCTTGATCGGATAGGGTAGCAGGGAAATGGGTCTGTAGTTAGAAGGACACTGAGTGTCAAGCGTAGCCTTCTTTAATAAAGGGGAGACAACTGCCTTTTTCCAGCAGTCCAGCACTGTGCCATTAGTTAGGGACTATTAAAGAAAATGGGGTAGCCCACAGGGTATGGACCTGGGTATACTACGATATAAATAAACAGTGGTCCTAGACCGATTGATCAAAATAATTGACCCAATCAATCTTCGTTCAATCATTTAAACATTCCAGAGCACTTCAACCAAATCTGCTCCAATTTTAGTTAATAGTCTTAAGTGAAAGAAAACAACAAGCCACTACAACCCAAGACAGAGATAAATGTATTTAATACATTGTCTCATATTTTAAATTCATTTTATACAATAATGAGCTATTTCAATAAGTAAAAACCAACAGATAGGTTGCCCAAATGGAGCGTGCAAAGGAGAGTGATTAGATTGTTAAGTGGATAAAGAAAAGAAAGGAAATTCACAGCAATAAATATCACAAATTCACATTATTTGTCAATCAATAACGGTGTTCTAATTTTACCGTATTGAGTACCTGGCCAAACAGAAATTACTATAAAACCATTACATTCCAGATTTTACAGGGACATTTATGCCCTCAGTGAGCACTGTGTCAGATCAAAATTATGGTCCAAGGTAAGGAAGGGGGAGCGTCGACGTTTCGACTCGACTTAGGGCCAACCGGTCATTTGAACCTGTGGCATGCGCGTCTTCATCAGGACAAAGAGATGGGCAGCCAAGGGGTGTCGATGACCCTACAAGAATGAAATAATAAAGGGAAGGTACTACCCAATGGTAGTGGCAATAATGATTCAATCAAAAAACAATAGAGAGGGGAGCCTTGCGCTTACCCTAGGTTGGAGAACCAACGAGGTATGTATCCTTTTACAATAGTGCGTGCTCCTGTAAAACAAAATTGTACAGTGCGTCTAGACTTAATCCATTTTGTTTATAAGTCATCCATCCAACCCATATGTATGAGTCATAGTGGATGAGAAATTACCTTAAATGTAGACGAATCAATCATCCAAATAAGGGGTGGGCACAATGTTCCATGTATGTACCAAAGTCGGGTTGATAGTACCTAGAAAGTTACAGGCAACATCAGTCCACTGTGCTAGCTCATTGTAAAACAGAATAAGGCTAATAATAGCCAACAATGTTTACCTTATCGTCATTTAATATTCTTTTGGTACATCCAAAGCTCCTGTCAACACAGTTTAGGTAGCTGTTTTAATGAAAAGAAATCGGAGAGAAAACGTAAGTGATTCACTCCATTAAAATTATGCGTTAAAAATCGGCCGAAGCTCGATATCAGTAAAGTGCAGCAGGGTATTCAGCTCATGAAAAGCACCCGCAGACACAAACGAACGGTCACAAAGCTTACCATTTGGGCAGCGTTATCATAAGTGGAAGGGAGCCAAGCCTGAGTTCCACCGGGACGCAGCAACAATGGGCTTACTTCCGCGTCCGAGTTAATAGGTGAAGACTACCCGCTAAAGATAGTCATAGAAAGAGGACTGTCCTCCTTGGTTTAGAGACAGTTTTTGGGCGTGTTCAACCGGACTAAAAGTTTTTAAAGAGGGAACCAAGGGAACTGGTAGAAAACCAGAAGTTGAACTGCCAAATTCACATTTTGTGATCCTGATTACATAGTTCTTATTGTTCCGATTCTCGGCAAAATAAACAGCCGCCATTTTCCTTTGGGAAAAGCATTTTCAAGATAACTGAATATCGGGCCTCAGATACCGATACCGAGTCCAAAGTGAATACAACTAAAGCAGTGTCGTGCGAAAATGTTGTATATTGTTGGCATATGTATAATTACATTCCGATATGATAATAAAACCTTATTATAATCAGTTACTAGCCATTCTAACAAATTTACAACATTACATTGTATCATGCAATATGACATTTTGATAGAGAGATAAAGTTTTTACATAATGGGCATGATGCGAGCTCTGATTATTTTGCCGAGAGTCTGAATAATAAGGACTATGTATTCGGGATCTCAAAATGGGAATTGGCAGTCCATCTTTAATTTCCTACTAGTTCCCCTTGTCCCCTTTTAAAACTCCTGGTCAAGTGAAACTGGTTTCTCCATCTAATGTGTCAGATTGCATGATAACAATTTACCCTTTGGGCAGTTCCTGAGGCTGCGGCGGAATTGTTTTAAGCAGGAGAATTACTTTGACGAGTCCGCACTTTTAATGGCAAGATTGAGCGAACGAGGTTACCCAATGCGATTACTTAAAAAAGCACGCAAACCGGCGTGGCATAACCATCGTGAGCATCTATTGAATGTGAATACTAAAAGGAAGGAAGAAAGATTGGTATGTGTAACAACATTCAACACAAAAAGTAATGCCATTAAAAAATGCATCAACCGACATTGGCATTTAATCAGCAATGAACTAGGGGGTATTCCACCGCCTCTGCATGCGTTCCGTAAGGGCAGAAATATACATGACCACTTGGTAAAATCATTGCTACCTACACAACAACCTCCAAGTCAAACCACATTGTGGGGTCTCCCAGCAGTAACGGGACACAAGAAATGTGGTTCTTGTAAAGCCTGCCCACTTACTGTGGAGGGTACCACGTTCAGTCATAACAACCAGACATATAAGCTGAATGATCATACCAACTGCAGTACCTCATGGTTAATCTATGCCATCATGTGCCCGTGTGGTTTCATGTACGTGGGTCAGACCACACAAAAAGTGAAATGTCGGATTCTACAGCATATGAGTCGGATACGCTGTTGTGTCCCAGGTGCCCTCTTAGTAGACCACTTTACTAAATTTGAACACTCAGAGAACAACTTGAAGTGGTGGGGCATCGAAAAAGTAACAGCAAACCCCCGTGGTGGGGACTTGCAGAATACTTTAAACAGAAGGGAGTGCAAATGGATATACACTCTAGACACAGTTAATAAGGGCCTGAACGAAATGGAGGAGATAAACAAACAGGTGTCATTGTTGAGGATATAAAATCATAAGCCCCGTTTATTGTTTGACTACTGTTTGATTATATGTCAAAATATACTATGTATACATTCATCTAGATATATAACACTCCTGTTGAGTCAGGCACTCCATTTTTGTTGGCACCTCTGTATGACTATGTGTTTATGCGTGGTGGAATTAGGCCTATCGTACAACAAACTGGCTTGATATTTGATATTTTGAAGGAGTATTTCTAAAGCGCAGCGTTCGCTCCGGAGGGAGCATCATGGCGCTGAGAATCCTGAAACCCGGTCTTTTAGGTGCGAAAAAAGGTTAAATGGCAGCTCTGGTCAAGTCATCGGGGAGGTTAAAAATCCAAGTTTTAAGAAGTTTTCTGAAGGGCTTCTCTAGGGTCTGTAGTCTCAAGTATTTGGGCATGCTGTTCCAAGCTTTGATGGCCAGGTAGCTTAAAGTTTTTCCACCTTTTAACTTCAGGTTATACCTGGCGGTGGACATGAGATTGTCTTGGGCAGAACGAAGAGAGCGACCCGGATGGTAGTGTGGGAAACGTCTGGTTAAGTATTTAGGGCCGGTGTTGTAAAACGCCCGGCAGGCTACAGTAAGTATTTTGAAGAGTATTCTTTTATGGAGGGGTAGCCAATGCAGGGTTTTTAGGGCTGCAGAGATTGAGGATCTGCGGGGTAATTTTAGAACCAGGCGGGCGGCCGTGTGAAGGACGCTTTGGAGTTTGGTCAGAGTGGATTTTTTAGTCCCGGCCAGGAGGCCGTTACAGTAGTCGACGCGCGAGATTATGAGGGCCACTGTTACAGTTTTCCTGGCCTCGAGGGGGAGAAAGTCGAAGAACTTTCTAAGAGATTTAATAATCCCAAAGCATCTGCCGGCAACATTTCTGGTGTGTTGATCGAATGATAGATCTGAATCAAATAATACGCCAAGGTTTCTTGCTGTTGTGACGGTCTGGGGGGGGGCAACAGAGTTATCCGGCCACCAAAGGGCTGGGCAGAAGGAGGTGTTCTTTCCGATGGGGAGGATCTCTGTTTTGCTAGAATTGCATCGGAGGTGATTGACGTCCATCCATTGGAAGACTGCAGTTAAGCAGTTTTTAAGATTGAGCTCAGCTTTGTTTGAATTGTCCTCTAGGGGTACAATCAACTGAGTATCGTCGGCATATGAGGTGACAGGTATGCCGAATGATTCAATCAAGGTAAGAAGAGGGATGAGGTAAACATTAAAAAGAAGGGGACTGAGGATGGACCCTTGAGGAACTCCAGAGGAGACCGTTTTGTCCTTAGATTGAAAAGGGCCCAGGGCGACAGTTTGGGACCTGTCGCTGAGGAATGATCTTATCCATGAGAGGGCTGAGTCTGAAATCCCTATGTCCATCAATCTGTTGAGCAAGATAAAGTGAGATATGGTATCGAATGCTGCTGTGAGGTCGAGAAGTATAAGAATGGCTTTCTTCCTCTGGTCTTGCAGCGTTTTGATTGTGTCAGTCAGTTCGATCAAAGCTGTTTCAGTTGAATGTTTGGGACGGAAACCGGACTGTTGAGGGTGGAGTATATTATGGGTTTCCAGGTAGGTTTTGAGTTCTTTATAGACTAACAGTTCAGTTATTTTTCCCAAAGCAGGGAGAAGGGTGATAGGGCGAAGATTGGTCAGGTCCACTAGGGATTTGTTAGCCTTCTTCATGAGTGGTTTGACAACACCCTTTTTCCATATGCAGGGGACAGACCCGGAACTGAGTGACGAGTTGACTATGTCATTGATGGTGGGGTTCACTAGATCTATGATTTGGTGGAGAATCATGGGGGGACAGGGATCGGACGGGGAACCGGATTTGCAGGAAAGAATAGCTTCTCTGGTCTGAGCCAGAGTGACAGGGGTGACATTTTTAAGACTACCAACTGGTGATTCAAGTTTGTCAGGGCTGGAAGGCCCTTGAGGGGTTGGAGAAGGGGGGGAAATTCCTTTGGATGGAGGCGATTTTTTCATCAAAGTAATCTGAGATCTTATCGCAGAGATCTTGGGATGGGGGGATTTCGGGTTGAAGGGCTTTGGGCTGTGTAAAAGTTTTAACTATAGAGAACAAGGTTTTTTGTTTCTGACTAGCTTCTTTGATGGCTTTTACGTAATAGATTCTCTTGGCTGCTTTAATGTTAGAGAGGTAGATTTTCCTCTGTTGAGTATAGGCAAGACGGTCGTCATTGTCGTAAGTACGACGCCATTTACGCTCAGCTTTCCTGCAGAGTAAGTGAGTGGTAGCTAAGTCAGGGGTAAACCAAGGGGTATTTTTAGTTTTCTTATGAGTTCTGCCATGGCGATTGGTGGGGATCCGGTTTTTAATTTCTTGTGCGATCCAGTTGTGGAAGAGATCTGCATCTCTTTCAATGTTGCCTGATAGAGTGGGGAGTTGGGATTGGGGAATGGGATTAAGGGTGAGGTTTTCCCGGACATTTTTCCAGTTGACCGAGTAGTCGCGATGGGGATTAGTTTTTTTGATAGTTTGAGAGTGACTGTTAGTGATGTGGAATGGGACCAGGCTATGATCTGTCCATATCTGTGGGAGGGGTGGCAGGGTTATGAGAGAGGGAAGATTAGTGCAGACACCATCAAGGGTGTGTCCTAGAGAGTGGGTAGGCAAAGTGACACTTTGTTGGAAATTGAAGATTTCAAGTGTCTGTAAGAAACTGTTAGTTTGTGAGTCAGATGTAGACTCAAGGTGCAGATTGAAGTCTCCTAAAAGAGTAAAATGTGGATAACGAAGAAGGAAATGTCCCAGGGCGTCGCTAAGGGAGTCAAGAAATTTAGAAGCGTTACCGGGAGGGCGATAAATCAAGCCACCTGAGAAAGAAAGGGAATGGCCAAGTTTGATGGAAAAACCCATACCTTCTGTGTCAGTTAGGGCGTCTAAACTGAATGTATGGCAATTGAAGGTGCTTTTCAGGATGATTGCAATGCCTCCGCCTCTTCCTTTTACTCTATCCTGTCTATGAAAGGAATAACCCTGGGGGAGGGCAATAGCTATATCTGGGTTGCTGTCCTCTGTGAGCCAGGTTTCTGTAATCAAAAGACAGTCCAGATCGGAGTCAGTGATAAGATCGTGAATATCTTGGCTGTGTTTACACATAGACCTAGCGTTGATCAAAGCGCCTTTAAAAGGGGGCAGGGAATCTTTAGGGAGGGGAAGGAAAGGGGATGAATGGGCTGGGAGGATTGTGAGTGGCCAGCGGCAGTGGATGCAGCCAGCCGGGCCGGATACCTTGGATAGGTCGAGATTACCCGGGCAGTCATGGATACCTCGTAAAAGATGGAGATCGCTAGAGAGGTATCTGATACGTGGGGCATTTAGGGCAGGGGTTCCTGCGTCTGTCGCGGTCCTGGCGCGGACGGGCGCAGACGGGCTTGCCTTAGGTGCGCCTTCGGCGCGCAAACGGCGCTCCCGCTGCGCTCGTCCGCTGCGCTCGTCCGCTGCGCTTCCTGCCTAGGCACATGTTATAGGAAATGAGAAGAAAGGGGCGTGGCCTCAAGTTGGCGTGGCTAGCTAGCACGCCTGCGATGGCGGCCGCTCAAACAACAAACAATTACCACAGCAGCGATCGATCGGCTGCGTGGTATGAGGTCTCTCAGCGGGTCAGGTAGGCTTTTAGGAGTTTGTAATATCAACTATTAAAAGCAAATAACACAGTATAAACAATTTTAAAATTAGTAGAGGTGTACCGCCAGAACCCGGCTTCTGCCTCAGGTCTGGGAATCTGGATTCTGAAAAGGCTTGCGAAACGGCGCCTTATCACAGGGCGGGGGGCGTGGTCTCAAAGGGGCGTGGCTAGCGAGCACGCCTGCGATGGCGGCCGCTCAAACAACAAACAATTACCACAGCAGCGATCGGTAGGCTGCGTGGTATGAGGTCTCTCAGCGGGTCAGCGGGCTTTTCCATCTAAGTGGCAGATTGCATGATAACAAGAACATGGAGTATGCCTATTATATAAAAATGATTTCTTTCTATCAAAATGTCATATTGCAAGATACAATGTAATGTTGTGAAATTGTCAGAATGGCTAGCAATTATGCTGTTAATACTGAATAAGGTTCTGTTATCACATCGGAATGGAATTATGCATATGCCAACAATATACAACATTTTCACATGAGATTTGTTTTAATTGTATCCACTATGTATTCATAAATATCGTGATTGGGTATATGAGGCCTGATATTCAGTTACCTTGGAAATAGCGGCTGATTATTTTGCAGAGAGTCTGAATAATAAGGACTATGTATTCAGATTCTCAAAATGGGAATTGGCAGTCCATCTTTAATTTCCTACTAGTTCCCCTGGTCCCCTTTTAAAACTCTTGGTCAGGTGAAACTGGTTTCTCAATCTAATGTGTCAGATTGCATGATAACAAGAACACGGATCATGCCCATTATGTAAAAACGTTTTCTCTCTATCAAAATGTCATTATGCATGATACACCCCTTATTTGGATGATTGATTTGTCTACATTTAAGGTAATTTCTCATCCACTATGACTCATACATATGGGTTGGATGGATGACTTATAAACAAAATGGATTAAGTCTAGACGCACTGTACAATTTTGTTTTACAGGAGCACGCACTATTGTAAAAGGATACATACCTCGTTGGTTCTCCAACCTAGGGTAAGCGCAAGGCTCCCCTCTCTATTGTTTTTTGATTGAATCATTATTGCCACTACCATTGGGTAATACCTTCCCTTTATTAATACATTCTTGTAGGGTCATCGACACCCCTTGGTTGCCCATCTCTTTGTCCTGATGAAGACTCGCATGCCCCAGGTTCAAATGACCGGTTGGCCCTAAGTCGAGTCGAAACGTCGACGCTCCCCCTTCCTTACCTTGGACCATAATTTTGATCTGACACAGTGCTCACTGAGGGCATAAATGTCCTTGTAAAATCTGGAATGTAATGGTTTTATAGTAATTTCTGTTTGGCCAGGTACTCAATACAGCAAAATTAGAACACCGTTATTGATTGACAAATAATGTGAATTTGCGATATTTATTGCTGTGAATTTCCTTTATTTTCTTTATTCACTTAACACTCTGATCACTCTCCTTTGCACGCTCCATTTGGGCAACCTATCTGTTGGTTTTTACTTATTGAAATAGCTCATTATTGTATATAATGAATTCAAAATATGAGACAATGAATTAAATACATTGTATCTCTGTCTTGGGTTGTAGTGGCTTGTTGTGTTCTTTCACTTAAGACTATTAACTAAAATTGGAGCAGATTCGGTTGAAGTGCTCTGGAATGTTTAAATGATTGAACGAAGATTGATTGGGTCAATTATTTTGATCAATAGGTCTAGTACCACTGCTTATTTATTATTTAGGGACTGGCAGCAAATTTGATAAAGATACGGAAAGAGCTCAGCACCAAACATTTTCCACTACTTATGTGGAAGTGGGTCCAGGGGAGAGCCAGAGGAGATGCCGGCTGCAATAGTATTAAACTCTTCTTGTGAAGGGACCTGAAAAAATTCCGTAAGCAGCGTGTGTTCCCTGGGGATTGATTCATAGGGAGTTCTATTACCGGTTAATAGATGCATATCACCAGCCCTATCCAGTACATGCTTACCTGTGAAAATCTGCAGTTGAACTAGCATTTCCAAGTCAGCTATTCAACCAATATTTCCAGTGGCGTGTTGAGACCTTTGTGGTAGAGGTCTGTTCACTGGACTCCCGCTCTGCCTTTTCGCCACCCCAGTTCAGATCCAACCATAGGCAAATCAGTCTTGTCCATGTGCCTCATGGCAACAGTCCAGCCTAAACTGCCTAGCCAGATCTTCCCTGTACCGGAATCAAGCATCCTGGGACCAGTTTTGGGGTAACGCCCCACATCAGCCAGACTAGCTTGAATCCAGTGGCAAAGTGAGCAAGGGACCCCCGTCTGGGCATACCCTGCCAACTTAGGGAGAACAAAGCAAACACAAGGGGATGATGGACGGAGTGCTGAAACTTTTCAGACACTCACTCCCAGTCACAGATCTGGGTTGGATCCATCACCCTTCTTGAGCTCACTCCACCACCTCAGTTCAGACCCAGCCACATGCAAATCAGTTTTGGCCCTGTGCTTCATGAGAACAATCCAGTCCAAACTGCCAAGGCAGGTCTTCCCTGGACCGTAAACAAGCATCCTCTGATCGGTTTTTAGGTAACACCTCTCATCAGCCAGGCACCGCCTGAAGTAGTCACTATAATAGAGAGAACCCGTTGCCCACCTCAATAGGCAGCTGCACATTGACCACACATTAAACACATTTTTTCACCAAGGATAGAGAGGCAATGGAAACAATTATGTAAGACCACATTAAACATTAAACAAATGCTCATGGGTCTTGGATATTGGTGTAGTATTGTTCTTTATTGCGTGTTTCCAAGATAGCATAGCCAACACGTTTCACCGTACAAAGGCTTCATCAGGGAGAGATTTGAACCACTGGGGAACACATGGATGTTCTTGATTTAAGTTAAGAAGTATCAGAAAATAGAAACACATGAGATTGAATGTTAAGTCCTGATGATAAATGTGATGAGTCAAGGGCCAATGTGTAAGACTTCAAATTAGAGCATTTATGACGTGAGTTCAGGTAGGTATATCATACCATGATCCTGTGGTGACGTGTTTCACTTTACAAAGGCTTCATCAGGGCTGTGTATATGTCACAAGTCTTTAAACACATACATGATCTATTGACAAGAAACAATCATACAAAGACTCATAAATTAAACAACAAATACAGTCTTTTGACAGCACTGTATCATGGTACACATACATAGGAGAAATATTTAAAAAATAAAATCTACTCAGGTAGTACCTTTGGAAAGGCTAGAAAGCAAAGTCATTTATATTCCACTTTCAAAATACTGTTATCACTCATGAAATGGGACAGCTAAAATAAACACACATCTGCAGGTATGAACCAAACACCGTAAGACATATTGGAGTAAGCATATAAAGGCTGAGAAAGTGTCAGGAGTAGCTCAAATTTATAAATGTTTTCCGCACCCAGTTCCTTCTTACTGATTGGTGTATATTATTACCACATAGATCATGAAAAAAGGGAAAGGAAATTAGTAGAGTGCAATGACAAGCCTCGAACCTTAGCCCGTACAGTCAGGAGTAATGAATATGACACAAGTTCACAAAAGGTCTCTTACCAAAAGATCTGAACCACTGGGAAACACGTGGATCTTCTTGACAAGTTAAAAAGCATCAGAAAATTGAAACACCTAAGAGGAGTATTAAATGATATTTCAAATGTTGTTTCAAATAATTAGCTCAGCAGTTTACCAGCGTCCAAAATAGACTGCCATAGGCCTTCAACTTGATAAATTTGATATTTCAGGGGCCAATGTTTAAGTCTTCTAATTAGAGCATTTACAACATGAGTTTGAGTATTCTAGCACATTAAGGAGCTGGTTGTGTATAATAACTATGAACAACCACAATTGCCTGGTGCAATGTACTTTTAGAAAAGTGTTTTTAAGACCAAATATTCCTGTGTGGTTTTTGTGCAGTTGCATCTACATCCATGGACGGAGTGAAGGACCTCTCTTTTGACCACCAACTATGGATTAATTGACTAATTGATTATCTTTTTTCTTTTACTTAGAAGTGACTATTTTGTGTGGACCATGGGATCATGATATTTATATACCAACCTGAACTCACACTGTAAATGCTCTAATTAGAAAACTTACACATTCCAATCTTATCTACCCCCTCAATCTACCCCACTCCAATCGACAACTCTCCCCTACTACATTCTTCCCCACTCCAAACTGCCCCACTCTACACTACTACAATCTACCTCACTCCACTGTACCCCAATCTACCTCTCTCCACTGTACCCCAACCTACCCCTCTCCACTATACCTCAATCTGCTCCTCTGCAGTCCACTCCACCAAATTCCATTACCTTTTAGCCATGATGAACAGCAGCAACACTGGTGTGCCACATGGCTAAAACACATTGCCAAAAAGCTCTTGCATAGGCGAGACCTATTGGCTTTTCTAATGCTTGTTAAAAGTTAATTTTCCTAAATATTTATTACAAATCCAACTTCACTGGTAAACTGCATGTTTAGTAAATGTAAAAAATAGTGGTTGGTTCATTCATGTAGCTTATCCCCAACCCAAGTTAGCAGAAACAGTATTATATTCTGAATGTTAGCTTTTCTTATAAGGACGGCTACAGTCCTTTACAGTGAAAATAGCTTTTGTGGGCCAGTCACTGCAGGCACATATAAAACAAAATTCTTGCATTTACCACATTTAAATAATAGGTACCCAACCTTGAGGGCTTCAAGTCAGAACTATGGGCAAGGTATTGGCAAGAAAATTAGACCCCTCACTTTGAACAAAAGCTCTGATGGCACCAAGCAAGTAAAGCAAGTGAGCTGCCCTAGAAGAGCACCCTTGTGTCTTCCATCCAAGCATCTAAACATTCTTCTTTTTGCCCTTCCATCCACCCGCAGATATCCACCATTTTACCTTTACATTCTGTCATCTATTCATTCTTTCATCCATCATTCAGTCTTTCACCATTCCATCCATCCACTGGCTATTACATCCATTCATCCACCTATCCATTCACACATCCATTATCTATACATGCATCCATACATACATACATCCTCCCATACATCCATAATTTGACTTACCCATGCATCAGTAAAGCCTTTCATCCATCAATTGATCTTTTTGTCAACCATCCACTTATTCATCCACCCATTCATCCTCTTAGGTTTCCATTTACTCTGCCATCCATCCTCTCAGATTTCTATTTACTTTGCCACACTTTTACCCACCCATCCTCTCATATTTGCATTTACTTTGCCCTCTTTTCTCCCACCATACACACATCCCGCCTCTTAGATTTTTATTTGCTCTGCAATGATTCACCATCCCATCCAGACATTCTCTCAGATGTCCATTTATTCTGCCATCCTTTCCTCCACTCATCCACCCATCCTTTGACACACTCTTCCATCCATCATTTTATCGATCTATCCTTTCACCCCATCCATCCTTTCAACCACTCATCTATCCATCCTTACACACCAATCCTTTTACACATTGTCCATCCTTCCTTTCACTCACTAATCCATCCAATATATTAATTGATGTGGCAATATTTTTATTTTTGTTTGTTTTAGGAACGTAAATGGTCTTTTCCTTCACAGGATATGGAAACTACATTATTAAACTCTCTGGATGCTTAACAAAAAAAACAACATTGTACCTCAATTTATGCAAAAAGCTATCAGGTATATATGCACTCTTTCAGTATCCCTGTTAGAAAGTCCTTATAAATAGTTGGATCTCTCCTGGTACTTTTTTCTAGCGGAAGGGAGGTGTGTGTTTTAATTTACATTTGTATTCAGGTCTGCAATTGAATCTTGTATAACAGTGTGTAAATTAGAACTGACACGCACGTTTGTGTTTAAACAAAATACTTTGGAATGAGTTCCACGCAATGCCAAATGAAGTATTTTTAAAGTGAAGACGCTTGTTTCTTGCAGTGTTCTTGTGTATTTTCTTTTGTAATTTTTGTAATTTTCTTTTTGTATACATGATGGCTTTAAAATGTGTATATTTTGTATGTGTTTCGTAGCCCTGAAGAAGTCCCATGAGGGATGAAACGCATTGCTATGGCTACATTCACAGGACGAGTTATGGCACTGTTCTAAAAACATTTGTCATATTTTCAGTACTGAGTCGCTTGTGTTGCAAACATTATTGTGGGCTTTGTCCTATTCTGGTGTTTGCAGTGTCTTATCTCCAAAACTCATGCACCTATTTCATTTTCTATTTAACTGTATATTTACTAGTGTGCTAAGTGCAATAATTGTTGTCTCAGCCTTCTCAATGCAAATCAGCAGTTCTAAATGTAATATGCAAATAATGCTTCCAATAAAACCATTACGTTTAGGTAAATGTTGCCACCTGTCCACATACAGGTTTATTTGTACAACTTTGCTTAAACCTAAAACTCCACCATTCCCACTGAAAACACAATCATCAAGTCCTGAGTCGTTACTACGAGTAAATGTTTTTAGAGTTGCTCTCCTCCACACACATCACATAAGCATTTGCAGAATCCTTGTTGCAAGCACCTGACAAAACACCCAGCTCCCCCACAACCAGACAATTTCTGATTAATAGCAGGTCACTTGTTATTAGCTAAATGATCAGTGATATGACATATATGACATCACATATAATCACTGTAATTGTTTACATTAATTTGTTTTTTGATTAGAATTAAAATGTTGCACTCTATGTCTGCTCTTATGTGTACTTGATTTTGAGTAAGTTGCTTGGCAAACTAATTTGTAATTTTTGCATTTTCAATGGCAGCCTTTGCACATCTTGCACTCAATTCAGATTTACGTATAATAGATGCAACTTCTGCCAATGGAGTGTCCCCCTGAGAGCATAATATTTCCTCTCACACTGCGCTGATGTAAGTATGCATGAATACTTGGACTCTAATAAAGTTATTGTGTAGGTTTCCGAATCTACAGTTTACTGCTGATTTCTTAAGGGCTGAAGCATAAACATGCACAGTTTCTCTCCTATTGCCAAAACAAAAATCTTTTTACTGCTACATAAACAGTGGGAGCAAAATAAGTATCAAGAGCAATTTTAAATATAGCTGTCTCCTCAGAACGTCTACTATTTGTCCATTTGGTTGTCCTGTCTTTGCCCTTCAGGGCTCAAGGGATGTAACAAAATTAATTTTTCCCTTTCCGGGTGTAATATTTCATGTTCAATTGTGGACATATATTTCAAGAAATACTCTTTCCATTCCTACTATTGCGTGAACTAAGTCTATAAGCTTAGATCAATTAGGTCGGACTTTCCCGGATAAGGATGCCTGAACTTAGTACAGTACAACAACTCTTGAACGTGAAAGTGCAGGTTGCTGTAGCCCCACACAACTCTAATCAGCTCTCTGGTTGATGTGGGGTCAGTGTTTTCTAGGTTATTAACAGTCCCACCGACATTTCAGGGATGCAGTGGTTATTCACACCCAATTTCCATATTTAGAATATCACACACAAGCACTGTACTATGTAAGAGACACTTTATGGTTAAAAGTGTTTATTTCATCATTGTAATTCTTTTGCCTAGCACATGAAAAGTAACCAGACAAAATATGTTTAATACAGCACTGAGGCACATGAACAACAAGGAGATTGATATGAACATTTCTAACATAGTAAGAAATTAATTAATCAATCTACACCCGAACATCTACTTCTATGCACTACACTATGAGAGCATGGAGTAGATGAACTCTAGAGTTTCTTAGGAGACGACGTACTGCATACCTGTTCATAGCAAAGTGCCATGATTATCAGGAAGGCTAGGAGTGAGTGTTTGCTTGAAAGAAAACACACAACGGTTGTACGCAGCTCTTCTCCTCTTGGTGGGTTATCAGCATTCAGTATGGCACTGGCGGCTGCTGCAGCACATCGATCTAGCAGGTTATGTCAGGAGAATCTCCGGCAGCATCTAGTGTGCAGGAATGTAGAATCTGGAATATGAAATCCAGTTTATGAGCCAGTGGTTAGTTGCAGCTGGTGTTTGATGGGTGAGGTTCTGATAAATATAGACTCTACTCGGTACTCACCTAAATCCTGTTACAGTGTGACATCCTTGTTATACTGGTGATGAGTATGGGATTGTTTTGTAGAGTGAGCACTTCAACATCAGAGAGGCACACTGTTGGCAGGTGGTTGCTATAAGCAGGGCATGGGAGTGGCAGTTGGTGGTAGTTCCCTGGAACTGAGGCGACAAAACTCTGGAGTGTTGGCTGCGTGGTCAGGAGCAGCAGAAACTGGCATAGTGATGGTGTGTTTTTTTCGAGAATGAACTGCGACGTGAGTTGTTGAGGGAACAGCTCTGAGTTATCCAGATCTGAATCAATCAGCACCCTTTGGGCAATCCTTTTAAGTAGAACAAAGGTAGGTTTGCAAAGGTTAATGATATGCATACAGGAGTACGCGATAAAAAACAAAATGGTAATAAATGAATCAAAATCCAAAGTTATGGTTGTCTCAAAAAGCTTAAGAAGGAAGTACAACACAAAATGTTTCTTAGGTAAGGAAAATTTGGAGCAAATTAAAACCTATAGATACCTAGGACTGGTTTTTGATGATAATGGTAACTTTAAACCCCAGAAATTGGACATCGCAAGGAAAGCAAACTCCCTAACAGGTGCATTTGGGACTATAAAAAAGTCTACCAGTAACTTAACTTATCAACCTCTACTTAAAGTCATATCTGCAAAATTGTTACACTCCCTAACCTACGGTAGTGAGGCGTTAAACGGAAAAGATGCAATAATAATAAACAAATCAGGAATTTCCTGTCTCAGAAAGCAATAAATCTCCAAGCGAATGCCCTAATTGAAGATAATACAAAAAAGGCAAAAATAGGAGTGCTATATGGTCATATGTTAAGAACTAGATCTACCGCTAACATTGCAGGAGATTAAAATGGCAGTGAATAATTTACCAGGAGGCAAGGCTACAGGGCCAGATCAAATACCAGCTGAATTTTATAAAACATTCTGGGAAAGGCTCGGGGAAAATATGCTGGAGACTTTTAGACAGGCACAGATGCAAAAATCAGCTCCTCAGTCCTGGGATGATGCAAATATTATTGTGATACTGAAAAAGGATAAACCCCCACTAGACCCAGGGTCATATAGACCTATTACTCTCCTGAATGCGGATGCAAAATTATATGCCAAAGCTTTAGCACAAAGATTGAGTCGAGTTATCGAGAAACTAGTAAGCAAGACACAACACGGTTTTATTCCCGGGAAAGGGACTACTCAGCATACCAGACAGTTAATTACTATACTAGATGCAGCTGAGGTAGCAGGAGACCCTGTCGCAGCCATATTCCTTGATGCTGAAAAAGCATTTGACAGGGTCTCCTGGCAGTTTTTGTGGAATGTAATGGACTGGTTTGACATAGGCAAAGGGTTTATTAGTGCTATACAGGTGTTGTATTTGCAGCCAAAGGTGAGGGTGAAAATAAACAAGACATATACTAAAACGGTAAAGATCACACGTGGAACTAGACAGGGCTGCCCGGCATCACCCCTACTCTTTGCCTTATATCTAGATCCGTTTCTCAGGAGACTAATAGGTAACATTAACATCTCGCCAATAGTGATACAGGAGACAGAGTACAAAGTGTTCGCATACGCAGATGATGTGGCACTGATAACTCCGGAACCAGGAAGGGCCATGAGGAAAATAGAGCAGGAAGCAGAAGTTTTTGGGGGCCTATCAGGATACTCAATTAATAAAGGGAAAACCCAGATCATTTTGAATGAATATACACCCTTTGCGGATCCTAGAGTGGTAAAGGAGGCAGTATACTTAGGAGTGAGAGTGTCGGCAGATTTGGCGGAGTTAGTTAAAATAAATATGGAACCGTTATTAACTAAGGTAAAAAGCAACACAGAAAGAATTCACAACTTGCACTTGACACTATTGGGACGCATAAATGTAATTAAAATGGTTACGTTACCTAAATTTCTTTATCTGTTTAGGGCTATACCTCTATTTTTCGAACAACTCTGGTTTACTAAGTTGGAAAAAATACTCAATAGACTAGTATGGGCACAAGGGAAAACTAGGAGGGCCTACAGACATATGACACTTACACGGGAGAAAGGGGGATGGGGAGCACCGGATTTCAAACTGTACTATTGGGCCGCAGCTCTGCAATACTTCCAAGGACTAATCGGAGGGAGACGGGAATACACAAATGTGTATAGAACCATAATGGGGGAGGCCGCGGTTGATGGTCTTCTGAACACAATTGATTATAGACTTTTTAAGAACACCAGGTTTAAAACACTAAAAGCTGTATATATGATCTGGAAAGTTGTGGTGAAAAAAGTGGGTATAGGCAGATTTAGCAGATATACTAGGTTAATAGATAATGAAACCCTTCCGGGGGACATCTTCAGGGATGGAACGATGAGGATATGGAATGAGAGGGGCATCGGGAAAATAGGAGATCTCCTGGATATAGAAGGAGATATAGTAGAATTTGTAGATTTACAAAGCAGATATGAATTACCCACTAACACTTTCTTTAAGTATTT
This sequence comes from Lissotriton vulgaris, assembly GCF_964263255.1. Lineage (NCBI taxonomy): Eukaryota > Metazoa > Chordata > Amphibia > Caudata > Salamandridae > Lissotriton > Lissotriton vulgaris. Next base: position 1,405,387,374 of record NC_141685.1, on the reverse strand, counting down.
ACAGGTGAGGAGCTACTTGAGGGATAAAAAGGGGGGACGGATAGGTTTTAAACATTGTAGGCTATTGGATTGTATAGAACAAAGTAAACATTGTAAGATACGGCAGCTACATGCAGAATTGTATGCATACAAAGTAGATGACAGAGAGAAATTCTCAAAAAAATGGACAGAAAAAGTTGGGACCTCCCCGGAAGGACTTCAGAAGTCTCTAGATTTAGGAAGATCGGTTTTATGTTCGGCCACGTTGCAGTCACAGCACTACAAAACATTATATTGTCTTTATTACACGCCGGCAAAAATAGCGCAGTGGGGTGGGACAGAAGGTACTACATGCTCTAGATGTAATTCTACGGAAGCTGATACAGTACATATGTTCGCCCAATGCCCACAGCTGTACACCCTGAAAACGGCCATAGAAGAATTCCTGGGGAAAGCTCTCGAGATTAAGATAAAATTAAGCAACGAAAGATTATTGTTGGGGGTGAAGACTGAGGAAGAAGAAAATGATTCTACAAAGTTTTTGTTTATGGTGGCAGCTGTATATAGAATTTGTATCGCACAGGCTTGGCTTGATAAGACACCTCCTACATTCCAAACTTGGATAGCTAGATTACTAGCGTCATATAACCTAGAGAAGGCTATATATGAGAGAAAGGGGAAAAGAGCAAAAAAATTGGGAGAGGAGATATGGCAACCCATTACGAGGTGGAAGTATAAGCAAAATAGGGTAGGGGTTGGCTAAATAGCTGTATGCAGGATTGGCCTATCCATTTCTCTTTTTCTCTTTTTGTTAAGTACAAATTTTGGGGAGCACTGCTGCAAGAATGTATTTGCCCAGTATTTAATTTATTCTATATTATATAGGTTATATAATATATGCATTTTGTGTTGTAAATTTGATGTCTGTAATACGGGGGGGTAAAAATTGTTTTTAAAAATGTTACAATAAAAATATTTAAAAAAAAAAAAAAAATGGTAATAAATGAATCAAAATCCAAAGTTATGGTTGTCTCAAAAAGCTTAAGAAGGAAGTACAACACAAAATGTTTCTTAGGTAAGGAAAATTTGGAGCAAATTAAAACCTATAGATACCTAGGACTGGTTTTTGATGATAATGGTAACTTTAAACCCCAGAAATTGGACATCGCAAGGAAAGCAAACTCCCTAACAGGTGCATTTGGGACTATAAAAAAGTCTACCAGTAACTTAACTTATCAACCTCTACTTAAAGTCATATCTGCAAAATTGTTACACTCCCTAACCTACGGTAGTGAGGCGTTAAACGGAAAAGATGCAATAATAATAAACAAATCAGGAATTTCCTGTCTCAGAAAGCAATAAATCTCCAAGCGAATGCCCTAATTGAAGATAATACAAAAAAGGCAAAAATAGGAGTGCTATATGGTCATATGTTAAGAACTAAGTCTGACGACTTAGCTCAACAAAATATCAAATGGGGCAATAAACTAGGGAGACAGGATATACGGATAGAAAATTCTCTTGAGATGGCTATGAATTTATTCATTTCGGCAAAGTTATCTGCACAGCATTATAAATCCATTTTTACCTTATACTACACACCGATAAGATCTCCAAATGGCAGGGCGACACTATGGGGAAATGCTTTCGTTGTGGTTATTTATCTGCAGATGACCTTCATATTTTTTTTAGTTGCCCGAGACTAACAACTTTATTATCTCAGATTCAGAATTATCTTTCTGTCATCTTGGGTAGTCAAGTACAATTAAGTGCTACGTAGATATTATTAGGTGTAGAAATGGGTGCATCAGTTCCAGATTTACTACAACAACATGTAAAACTAATATTTTTAGTGACAGCTGTATATCGGCTTGTAATAGCTTCCTGGTGGCTACAACAGGAACCGCCTTCTTTCGAATTATGGAGGGCCCGCTTCTTTGCAGTTCATAATATGGAGTATAGCTTACCGTATTTTCCGGCGTATAAGACGACTTTTTAACCCCTTAAAATGTTCTCCAAAGTTGGGGGTCGTCTTATACGCCGGGTACCAAATTTTTAGGAGTGGAAGCAACGTTTCGGTATGTTCGTACTGCGTGCTCAGTCTAGAGACACAGCGGGCGGGCACATGCGCTGATCTGGCGTCTCTCTCTGCGCTGATCTGGCGTCTCTCTAATCTCTCTCTCCCTGCTACTGATCCCCCTTATACCCTATTATGTGAGTCATACTACAATCCCCTCTAGCTGTACGGTACGGTACTTTATTTACCGTATGCGATTTTATATAGCGCGGACTTTACCCGAAGGTGTCAGAGCGCTTCACAATAGGACTAGTAATGGTACATGAGGAGATAATTACAACAGAACAAATTACAAAAGCAAACGTTACGTTAAGTTACGGCACATGAATCAAAAATGACAATAGTGCGCAGTCTCTTACAGTCCTGTAGTGCAGTAGTGCCGATGGGAGCAGGATCTCACAGGGAATTTTGGTATTTTCGAACTGCGTAGGTATTCAGTCTAGAGCTACAGCGGGCACATGCGCTGATCTGGCGTCTCTCTCTCCTTCCGATGTGGCCATAAATCTCACGTTCATCGGAAGGAGAGGAGCGTCAGTAATGTATGTCATCTCCTCAGTTCATGGGCATTGAAAGGGGACTGTAGAAAGTTCCCGCCGGCAATACAGTACTGCGCTGGAAGTGGGGGTAGTCTTATACGGCGAGTATAGCATGAAACCCACATTTTATGAAGAAAAGTAGGGGGTCGTCTTATACGCCGGAAAATACGGTATATGCCCTTAAAGGGCATAGGAAAAAGAAGCTTGGTCTAGAAATTTGGGGTAGAGTTACCAACCATTTGGAAGCTGCTAATTTACTGTTGGTCCTATTACTTATTTCTCTATTTTGAATGTACCGATATTAGTTGTATTAATGGACTTTCTTATTGTATGGTTAATTTTGATTATGCTCAAATACATGTTTTTGTATGTATTGTTATTGATCCACTATGTGTGCCTTATTTATCGAACTCCTGGTTTATGTATTTGTATTTCATGTTATGTATTCTGTCAATTTTGATTCATTTTCTGGCTAATTCATGTAATTTGCAAAAATATTATAAAAAAAAAAGAAATCTCAAAAAGTTTTCTATCTCTTTTTTGTTTACCTAAAAATGCTTCACAATCCCAAATTAGACTGGAATTCGGCCTGAATAACCAACTATATGCTTGAATGGGTAACATAATCAAAGTATGGAACAGAGTAAAAAATGATAAGGAGAATTTAATCTCACAGCTTTTATGGAAGGAAATAGAGGGCAATAACAAATCATCTGCTTGGAATTATCTTGATAAGGCTTTGGATAAATTTGGATTTAAGGGGATTTGGTATACTACTATTCCCCAGCAATCTTTTAAAAAAATTGTGAACAAAACAACAGATCTCTGATCGCTGATAAGTGACAAAGAGTCCTTGGTTAAAAGGAAGCATGCTTGGTCCATAATAAATGGTTAAAAAAAAGAGCCCTCAACAATATTTGAATACAGCTTGGTCTTGGAAAAATAAAAATATATTCATGAAACCTACCCGGAGAGTCTCATGCTCTACCATGGAAAAAGCTCGAAAATAACATATCATGTCAGTTGTGTAACACAGGAGAAGAAAACATTTTACACCTACTGTGTCTTTGTCCAGAACTAAAACATGAAAGGCTACTATTGTTAAAAAGGTTATTCAACGAAAGAACAATAAGGACTTGCAGACAAGCATTGCTCAAGTGTCTTTGTCCAGATGATATACTCATTAACTCTGCTTTCTCAAAATTCTTAATATTTGCATGGAAAAAACTTGAATTTTTATAATATTAAATGTCATACTGATTATATTAACTTTTAAAGATATGAATTTACCTACTCAAAACAGTTTTATAATTCACGTGTGTTATCGCTAAAGTTTATTGTTTCTTTTTTAAAGCAATTTTTTTACCGTATTTCCCTAATTGAAATGTTTATATTGTGTGTTCGCTCTTTGTAAAGATTTTAAATAATCAATCAATAAACAAAAAACACCCTTTGGGCAATTGCTTGCAGAAAACGCATGCAAGACAGAATGCGAGCAGACATATTGGACAATTGGGCACTGTGCAATTGGTAGGTAAACAGATACAGCAAAACATGGACGAAAGACATGGGCAAATTCTACAAATATATGCACACAAGGCAGCACACGAGTGGCCACTTTGTTCAGTTGGGCACTGTGAAATTATTAGGAAATGGGTCGATACATGGTAGATAGGCGCATATCGTCACGTGTGAGTGGCCATTTCAGGAAATTGTGCCCATCTCAAATATTTAACAGAAAATACCAGTATCAGAGTGTCATGTGCACTAATAATCACATTGGCTGTGTGGAAGGAGTGTCGGTGCAGGAAATATAACAGAGCCTATCACAGTGACGGGTACACCTTCATGTTTATTTTAGAAGGAGTGCAAGTGCAGCAAATAAAAGGAAGCCTGTTGCAGTGACAGGCCCGCCTTTACATTGTAGTGTCATCAAAGCTTGTCTCCTTTAGGTTGATTGATTCCTGCAGTGACAGATACATCTCCTTCATTCTGTGTGTTTGAATAGATAGTGTCTCTACGAGGAAGGAACAGACACACCAGTGGAGTTTGTTTGACATTATGCTAGATGTACTTTCCTTGTTTGGTGAGGTAAACCTGGTTAAACCAAAGTCTGGTTGGTGTTGAAACTGTGGAACCATAGGGGTTTATTAGGATGGCGGACGTAAAACCACCCCGACCGCCATGGTAGCAGAAACCAACCATCTGCCGGTACCGCCGCAAAACCGGCAGTCCTATTAGGATCAACCACCCAAAAATCCTGACCGTGGTGGAACAAGGCCACGAAAAACCGCCGGTAGCGGGCGGAGCTGGTGAAAATCCATCTGCAGTGGTCGTATTCGTGGCGGAAACTCACTAAACCGCCGCCAGGCCAGCTGAGTCACCGCACGGAAAATTAGGAATCCCCTGATGTGACAGAGGTGCGCTCCGCTGTTCCAGACCGCCGCAATCGCAAACAGTGATGAATGGGAGAGCCGTAGGAAGGGTTGTTGCATACCCACCGCCGCGGACGCTCCGTGATAAATATGGTGGTCGACAAAAAAAACAATCACAAGGCCACCAAGTGCACACATTAAACTAGCTATGCCCCCAAAAAGACCTAACACACACCAATGACACACCCTCATGGCAACTTCAAAAATACAAATCCCAGGCCAACCCACACAACACACCTGACAGCAATACCCCATTTTGACACACCCACATAGCTGGGTATAAACCCAGCCCCTTCCCTGACCAGAATCCTTTGCACTACTCCAGCCCTGAAGGAACCAAACCCTGCAGCACATTGGATAGGCAAAACACCACACATCTCATCAGCACCACAACACACACACATCATACACACCACCCTCACAACTGCACCTCAAAACATTTGCACATCACACACCATGGCACAAAAGAAAATGCCCAAATTCACAGAGGGTGAGTTGTCAGTCATGGTAGATGAGATAATCAGAGTAGAACCACAATTATTTGGTCACCTGGTCCAACAGACACCATTATCCATCAGAGCACAGATGTGGGAATAGATAGCCAACAAGGTCAATACAGTAGGTACCCCCCGCACTCCAAGCAGGAAATCATGAAGCGGTGGCATGACCTGAAGAGGGTGGTAAAACAGAAGAAGAGCAAGAACTGTCAGCTGGCTCAGATGACTGGTGGTGGCCCTCCCATTCCACCAAAAACATTCACTGAATAGGAGGAGCAGGTGCTTGCCATACTGCATCCAGAGAGTCTCACAGGAATAGCCGGGGGAGTGCAGGCTGGTAAGGACAAGCAAATGTATATCATAACACTGCTATGTACTGTTTTGCACAACCACAAAGCTACACCTACTAGGCCCAAGTACATCCATATGCACCACAATACCAAACACAGGTCTCACAGATGTAACATCCATTCCATCTAAATCACCCCAAAGGTAGCCTGCAACATTCCCAGGGTTGCATGTGTACAGGCAGCCAGCACTACAACTCCCACCTGGCCCCCTGTTCCACCCCTGAGCAAGATGGAGCTCACCCCCCACCCAGAAGCATGTGGCAGCCGTTATATGGTTCACCGTCACCTAACAGGTAGGTAGCCATCTTCCCAGGGAGGGCTGCTGTTGGGTAGGAGGCCTGCACTACAACTCCCACCAGGCCCCCTGACCCACCCATGAGCAGGATAGAGCCCACCCACTCAGCCAGAAGCACGTGGCAGACATCGTATTACAACAAACAAATGTACAGGTAGGTAGCCATCTTACCTGGGAGATGATTCAGAAAAGGGGGTGGTGATGAACAGAGTGTCTGAATTAAGCAGACCACTCTTACCCAGTCCAAAGATCAGGGCTTGATCCATCACCGTTTTTTAGCTCACTGCACCATCCCAGCTCAGAACCTGGCTACATGCAAATTAGTCTGTTCCTGTCCCAGTGCATGATGGGAACAGGGCAAACCAAACTACCAAGCCAATTCTTATACTGGGAATTAAACAAGCTTCCGGGGACCGGTTTCTGGCATTTCAGCCGTCGTCGGCCCGGCGTGCTTGAATCCTGATGGTGCAATGAGCAAGGGACTCACATCTGAGTATACCCTTCCACGCTTATGGTGGACAAAAATGATTCAGAAAAGGGGGTGGTGATGAACAGAGTGTCTGAATTAAGCAGACCACTCTTACCCAGTCCAAAGATCAGGGCTTGATCCATCACTGTTTTTTAGCTCACTGCACCATCCCAGCTCAGAACCTGGCTACATGCAAATTAGTCTGTTCCTGTCCCAGTGCATGATGGGAACAGGGCAAACCAAACTACCAAGCCAATTCTTATACTGGGAAGGAAACAAGCTTCCGGGGACCAGTTTCTGGCATTTCAGCCGTCGTCGGCCCGGCTTGCTTGAATCCTGATGGTGCAATGAGCAAGGGACTCACATCTGAGTATACCCTTCCACGCTTATGGTGGACAAAAATGATTCAGAAAAGGGGGTGGTGATGAACAGAGTGTCTGAATTAAGCAGACCACTCTTACCCAGTCCAAAGATCAGGGCTTGATCCATCATCGTTTTTTAGCTCACTGCACCATCCCAGCTCAGAACCTGGCTACATGCAAATTAGTCTGTTCCTGTCCCAGTGCATGATGGGAACAGGGCAAATCAAGCTACCAAGCCAATTCTTATACTGGGAATGAAACAAGCTTCCGGGGACCGGTTTCTGGCATTTCAGCCGTCGTCGGCCCGGCTTGCTTGAATCCTGATGGTGCAATGAGCAAGGGACTCACATCTGAGTATACCCTTCCACGCTATCAGGGCTTGATCCATCACCGTTATTTAGCTCACTGCACCATCCCAGCTCAGAACCTGGCTATATGCAAATTAGTCTGTCCCTGGCCCAGTGCATCATGGGAACAGGGCAGCCCACCCACCCAGCCAGAAGCGCGTGGCAGACATTGTATTACAACAAACAAACTTACAGGTAGGTAGCCATCTTACCTGGGAGGGCTGCTGTTGGGTCGGATGCCTGCACTACAACTCCCACGAGTCCCCATGTCCTACCGCTGAGCAAGATGGAGCACACCCCCACCCAGAAGCATGTGGCAGCCATTGGACTACAACAAACAAACTTACAGGTAGGTAGCCATCTTCCCAGGGAGGACTGTTTGGGGTGTGAGGCCTGCCCAACAACTCCCACCAGGCCCCCAGTCTCACCCCTGAGGAGGATGGAGCACTCAAACACAGCCAGAGAGATGTGTCATAAAGTCCACCCGATGTGATTACAGAACAGGTAAGTAGACAGTGCATGCTCCCCAGCATTCCTCTCAAAATGCATGTAGCCATATGACAACATCAGCCCTCCAATCGCACCAAAATTGACCCAGATACAATAACAAATTACAGTGTGCAGACAGCTAAGCGTATGTAACTGTCACACAAGTGTGACTCATCAAATCCCACGTTGAAGAAAATCAGGGCACAAACATGTACAGCACTGAATGCTAAGTTCCATGGGGCCTGAGCTTGAAGGACCAAGTGAAAACAAAGCAAGCACGGTCTGTAGAACAAATACATCAAAGCACAGGACATGGCAAAGGAATGCATGGGATGACAATGGATAGTTCATGCGCAGATGTAACGCCTGCCAGGCAGAGTGTTCAGCAAAGATGCTTCACATCAAGTCGTAGTGCCGCCAGTTGTCAGATGACATGTCCTCGTAATCACAAAATCTGCACGTGGGGCATGCTTCCCATTGTCATGTCACACCATTGAAAAATAATGTATGTACCTCCACACCATGTCATGAAGCACATTACTGTGCAGACATACAATGTGAAAACTAGTAAACAGTTTGTTGCATAACCTGGAAATAAGATACATTGAACACCAAGTTTGAGGGGTGCACGTCAATGACCATTTCCACTCTGTCCCACAGGTGACCAAGAACTGATTGCAGAGGAAGACAACACCAACCTGCAGAGCCAGTCTCCACCCCCAGAACATGGACTCTCTGATGATGACTCCCTGGATTTCGAGGAGGCGGAGCAAGAAGCTTGCCCATCTGGCATGCCAGGGCACAACAGGGCCCAGGACCCCACTATCCCCCCTGCCACCACATCAGCAACAACAACGACACTGATTCCTGCTGTTACGACCTGTGCGGCCTCCACCATCACCAGTGCTGCCAGCAACACTCTCCCTGCCCCAGAGGATGACCACCCTACCCCACCGAGGAGGCCAAGGAGAGTAGGCGGTGCGTACAGTGGTGAGGCAACAGATCTGTGACAGCAGGGCAGGTGGGAGGGCAAAGGGGAGTCAAAGACAACCGGACACTTGGACCGAAGTCCTGGACAACATCACCAGAGTCCTTGGGGCCTATGAACGGGCCCAGGGACAAATGGGCCAGGCTCAGGAGGATTCTTGTGAGCTCCGCCTGCTGCTGAGGTCCATCGACATCCGCATGGGACAAATCGTGGACCTCTTGGGCCAGCTACTGGCGGTTCTGAGGGACAGGCCTGCGGCACAGACAACACCTCCACCTCCCTCTGGTGGGCCAAAGGATGACAGTGACACATCCTCCCCTGCGGACACGGAGAGGGGAGACTCCTCAGACCCCAATGGCCCATAGCAGAGGCCCCCCCTACAAAACAACCAAGGGGCCGTCCAAAGAAATCCCAGGGAGGATCCCATGGCAAAGCACCTGCCAAACGCCAGTCAGGGAGCTAGCCATGATAGCACCCCTCTTTCCTTGTATTGACTTTGTTGACTGTCCTTCCCCACACTGCCATGTTAATGGCATCAGTCTGTTGGACTGGGCCACCACATCAATGTGGTGACTACTCGATTGTCTCATATTCCATCACTGACAACTCATTGCTTCACTAATCACCTTTTTTAAATATTCACTCCCCTGTCACATGTACCCATTATAAATAAACACACCTTACACACCTATGTTGTTGTGTCTGCTCTGTGTTTATCACAGGATGTGCAATGTTCACCATGATCACAATGTACCATGAGCACGGATTGTTTGTAGGCAAGGAGAGGCTGAAGGGACCTAGGAAAACACAACAGAACATCATTGACTAGTCAGGTGGTGGCATCACAGCCTTAACACAACACTTGTCATCAAGGTACTCTAATCTGCACACATTACAATGAGCAACAGTACCGACATAGACATCCTGTAGCTGTGCATAACTACCCTGTCCCAGAAACATTGGCAGCCAGCACTGAGTCAACATCAGGCTGCAGTCACAAAGCCCACACAGACCTTTTCACCAACAACAACATCAGCAGACAAGGGCCCCGTTGTACATTGTCACTCATCTTCAAGTGAAGTAGCAGTTAATGAGCTGTTGACGCAGGTTGACACCTTCCTCCTCTCCAGTATCCTCGTCACTGGACTTGGGTTGGATTGCAGGCGGGGGCCTCGGCTGCTCATCAGCACCCAGGAGGAGAGGGATCTCACTGCGCAAGGCCAGGTTGTGGAGCATGCAGCATGCAACTACAATCTGACACACCATTTTGGGAGAGTACTTCAGTGCACCTCGGGTCTTGTCCAGGCAGCAAAATTGCGACTTCAGGAGACCAAAACTACGCTCCACCACATGACGTGTCCTCCCATGGGCATCTTTGTAGCGGACATCACTTGGAGTCCTGGGATTCCTCAGTGGACTGAGCAACCAAGGACGGTTGGGATATGCAGAGTCAACTAGGTGTGAGTTATACAGACCAACTTTGTATTATAACTCTGGCAGAGGACAGCATGTCACACACACAGCATGCAACTTGACTGCATACTCCCCCACAATCTATGCATGCATCGGAAGCAGATTAGCCATCAGCTGTGGCACAATGCTGTTACGCATGATGTAAGAAGTCATGGGCCCCGCCAGGAAATTTGGCACAGACGTGGGAGATGATCATATCAACCTGGCACATCACTTGCACATTGATGAAATTGAAATGCTTCCTATTCCTGTAGATGTGCTCACGTACCTGTGGTGGAACTAGGCCAACATGTGTGCAGTAAATGGAACCAAAAACATTGGGGATATGCCCAAAGGCATAAGAATCTGCCTTCACAGCCGCTGTTGGACTTGGCCCTTCTGGCAGGTTCACACGTGAACTTTTTGCCTTTTAATGTTACATCATTATAGTGATTTCTGGTCTTTGCGCACTTTAGCACTGTGGCGCAGTGTGAAGTGCGTGCGCTCTCTGAGTGCGTGTGTGAAGTTGGCCTGCCCTCCCATAGGAATGCATTGGAAATATGTGTGTCCATGGTAATTCTTGATGCGTGGGGAGTGTAAGGTTGAGTTTGGTATGTGCAAACTCATGAGGTTAAATGCTGCGCGATGATGTGTGCGGCGTTAATGTGTCTAGTGTGGAAGTGCCAGTTCTAGAAGTTGGCATGTCTGTGTAATAAAGGTGAAATGACTGTCTGGCTTGTAATTGGCTGGAGCTGGCTTTTGTGCCTGGCTCCAAGAGTCAGGATGGGTCTGACCCGGTGGTGAGTGGAGAGATCTGCATATTGATGGCAGGGAGGAGTGCACCGGGGACCTGAATAGGGCTGGGCTTTCCCTACACAATGCTGGTTCCACCCCCTGTGGTGCGACTGATGTACCTAGCCTGGCCAGTGAATGGGGAGGGGACTGAGCACAACAGAGTGCTCCAGAACCAGCTGCGTCTGATTTTCCCCCACCCTGCACCCTAGAGACAAAGGGATTTGATGTATAAAAAGAGGCTGTGACCTCATGTTAAATGTTCTTGTGTTCCTACTTGAATCTACCAGGGGCGTGCTGCTGCTGGGGCCCAGGGAAAGGCCTGCCTCCCTGGACCCAGCCTAACCCCTGGATTGCTGATGGACTTTCTGCCTGGGGCCCCTGTTGCCTTGCCTTAGGGACTGGAGGACTTCATTATGTGCTATTCCTGGAACCACTTTGGCCTTTCTTCCCAGCCTCCTGGACCTTTTGTAAGATGGGAGCGCTGGGCTCCTTTTCTTTGTGGCCCTGTCAGAGGAAACCCCCAGTGTAGGGATTCCCTCCCCCGTGGCCCCTTCATCGCATGTGCCCACCCTGCTTTATCATCCACTTCGGAGGGAGACTACCCCTCATTTGCGCTCTTTTGAACTTATTTATTTCTTTTGCTGTTGCCCACCCCGCTATTTATAATTTACTGGAGGGTCCTACCCCTCTTTTCAGCTGAAATCACTGCCGCGGCCCTAAGGCCGAAAACAGGAAGTCAGGCACCGTAGTGCCTGACGTGGGGCGGGACTTCAGGTTTTGAAGGGAGGTCCCGCCCGCCGCCGCGCTCTGATTGGAGGCTGCCCGGAAGGAGATGGCGGCCTTGAGCCTCGAGGGTTCTACATTAAGTCCCGGTCCCAAAATGACCGGGTGAAGTAGGCGAGGCGGGGCTCCTATGAGTAGGGAAGTCCCGCGTTGTGCGGAGCAAGTCGTCTGCCGCAGGAGAAGCAGAACCGCCCGGAGGAGCCCCCGCCAGGAAGTCCAACCACAGGAAGTGAGAAAGGGCTCGGGGGCTCCGTGCAGGCGATTGATGGTGCCTGATTAAGGCACAGCGGTGCGTCCACGGTTAGAGCAGCCCCGTCTTGAAGAGGGCCGCTCCCGTAGGGGCCATAGTTGTTTAAAGGGGCCAGAGAGGCCCAGGTCTTTCCCCCATTTAACCCAGAGTAAGGGCAGCCCCGGGGGCAGTGGGCCGCCCCACCGTTGTACCGAGCCATGCATGGCTTCAACAGGGGACACCTTCTGTTTTCGAGCCCTGAGTGGGCCCACCAGCCCGCATGATTATTTCAGGAGTCAGAGGGCTCCAGGGCGCATGATTATTTTCAGAGCCTGCGGGCTCCCACGAGGCCCCAGTGTCCCTTGAGCCTAGATGGCTCCAACCTGGGGCACATTTGTTTTCAGAGCCTAGAGGGCTCCAACGATGAGCAAGTGTTTATTTCTAGAGCCAGAGGGCTCCAACTCTTTGTACAGTTTTGCTCCTAAGGGCCAGTGAAGGCCCATGTCGCAGTTTTGAGTCTACAGCTGCCCAGCAAGTAGTGGGCAGCTGCACCGTTTAGGTTTTCCTTCCAAGGGACATGTCTTTGAACTCAGGAGTGAGTCGCACTCCTTCATCTCTATTTTGGCCTTTCCCAGCTGAGCAGCACTTAGTGCCAGCTGCAGCGTTTAGGCCCTGTTCTTGTCCTCAGCTGCCCAGCAAGTAGTGGGTAGCTGCTACGTTTAGATTTTGATGCAGTGGCGCAACCTGGACCTTGATGTGAGTTATGTGCTACATGTGATTTATGTACCAATGTTTTGGGTGTTAGGAAATGCACTGTGTGTAGCATGTTTTGCACACCCTGTGTTCTGATACCTCTAGACATGGCTTATGCATAGGAGGTTGGTTTACCTGTTTAGGTATGTTAGGGAAATTGTACTTTTCTGTGTGATTCACGCCCCTAGTGTACGGTTTTACTTAGGTGGTAAGGGTCTAATGTAGTTAGACTGGTGGGATACTGTGCATGATGGATTTCATCGCGCACACTGTTGCAAGTGCAGTAATTATCAGTGTTCACTGACTGTACGTTCTATGACCTATTGTTACTTGTATGTTTTAGTTCACTTTTACCAAGTTCACTTCGTGATGGTCCTGACAGTGGTCCACGTGGCCCTGTCAGGTGTACATAATCCCAGTTGGTACAATGTACATCCTGTGATTCTGATTCTGATGTGTTGTGATAATACAAAGGCTATTGTTGATATAACCTTGTGTGGAGTTCCTTTTGTGGGGGGCCTTGAATTTTGTTGCTGGTGGGTGCGTGCGCAAATGCTTTACACATTGTCTCCGGGATAAGCCTGACTGCTCGTGCCAAGCTACCAAGGGGGTGAGCAGGGGTTATTTTTGGCAGGTGACTTCCATGCCCTGACGTAGAGTGGTGGTTTCTACCTGGCTTTGGCGCAAGCCTTAGCCAACCAGAAATCCCAATTTCTAACAGCTGCCAATTCACGCCTCCTGGGGAAATGGATGTATCTGTCCTTGTAGATCATCATTGCGGACAGGACATCACTTAGCACCATGCTGAACATAGATTGCGACATCCCACCTGCGCTGGACACGTCTAATGGAATGATCCAGTAGCAAAAAAATGCAGTGCCGCCATCACCTTAGACGTTGGTGTGAAAGCAGTCAGATATGTTCTGCGATGCCGTAGGTGGTGCTCCAACAGAGCACATAGGTCTTGTAGTGTGGGTCGATCCAGATAGAAATTCCGTATGACCTTCTCATTCTCCATGTCTGCCAGCACTGTGAAAGGACGATGCACATTTGGTCGCCTCCTAGGTCCGATGAAAGGGGAAACATGTCAATGCAATCCACCATGCTATGTGTCCAACATCTTAAGTTGTGAATGGCACAACGTCAACAATGACTGTCATCGCAGTTCAGCTTACAGTACAGCTTACATATAGGGACACCTTCAGCAAAACTAGTTGTGCACTGGGGACACATCAACACAATGAGCACAGTCTGTGTGTTAGCAACAAGTATGTGCATGAGCCAAGCAAAGTAGACAGTGACATATGCACAATGCGTAGTCAGACATTCATCACTGTGAGTTGCTCTGCCATGTCACACATTGACATGTGTTCCCATTGGAGAGTCCATCACAACACTGTTCTGTGTACTTTCCCAGCAATATCACAAGTGACATGTGAGGGGGTACATGCCAATGTGTACAATCATATGCCCAAACATGGCATGTGTAGTCAGCAGTGGGGTAAATGTCACATTGGGATTGTGTGCACAATCTTGGGCCATTAATCATGTGGCCACTGTGCACTGTTGAGAACTGCCCATTGGCCATTGACACAGCATGATGTGTCCATAGGTTTTGTCAAAGTGCTCCGCCACCCAAATCACAGTCATTCTTAGGAATGTATAGCACCCATATCGCTGTAGCGACCGCCTGGCCCCAGCAGTGTGTCACTGCCAAAGCCACACTCGCGGTAGTTATAGATATATACTCTTGGTTAAATGACGGGTGGTATGCTCCGCCATCCAAATCACGGTCATTCTTTGCAATGTATGGCACTGATATCGCGGTAGCACCCACCTGGCCCCAGCAGTGTGTCACTGCCAATGCCAAAGCCACACTGGTGGTAGTGATAGATATATACTCATGGTCAAATGGCGGTTGGAATGCTCCGCCACCCAAATCATGGTCATTCTTTGCAATGTATGGCACCCATATTGCAGTAGCAACCGCCTGGCCCCAGCGGTGTGTCACTGCCAATGCCAAAGCCACACTCGCGGTAGTGGTAGATATATACTCATGGTCAAATGGCGGTTGGCATGCTCCGCCACCCAAATCACAGTCATTCTTAGCAATGTATGGCACTCATAACGTAGTAGCGACCACCTGGCCCCTGCAGTGTGTCACTGCCAATTCCCAAGCCCTTACAGCCAATGGGAACCGCAATCGCGGTAGCCTAATGCAATTTTGAAAATCGCGGAAGGCATGCTCTGCCACCGCGTAGCCGGTCATTGGATGCATTCGAAAATAGGTGACCTGGAACACCAATTGCAGCAGCTTAGAATCACTGAAACAACCCAGGGGGCTATATATGTGTGGGAGAGAGCCTCACATTTCCACTGCTTCCAGACTCTGCTGCCTGACACTCTTCCTTCACCACCAACTGCTGCTGATCCTGTCTCCTGGACCCAGCCACTGCTGCCTGACACTCCTCACCACCAACTGCTGCTGCTCCTGTCTCCAGACACTGCTGCCTGACACCCCTCACCACCAACTGCTGCTGCTCCTGTCTCCAGACACTGCTGCCTGACACCCCTCACTACCAACTGCTGCTTCTCCAGTCTCCAGACACTGCTGCCTGACACCTCTCACCACCAACTGCTGCTTCTCCAGTCTCCAGACACTGCTGCCTGACACCTCTCACCACCAACTGCTGCTGCTCCAGTCTCCAGACACTGCTGCCTGACACCCCTCACCACCAACTGCTGCTGCTCCAGTCTCCAGACACTGCTGCCTGACACCTCTCACCACCAACTGCTGCTGCTCCAGTCTCCAGACACTGCTGCCTGACACCTCTCACCACCAACTGCTGCTGCTCCAGTCTCCAGACACTGCTGCCTGATACCACTCACCACCAACTGCTGCTTCTCCAGTCTCCAGACACTGCTGCCTGACACCCCTCACCACCAACTGCTGCTGCTCCTGTCTCCTGGACCCAGTGATGTCGAGGACTGAGAAGATCAGAGCTTGTCCCTTCACCACTGAGGAGCTGGAGGTTCTGGTGGGTGAGGTCCTCACACAGTATGGGAGGCTATATGGTGCTCCAGATGTCATGGTAAGTGTTTCAGAGTGGAAGTGAGAGTGCACGCATGAAGTTGATCTGCTGCAGTATGTGCCTGAGAGTGTGGGGTTGTGTCATACACTGCCTAGCATGGTGACTTCAGGGGAAAGGGGTGTATAGCCTATTTTTCACGTTTCACTAGCTGCACATCAGAATGGGAGGGGCATGCATTCTTTTTACAGCCATACAGTGACACAGCAGGTTGGTTAAGCTGGAGTCAGGACAGAAATTGCCTGTGTAAATGGATGTGTGGGTCCATGATGTTCTTCACAGGCTCATCTGTGACATTACCAAGGGTTGTCGTCCAGAAGGTACTGATGGAAGTGTGTCTGACTCGGAATTGCCATCATCTATGGGTCAACACTATGAACAGGGCTTAAATGCCAGAGTGTGACACTCTTGGTGGAAATTCACGTATGACACAGCAGATTCTAGCACTTTTGTACAGAGCCCCTTCCATTTTCTTCGGCATGTGTACTGCTCACATATGTAGGCACTGTTTACGCTCTCATATTGTCCCAGCATGTGACTTTTCTGATGCCCCACATTGGTCCTCAGTGAGAGCCCACCTGGCCTGCACCGTCACTGCCCAATCTGACAAGGACACATCATTGAATGTACAGAGTGAAACATATGGGTTGTCTGCTATACTATCCATCAAAGAGCGATCTCAGCCCTTTAGATTGCACATGACAGACCTTGTGAGAAGGGTGTGAGAGTGTAAGATCATATCCCTAAATGTGACCTCCATGACACAGTGAGCCATTCACAGGGCAAGGACATTGAGGGCTGCGCCGTGTTGGACACAATAAGTCTGCCCCGAAACATATTTGCTAATGTAATTTATGTCTTGCTCAACCAAAAACTGGATAGCAGATGCGAGGCCCCTACACATAGCTTTCAGTGCTGGCATCATGCATGTGTAGGAGATGGGCAGGTACTGGGTCCACCCTCACAGCTGCAATGCATTTTTGTATGATCCGCCCCTGCTTATGTACTATGTGAGATGCTGTATTGTCTCTGCTAGACATAGCTGTGAAGTAGTGCTGAGTTAGTATAATGCTCCTGTACTGAGAGGTAGTGGTACATAATCCTGTGTCACTGATTTTTCCCCCTCTTGTCTCCCATGCCTGCAGCTCAAATCCACCAGCATAAGGCCGTGTGGAGGGCCATTGCATGCCAGGTGCGGGCTCTGGGTGTCTCCAACCGACGGCGCACACACTATCACAAGAGGTGGGATGACATCTACCGGATGAGCAAAAACGTGAAAGAGATGATGCTGGGGCTGGAAGGTTGAATAAAGCAATACAAAAGGGGATGATGGACGGAGCGTTTGAGCAAATCAAACACTCACCCCCAGTCAACTGATCTGGGTTTAATCCATCACCATTCTTTTGCTCACTCAGCCACCCCAGTTCAGACATGGCAATATAAAAATCAGTGTGACCATGTGCCTCATGGGAACAGTCCAGCCCGAACTGCCAAGCCATGTCTTCACTGGACCGGAAACAAGCATCCTGGGACCGGTTTCGGATTCATAATCCTCATCAGCCAGGCTATCTTGAATCCAATGGCCAAGTGAGCAAGGGACTCACGTCTGAGCATACCCTGTCAACTTAGGGCGAACAAAGCAATACAAAAGGGGATGATGGACGGAGCGTTTGAGCAAATCAAACATTCACCCCCAGTCAACTGATCTGGGTTTAATCCATCACCATTCTTTTGCTCACTCAGCCACCCCAGTTCAGACATGGCCATATGCAAATCAGTCCGACCCTGTGCCTCATGGGAACAGTCCAGTCCGAACTGCCAAGCCATGTCTTCACTGGACCGGAAACAAGCATCCTGGGACCGGTTTCGGATTCATAATCCTCACCAGCCAGGCTATCTTGAATCCAGTGGCCAAGTGAGCAAGGGACTCACGTCTGAGCATACCCTACCAACTTAGGGCGAACAAAGCAATACAAAAGGGGATGATGGACGGAGCGTTTGAGCAAATCAAACGCTCACCCCCAGTCAACTGATCTGGGTTTAATCCATCACCATTCTTTTGCTCACTCAGCCACCCCAGTTCAGACATGGCCATATGCAAATCAGTCTGACCCTGTGCCTCATGGGAACAGTCCAGCCCGAACTGCCAAGCCATGTCTTCAATGGACCGGAAACAAGCATCCTGGGACCGGTTTCGGATTCATAATCCTCATCAGCCAGGCTATCTTGAATCCAGTGGCCAAGTGAGCAAGGGACTCACGTCTGAGCATACCCTGCCAACTTAGGGCGAACAAAGCAATACAAAATGGGATAATGGACGGAGCGTTTGAGCAAATCAAACACTCACCCCCAGTCAACTGATCTGGGTTAATCCATCACCACTCTTTTGCTCACTCAGCCACTCCAGTTCAGACATGGCCATATGCAAATCAGTCTGACCCTGTGCCTCATGGGAACAGTCCAGCCCGAACTGCCAAGCCATGTCTTCATTGGACCGGAAACAAGCATCCTGGGACCGGTTTCGGATTCATAATCCTCATCAGCCAGGCTATCTTGAATCCAGTGGCCAAGTGAGCAAGGGACTCACGTCTGAGCATACCCTGCCAACTTAGGGCTAACAAAGCAATACAAAAGGGAATGATGGACGGAGCGTTTGAGCAAATCAAACACTCACCCCCAGTCATCTGATCTGGGTTTAATCCATCACGATCCTTTTGCTCACTCAGCCACCCCAGTTCAGACATGGCCATATGCAAATCAGTCTGACCCTGTGCCCCAACACGCTGGGGCTGGAAGGTTGGTGCGCCGGAGCATGACACAACGAATGACCGGAATCTTAGCTGTGACACAGCCTGAGCTGGATGCACGTTTGAAGGAGCATCGGCAGCAAGCTGTGGTGAGTATTCTGTGACAGGTGACTTTGGTTGTGAGTGACTGCATGTGTTCCAAGCCTGGGCCAGTGCTGAGCTCTGTGATGTTCCTAGTGTGATGCAATGGCTTGTAAGTGGTCTCTGTTTTGGGTGCAGTTGTCATGCATTTTCCCTACCTGTACTTTCTCATTTCATTGATGTTATGGCCCTTGACATTGCATTCCGAGTTGTGGCCTTCTGGCGTTGTCTGCGTTGGTGTAGTTAGTGACATCCCATGGAAGGGAACCACAGTGTGCCTCATCTGAGTGTGCTTACTTCATTGTGTGTAGTGCCTGACCTTAGAATTTTGAGGACTATACATCTGACAACAATGTGCAACTGTAGTTGTGCCCCAAAGTACAACATGGTGGATGGCATGAGCTCATGGCCATTGTGGACTGATATTTTGGATATTTGGAATCTGTATCTGTGTTGTCCTCTTCTGCTGCCTCCAGATGTGACTGTGGCAACATATTGGGAGGTACATATTTTCCTCCCTCAGGGACGGGCAGGCTATTGTGCTGTGTGGTCATCACATGGCTCACTTATGCCAAGTTTGCATGATAACACGCAAAATTAGAATTGAGGTAGCACAATGTTTTTGCACAGGGTGGTGTGCCTAATGGGGATATCATCATCTTGTTTAGTGCTTTGCTTGCATATGATGTTTGTGTTAATGCCACTGAACTGACCCTACGTCTCTGTCTCTTGCAGCATCTACCGTGGGCACAGAAGGACAGGGGATGGACACCAGTGGTGAGGCATCACGCAAGACTGCTACACAAGAGCACACTGACACTGATGTGACCAGCACCTCGGAGGGGGACAGGAGTATGCTTGAGGAATCACAGCCAGAGACACCAACCTCAACGTCATCTGACGCCAGCGGTGACACCTCAATGTTGGCAGGCACAGGGAGCGGGAACTCTGCCTCCTCTTCCACCACACAGCGTCCAGTGTCCACCCACCCAGCTACTTCCACTAGTGCTGCACGTGCATGCATCAGTAAGAAGGGAAGAGTGTCCTTCACCCCAGGCACCGCTGCCCCTGTCTCCCATGCTGCCATCAGTGTTGAGGCTGTGGACCTTTTGTGCCAGCTGTGTGTGGGTCAGACAACTCTCCCCAATGCCTTCCTAGACCACGACAAAAAGTTGCCACAGGTAGTTGCCTTCATGGAGGGCATTCATATGTGGGTGGGCTACACCGGATTGTCCAGTTTTTGTCCTCCACAGTGACGGCAGCCACTTAGATGTCACAGGCTCAGAGTCCAGCTCCAGTATCTTTGGCCACACCTCTGCCAGTGCCTACACCTGACGAAAGTGACCACACCCCAAAGACCTCAGGCCCAAGATACAGAACACACAGCACACAACAGCAGCAGCCCAAGCGGGCCAGAGCGCAGACACCATCCCCCTAAATATCCAAGGACACCCCAGAGTGCAAAGGCAAAAGCCCTTCAGCAGACACTCAGGGGCATAAAGCCGAGAAGCAGGTCTCAGGCTCACATGTCTCAGAGGCATCCCCAGCCAAGGACTCTCCTGTTCCAAAAGCATCTTACAAAGAAAAGCAGACAGTTGCCGTGCATGCTGAGAAGCTGGTGCCCGCTAAGAGTCCACATAAAAAGATAAAAAGAGCTCCAAGGCAGATTCACCCACAACCTCAACTCCCATCCACACCCTGTAAAGCAGGGTAAGGAGGGCACTGCAGGGGGTTCACCTAATAAACAGGGGATGGAGGGACAGCGGTAAGGCCAGGCCAAGCATACTGCTGGATCTAGCATGTCCCCAGAGGGAGGGCCACTGGCTGCACCTGATGCAGCTTTGATGGAGAGTGTGCCTGTTGTGGCCGCCCCCCCCTCGCACTCCTACCAAGACAGGAAAGCCATTTCGACTCCCCAAGAAGTGGAAAGGCACCCCTCCACATTCTCCCACCCATACTGTATCGCACATCAGCATGTCTTGTACTGTCCTCATACCTACACTCATTATTGCTTCACCTTCCTTTCACTCTACACCGCACTCTGTCCTGTCACTTATCCTAATGTTTTTTGCTCGCCATGCCTATCTCTGTACCCCGCAATAAGTCCTCTTACATTAAAGCACATACATACCATACTTTTAATATTTCCCCAAATCCTCTCTGCCACCTAATGGTCCTTAACCTTCAGAATGCTCCGTATTGCTATAACACAAAAGTGTCCATAAAACTCCACCATGAACATTCATCGCAGCACTCAGCCCTTTTGCTCTTAAACAGTAACCTAGGCAACTCCCTTACAACGCCTCCAATCTAACAGCCAACTCTTGCTCTTTCCCAACTTGCTCACACGCTTCAAACCGCCACTCTAATTAACTACACAAATGTATCAAATACTTAGCAACAATATTCTAGCTCAACTATCTATATGCGAAAGCTTTCATTGTAACAGCAGCAAGGGAGCCGTCAATTTGCATTATCTTTATTAAAGTAAAAAAACGTTTGTATGTAGGAGCTTGAAACTATACAAATGGGTAGTAAGTCGTTTTCCATGTCTCCTGCCACGTAAAGATATGCACACGCTCTACCTTTGCTTCCACTGTTTGCTTACTCCCTTTTTATGTTTTGTAAATTCCTCGTGTTTTATTATGTACAGCATGGTATTAAATTTCCTTTTTAGGTCTCGCTAAGAACGCAGCGCATGTGCTGCTTTGCTAGCGAGTCTCTATTGTTGCCGCTTTCTGTCTCGAAGGGAGACAGGAGGTGGCACACACAACCATAACCACACACACACACAACCACACACAAACACACACAACCACAAACACACACAACCATGAACATACACAACCCCACACACACAACCACACACACACAACCACAACCACACAACCACAAACAAAACCACACACACAACCACACACAACCACACACACACAACCACATCCATACAACCACACACACAACCACACCAATACAACCACACCCATACAACCACACTCATACAAACATACGCATACAACGACACACACACAACCACAGCGTCAGTGCACACTTTCACCAGACACAGTCACCATCAGTCGTCAGTGCACGCTTTCACCGGGCACAGACACCACCAGCCGTCAGTGCACGCTTTCACCGGGCACAAACACCACCAGCCGTCAGTGCACGCTTTCACCAGGCACACACCACCAGCCGTCAGTGCATGCTTTCACCAGGCACACACACACCAACAGCCGTCAGTGCACGCTTTCACCAGGCACACACACACCACCAGCCATCAGTGCACGCTTTCACCAGGCACACACACCACCAGCTGTCAGTGCACGCTTCCAGCAGTTACACACACCACCTGCCATCAGTGCACAATATCTACAGGCACACACACCACCAGCCATTATTACACACATCAATTGTTAACGCATCCACAATTAACTATTGTATCAATCGCAGTATGGAGCACTTAATTTTTAAACATATTTATCTAATGCACAGCATGCCACCATTGCTACAAAAATAAATACACATTTGTTTGTCCTACAATTTATAGACTTTTGTTGGTAATTGATGTTGCAATATTTATCAATGCCAATAGCTCAAACTTAATTACTGCGAGACCTATTGCATTGCAAATGCTTGTTATTTTAGCTACCTTACCTACAAGGCGTAATGGATGGCAAAACAACGTTGTAAAAGGGAAATGAGCTCCTACTCTAGCCCTACAATTCTCTAGGTGGGCATCAAGCCTGAGGAATGAGTAAAAGAAGTGGGGTATGGGAGACCCTACCCATGATTAGGGTCCAAGGGCTGCAGTACTGTCCTCACTTCCCTATCTAAAGAGAAGAATGTAGTTTACCAGTGAGCGAAGGCCTCACCTCCTCACCAAAGTCATGCAATCTATAGTAATTTTCATAAAGTTAATTAAAATATCAGCTGAGCACTTTTTTTAAGCAAACATAAATGCCAGTAACGAAAGACTCTCTGAAGTAAATCCATGACCCAGCTAATTCTTTTGTTGTGATCTTTGAAAGTCGGCTGTTTCTAGGTGCGAGAGGAGATATGATCTAATTTCAGGAGAAGATACGGATATATGCTCTGTAGATCCCTATTCGTGTTCATGTAAGGACTCTGCACTAGGTTCCCTCTGACCTCTTCTGCCCGTCTCAAACAATTCCTTTAAACATCACATGATAACTCATGCTGACCTGCTGAGGCATGCAGCGTTTAGTCCAACAGTTCTCCTGTCATACTGCTACACTCTTACATCTTTACCTTAAAGAGTGTGACTGTACTAGCTCACCTGCGTGTCACACTCCTTCTCCAAACATCACCTCAATACTGTAAACCATCAGGTGTTATAATCTAGTTCTGATTGTTCTTTCTACTGACTCCACTGAATAGTGTTCCTTCTGGATATCAGTGAAGCTGTCTCCTTAAATCTCTTTTTTTTTTTTAAAGTTGAAGCGGCACAGCCTTAGATTGGAGGTATCATCAGAAACACTATTTCCCCTACACTTCCCTCTTGAATGAGTGACTATACCCATTTTGGGGGTCTGCTGTTAGCCACGTCCTTTTGATTTTACTAAAATAAGCTATATACCATACATACTTAAAAGGGCTTTCAGCCAGCCTTCTTCATCCATTGGTCTGTTGTTCACATTTTAATTACAGCCATTACAGCATACCGCATACGACAGTTGGTCATCCCACTACAGCCGTTGATTAAATTCACAGCGATTGACGGTATTCTGCTCTTTCATAAGAAGCACATTCACACATAAAGTAGTTCCCTAATTCCAGAGGCTACTATTGCAATGTATACTTTTTCAGTCTCCAAAAATATTTTTGCTTTTAGGCAATTTTTATTGGTAGGGTCTGGCGGCTCAATCGACAATACAATCTAGCGAAAGCAATGACAAAACAAAATAAGCATTTGCAAATCCACAATTCGGGGGGGGGCAAAAGTAAGTCCCATTGGCTTTGCCAGTGCTTGTTGTCTCTTGGATCTTCTTCAGACTTGTATTGTGCAACTTCTAGGATAGTTTTACCCTCTTACTTAACTGGTTGATGGTTGCAATAGTTTAGTACGTTTCTAAGGTATGCTAGTGAAATGGCTTTCATCAGTCACCTCTCACCACCTTTAGGAAAATGTAATTGATCAGGAGCTTCAAATGCATCGCGTTGGCCGTAAATATCTTATGCCTGACATAAAACCTACATACAATGACTATGTATTTATTTCCTAACTACGAGCTCCGCGCGGTTTTTAGTTCCACAGCAGTGTGCTTTACTACCCATTCACTTATAGACTCACTCAATCTTTTCTCTTCTTAGGAAAGGGAAAATGGCAAAGTCCTGCTGCCGGCCTCCCGGTGGGCACAACTTTCCCAAGTTCCTTATCCGATACCTAGCAATACCATGTAACATGCAAACACAGGCATCAAAAGCCTTTTGACTACTACTTACACTAGAGACAATCAAAGAGTTGGCTAAGAACCACTCACCGCCCATCTTATTTGATATTTTTACTTTCAGCCATGTCTGAGCTATGTAGGCCTGACACCAATGTCTTCCAATTCCCAGATGGTAAGGTTAACAGATGCCTCCATGTCATCAGGGAAACCATGATCAATTTCTGGGCTTTCCATTTTCAAACCATTGTTTTCAGGTATGTAAGTCCAATTAGTTCAGTAAACATGAATCAGGAATACATCTCCCACAATGCAATAGAATGTTAAAGGAAAACTCAGATACGGAAAAGAGTGCCCATAATGACAATGAAAGGTGCACATTTAGGTGAGATGTTACATCTTTATGCAAATCTAAACCTGCATTGGAAGGGGTTACACAGTAGTAACAGCACTTGGATATCTACTGTGTATACACAGCAAACAGTAACATTTTCAGTGAAACGTGTACCTGGTGTAGAAACTACAGTGAGAGTTGTTATTCTACTGAGACTGTACCATGAGCTAGTAATGGTCACTGTGAGGGGTAATTTAATTAGCCATTTCCGTGTTTTTAGGTCTCGCCCTGGAATTCGCATCCGAAGAATGCGTCCAGGGCGGAGACGTATAGCTATCTGACACGGGGGAATGGGAGGACAAGAAACTGTCACGAGCTTTAGCAGGCAGATTTGGCTGCGCGAACGCGCACGTTCCGTCCTGCGCCGCGCCGTGCACTTCCCTCCCATACTCCCAGCAAGTCAGCCTAACGCGCATGCATGCACACGCATTTACACTTACACGGACACGCAGGCACCCAGACAGGCAACCCCCCCACCCCCCCACAGTCACACACACACACACACACGAGCATACACACAGACTCCAAGACACATACACACACACGCACGCTCACACACATACACAGCCCGCCACCGCACGCGCGCGCGCGCACACACATGCCCCCCCGCCCTCGCAGCCCAGCAACAAGGCGAAGCCTCACTCACCGGCTTCCTCGGCTCTCACCGGCAGCAGGACTCTTCCTTCCTTCTTCGGCACCGGGGCGCAGGGTAGGCTCCTGCCTGCTCCGGTGCTCAAAACAATCGCGGCTCTTCCGTGGGAGGCGGGGTAGGCTCCCGCCCTCCTACTTCCTGTTTCCGGTTGTCCCGCCCGGCCTGCCTGACTTCCTGGTCGCAGGCCGGCGGCGGACTGCAGCACGCGCCATGCTTGTTCCAAGGAGAGGCCGGCGGCTTGAGCAGGGGGATGGGCAGTTTGGTGTTTGCGTGGTATAGGGAGGTGAGAGCCCAGCAGGAGGACGACAACTTGGAGTTTGTTCTCATTTCATTATATTTAATTAGTGTTCTGTGTATTTGTCAGCCTTTTTAAGACTTTCCAGTGCGGACCTCCAGCGCTGTTACGATTCATTGGATGATTAACTTGAACGTTCTCCGCCTTAGTTCCTGAAAACGCCAGGGGCACGTTTTACTTTTCCTTTCACCTCGTTGAAGGTATTAGTTACAGAACGCATCCATCCATTCAGCAGGCAGGATGGTCTTTAGGGGAACCTCCAGCGCCCTTTATATAGAACAAAACTAGAAATTCCCGTTGGTGTATTTGGCTCATCTTTCGTCCCTCTTTTATCAGTGCTCCGTCTCACTCGCTTTCTCTTTTCTAGCGCCAGCCAGACAGCAGATGTCCGCCTGCTCGAGGTTTTTTTTGTTGCTGATTGTATCGCACGCTAATCTTTGAAAAGAAGTATGGTGACTCCTTGCAGCAGACAAATGCCACATAACAGACACCCCACACTTACCACATACTGGCGCCCCTTGCACTCACATGCCACCTCTACACTCACACATTAAGCGCGCATAGCCTCCCCCCTCCCAAGTTGAGGACACCCACGCTCACTTTAGTGCCTGGATGTAGGTTTTTCGGCGGGGATACGGAGGGTGGGTGAGGGTTTTCAGTGGGTTTATGTGTTGCAATAGCAGTCTGTTACGGTGTGCCTAACCCCCTGTAATAATGTCACATTATTGAATGTGAGAACATCAGATATCTCATTTACTTGACGGTCCTTCCGCTGTGAGTCAAACACTCGCTATAACGTAGCGACGCGGCAGATAGACGTGCAGGAGCGATGCATTAACTCTTCGCGTGGCGCAGTGGTGGGAGCGTCTTGAAAAGTTTTAGGTGTGCATTTGTACGTCACGAGTTCTAATCCTGGCGAGGCTGAGAAATTGTGTTGAAGTATATTGCATGATGATCTTGATATACACCTTTTTTCATGTTGTATTGGATTATGTTACCGGCCTTTGTGTAGCGCTACAGGCATGATTATAAGGTGCCTTGAGACAATTAATTTACTATGGAAGAAGCTGGAGTGCATTTGTGCAACAAAGACATTCTTCGGTGGTTTACCCTAGCCTTAATGCTTGTCCTTTGCTGCTGCCAATTCATCACATTTAACAAAAAATGGAGAATGTTTGAGCTTTTAATGCTTTCCAAGCATAGTTTCAAGAGTCTTTGTGATAAAATAGCAAGACATTGTATTTTGTATTATCAGACTTTAACGTTCTCTATCCTCATTTAAGCCTTTTTGTGATTTGTGTGGGCTGCTTTGTTTTGTATTTCTTATGGTAGGGTTTGCACTTGTTTTGGACTTCTTTTCAAGGGGGAGTGTGCACAGGAGTGTTTTGGATTTCACACCTGGCAGCACGAATGGCGAGGTGAGAGCAAGTCCTGGTGACTGTGCCTTTAGGGCGCTAGCCTAGGCCTGTGGCCAGTAAAGAACTGTAGTCTGTGTCGCCCCTCACTCTATCTATCTATCTATCTATCTATCTATCTATCTATCTATCTATCTATCTATCTATCTATCTATCTATCTATCTATCTATCTATCTATCTATCTATCTATCTATCTATCTATCTATCTATCTATCTATCTATCTATCTATCTATCGCCCTCACTCTATCTATCTATCTATCGCCCTCACTCTATCTATCTATCTATCTATCGCCCTCACTCTATCTATCTATCTATCGCCCTCACTCTAACTATCTATCTATCTATCTATCTGTCTATCTATCTATCTATCTATCTATCTATCTATCTATCTATCTATCGCCCTCACTCTATCTATCTATCTATCTATCGCCCTCACTCTATCTATCTATCGCCCTCACTCTATCTATCTATCTATCTATCTATCTATCTATCTATCTATCTATCTATCTATCTATCTATCTATCTATCTATCTATCTATCTATCTATCTATCTATCTATCTATCTATCTATCTATCTATCTATCTATCTATCTATCTATCCCCCTCACTCTATCTATCGCCCTTACTCTATCTATCTGTCTATCTATCTATCGCCCTTACTCTATCTATCGCCCTTACTCTATCTATCTATCTATCTATCGCCCTTACTCTATCTGTCTGTCTATCTATCGCCCTTACTCTATCTGTCTGTCTATCTATCTATCGCCCTTACTCCATCTGTCTGTCTATCTATCGCCCTTACTCTATCTGTCTGTCTATCTATCTATCGCCCTTACTCTATCTGTCTGTCTATCTATCTATCGCCCTTACTCTATCTGTCTATCTATCTATCTATCGCCCTTACTCTATCTGTCTGTCTGTCTATCTATCGCCCTTACTCTATCTATCGCATCACCACAGCATCACTCAGGGGCACCACAACATCACTATACGCTACCACAGCATCACTGAACACCACAGCATCACTCGTCGCCACCACAACATCACTCGGCGCCACCACAGCATCAATCTGCAACCATTCAACAACAAGTGCTTCAAATATGTTCTCTCAATGTTTCAAGCTTTATTACAAATGTCACAAAAAGATGTTAATATTTCACTTCTGTTCTTGGATTTTCGTCACAATAAAATACATTGAACATAATCTTCACAAAAATTATTTACAAAAAGCTATTGCCATTATAAATTACAATAGCTTTTATTTAAATATTAATTATTAAAAAAATAAAAGCCATTGTTATTTGTAATATCAATACATCTAAGTCACGTAACTACAACACATATTTCATTACAAATGCTATAGGTGTCACATTTCCAAAAGTTAAAACTATTGGCATTGTAAATGACAAAGCTATTAATTTAGCTATTTTCAAAACCAACACATAAATGAAAAATTTGTCATTTACAATACCAATAGCTCAAACTTTCCTAATGCGAGACCTATTGCATTGCAAATGCTTGTTCTCATTTGGGAGGTATGATCCCCTCTCTAGTCTCCCCTCACTCTATTGTGTCTATTCTTACAGCTCACCCTCTTCGCTAGTTCCACACATAAGCGCCTGTGTAATGAGGTGCAGACACCAGGAAGGGGAGACTGCTGGCAGACTACCAGGCGTTGCCATGGCAGCAGACCTCCGAGCTGAAAATGCAGGTTGGGGATTTTACAGCAAGAGGGGGGGAGGGGCGCTGAACAGACACAATGACTTGGGAAATGAATACACAATATGTTGGAGTCTCGTAGGTACCCAAGGCAAAGTAAGCTTTCTCCATATTACAAAGCAGAAGTGTAAATTCTGGTTATAAAATATGTTGTGTTTGTCAAGAAATCACACAAAAAGAAGCAAGCACCCAGGATGAATCTGAGTGAGGCACTACCTGGGGTGATTTAATAGACATTTCCATGCTTATTACCTACTTCTGTAAAAGGTGACACATGTATCAAGGGCAATTATTAAAAAGTCATGCATGTCATTCTTACATGGTATTATTATTTCCATGCTGCCTCTTCATTAAAACTGCATTATTCCCCCTTTCTGGATGGACCTGGTTTTTGGTTGGTGTGGGGAAAAGTGCATGGCGATCACCAATTTAGCCTCTGATTTTTTTTCATGAATTGGATTGTTTACATACTCCCTCGGGCAAACAAACATCAACTGGATCACATAAAAAGTCATGTTCTGCTCTATTCTTTTATTTGGTTCCAGCGCAGCAAACACCTGAGGGCAATTTAGTCTCTGATTTTATTTTTTTCATGAATTGGATTGTTTACATACTCTCTCGGACAAACATACATCAACTGGATCACACAAAAAGTCATGTTCTGCTCTATTCTTTTATTTGGTTCCAGCGCAGCAAACACCTGAGGGCAATTTAGTCTCTGATGATTTTTTTTCATGAATTTGATTGTTTACATACTCCCTCGGAAAAACATACATCAACTGGATCACACAAAAATCATGTTAGGCTCTATTCTTTTATTTGGTTCCAGCGCAGCAAACACCTGAGGGTTTCCTGGCGCTCTAGAACAAATATTGGCAAATGAACAGTAGTTATCTGCATATAAGCTGGCTTTAAGAATTTCCTATATTTCATATGATCGGTTTGCAACTGCATAGAAGCTGGCAGAGTATTCCATGCTAGAACAACCTGGAAGGAAACAGCTTCACCTCCTTCACTTACCTTCTTGATGAAGAGAACAAGAAGATCCAAGGATAAAACTAGTGCCCATAAAGGATGACTGGCAGGAAATCAATTCGCTCCCAGCAAAAAAATGGATGAGTCTGATACAAAGACTTGTGAATCGAATAAATGTGTAAAATAGCTTCTTACCAGGACAGGGTTGTCCAGTTGGTATGGATAGGTCACGGTCTGCAGTATTCTAGTAATCGAATTGCGAGCATCGAAAGGCATTCATAATACTTACCTAATTGGTAAAGGAAAAGAAATTCCAAAACGCACCATGACAGAATAAAAATGATTTGGAAAAAGTCTTCACCCGAGATACCATAGGTAGTTATCTGGCGCACTTTCTTCTATCTCAATACTGTAGTATAGTCATGTATCAGATTGCACCACTGGGCATATGGACGCTTGTCGACTGAAAATTTATCAAAGGAGCTAACTTCAGCACAATATTCCCATTGCAGCTAAAAGCATTTACCTCTGCGATAACGACAGATAGGATGGTGTCCAAGCCATGACGGTTTATTAGCAGATTTTGTCAAAGTTACAAGTTAATCAATCAGTAACTCAATTTAACATAGCATATATATTTATGTGTGTTTCAACAAGTTGATTCCTTAGTGACAGCGCTCTCTGTCGTCCGGTGCAGACTCTGGGTGGGTGGAATCCAGCCCAAATGTCATATCAGTAGAACAAAGGGAAGTCGCACTCCAAAGATACTTGTTAAGGGTTTTATTCACTACCACCAATCCGTTTCACCACTAGGGCTTGTTCACAGTTGGGGAAGTCTGTGGTTTCAACACATGCAGTAATATATAATTATTTACAATTAGTGACATGTCACTCAGACCATTGACACATATAGCAGACATCAAAGTAATAGGATCCTTAACTCACAAACTTTACCCAATGACAACATCATATATAAAACAGGACTGAGCAGGAATATGGAACGGAAATATTGTAAAACATTATAAATACTTGTAAATAATTATATATTACAGCATGTGTTGAAACTACGTATCCCACAATGCCTCATAATGGGCAAAAGTGGTAAAGAGTATAAATTACAATGGTAGACAGACTTTCCCAACCGTGAACAAGCCCTTGTGGTGAAACGTGTTGGTGGTAGTAGTTGTGGGGAATAAAACCCTTAAAAAGTATCTTTGAAGTGCAACTTCCCTTTGTTCTATTGATATATATATATATATATATGTGTGTGTGTATATATATATATATATATTTTTGCACATTTTTGCACTTTATTTCAGATGAGACTGGTTCTATGTATTTTAAGAGTGTGATTTTACATCTGTCTAGCTTTTATGGGATCGCTTTTTCTTGTACTGGTTGATGCCATCATGAGCTATAGTGATTGCTCTAATTCTTTGATTAACTGATTCATTAAGTCCATATACGGGTCAGCTATATACTGAATATCCTTTTAAACATATATTTAGTCGTTAATCTTCTATTTTTACTTACCGGTACATATGAATTGAGTCCTTTTGTTAGCATGTATAATAATACTACCTGGATGCCAATTGATATATCTCATTTGGGATATTTTAATAATTTTGCACTTGTACTTTATCAACTAGGTAGTATGCTGTACAAATTCAAGGACTGAAGATCAACCTTGCACTTGCACTTTATATGTATGTATGATTTGTCGATTTTTATGTTTTGATGTTTTTTTTACATCATAATCAATGAATTAGCAGGTATTTTATTCAGAATGTATCCAGTACTGTATTTTCCGTATTTGCACATATTAATGTTCCTTTCACATCTAGAAATTCGAGAACAAGTTAATAAGCTATTGGTCCACTTTGTAAGAATATGGAATCTTCGATACTGTTGAAATTCTACTTGTTTTGATCAGTCTGTCTTATATTTTCACTGCTATGACGCTTGTTTTAAATGTCATTTATGCACTTTCTTGTATTTTTCATATTTATTGAGTTTCCTGATCACAAGACGCATCATGTGATCAAGCTCACGTGATGCGAGCAAAACACTTCAGGGCAGGCACTATGCCTGGTTATTCTGTGGAAATTATGCCAGAATAAATTTCACTGCTTCTGTACATCGCACCGTTAGTGTGATTATTTTCGGAGCACAACGAGGTCCTTGCCTGGGTTTCCTGAAAGAGAACATCATGTCACCTTTTGGAGTTTGATGTATATACACGATCATGCAATCTAAATTTTAAATTATGAAAAAGATGCAAAATATAACAAGATACAAAACAGAAAATAGATTGGTTTCATAAAGGAACTTTTCTAATCTAAACAAAGCATCAGAAGTGGCAATGGGGAAATTATGAGGAAGGTGTCAGCATCTGTTGACTCAAGTTAAGGTTCAAGGGAAATAGGCACATGTGTTCGAGCATTAATCTCAACACCACAAGTATGGGAAACCAGTAAAGTTTGGGAAAGATCTTCCCTCAGTGAAGTCAGGCCAGGATCTGCTAAACTATACTAAGAAGAGACACACAATTAAATACAGTAAATGGTTCTGGAAGCTTCGTCCCACCAACTCCCTCTGGTTGTACCAATCGGGGTACTGCATTTCCTGGGAGCAGGTAAACTCCCCACTTTCCCATCACTGAACAACGAAGCACACAGCTGTATGGCCATGGAAATAGCAATGGTTCAATCTGCCCGATACAGGAGGCCCTCTCACATCCTCCACACACTACATGTCCATAGCCACGTTTCACTTACTAAACTATAATCTATTAATTCACATTGTAAACAAAAGCCTATTCTAACTAACAAAGTAGAAAGGATACCTGGGATAGGAAGAAAACTTGGGAACAACTCAAGAAGAAATTTTTATTCTGAAAATAAAAAAAGCACTTTGAGAAACTCTGGTCAGACATAAAGCCTAGCCGCAGTCAGGCTAACGTTAAGAGAGAAAAGGGCAGTCAATTAATACAGTTAGCATAAGCAATACATCAATTATATAAGGGATAAAGTACCCCCGGCATATATTAAAAGGATATTTCAAGTCACCGAGGAGTTCTATAACCATATAGAAGAACAAGGCAGACAGCAATGGTTGAATGCCAAGCTCCTTTATAAGGTTATGGAACTCTGAAGTGACTTGCAATATCCTTATCATGCTTGCTAGGGGTACTTTATCCCACATAATTCATGGTCACAACATCACCTTTCCCACAAACCACTTAAAACCTTGGTGCGTAGCTTTCCATCATACGAAAGAGAAAGCATGTTTGCAAACATGAACAATAAAAATAAAACCTCCAGTGCAAAATGAAACACATCAAAAACATATTAGATATTTATGGTAGATATTAAAAACAGTTCGATACAAGTCAGTTAAAAAAAGTTGCAATAACTCGGAATCTAAGGAGGGCAAAAATATAAACATATTCTCTGTGCTTGTCATTGTAAGCTATTAAAATAAAGCAGAAGAAAGAAATGCAACATTCTGTTTTCGTTGCTTTAAAAAGCTGCTTCAATTATGCTCCGTGACCTGCCTGCCTTTCACCGCGGCTTCTGGCAGCAGGCATTGTGACATCAAAACTCAACTGTAATAACTTATAATATTTGAGTTCTGACATATTTTCTTTATAATCTGAGACTGGGTCCGCCACAAGTCACCGATCAGAGCCTGCTGTTTATACAGGAATTACAGAACCCCATGTATTACAACTTGATTATTTAAAAGTGGCTTCCACTACGAGTAAATATAGCCATTTGCTAACATTATGAGTAATACATATGCACACTGATTAATATTTTAGTAAACAGATTAATATTTTGTTGCATAAAAGTATGGAGCACTAAATTACACTTCTCCAGTAGGTTAAAGTTCCCTTTGATTCCTAAATTCTTAACTATCTTTACCAAAGCTGGAGGGAGCGAACCAGCACTTTGTAACAGAAAGAGATACCTCATTGGATGGAGACAAGATTTTGGACTAAATTTCATTCCGTTTAAGTGTGAGATAACATTTCCATGATTGGAAGGTAGGTTTAGAAGTTGTGTTCATTGCAGAATTATCTATAGAGAGGCCATTAGGGTGTATAAAAAAGACATAAAAAGTGCGCAATCCCTATATTATTCAAACCAAATCGCAGAGGCCAGCTCCAGCTCTAAAGAGATCTACAAAATAGTAAAAAGTCTTACCACCCTCCCCACACCTCCTCTTATAATTGAGAATCCTCAGCTCCGCTGTGAAGATCTGGCCAACTTTTTCTCCCAGAAAATAAATCTCATTTACTCCTCCTTTCCACCTTCAGAGCAGACTACTCTGACCAAAGCTTCTCTATGTCCCCCTCAAGAAAATACATCTAACTGCCCCCCGGTGTTGGTGGAATTTCCCCGGTTAGAGGTGAATCACCTTACCTCCCTCATGCATCAAATAAAGTCAGGCTCCCCTAGAGACCCAGCACCCCCACATATTCTAGTCTCGGCTACGCAGACCATCCTTCCCATACTGCTTGGAGTACTCAACACCTCGATCTCTACCAGCACAGTCCCAGTAGCTTGGAAACAGGCTATGGTGAGGGTTCTTGTCAAAAAACCTAACCTGGATACCAAGAATCTCAACAACTTCCGTCCGATCTCCTTGTTGCCTTGGGCAGCCAAAATATTGGAGAAATATATAAAAAGCTTACTAACAACTTTTCTCGAGCAAAACCAGCTGTTGATCCCTCCCAGACTGGCTTTCGCCCCAAGCACGGGACCGAGACGGCACTACTGGCAGTCACAGAGGAGTCCAGGAGAATCTTGGATCGGGGAGGATTGGTGGCAGTCATCCTCCTCGATCTGAGCGCGGCATTCGATACCGTTAACCACGGTATCCTTTTGCAGCGTCTCCTGGACACCGGAATATCTGACAGAGCTCTGGAATGGCTCAGGTCCTACCTGAGTGACAGATCTTTCCAGGTGTATGAGGGCAACGTCACCTCCTCTAGCAAGCCTTTGGGTTGCGGAGTCCCGCAGGGATCATCATTGAGCCCAACGCTATTTAACGTCTACATGAGGCCACTGGCTGAGATCGTCCGTCCGTATGGTATTAAGATCGTTACCTACGCGGACGATACTCAGCTGGTGGTCTCCTTGGCACAGGCAGGGGGGTCTTCGGCGTGTGTAGATCTTGCTGGTTGCCTGGAGATGGTCAAGAGCTGGATGACCAAGTCTTGTCTCAAACTCAACGGAGACAAGACTGAGCTCATGCTCTTAGGTCACACTGCACCATCTACCATAGACACTCTTTGGCCATCCAGTTTAGGTCCTGCTCCTGTTCCCAAAGACGCCATCAAGAGTCTCGGTGTCTGGCCGGATAGGTCCCTGTCATTCGATCAACAGGCAATAAAACTCTCTGCCATCTGTTTCGGCATCCTGAGAATCATCAGGAAGATTCTACCCTTACTCCCTTTCGAAGCGAGAAAAAACGTGGTTCTGGGCCGGATCCAATCATGGCTAGACTATGGGAATGCGTTAGATCTCGGAGCTCCTGACTTTACTTTGCGCAAACTGTAATTGATACAGAACTGCGCAGCACGAACGCTTCTACAAATTCCCTGCAGATCCTCAGTAAAGTCCGGACTAAGGAAACTGCACTGGCTTCCCGTAAGGGAAAGAGTAAAATTCAAATCACTATGCATTGCTCACCAGGCCTTTTGGTCTTCAGGTCCGGCAATTAATCTCCCTCTTATCACACCCTACCTCCCCACCAGACAGCTGCACTCTACCTCTGCTAATCTAGCCATTGTGCCGCAAATAAAGAAATCAAGATCTGGAGGCCGCTCCTTTTCTTATAATATAGCCAGGCTGTGGAATGCCCTCCCCCAGCATCTAAGATCTAACCCCGACATCCTCTCCTTTCGTAAACAACTGAAAACGCTCCTGTTCACCACGTAAATAGTGGAGTTGACACTCTTCCTTCCTTATTTTAGCTTCAGTTGGTATTCATTCATTCTGTGTTCTGCCCCTCCCCGGGTGATTACCTTTACAAATGGTAAAGAATAGAAAATATCCTAGCTTTCCTAACGGAAAGTTTCAATTCATTTTTCAGATTGATTGGAAAGTCCAGACTTACAAATTAAAGACACTACAGTTCTCACTCTCTCGGCACCCTTAAGGTTCACCAAGGTGCTATGGCCGGCCATAGAGAGCCTAAGGGCCCGAAGGGTACGTCTCATTGTGTACCTTGACAATATCAATTTTGCTGGACCAGTGCCAGAAGAAACTATCAGAACTATCAGAGGGGATCCATGCTTTTTGAGACATTGAAGGGGCCAGGGTCCCTATGCCTCTTCTGTTAGTTGTGCTTCTCTCTATCCTTGCGAAAAAGCAATGTGAAGGCGGTATACCCTGCACATATATGCAAAGGATAAAATGTAAATAATTTACATTTTCACAGATGCTGATAGGTTTCCAATGGAGCACATTATATGTGGCTAGAGCACTGGCAGCTCAGTCGACATCTGCTACTGTGTGGGGAGAAAGACAATTGATAATAAAAATTATATTGACCATCAAACAAGGCCAGTTTGACAATGAAAGTAACAACAAAGAGGTTTTACTCAAAACCACTGAAAGTACTGAAAATCTAAAACTCCAGGTAGGGGGAGAAAAGAGCTTACCCCCCATCGCTGACAAAAAGATCCTATTAAATCAGGGCGGCCGAACGGTAAATATGAATAAAAAGGAGGATGTTAACATGGAGGAAGGGACAGAGGCGACGCTCACCAGAGCCCCCCATATAAACTCAGATATAAACGGGGGACTGGTGAAAGAGAGTAACCAGATCATAAGGCCGCTGATATCCCAACACGCAGAACTGAAAGATAGACAGGCAATGGGGACGCATGTAACACAAACATCTACCTCGACTGGGCCTTATTGCGGAATCAGAACGGACAGTAGACCTGAACCCGGAAAAGACCCCGGGAATTGACCTAGCAAGGATGATCCACACCTCAAACAGCTGCTTTTCATTCCAAAATACGAAACTCAGGGGATGCATGACATTCTCAACAGGGGCAACATATTTAAATTCTTCGTCAAAATTCAAGGGCTACAACACCTAACTACAGCAGACCAACTCTCAGTCAAATTCTGCAAGCAAGAACACAACAACATACTGGAACAAACACTGACAACATGGTGAACAGAAGAGATTGTACAGTTAATACTATCCTCTAGGGAAAGGTTTGACTCATGGTTTATAAGGCTCTCCAGACTGGTAAAACCACGTTACCCAAGCCCGCTCGAAGAACCATTGGCGACAAAGGGTAACAAGGAAAATTCGCCAAAAATAACTGAGCAGGCCTTTTCAGTATTATGGAATGCAAGGGGGAATAGCCCACCACCGGCAAGCTATCCTCCGACCAATCCAGTCAAACAAGCAAATACTAAAGACAACGCCGACTACTGGCGCTGACTAACTGGCACATTGAACAAACAGAAAGATAACTGACTATCCCAAAAACCATCAAAGGAAAATAATTGGGAAACCTTCCATTTACTATCTTGGGACATAGCCGGTGCAAGGAAATGGCTGGAAGATGGTCTGCCTTTCCACAACTGGGCAGCGTGCGACATCATTGCCCTTCAAGAAACATGGGCACTAGAGGCACTACCACTTGTTGGGTACATACATTTTAACATTCCAGCAAGGAAAAATTTGAAATATGGTCGACCAAAAGAGGGACTATCAGTCTATTTCTCACGGACATCAACATCAAATCAGAGGAAATAGCCCTGCATGGGCCAAACACGCAACTAATAAAGTTGTCTCTACCTGGTAGAGCGACTCCGGTACTATTAGTGAACTCCTATGTACCTCCAAAGGCAAAAGAGAAACAAGCCCAGCTGGATCATCTAGTATCCACGATTAGGGATATTCGAAACAACAACCCCACTTGGGAAGTCATCCTAACAGGCGAATTCAACTCAAACCTAATCCATAAACCAGAGGAGGATGAGAAGTTAGCAGCAGACAACGAATTCTGGAACGTTCCACCACAAAATCAGCTCAAAATAGAGCATTACGATCCAATCGGTCAACAACTAGTAACATCCTTGGAATTTCTTGGACTGCGATTCCTTAACGGGAGAACTCCAGGGGACAACCCACCACAGCACACTTATCTAGGAACTTCGACCACCTCAAGGCTCGACTACACAGCAGTCTCACTGCCACTACTGCCCCTCGTCCATCAATTTTCAATTGAATTCACACCAAAAAGTGATCACTCGTATCAGCATACCTATTTCAACTTAAAACTCAACAAACATTGTAATACCAAGCTAGTTGGAGAGAGTTCCTTCTCCACCAAACTGAAACGAATAAATGGAACAACGGCTAACATTGAGGAGTTGCAGATAAAAGTACAGAGACTGAAAACGGGTAGTGAGACAACTAAAGGCAATCAGATACAAAAATG
Organism: Lissotriton vulgaris; assembly: GCF_964263255.1. Lineage (NCBI taxonomy): Eukaryota > Metazoa > Chordata > Amphibia > Caudata > Salamandridae > Lissotriton > Lissotriton vulgaris. The sequence goes on along the minus strand of NC_141685.1, from coordinate 1,405,349,222 downwards.
GGAGAATTTCACCGAAATTCTAACAACAATCATGCCCACTCCAAAAATAAAAATTCACGGCCTTCAACTTATAAAATCCCACTGCCAAAAAACTTGGCAAAGCTCAAAATAGAAATTAGAAGAAATGCTAGACCATTAAAAAATATAACAACGTCATCAAAAGACTGGGTCCAAAGACAAAATCTTAAAAGAGAGTATAAAAAGAAAATGTAGGAATATAAAAGATCCCTGAAGGATGATTTCTGGGCAAAATTACTCTGCACTGCAAAGAGCACCAACTCAAATGCATTCTGGAAGATCATCAACGGTCTAAACCATCCTCTAAACCCAATAACGTCAAATGTCCAAGAAGCAGACTGGGCGGCATTATTAACACAGAGATTCTCGGACGCAACACAAGACCCTCCCAACACACGAGCAGAGCAACAAAACATTAACAAAAGGGTCAAATATAGCAAAGTGAGTTCCATAATTAGTGGCGAAGAAAAAATGCCCTGTACAAAAGCAGAATCCCTGAACGAAGAAAGCAGTGCAACACAGTTGTCAGATGGGGACCAAAGGACAGCAAGGCACTTTAGAGAAGAGGCTCAATCTTCAGAGAACAACGAGACAGCAGAGATGCCCAGACGCACAGGTTTCCGCGACGAGGACATAAGAAGAATTTTAAGGAAATCTTGCGGCAGTGGAGCGCCAGGACCGAATGGCATCCCTCCGATAGTTTTCAAAGACGACCCGGACTACTGGAGTGGAAACCTAAAAAAACTATTAGATGAAGTAGAAAACCAAAACCAAATTCCATCAAGCTGGCAAGGCTCAATAATTTCACCTATCTTCAGAGGAGGAGATAGAACATCTCCAGCAAATTACAGATTGATCACCCTCCTAGATGTGGAGGCGAAGTACTTTGCATCCCTGCTCCTTGAAGACCTGACAAGCTGGTCTGACGCCACAAAGAGAATCCCGTTGAATCAAACAGGCTTCAGGAAGGGGTGCGGGACAATGACAAACGTCCTGTCACTCTCAGTGTTAGCCGACAAATATCTACGAAGGAAACAGCCCCTTCATCTCTGCTTTATTGACTTAAAGGCGGCCTTCGATAGCGTAGACCGTAGCATCCTATGGAGGAAATTGCGCAGTTGGAATATCCCGGAAAAAACATTGAGAGGAATTCTACTTCTTTACTCCAACACATGGATGGAAGTAAAATTGGGGAATGGAACACGGCTCTCAAGGAAAATCAACACCAACAAAGGCCTCAAGCAAGGCTGTGTACTAGCCAGGCATCGCTTCAATCTCTTTATGGCAGACCTAGCTTCGAGCCTAAATAACATCTTATCCCACCCCCCAAAACTTGGCTCCTTATCTCTAACTCATTTATCATACGCGGACGACGTCGTATTGATGAGCTTAACCAAGATTGGCCTCCAAAGATCGCTAGAGGGGCTAGCGAAATTTATAAGTAATAACAATCTGGAGATAAATACAAAAAAAAGCAAAACAATGCTCTTCACTAGACGACAGACACTAAGCCAACGCGTCCAACTAGAGGGAAAAAACATAGAAGCTGTGTCCGCCTATAAGTACTTGGGCTTTTATTTTGACAATCGACACAATCACCAGCAGCAAAAAGCGTACATCACCCAGAGAGCAAACGCACTTTTATTTGCCTTCATGTCTCTAGCAAAAAAGCTAACGGGGCCAACATACAAACCTCTATTGGCAATATGAAAAGCCAAGGTGCTTCCTACGCTTTCCTACGGCAGTGTAGCCCTTCACGGGAAAGACGCAGATCTGCTGAACAAAATACAGATGGCTATGTACAAATCCACTTTCCAAATTCACCTGGCAGCTTCACCAGCTCAGCCGAGATTAGAATTTGGGGTAATAAACGAAATAGTGGGAAGGAAGTACGCAACAATAAAGCATTGGTACAGCCTGAAACAGAACACATCTGCTTCAGAATTGCATAAAGCCCTGTGGGACGAAATAAAAACAGACGCAAAGTCTCCATACAACCAGTTTCTCGAGAAGGCCTTAACTGACACCGGGACAAAAAACCTTTGGGAAATTAAACATCCTTACCCAGCTTTTAGGCAAGCCATAAATAGGTCAATAAAATTCTATTCATTCATAACTGACAAGGCTACTTTCAGTTCAAGAAAACATGCCTGGATGGTTATATCCAAATACAAAACACTTAATGCAGCCCCATACCTAACAATCACATTTCCGGCCCCTAGAAAACAAAAGCTAATGGCGCTACATCTGGGAAAACTTCCCTCTACCATGGACCAGCCAATTTGGGAGCATGACGGACCCAAAAGTTGTAGACTATGTGGTTGCAGCAAGGAGGACTTCATTCATCTGGTTTGCATTTGTCCGAATTTGGCCCACGCTCGAGCCACCTTCCTAAAAAAGGCCATGAATGAATGAGGCATCAGAACGTGCAGATCGGCAATTATGGCAGTCCTAAACCCAACAGACACCTGCCTGAACTGCCTATTAATAAAGTTCCTGCTGGTTCATGCTCAAGCATTGAAATACAACCTGGTACCCTGCCTGAATAAGGGACATTGGTCGGCGGCCTCCGTGGAAGAGGGCTCTCTTGAACCTAATAAAGGCCCTCTCAAACTTAACAAAGAATAGTACCAGAACTCTTGGAACCATATTTTATATGTGTTAACAATAGTTTCTTGACCGTTTCTTTCTTTTAACTTGTATATTATGTACACCAAAATGCTCCTATTTAAAAAAAAAGTTTTTTTGCACTAGACTCAGAATGTTGTAGGATCAAACGAAAGAGAATGCGGTTAAACATTAAGTACTTTATTTTACAAAATGTATTGTTATGGTTTTAATTAACTGAAACAGTAAAACGTTTTCACTTTTAATATTGACCTGTTCTAGTTTTAACTAAGGAGACATCTATCTGCATAGTGAGGGTTCAGTATTTAGAGGACCCTTACCTCAGTGACCGTCAAAGTTTGTAGGCTGAGCCCCCCTTGAGTAAAAGTAATTTTAGCAGCACGACCAAGAGACATAAACAGCTAAAATGTTTCACATTCAACAACAAATATTGTGAACATAACAAGCAAGTTATACATTTAACATTTGCACTCTCAAATATTTTTCAATGGAAAGCTCAGATTGAGTTCCCATTTTCACATCAGCAAATCCTCATTTCATCTGTGCCTGGGAGTGAGCAATGGGGCAAATGCTGTCTTCAGGGTGTAAACTGCATTGTTTCTAGTTAGTGAGTAGTGGTTGTAGGTAGAATAAGGCAAGACCTATTTGAGGGTCAAACCCTCAAATTATTGGTAAAAAAGACCATCTTCCAGCTGTGCCCTTCGATTATAATTGGGCAGCCATGCCATACTGTAATGTAATGTAAGGAGTAAGGAGTATTTATATAGCGCAGCTGCCACCCAACGGTTATCCTGGGGCTTAGATTACCAAAAAACACTGTGTGTAACTGAACAGAATGGGGTACATTTTATAGTTTTCAATTCCTTCCAGAAATGTGACAATGTGTTCATTTGTCTGAGCTCAATAGGCAACGTATTCCAGAGTCTGGAAGCTGTGAAGCTAAATGATCTGCCACCCATTCAGACTTTATTGACGTGTGAGCTGCAAACCAAGCTGGCAGAGGAGGAACGCAGGCTTCTAGCAGGAGAATACCATAACAATTTCCTCTGTAACAGCTTAGGCCCAGTTTTATGTGCTGCCCTATAAACAATGCAGAGTGCCTTAAACTGGACTCTTTGCGCAATGGGCAGCCGATGTCGATCTTTTAGGGCAAGTGAAGCTGAAGCTCTGCGTGGTCGATTTAACGCAAGCTTAGCCGCAATGGTCTGTACCCTTTGCAATTTTTTTTATCAGGGAGGCTGGAGCTCCTAGGAGAAGTGCATTGCAATAATCGACTCTGCTCAGAATAATACTCCTTGCCACTTGAGGTCTAACTGGGGCAGGTAAAAAATTGAGTATTTTTCAAAGAGCTCGAAGCAGGTGCTCACAGTTTTATTTACTTGAGAGTCCAGTCGTAGATTACTGTCTATAAGCACTCCTAGGTTACGCACTGTCTTAACAGGCAGTGGAGGATTATTAACAGAGACTGGCCAGAAATCTACTGGGAGAGGTCGAGGGATTTTACCTGCAGCACAGCAGAGTACTTCCGTCTTGTCCCCATTAACTTGCAGTGAATTATCTCTCAGCCAGTGCACTGTTTTTCTCATACAGCTATGAAATTTCTCCAGAGGAATTGCATTGTTGCCCTCGAAAGAGAAGACGAGCTGAGTGTCGTCCAGATAATTTATGACATCAATGCCAAAGGATTTTATAAGTGAGATAAATGGGCATAGATAGAGATTAAAAAGGACTGACTGATCGCTGAGCCTTGTGGAACCCCGTGCTTGATGCATCTATTCAGAGATATGAATGGCGTCAAGGTCACTGTCTGCTGCCTGTTTGAAAGATAAGACTGCAGCCAGTCCAGTGCCCTGCCCACGACACCCATCTCCTTCAGTCTCTTGATCAAAATCAAATGATTGACCGTATGGAATGCGGCCGACATGCCAAGCAGCACTAAAATGGCTGCATGACCACTGTCAGCCCGCATTCTCAGGTCATCCAGGACTGCCACCAAGGCAGTTTCCGTGCCATGTCCTGGCCGAAACCCAAATTGGACTTCATCCAGCAAATCATTATCTTCTGCAAATTTTGAAAGAGATTTGCCACTAATCTTTCTAAGATCTTGATCGGATAGGGTAGCAGGGAAATGGGTCTGTAGTTAGAAGGACACTGAGGGTCAAGCGTAGCCTTCTTTAATAAAGGGGAGACAACTGCCTTTTCCCAGCAGTCCAGCACTGTGCCATTAGTTAGGGACTGGGGGTACAAAAGGGGGTGGTGATAGACGGAGCATCTGAACCAATGAAACACTCACACCCAGTCAAAAGATCTGGGTTTTATCCATCACCGTTCTTTAGCCCACTCTGCCACCCCAGTTCAGACACGGCTATATGCAAATCAGTCTGACCCTGTGCCTCATGGGAACAGTCCAGCCCGAACTGCCAAGCCATGCCTTCCCTGGACCGGACACAAGCTTCCGAGGACCGGTTTCTGGCATTCCAGCCGTCTTCAGCCCGGCTTGCTTGAATCCAGTGGCAAAGTGAGCAAGAGACTCACGTCTGAGCATACCCTGCCACACTTATGGCGGCCAAAAGTGGTACAAAAGAGGGTGGTGATGGATGGAGCATCTGAACCAATCAAACATTCACACCCAGTCAAAAGATATGGGTTTGATCCATCACCGTTCTTTAGCCCACTCTGCTACCCCAGTTCAGATACAGCTATATACAAATCAGTCTGACCCTGTGCCTCATGGGAACAGTCCAGCCCGAACTGACAAGCCATGCCTTCCCTGGACCGGAAACAAGCTTCCGAGGACCTGTTTCTAGCATTCCAGCCATCTTCAGCCCGGCTTGCTTGAATCCAGTGGCAAAGTGAGCAAGGGACTCACGTCTGCGCATACCCTGCCACACTTATGGCGGCCAAAAGCAGTACAAAAGGGGGTGGTGATGGACGGAGCATCTGAACCAATCAAACACTCACACCCAGTCAAAAGATCTGGGTTTGATCCATCACCGTTCTTTAGCCCACTCTGTCACCCCAGTTCAGACACGGCTATATGCAAATCAGTCTGACCCTGTGCCTCATGGGTACAGTCCAGCCCGAACTGCCAAGCCATGCCTTCCCTGGACCGGAAACAAGCTTCCGAGGACCAATTTCTGGCATTCCAGCCGTCTTCAGCCCGGCTTGCTTGAATCCAGTGGCAAAGTGAGCAAGGGACTCACGTTTGAGCATACCCTGCCACACTTATGGCGGCCAAAAGCGGTACAAAAGAGGGTGGTGATGGACGGAGCATCTGAACCAATCAAACACTCACACCCAGTCAAAAGATCTGGGTTTGATCCATCACTGTTCTTTATCCCACTCTACCACCCCAGTTCAGATACGGCTATATGCAAATCAGTCTGACCCTGTGCCTCATGGGAACAGTCCAGCCCGAACTGCCAAGCCATGCCTTCCCTGGACCGGAAACAAGCTTCCGAGGACCGTTTTCTAGCATTCCAACCGTCTTCAGCCCGGCTTGCTTGAATCCAGTGGCAAAGTGAGCAAGGGACTCACGTCTGAGCATACCCTGCCACACTTATGGCGGCCAAAAGCAGTACAAAAGGGGGTGGTGATGGACGGAGCATCTGAACAAATCAAACACTCACACCCAGTCAAAAGATCTGGGTTTGATCCATCACCGTTCTTTAGCCCACTCTGCCACCCCAGTTCAGACACGGCTATATGCAAATCAGTCTGACCCTGTGCCTCATGGGAACAGTCCAGCCCGAACTGCCAAGCCATGCCTTCCCTGGACCGAAAACAAGCTTCCGAGGATCGGTTTCTGGCATTCCAGCCGTCTTCAGCCCGGCTTGCTTGAATCCAGTGGCAAAGTGAGCAAGGGACTCACGTCTGAGCATACCCTGCCACACTTATGGCGGCCAAAAGCGGTACAAAAGGGGGTGGTGTTGGACAGAGCATCTGAACCAATCAAACACTCACACCCAGTCAAAAGATCTGGGTTTGATATATCACCGTTCTTTAGCCCACTCTGCCACCCCAGTTCAGACACGGCTATATGCAAATCCGTCTGACCCTGTGCCTCATGGGAACAGTCCAGCCCGAACTGCCAAGGCATGCCTTCCCTGGACCGGAAACAAGCTTCCGAGGACCAGTTTCTGGAATTCCAGCCGTCTTCAGCCCGGCTTGCTTGAATCCAGTGGCAAAGTGAGCAAGGGACTCACGTCTGAGCATACCCTGCTACACTTATGGCGGCCAAAAGCGGTACAAAAGGGGGTGGTGATGGACGGAGCATCTGAACCAAACCAAACACTCACACCCAGTCAAAAGGTCTGGGTTTGATCCATCACCGTTCGTTAGCCCACTCTGTCACCCCAGTTCAGACACGGCTATATGCAAATTAGTCTGACCCTGTGCCTCATGGGAACAGTCCAGCCCGAACTGCCAAGCCATGCCTTCCCTGGACCGGAAACAAGCTTCCGAGGACCAGTTTCTGGCATTCCAGCCGTCTTCAGCCCGGCTTGCTTGAATCCAGTGGCAAAGTGAGCAAGGGACTCACGTCTGAGCATACCCTGCTACACTTATGGCGGCCAAAAGCGGTACAAAAGGGGGTGGTGATGGACGGAGCATCTGAACCAAACCAAACACTCACACCCAGTCAAAAGGTCTGGGTTTGATCCATCACCGTTCGTTAGCCCACTCTGTCACCCCAGTTCAGACACGGCTATATGCAAATCAGTCTGACCCTGTGCCTCATGGGAACAGTCCAGCCCGAACTGCCAAGCCATGCCTTCCCTGGACCAGAAACAAGCTTCCGAGGATCGGTTTCTGGCATTCCAGCCGTCTTCAGCCCGGCTTGCTTGAATCCAGTGGCAAAGTGAGCAAGGGACTCACGTCTGAGCATACCCTGCCACACTTATGGCGGCCAAAAGCGGTACAAAAGGGGGTGGTGTTGGACAGAGCATCTGAACCAATCAAACACTCACACCCAGTCAAAAGATCTGGGTTTGATATATCACCGTTCTTTAGCCCACTCTGCCACCCCAGTTCAGACACGGCTATATGCAAATCCGTCTGACCCTGTGCCTCATGGGAACAGTCCAGCCCGAACTGCCAAGGCATGCCTTCCCTGGACCGGAAACAAGCTTCCGAGGACCAGTTTCTGGAATTCCAGCCGTCTTCAGCCCGGCTTGCTTGAATCCAGTGGCAAAGTGAGCAAGGGACTCACGTCTGAGCATACCCTGCTACACTTATGGCGGCCAAAAGCGGTACAAAAGGGGGTGGTGATGGACGGAGCATCTGAACCAAACCAAACACTCACACCCAGTCAAAAGGTCTGGGTTTGATCCATCACCGTTCGTTAGCCCACTCTGTCACCCCAGTTCAGACACGGCTATATGCAAATCAGTCTGACCCTGTGCCTCATGGGAACAGTCCAGCCCGAACTGCCAAGCCATGCCTTCCCTGGACCGGAAACAAGCTTCCGAGGACCAGTTTCTGGCATTCCAGCCGTCTTCAGCCCGGCTTGCTTGAATCCAGTGGCAAAGTGAGCAAGGGACTCACGTCTGAGCATACCCTGCCACACTTATGGCGGCCAAAAGTGGTACAAAAGGGGGTGGGGATCGACGGAGCATCTGAACCAATCAAACACTCACACCCAGTCAAAAGATCTGGGTTTGATCCATCACAGTTCTTTAGCCCACTCTGCCAACCCAGTTCAGACACGGCAATATGCAAACCAGTCTGACCCTGTGCCTCATGGAAACAGTCCAGCCCGAACTGCCAAGCCATGCCTTCCCTGGACAGGAAACAAGCTTTCAAGGACCGGTTTCTGGCATTCCAGCCGTCTTCAGCCCGGCTTGCTTGAATCCAGTATCAAAGTGAGCAAGGGGCTCACGTCTGAGCATACCCTGCCACACTTATGGCGGCCAAAAGCGGTACAAAAGGGGGTGGTGATGGATGGTGGATGGTGGTGTCTGAACTGGGGTGGCAGAGTGGGCTAAAGAACGGTGATGGATCAAACCCAGATCTTTTGACTGGGTGTGAGTGTTTGATTGGTTCAAATGCTCCGTCACACCCAGTCAAAAGATCTGGGTATAATCCATCACCGTTCTTTAGCTCACTCTGCCACCCCAGTTCAGACATGGCTATATGCAAATCAGTCTGACCCTGTGCCTCATGGGAACAGTCCAAACAAAAACTCTCTGGATGCTTAACAAAAAGGACAACATTTTACCTCAATGTATGCATAAAGATATCAGGTATATATGCACTCTTTCCGTATCCCTGTTAGAAAGTCCTTATCTCTCCTGGTACTTTTTTTCTAGCGGAAGGAAGGTGTGTGTTTTAATTTACATTTGTATTCATGTCTGCATTTGAATCTTGTATAACGGTTGTGTAAATTAGAACTGACACGCACCTTTGTGTTTAAACAAAATACTTTGGAATATGTTCCACGCAATGCCAAATGAAGTATATATAAAGTGAAGACTCTTGTTTCCTGCAGTGTTCTTGTGTATGTTCTTTTGTAATTTTTTTTAATTTTCTGTTTGTATACATGATGGCTTTAAAATGTGTATATTTTGTATGTGTTTCGTAGCCCTGAAGAAGTCTCATGAGGGATGAAACGCATTGCTATGGCTACATTCACAGGACGAGTTATAGTTGCTGGTTTTTACGGTGTCTTATCTCCAAAACTCATGCACCTATTTCATTTTCTATTTAACTGTATATTTACTAGTGTGATAAGTGCAATAATTGTTGTCTCAGCCTTCTCAATGCAAATCAACAGTTCTAAATGTAATATGCACATAATGCTTCCAATAAAATCATTACGTTTAGGTAAATGTTGCCACCTGTCCACGTACAGGTTTATTTGTACAACTTTGCTTAAACCTAAAACTCCACCATTCCCACTTAAAACACAATCATCACGTCCTGAGTCTTTACTACGAGTACATGTTTTTAGAGTGGCTCTCCTCCACACACATCACATAAGCATTTGCAGAATCCTTGTTGCAAGCCCTGACGAACCACCCAGCTCCCCCACAACCAGACAATTTCTGATTAATAGCAGGTCACTTGTTATTAGCTAAATGATCAGTGATATGACATATATGACATCACATATCATCACTGTAATTTTTTACATTCATTTGTTTTTTTCTTAGAATTAAAATGTTGCACTCTATGTCTGCTCTTTTGTGTACTTGATTTTGAGTAAGTTGCTTGGCAAACTAATTTGTAATTTTTTGCATTTTCAATGGCAGCCTTTGCGAATCTTGCACTCAATTCAGATTTACGTATAATAGATGGAACTTCTGCCAATGGAGAGTCACCCTGAGACCATAATATTTGCTCTTGCACTGCGCTGATGTAAGTATGCATGATTATTTGGACTCTAATAAAGATATTGTGTACAGTTTACTGCTGATTTCTTAAGGGCCGAAACATAAACATGCACAGTTTCTATCCCATTGCCAAAACAAAAATCTGTCTACTGCTACATAAACAGTGGGAGCAAAATATGTATCAAGAGCAATTTTAAATATAGCTGTCTCCTCAGAACGTCTACTATTTTTCCATTCGGTTGTCCTGTCTTTGCCCTTCAGGGCTCAAGGAATGTAACAAAATTAATTTTTCCCTTTCCGGGTGTGACATTTCATGTTCAATTGTAGACATATAATTCAAGAAATACTCTTTCCATTCCTACTATTGCATGAACTAAGTCTATAAGCTTAGTTCAATTAGGTCGGACTTTCCCGGCTAAGGATGCCTGAACTTAGTACAGTACAACAACTCTTGAACGTGAAAGTGCAGGTTGCTGTAGCCCCACACAACTCTAATCAGCTCTCTGGTTGATGTGGGGTCAGTGTTTTCTAGGTTATTAACAGTCCCAAAGACATTTCAGGGATGCAGTGGTTATTCACACCCAATTTCCATATTTAGAATATCACACACAAGCACTGTACTATAAAAGAGACACTTTATGGTTAAAAGTGTTTATTTCATCATTCTAATTCTTTTGCCTAGCACATGAAAAGTAAACATACAAAATATGTTTAATACAGCTCTGAGGCACATGAACAGCAATGAGATTGATATGAACATTTCTAACATAGTAATAAATTAATTATTAAATCTAACACCCGAACATCTACTTCTATGCACTACACTATGAGAGCATTGAGTAGATGAACTTGAATCTAGAGTTTCTTAGGAGACGACGTACTGCATACCTGTTCATAGCAAAGTGCGATGATTATCAGGAAGGCTGGGAGTGAGTGTTTGCTTGAAAGAAAACACACAACGGTTGTACGCAGCTCTTCTCCTCATGGTGGGTTATCAACATTCAGTATGGCACTGGCGGCTGCTGCAGCACATCGATCTAGCAGGTTATGTCAGGAGAATCTCGGGCAGCATCTAGTGTGCGGGAATGTAGAATCTGGAATATGAAATGCAGTATATGAGCCTGTGGTTAGTTGAAGCTGGTGTTTAATGGGTGAGGTTCTGATAAATATAGACTCTACTCGGTACTCACCTAAATCCCGTTACAGTTGGACATCCTTGTTATACTGGTGGAGTATGGGATTGTTTTGTAGAGTGAGCACCTCAACATCAGAGAGGCACACTGTTGGCAGGTGGTTGCTATAAGCAGGGCATGGGAGTGGCAGTTGGCGGTGGGTCCCTGGAACTGAGGCAACAAAACTCTGGAGTGTTGGCTGCGGGGTCAGGACAGCAGAAACTGGCATAGTGATGGTGTTTTGTTTTCGAGATTGAACTGCGACCTGAGTTGTTGAGGGAACAGCTCTGAGTTATCCAGCTCTGAATCAATCAGCACCCTTTGGGCAATTGCTTGCAGAAAACGCATGCAAGACAGAATGCGAGCAGACATATTGGACAATTGGGCACTGTGCAATTGGTAGGTAAACAGATACAACGAAACATGGACGAAAGACGTGGGCAAATTCTACAAATATATGCACACAAGGCAGCACACGAGTGGCCACTTTGTTCAGTTGGGCACTGTGCAATTATTAGGGAATGGGTCGATACATGGTAGATAGGCGCATATTGTCAAGTGTGGCTGGCCATTTCAGATGTGGCTGGCCCGTTTAACCCAGAGTTAGGGCTGCCCCGGATGGCAGTGGGCCACCCCACCGTTGTACCGAGCCATGCATGGCTCCAACAGGGGACACCTTCTGTTTTCGAGCCCTGAGTGGGCCCACGAGCGGGCATGATTATTTCAGGAGCCAGAGGGCTCCAGGGCGCATTATTATATTCAGAGCCTGCGGGCTCCCATGAGGCCCCAGTATCCCTTTAGCCTAGATGGCTCCAACCTGGGGCACATTTGCTTTCAGAGCCTCGAGGGCTCCAATGATGGGCAAGTGTTTATTTCTAGAGCCAGAGGGCTCCAACTCTTTGCTCAGTTTTGCTCCTAAGGGCCAGTGAGGGCCCATGTCGCAGTTTTGAGTCTACAACTGTCCAGCAAGTAGTGGGCAGCTACACCGTTTAGGTTTGCCTTCCTAGGGACAAGTCTTTGGACTCAGGAGTGAGTCGCACTCCTTCATCCCTACTTAAGCCTTCCCCAGCTGCGCAGCACTTAGTGCCAGCTGCAGCGTTTAGGCCCTGTTCTTGTCCTCAGCTGCCCAGCAAGTAGTGGGCAGCTGCAACGTTTAGGTTTTGACGCAGTGGCGCAACCTGGACCTTGATGTGTGTTATGTGCTACATGTGATTTATGTACTAATGCTTTGGGTGTTAGGAAAAGTACTGTGTGTAGTATGTTTTGCAAACCCTGTGTTCTGATACCTCTAGACATGGCTTATGATGAGGAGGTTGTTTTACCTGTTTAGGTATGTTAGGGAGATTGTACTTCCCTGTGTGATTTACGCCCCTAGTGTAAGGTTTTACTTAGGTGGTAATGGTCTAATGTAGTTAGACTGGTGGGATACTGTGCATGATGGATTTCATGGCGCAGACTGTTGCAAGTGCAGTAATTATCAGTGTTCACTGACTGTACGTTCTATGACCTATTGTTACTTGTATGTTTAGTTCACTTTTACCAAGTTCACTTTGTGATGGTCCTGACAGTGGTCCACGTGGCCCTGTCAGATGTACATAATCCCTTGTAAATATTTCCTGTGCCAGTTGGCACAATGTACATCCTGTGATTACGATTCTGATGTGCTGTGATAATACAAAGGTTGTTTTTGATATAACCTTGTGTGGAGTTAATTTTGTGGGGGGCCTTGGATGTTGTTGCTGGTGGGTGCGTGCGCAAATGCTTTACAAATTGCCTGCGGGATAAGCCTGACTGCTCGTGCCAAGCTACCAAGGGGGTGAGCAGGGTTTATCTTTGGCGGGTGTCTTCCTTGTCCTGAGAGTGATGGTTTCTGCCTGGCTTTGGCGCAAGCCTTAGCCAACCAGAAATCCCAATTTCTAACATTGGTTGTCAGCGGTGGGAAATGGACTTGTGTTTGCGCAGTACCACAGCGATAACTGGCTCCACTAAAAAATCTCTGCATTTTAGATAGTCACATGGAAAGGGATTATTGTTTCTACGTTTGTTCTAAATGTCATTTCTTTGGAAATGTGTTTCTTGTGCACTGTGAGTTAGGTGTCCCTAGCTCAGGAGGGTAGATTATCCCCTAAGTGCAGTGTGAGTTTTCTGGGATCACCAGTAAGGGTGGGATACAGTGGTGGCAGCGAAAGTGTGTCTAGTGCATGTGTTCCCCATCCTGTTCCCGGAACAATGGTACCAGTGTCACCTGGTGGTCAGGTTGAGAAATCAGGGGCGGTAGAAACCGTCTTACCAGTCTTTAGAGGGGTTTGGGGATGAATGTGTGATGCGCTAGATGAATGTGAACGTCCCATTCCCTGTTCCCGGAGTAATGGTATCTGTGTCACGTGGTGGTTAGGTGGAGAAATCAGGGGCGGCAGAATCTGCCTTACCAGTCCGAGTGGGGGTGTGTGTGGATGAATGGTGTGAGTTCTCTGGGATGGGGAGCTTGCTGAATATTTTGTGAATTGTGTACTCCTGTATAAGCTCAGACACCTAGGTTCCTTGTGTTAAACTTTTCTCGAGAACGTCCACCAAAACGGAGCCTGCTTTCGATGTCTGTGGTCTGTTTAGATACAGTATGTTGGAGTTGGTAAGGTTCTGTGAAGAGAGAGACATAAAAGTGGGAGTGATTCCAAAAGGAGAGGCTGAGGTGTCTTTCAGCCCAGTGTGGTGGAAGAGGTTCAGAGTAGCCCAGCTAGGGCCCGGTGTGGAGGCCCACGTCCTGTCTCTGAGGAGATGGAGTGGGTGGGACTGCGTGTCTCCAGGTACCCGAAACCCATTCTCAGGGCCTGGATTGTTTCTTAAGGGAACATCAGGTCGGGGGCCTAGGCTGTACTAATAGGTCATTTGAGGAGGATCTCCAGGTGTCTAGAGAACGTGGAACATCTGTAAGCAGGGTTCCAGGAGTTCTGGTGTCTGGCAGTACCGCTCCAGTTGGGAGGGTGCAGAAGTCCAGATGGAGGGGTGCGAGGGGGATAGGCTCCCCAGTTGAAGAACCAGTGGGTCAGGGGCCAGCCAGAAGGGTTGTGTCATCGGGGAGTGACCATGGTGATGCCACTTCTGTCCTGAGTGACAGGCAGACTTGCCACACGACACATTAGTTATGTGTCACCCTCAAGGAAGTCCTGGTGCGCCAGGCATCTGACCAAAGGGTACGCCCCTCGGATGGGGAGCCAGTAGCCGGTGGTTCCAGATCTAGACGTAAGGGCAACTGTAAGTAGTGTCCTGAAGGTACAAGAAGAAACTTCTGTCTGAAGAGAAGGAACCGGGTAAGCTGTATGGAGGAGTACTGTCCCTGACCTGGGGGATTGGCCTGCAGTGGTTGCCTTGTTGCTGAAGGAGAAGAGAAAGCATTAGACTTTGTTTTCAACTTGTAGAAGTCCTGGTGCGCCAGGCATCTAACCAAAGGGTAGCGTCCCTAGGTTGGGAAGAAAGGTTCAGGTGTTTGCCTGTCCTGCATGGCAGGGCGACTGTAGCCAGTGTCCTGGCCGGTTTGTCTTCTAGGGGTACCACTCCAGTTGGGAGGGTGCAGTACTCTGGAAGGGGGTCAGAGGGAGTCTGACCCCTGTGCAACCGGTGAATTTGGATCCCAGGTGGTAGACCAGTTAAGGGAGCGTTGACCTATCCGCAATGACCACCCTGGTGTCCTGTAGGCACCGCACTGAGCAACATCTGCCTCGAGCCATGCAGCCTCTGCCGCTCGCCGACTCCGTCTCAGCGCTGTCCGTGAGCCATAGCCTGCACAGCGACTGGCAGGGCACCGCTAAGTGCAACGCCTCGCTACACCATCTTGTGCTGGTCTGACCGCAGTCACTGCTGCTGAGGGAGTAAGGTCCCGAACTGGTGGGAGAGTTGTGTTCTGGAGGGTGCTTCTCCTGGGAGAGTGCGCAACCCCAGAAGTAGAGGTAGGTGAGGCATTCTTGCCCATGACCTCTGGTCAGCCTGAGGG
The DNA here is from genome assembly GCF_964263255.1 of Lissotriton vulgaris. Lineage (NCBI taxonomy): Eukaryota > Metazoa > Chordata > Amphibia > Caudata > Salamandridae > Lissotriton > Lissotriton vulgaris. The sequence goes on along the minus strand of NC_141685.1, from coordinate 1,405,334,085 downwards.
TGCGGACCCTAGGTTGAAGGATCAGTGGTAGTTTGGAACTACACTGAGAAGGAGGGTGGAGAATGGCTATTGTATGCCAGGGGTTACTACCCCCCACTCTGTGGATTGGCAAGGACCAGTGGTATCTAGGTGGCCTAGGGCCTGGTCCTAGCCGTGGACTACTAAGGTGGGGTAGCCTAGTTGGGCCTGAATTTTTTTAATGTATGCTTGTTTTGGAACAACGTGGCGTAGAACCGGAAGGTGTCCCTGTAGTGCGGGCCCGCGTCCGTGTTCTATCGCCCAAAGCAGGGAAGTCCATCACAGTGGTGATTGGTCTGCCCTGCCGTTTGGCTGGAAGGGGGTTGTGTTGGACTTGGCCCTTCTGGCAGGTTGCCTTTTAATGTTACATCATTATAGGGATTTCTGGTCTTTGCGCACTTTAGCACTGTGGCTTAGTGCGTGTGTGAGGTTGACCTGCCCTCCCATAGGAATGCATGGGGAATATGTGTGTCCATGGTAATTCCTGATGTGTGGGGAGTGCAAGGTTGAGTTTGGTATGTGCGAACTTGTGAGGTTTAATGCTGCGCGATGATGTGTGCAGCGTTAATGTGTCTAGTTTGGAAGTGCCACTTCTAGAAATTGGCATGTCTGTGTAATAAAGGTGAAAAGACTGTCTGGCTTGTGATTGGCCAGAGCTGGCTGGTGTGCCTGGCTCCAAGAGTCAGGATGGGTCTGCCCCGGTGGTGAGTGGAGAGATCTGCATATTGATGGCAGGGAGAAGTGCACCTGGGACCTGAATAGGGCTGGGCTTTCCCTACACAATGCTGGCTCCGCCCCCTGTGGTACGACTGATGTCCCTAGCCTGGCCAGTGAATGGGGAGGGGGCTGAGCACAACAGAGTGCTCCAGAACCAGCTGCGTCTGGTTTTCCCCCACCCTGCACCCTAGAGACAAAGGGATTTGGGGCCAGATGTAGGTCGCCCAATACGGTCGGTAACGGCCAAAATTACCGAATTTCGGCCGTTACCGACCGGTATTAGACTTTCCAGATGTAGGTGGCATTTTTTAAGAATTCGGTATTTTACTGAATCGGTAATTTAAGGATTCGGTAAAATACCGAATTCTTAACATACTGATTCGGTAAAATACCGAATCCAGGATGTAGGATGCACTCAAGTTAGTGCTTTCCTCATTTAAGGATTCGTTATTTACCACCAACTACAAGTTGGTGATAAATAATGAAAACCTTGGAAAAAGCATTTTTGCTTTTCCGACAGTGCCATGTTGCAGACATACATGCCCTTAGGGCATGTACGTATGCACCATGTGCACCCATACACAATTGAGGGGTGCAACAGGGTGTCAAAATGACACCCTGCCACCCCTCAATGTTTCCCCGTTTTACCGAATCGGTAAATACCGATTCGGTAATTGGCATTCATTCCTATGGGCCTCCATTAATTAATTACCGAAACTTACTGATTCTGTAATTTTTTCAGTAAAAATACCTACATCCCATTTGCCTGTTCTTAAATACCGAATCGGTATGATTCGGTATTTAAGAATCGGTAATCTGGGATTACCTACATCGGGCCCTTGGTGTATAAAGGGCACCCTTGGTGTATAAAGGGCACCCTCAGAGGCACCCTCATCTATAGACCACCTGGACCCCGCACACAATTCAGCGAAGACATCACTGACTTCATCAGCCCTCACGCCCTCCCCTCCGAGGACTACATCCTATTGGGAGACCTCAACTTCCACCTGGAAAAGAAAAACGACAACAACACCACCACCCTTCTGGACAACCTGGCCAACCTCGGACTCGAACAACTCGTCGATACCCCCACCCACTATGCCGGACACACGCTCAACCCAATCTTCACCTCCAGCAAGCACATCTCCTTCGATCACACCACAGCTCTCCATTGGACGGACCACAGCTGCGTTCACTTCAACTACAAAAAGACCACAACCCACAACCCCCCACAACCTATTCCCCAAAGAAATTGGAACAAAATTACCACCGACCAGCTCTTCACATCGCTTCACCAAAACCCTCCCACCAAATCTTCGGACCCAAACCAAGCAGCCACCAACCTCACACAATGGATTACCCACAGCGCCGACGAACTAGCACCCTTGAAAAACCATCAAATCAAGCAAGGTACCAAAAAAGCCCCCTGGTTCAACGATGACCTTAAGAAATCCAAGAAGCTCTGTCGTACCCTCGAGAAAGCCTGGAGAAAAAACCCAACCACGGACAACCTGGCCACTTTCAAAAACGCCATCCGCAAACACCACCAACTGATCCGATCCACCAAGAAATCAGCATTCATGGATCGCCTTGACAACAACGCCCAAAGCAGCAAGGAACTATTCAACATCGTCAAAGAATTTACCAACCCCATCTCCGGCACCAAGGACATCACTCGCTCCCAAGACCTCTGCGACTCTCTATCCTCTTTCTTCCACAACAAAATCGCCAACATCCATAACAGCTTTAAAAACCAGTCCGAAGACCAGTCCACTCCACCCACCTTCGAACCAAAACCGCACTCTAACAACCTTTGCGCCTGGAACCCAATCACCACTGAAGACACCATCTACCTGATGAACTCCATCCACTCAGGATCGCCAACCGACTCATGTCCCCACCACATTTTCAACAAAGCAAACTCCATTATCGCACCCCATCTCTGCGACGTTATCAACTGCTCCTTCAACTCCGCGACCTTCCCGGACAGCTGGAAACATGCCGAACTGAGCGCCCTTCTGAGGAAACCCACAGCAGACCCCACTGAACTTAAGAACTACCACCCCATCTCGCTCCTCCCATTCCCTGCCAAAGTCATTGAGAAAGCCGTCAACAGTCAGCTCGCCGCCTTCTTTGAATCCAACAAATCCCTCGGCCCCTCACAGTCCGGCTTCCGAGCCAAACAAGGCACCAAAACCGCCCTCAATGCAGCAACAGACGACATTCGGACTCTACTAGACAACGGAGAAACAGCCGCCCTCATCCTACTTGACCTCTCTGCAGCCTTCGACACAGTCTGTCATAACACCCTCATACAACGACTCAGCAACGTCGGAATACAAGGAAAAGCATTGGACTGGATCATCTCGTTCCTCGCCGGAAGAACCCAGAAAGTCCGCCTCCCCCTTTTAGATCAGAGGCCACCGAAGTCATCTGCAGCGTACCACAAGGATCATCACTCAGTCCCATCCTCTTCAACGTATACATGAGTCCCCTCGCATCCATCATGCGCCAACACAACCTCAACATCATCTCCTACACTGATGACACCCAGCTGATCCTCTCCCTCACCAAAGACCCAAACACCGCCAAAACCAACTTACACGAAGGAATGAAAGAAGTAGCCGAGTGGATGAAGAACAGCCGCTTAAAACTAAACTCGGACAAAACGGAAGTCCTCATCTTAGGTTCATCCCCCTCTGCCTGGGACGACTCAGGGTGGCCTCCAGCCCTGGGAACTGCACCCATACCTACGGATCACGCACGCAACCTGGGCTTTATCCTGGACTCCTCCCTCTCGATGACCAGACAAGTCAACACCGTTTCATCATCATGCTTCAACATCCTACGCATGCTCAAAAAAATCTTCCATTGGATCCCCACAGAAACAAGGAAGACGGTCACCCACGCACTGGTCACAAGCCGACTAGATTACGGAAACACCCTTTACGCCGGAACCACAGCCAAACTACAGAAAAAACTCCAATGCATCAAAAACGCCTCAGCCAGACTCATGCTGGACATCCCCCGTCAAGCTCACATTTCCGATCACCTAAAAGACCTCCACTGGCTCCCCGTCAACAAGAGAATAATGTTCCGTCTCCTCACCAACGCACACAAAGCCCTCTACGACCTAGGACCCGAATGCCTCAACACGCGACTGTCCTTCTACACCCCTACCTGCCAATTACGATAGTCCAATCAAGCCCTCGCCACAATTCCGTGCATCCATAGATCCACCATGGGGGGAAGATCCTGCTCCTACCTAGGGGCCAAAACCTGGAATTCTCTCCCCACCCACATCCGCCTTACACAGAACCATCTCTCCTTCAGAAAGCAACTAAAAACGGATATTCGATAAGTAGCAACCCCCTCCCTCAAGCGACTTGAGACGCTCTGGGTGAGTAGTGCGCTATACAAATCTCTGAACTTGAACTTGAACTTGAACTAAAAAGAGGCTGTGACCCCATGTTAAATGTTCTTGTGTTCCTTCTTGAATCTACCAGGGGTGTGCTGCTGCTGGGGCCCAGGGGAAGGCTTACCTCTCTGGGCCCTGCCCAGCCCCTGGATTGCAGATGTACTTTCTGCCTGGGGCCCCTGTTGCCTTGTCTGGGGGACTGGAGGACTTCATCATGTGCTATTCCTGGAACCCCTTTGGCCTTTCTTCCCAACCTCCAGGACCTTTTGTAAGATGGGTGCACTGGGCTCCTTTTCCTCGTGGCCCTGTGAGAGGAAACCTCCAGCGTAGGGATTCCCCCCCCCCGTGGCCCCTTCATTGCTGGTTCCCATCCTGCATTATGCCCGTGTTTCTATATTTTAAATAGCAGGAGCTCACCCTGCTTTATCATCCACTTCGGAGGGAGCCTACCCCTCATTTGCGCTCTTTTGAACTTATTTAATTCTTTTGTGGGTGCCCACCCCGCTATTTATAATTTACTCGAGGGTCCTACCCCTCTTTTTAGCTGAAATCACCACCGCAGCCCTTGGGCCGAAAACAGGAAGTCAGGCACCGTACTGCCTGACGCGGGGCGGGACTTCGGGTTTTGAAGGGAAGTCCCGCCCGATGCCGCGCTCTGATTGGAGGATGCCCAGAAGGAGATGGTGGCCTGGAGCCTCGAGGGCTCTACACTAAGTCCCGGTCCGAGAGGGGGGACCAGGTGAAGTAGGCGAGGCGGGGCTCCCATGAGTAGGGAAGCCCTGCGCTGTGCGGAGCAAGTCGGACGGCGCAGGAGAAGCAGAACCGCCCGGAGGAGCCCCCGCCAGGAAGTCCAGCGGGTTGAGTGAGAAAGGGCTCGGGGGGCTCCGTGCAGGCGATTGATGGTGCCTGATTAAGGCACAGCGGTGCATCCACGGTTAAAGTGGCCCCGTCTTGCAGAGGGCCGCTCCCGTAGGGGCCATAGTTGTTTTAAGGGGCCAGAAAGGCCCAGGTCTTTCCCCCATTTAACCCAGAGTTAGGGCGGCCCCGGATGGCAGTGGGCCGCCCCACCATTGTACCAAGCCATGCATGGCTCCAACAGTGGACATCTTGTGTTTTCGAGCCCTGAGTGGGCCCACCAGCGGGCATGATTATTTCAGGAGCCAGAGGGCTCCAGGGCCCATGATTATTTTCAGAGCCTGCGGCCTCCCACTTGTTTCCAGTATCCCTATAGCCTAGATGGCTCCAACCTGGGGCACATTTGTTTTCAGAGCCTAGAGGGCTCCAACGATGGGCACGTGTTTATTTCTAGAGCCAGAGAGCTCCAACTCTTTGTGCAGTTTTGCTCTTAAGGGCCAGTGAGGGCCCATGTCACAGTTTTGAGTCTACAGCTGTCCAGCAAGTAGTGGGCAGCTGCACCGTTTAGATTTTCCTTCCTAGGGACATGTGTTTTGACTCAGGAGTGAGTCGCACTCCTTCATCCCTATTTTGGCCTTCCCCAGCTGCGCAGCAGTTAGTGCCAGCTGCAGCATTTAGGCCCTGTTCTTGTCCTCAGCTGCCCAGCAAGTAGTGGGCAGCTGCTACGTTTAGGTTTTGATGCAGTGGCGCAACCTGGACCTTGATGTGAGTTATGTGCTACATGTGATTTATGTACTAATGCTTTGGGTGTTAAGAAATGTACTGTGTGTAGCATGGTTTGCACACCCTGTGTTCTGATACCTCTAGACATGGCTTATGCATAGGAGGTTGTTTTACCTGTTTAGGTATGTTAGGGAGATTGTTCTTCCCTGTGTGATTTACGCCCCTAGTGTAAGGTTTTACTTAGGTGGTAAGGGTCTAATGTAGTTAGACTGGACGGATACTGTGCATGATGGATTTCATGGCTGTTGCAAGTGCAGTAATTATCAGTGTTTACTGACTGCACGTTCTATGACTTATTGTTACTTGTATGTTTTAGTTCACTTTTACCAAGTTCACTTTGTGATGGTCCTGACAGTGTTCCACGTGGCCCTGCCAGGTGTACATAATCCATTGTAAATATTGCCCGTGCCAGTTGGCACAATGTACATCCTGTGATTCTGATTCTGATGTGTTGTGATAATACAAAGGCTATTTTTTATATAACCTTGTGTGGAGTTCCTTTTGTGGGGGGCCTTGGATGTTGTTGCTGGTGGTTGCGTGTGCAAATGCTTTACACATTGCCTCCGGGATCAGCCTGACTGTTTGTGCCAAGCTACCAAGGGGGTGAGCAGGGGTTATCTTTGGCGGGTGACTTCCTTGCCCTGACGTAGAGTGGTGGTTTCTGCCTGGCTTTGGCGCAAGCCTTAGCCAACCAGAAATTCCCATTTCTAACAGCCGCCAATTCATGCCTCCTGGGGAAATGGATGTATCTGTCCTTGTAGATCATCATAGCGGACAGGACATCACGTAGCACCATGCTGAACATAGGCTGCGACATCCCACCTGCGCTGGACACCGTCTAATGGAATGATCCAGTAGCAAAAAAATGCAGTGCCGCCATCACCTTAGACATTGGTGTGAAAGCAGTCAGATATGTTCTGCGATGCCACAGGTGATGCTCCAACAGAGCACATAGGTCTTGTAGTGTGGGTCGATCCAGATGGAAATTTATTATGACCTTCTCATTCTCCATGTCTGCCAGCACTGTGAAAGGACGATGCTCATTTGGTCGCCTCCTAGGTCCGATGAAAGGGGACACATGTCAATGCAATCCACCATGCTATGTGTCCAACATCTTAAGTTGTGAATGACACAACGTCAACAATGACTGTCATCGCAGTTCAGCTTACAGTACAACTTACATGTAGGGACACCTTAAGCTGCACTAGTCGTGCACTTGTCCACTTTTCACACAGCGAGTATCTCAAAAACAATATCTGATTTTATGAATGTCCAAAGTTATATAGCCAAATCTTGCATGAGCAGCCCTGAGAGTAGTTCATACAGCATTTGTGTGAAACTGCAACACTACTGTCTCCTACCTAGCTGCGGTTCTGGCCACACCTTCTTGCGTAAGTCGAGCAAGGCACACATCAACACAATGAGCATAGTCTGTGTGTTAACAACAAGTATGTGCATGAGCCAAGCAAAGTAGACAGTGACATTTGCACAATTGTAGTCAGACATTCATCACTGTGAGTTGCTCTGCCATGTCACACATTGCATGTGTTCCCATTGGAGAGTCCATCACAACACTGTTCTGTGTACTTTCCCAGCAATATCACAAGTGACATGTGAGGGGGTACATGCCAATGTGTACAATCATATGCCCAAACATGGCATGTGTAGTCAGCAGTGAGGTAAATGTTACATTAGGATTGTGTGCACAATCTTGGCCCATTAATCATGTGGCCACTGTGCACTGTTGAGGACTGCCCATTGGCCATTGACACAGCATGATGCGTCCATAGGTTCTGTCAAAATGCTCCGCCACCCAAATCACAGTAATTCTTAGCAATGTATAGCACCCATATCGCTGTAGCGACCACCTGGCCCCAGCAGTGTGTCACTGCCAAAGACACACTCGCTGTAGTGATAGATATATACTCTTTGTCAAATGACGGGTGGCATGCTCCACCACCCAAATCACGGTCATTCTTTGCAATGTATGGCACTGATATCCCGGTAGCACCCACCTGGCCCCAGCGGTGTGTCACTGCCAATGCCAAAGCCACATTGGCGGTAGTGATAGATATATACTCATGGTCAAATGGCGGGTGGCATGATCCACCACCCAAATCATGGTCATTCTTAGCAATGTATAACACCCATATTGCGGTAGCAGCCGTCTGGCCCCAGCAGTGTTCACTGCCAAAGCCACACTGGCTGTAGTGATAGATATATATACTCTTTGTCAAATGATGGGTGGAATGCTCCGCCACCGAAATCACGGTCATTCTTTGCAATGTATGGCACCTATATTGCAGTAGCGACCGCCTGGCCCCAGCGGTGTGTCACTGCCAATGCCAAAGCCACACTCGCAGTAGTGATAGATATATACTCCTGGTCAAACGGCGGGTGGCATGATCCACCACCCAAATCATGGTCATTCTTAGCAATGTATAGCACCCATATTGCGGTAGAAACCGCCTGTCCCCAGCGGTGTGTCACTGCCAATGCCAAAGCCACACTCGCGGTAGTGATAGATATATACTCATGGTCAAATGGCGGTTGGCAAGCTCCGCCACACAAATCACGGTCATTCTTAGCAATGTATGGCACTCATATTGCGGTAGCGACCACCTGGCACCTGCAATGTGTTACCACCAATGCCCAACCCCCTTACAGCCAATGGGAACCGCAATCGCGGTAGCCTAATGCAATTTTGAAAATCGCGGAAGGCATGCTCCGCCACCCCGTAGCCGGTCATTGGATGCATTTGAAAATAGGTGACCTGGAACACCAATTGCTGCTGATCCTGTCTCCTGGACCCAGCCACTGCTGCCTGACACTCCTCACCACCGACTTCTGCTGATCCAGTCTCCAGACACTGCTGCCTGACACCCATCACCACCAACTGCTGCTGCTCCTGTCTCTAGACACTGCTGCCTGACACCTCTCACCACCAACTGCTGCTGCTCCAGTCTCCAGACACTGCTGCCTGACCCCTTCACCACCAACTGCTGCTTCTCCAGTCTCCAGACACTGCTGCCTGACACCCCTCACCACCAACTGCTGCTGCTGCTCCTGTCTTCTGGACCCAGTGATGTCGAGGACTGAGAAGATCAGAGCTTGTCGCTTGACAACTGAGGAGCTGGAGGTTCTGGTGGGTGAGGTCCTCACACAGTATGGGAGGCTATATGGTGCTCCACATGTCAAAGTAAGTGTTTCAGAGTGGAAGTGAGAGTGCACGCATGAAGTTGATCTGCTGCAGTATGTGCCTGAGAGTGTGGGGTTGTGTCATACACTGCCTAGCATGGTGACTCCAAGGGAAAGGGGTGTATAGCCTATTTTTCACGTTTCACTGGCTGCACATCAGAATGGGAGGGGCATGCATTATTTTTTCAGCCATAGAGTGACACAGCATGTTGGTTAAGCTGGAGTCAGGACATAAATTGCCTGTGTAAATGGTTGTGTGGGTCCATGACGTTCTTCACAGGCTCATCTGTGACATTACCAAGGGTTGTCGTCCAGAGGGTACTGATGGAAGTGTGTCTGACTCGGAATTGCCACCATCTATGGGTCAGCACTATGAACAGGACTTAAATGCCAGAGTATGACACTCTTGGTGGAAATTCACCTATGACACAGCAGATTCTAGCACTTTTGTACAGAGCCCCTTCCATTTTCTTCTGCATGTGTACTGCCTCACACATGTAGGCACTGTTTACGTTCTCATATTGTCCCTGCATGTGACATTTCTAATGCCCCACATTGGACCTTAGTGGGAGCCCACCTGGCCTGGACAGTCACTGCCCAATCTGACAAGGACACATCATTGAATGTACAGAGTGAAACATATGGGTTGTCTGCTATACTATCCATCAAAGAGCTATCTCAGCCCTTTAGATTGCACATGACAGACCTTGTGAGAAGGGTGTGAGAGTGTAAGATCATGTCCCTAAATGTGACCTCCATGACACAGTGAGCCATTCACAGGGCAAGGACATTGAGGGCTGCACAGTGTTGGACACAATGAGTCTGCCCCGAAACATATTTGCTAATGTAATTTATGTCTTGCTCAACCAAAAATTGGATAGCAGATGTGAGCCCCCTACACATAGATTTCAGTGCTGGCATCCTACATGTGTATGGGATGGGCAGGTACTGTGTCCACCCTCACACCTGCAATGCATTTTTGTATGATCCGCCCCTGCTTATGTACTATGTGAGATGCTGTATTGTCTCTGCTAGACATAGCTGTGAAGTAGTGCTGAGTTAGTATAATGCTCCTGTACTGAGAGGTAGAGGCACATAACCCTGTGTCACTGATTTTTCCCCTCTTGTCTCCCATGCCTGCAGCTCGAAATCCACCAGCATAAGGCCGTGTGGAGGGCCATTGCATGCCAGGTGCGGGCTCTGGGTGTCTCCAACCGACGGCGCACACACTGTCACAAGAGGTGGGATGACATTTACGGGATGAGCAAAAACGTGGAAGAGATGATGCTGGGGCTGGAAGGTTGGCGCGCCGGAGCATGGCACCACGAATGACCCGCATCTTAGCTGTGACACAGCCTGAGCTGGATGCACGTTTGAAGGAGCATCGGCAGCAAGCTGGGGTGAGTATTCTGTGACAGGTGACTTTGGTTGTGAGTGACTGCATGTGTTCCAAGCCTAGGCCAGTGCTGAGCTCTGTGATGTTACTAGTGTGATGCAATGGCTTGTAGGTGGCCTCTGTGTTGGGTGCAGCTGTCATGCATTTTCCCTACCTGTACTTTCTCATTTCATTGATGTTATGGCCCTTGACATTGTATTCCGAGTTGTGGCCTTCTGGCATTGTCTGCGTTGGTGTAGTCAGTGACATCCCATGAAAGGGAACAACAGTGTGCCTCATCTGAGTGTGCTTACTTCATTGTGTGTAGTGCCTGACCTTAGAATTTTGAGGACTACACATCTGACAACAATGTGCAACTGTAGTTGTGCCCCAAAGTACAACATGGTGGATGGCATGAGCTCATGGCCATTGTGGACTGATATTTTGGAATCTGTATCTGTTTTGTCCCCTTCTGCTGCCTCCAGATGTGACTGTGGCAACATATTGGGAGGTACATATTCTCCTCCCTCAGGGACCTAGGTATACTCAGAGGGATCTGTATGTCTGGTTACATAGAGCCACGGGCAGGCTATTGTGCTTTGTGGTCATCACATGGCTCCCTTATGCCAAGTTTGCATACTAACACGCAAAATTTGAGTTTGGAATTGAGGTAGCACAATGTTACTGCACAGGGTTGTGTGCCATATGGGGATATCATCTTGTTTAGTGCTTTGCTTGCATATGATGTTTATGTTAATGCTACTGAACTGACCCTACGTCTCTGTCTCTTGCAGCATCTACTGTGGGCACCGAACGACAGGGGATGGACACCAGTGGTGAGGCATCACGCAAGACTGCTACACACGAGCACACTGACACTGATGTGACCAGCGCCTCGGAGGGGAACAGGAGTCTGCTTGAGGAATCACAGCCAGAGACACCAACCTCAACGTCATCTGACACCAGCGGTGACACCTCTATGTTGGCAAGCACAGGGAGAGGGAACTCTGCCTCCTCTTCCACCACACAGCGTCCAGTGTCCACCCACCCAGCTACTTCCACTAGTCTTGCACGTGCATGCATCAGTAAGAAGGGAAGAGTGTCCTTCACCCCAGGCACCGCTGCCCCTGCCCCTGTCTCCCCTGCTGCCATCAGTGTTGAGGCTGTGGACCTTTTGCGCCAGCTGTGTGTGGATCAGACAACTCTCCCCAATGTCTTCCTAGACCACGACAAAAAGTTGCCACAGGCAGTTGCCTTCATGGAGGGCATTCAATCAGATGTGGGTGGGCTACACTGGGTTTTCCAGTCTTTGTCCTCCACAGTGACGGCAGCCATTTAGATGTCACAGGCTCAGAGTCCAGCTCCAGTCCCTTTGGCCACACCCCTGCCAGTGCCTACACCTGACAAAAGTGACCACACCCCACTGACCTCAGGCACAAAATACAGCACATGCAGCACACAACAGCAGCAACCCAAGCGGGCCAGAGCGCAGACACCATCCCCCCAAAAATCCAAGTCCACCCCAGAGTGCAAAGGCAAAAGCCCTTCAGCAGAAACTCAGGGACATAAAGCCGAGAAGCAGGTCCCAGGCTGACATTTCTCAGAGGCATCCCCAGCCAAGGACTCTCCTGTTCCAAAAGCATCTTACAAAGAAAAGCAGACAGTTGCCGTGCATGCTGAGAAGCTGGTGCCTGCTAAGACTCCACATAAAAAGAGCTCCAAGGCAGAATAACCCAAAACCTCAACTCCCATCCACACCCTGTAAAGCAGAGTAAGGAGGGCCCTGTAGGGGGTACACCTGATAAACAGGGGATGGAGGGACTGAGGTAAGGCCAGGCCAAGCGTACTGCTGGATCCAGCATGTCCCCAGAGGGAGGGCCACTGGCTGCACCTGATGCAGCTTTGGTGGAGAGTGTGCCTGTTGTAGCTGCCCCACCTCGCACTCCTACCAAGACAGGAAAGCCATTTTGACTCCCCAAGAAGTGGAAAGGCACCCCTCCACATTCTCCCACCCATACTGTATCGCACATCAGCATGTCTTGTACTGTCCTCATACCTACACTCATTCTTGCTTCACCTTCCTTTCACTCTACACCGCACTCTTTCCTGTCACTTATCCTAATGTTTTTCGCTCACCATGCCTATCTCTGTACCCCGCAATAAGTCCTCTTATATTAAAGCACATACATACCATACTTTTAATATTTCCCCAAATCCTCTCTGTCACCTAATGGTCCTTAACCTTCAGAATACTCCGTATTGCTATAACACAAAAGTGTCCATAAAACTCCACCATGAACATTCATCGCAGCACTTAGCCCTTTTGCTCTTAAACAGTAACCTAGGCCACTCCCTTATAACGCCTCCAATCTAACAACCAACTGTTGCTCTTTCCCAACTTGCTCACACGCTTCAAACCGCCACACTAATTAACTACACAAATGTATCAAATACTTAGCAACAATATTCTAGCTCAACTATCTCCATGCGAAAGCTTTCATTGTAACAACAGCAAGGAAGCCGTCAATTTGCATTATCTTTATTAAAGTAAAAAAACTGTTGTATGTAGGAGCTTGAAACAATACAAATGGGTAGTAAGTTGTTTTCCTGCCACCTAAACATATGCACATGCTCTACCTTTGCTTCCACTGTTTGCTTACTCCCTTTTAATGTTCCTTGTGTTTTAATATGTACAGCATGGTATTAACTTTCCTTTTTAGGTCTCGCTAAGAACGCAGCGCATCCGCTGCGTCGCTAGCGAGCCTCTATTGCTGCCGCTTTCTGTCCCGAAGGGAGACAGGAGGTGGCACACACAACCACACACACACACAACCACACACACAACCACACACAATCACAAACACACACAACCACAACCACACAACCACAAACACAACCACACACACCACCACAAACACACACACAACCACACACACATCCACACCCATACAACTACACACACAACCACACCAATACAACCACACCCATACAACCACACACATACAAACACACACATACAACGACACACACACACAACCACACCGTCAGTGCACACTTTCAACAGACACCATCAGTCGTCAGTGCACGCTTTCACTGGGCACAGACACTACCAGCCGTCAGTGCACGCTTTCACAGTGCACAAACACCACCAGCCGTCAGTGCACGATTTGACCGAACTCAAACACCGCCAGCCGTCAGTGCACGCTTTCACCAGGCACACACCACCAGCTGTCAGTGCACGCTTTCACCAGGCACACACACACCAACAGCCATCAGTGCACACTTTCACCAGGCACACACACACCACCAGCCATCAGTGCACGCTTTCACCAGGCACACACACCACCAGCTGTCAGTGCACGCTTCCAGCAGGCACACACACCACCTGCCATCAGTGCACAATTTCTACAGGCACACACATCACCAGCCATTAGTACACACATCAATTGTTAAAGCATCCACAATTAACTTTTGTATTAATCACAGTATGGCGCACTTTACTTTTATTGATACTAGAGTCCGTCGGTGCACTCGTTATTTTCTTATTTTAACTCTTTGTATTCTCAGTATTTGTTGTGCAACTTCTACCTAGTGTTTTGTCTAGAAACACTCTACTTCAATAGTGGTAGGGAGGGTAGGAGAATTCCATCCTGGTTGGTGAGTGCACACTTCACATAACATTCAGTCTTTTCAACTTATTCTTTTTACAAATCAGTTCAAATCGTTCATCTTGAGAAATAGTTTCTTTCATATTTCTTTTGACCTCGTTCTGTGACTTTTTTGTTTTCATTACATTTAATTCATGTTGCCATCATGTTTCCACATATACCCAATGCATTTCGGGTCTACGGCGAGACCCTTCCTCAGGGGTCTATGAAATGGAAAAGAACAGTAAACATGAGCTAGCCTTATATTCAATTCATAAAATGGTTTCATATTTTTACATCATTCTCTGCCTAACAGTTGCTAAGTTACTATCTTTACAATATTATCCTAACTGAATTTACAGGTAGCTGCAATATCATCATGAGTCAATCTGGCCAAAAATAAACTCAAAGGCATTAAATACTAGCTCAATGGTGCAAAAAATAAATCGATGTGATGAGTGACTAAATGATAAGATCTTCGTGGTGTATTTACTTCATTCGGGTTGGATCCAGGCTTGTATCGGGTGTAAACTGATTTACTTTTCGTACCCGCGTGTAACTACATAAATGAAAGTGATCGGCTCTTTGTTCAGACTACATTTTTAAAAGTCGGGTGCCGATTATTAAAGGTTACTGTCTTTATCCATAATGTGGGAGATACTGAAGTTAATAAAAAGTGCTCGATCTAATAAAGGACCTTACTTTCGTGGTTGCAATGTTGCCGTTTTCTCGTCGTCCGTGAGATATTGGTTGTTTAACCAATCATCTAAGGTGTTTAATTTAAAACTACCGCGTTAGTTGAACCAGCTCATGTGTTTGGATATCGGCCGGTCATGTGATCGGAATATCCGAACACGTAAAATGATTAATTATACCGTGTATGTTGTACACTGTGTAAGATTTTAATTACTCGTGGGAGTCAGTTATAATAGTGAATGAGTTCCACTGTTTTTAGTGTGTCCGATGTATAATAATAATTTTAATAAAGTAGTGGATCATATTCTGAAGAATATTATTGCTTAATGTGAGTGACTTTTTCAAAAATAATTCCCGAAATAACTAAGCTGGTGTATAAGTAAAATAACTGAACTGGGTAGGATAAGAGAAAGAGAATAAAGTCATTAGTGTCGACCATGTTGTATGAGGGTCCTTCATACAGTATTATATACAAGGTATACATGTAATGCAGAAACACAAGTACATTCCTAAATCAATGGATACAAGAAACATGACAACTCTAATCTATCATTAAGTCCATTCGGGTATAAACTCCTCATTTTTTTATCCAAAAATATTCAGCTCTTAGTCTTTTTTATGTGGGTCTGAGTCTTTCTGTGGTTCCATTGCTTCCAATATGGTAAATCTCAATTGTGTGATGTTATGTCCTGCTTCAGACCAGTGAGTAGCCACTGTGGATTTCAAATTTTTAAGACGAATATTACTTTTATGTTCCGTGATTCTTATTTAAATTTTTCTTTCTGTTTGGCCAATGTAAAGTTTACCACAGGGGCACTTTATTCCGTAGATAACATTCTTAGTATCACATGTACTGGAGTGTCGCAGAGGGATTTTTTGTCCCGTCATTGGGTGAGTAAATATTGAACCTTGGATGACATTATTGCAATGTGTGCAATTTTCACATCTTTGCATTCCTCAATAGATTTCTGCTTGTTGTTTCTTCTTAGGTTTTGTCAGTAGTTCCTTAATGTTTCTGGATATGTTTTATGCAAAGGTAATTCTTTCCACAAATAAAGGTTTTAAATCCGGTTCCTGAATGATCAGTGGCCAATGTTTATTCATTATCCTGATAATTTGTTTCGCCTGTACAGAATGTTTCAGGACACATACTGTGAGTTTCGTGTCAGATTATTTTGAGTTTTAAGCAGTGTTTCTCTATTCATACTCATCACCTTTGTTTTTGATTCTTCTAGTATTTCTTTAGTATATCCACGTTTCAGATATTTCTGGATTTGAGTGTCAATAGTGTTTAAGACATCTTCAGGATTAAACGTGATTCTTTTTTGTCGAATGAATTGTGATAATGGTAAATGCTTTTTGAGGGAGTAGTGGTGGAAGCTATCAAAGTGTAAACAGCTATTCCGATCGGTACTCTTTGTATATATATTAGTACTTATTTTTTTATTTTCATGGTGATCTGTACGTCCAAGACCGTTAATTGATGGTTATCAATATGATGAGTGAATTTAATGCGTTCATGTCGTGTATTCAATGATTTGTGAAGTGTGCACTCACCAACCAGGATGGAATTCCCCTACCCTCCCTAGCACTTTACTTTTAAACATATTCATCTAAAGCGCAGCATGCCACCATTGCTACAAAAATGAATACACTTTTTTTGTCCTACAATTTATAGACTTTTGTTGCAATTGATGTTGCAATATTTAGCAATGCCAATTGCTCAAACTTAATTAATGCGAGACCTATTGCATTGCAAATGCTTGTTATTTTAGCTACCTTACTTACAAGGATTCATGGATGGCTAAACAACGTTGTAAAAGGGAAATGAGCTCCTGCGCTAGTCCTACAATTCTCTAGGTGGGCATCAAGCCTGAGGAATGAGTAAAAAAAGTCGGGTATGGGAGACCCTACCCATGATTAGGGTCCAAGGGCTGCAGTACTGTCCTCACTTCCCTATCTGAAGAGAAGAAAGTAGTTTACCAGTGAGCGAAGGCCTCACCTCCTCACCAAAGTCATGCAATCTATAGTAATTTTCATAAAGTTAATTAAAAAACATCAGCTGAGCACTTTTTTTAAGCAAACATAAATGCCAGTAACGAAAGACTCTCTGAAGAAAATCCATGACCCAGCTAATTCTTTTGTTGTGATCTTTGAAAGTCGGCTGTTTCTAGGTTCGAGAGGAGATATGATCTAATTTCAGGAGAAGATACGGATATATGCTCTGTAGATCCCTATTCGTGTTCATGTAAGGACTCTGCACTAAGTTCCCTCTGACCTCTTCTGCCTCTCTCAAACAATTCCTTTAACAACATCACATGATAACTCATGCTGACCTGCTGAGGCATGCAGCGTTTAGTCCAACAGTTCTCTTGTCATACTGCTACACTCTTACATCTTTACCTTAAAGAGTGTGACTGTACTAGCTCACCTGGGTGTCATACTCCTTCTCCAAACATCACCTCAATACTGTAAACCATCAGGTGTTATAATCTAGTTCTGATTGTTCTTTCTACTGACTCCACTGGACAGTGTTCCTTCTGGATATCAGTGAAGCTGTCTCCTTAAATCTCTTTTTAAAAAAAAGCTGAAGTGGCACAGTCTTAGATTGGAGGTATCATCACAAACACAATGTCCCCTACACTTCCCTCTTGAATGAGTGACTATACCCATTTTGGGGGTCTGCTGTTAGCCACGTCCTTTTGATTTTACTAAACTAAGCTATCCATACTAATATAATAAAGGGAGAGCCCAAACCATTGAGGCGGGTAATCTCAGGAACCACAATGGTAATCACAACACCCAATACAGCGTTGGAAAGGGCAGTTGTAGCAGAAGGACATAGGCTATGCAGATGCCCACCATATACATTTAAAAGGTAAAAGAACCGTGCCAGCAAAGTAGTCCCTTGTGGGCGTGTCTACGTTGTGCTGTGGGCGTGTGCTGGGGGCGTGACAAACGCTGGGGGCGTGTGGTACGTTCCGCCCTTCATGCCATGTCTCATATCGTGTGCTAATCCCACCCTGCTCCCTTTAAATACCCCTGCACCCCATAATCATAACCCACCCTTACTCCTTAAAATACCCCAACACCCTTAAACACTAACCCATCTTAACCCTATAAATATACCCTGTACCCCAAAACCCAAACCTATCCCTAAACCCTAAAAATACCCCTGTACCCCAAAACCCAAACCTAGCCCTGAACCCTAAAAATACCCCTGTAGCCCAAAACCCAAACCTACCCCTGAACCCTACAAATACCCCTGTACCCCAAAACCCAAACCTAGCCCTGAACCCTAAAAATACCACTCTACCCCAAAACCCAAACCTAGCCCTGAACCCTAAAAATACCAATCTACCCCAAACCTACCCCTGGATCCTCAAATACCCCTGTACCACAAAACCCAAACCTAGCCCTGAACCCTTAAAATACCCCTGTACCTCAAAACCCAAACCTACCCCTGAACCCTAAAAATACCCCTGTACCCCAAACCCAAACCTAAGCCTGAACCCTAAAATACCCCTGTGCCCCAAAACCCAAACCTAGCCCTGAACCCTAAAAATACCCCTGTACCCCAAAACTCAAACCTAGTTCTGAACCCTATAAATACCCCTGTCCCCCAAAACCCAAACCTACCCCTGAACCCTAAAATGCCCCTGTACCCCAAAACCCAAACCTACCCCTGAACCCTAAAAATACCCCTATACCCCAAAACCCAAACCTAGCCCTGAACCCTAAAAATACCCCTGAACCCCAAAACCCATACCTATCGCTAAACCCTAAAACTACCCCTGTACCCCATAACCCAAAACTATATCTGAACCCTTAAAAAACCCAAACACCCTAAACATATACCTCAGTACCCCAAAACATATACCCCTATACCCATACTTATCTTATCCAAACATTAAAAAAAACATGCATTTACCATTCATGCATTTACAACGAATTTCGTTGTAAATGTATGCGTGGTAAAAGCATATAAAATGTAATGCCATGCGTTATAATGGCATTGCAGAGTCATGGTACTTGCGTAATGAAAGTATGCGGAGTGATGGTATGCGGAAAGAAAGTTGCGGAATAATGGGTGTTTACCCTTCCCCGGTAAATACCTTGGTGACACGGCGGCCCACATCTCCAGAAACATACTCATATTTTTTCACCACCCATTTGAAAAATGCACAGGTCTCTCTCATTGATGGCCAGCACCGACATACACTTTTAGACACACCTCCCACCACAAGTTCTAGAATTGCGAACTTTAGAGCTGGGGAGCTACGTTCAGCTCAACATCCTGTGATTCCAGGCAAATCGCTTTGTCTCCCCGTGCCTATCACAAATGAATGTGTTCTTCTGTAATATAAATTGTGCTCATGCCATGTTGTCGAGTTCACGCTATATAATATTGCAAGGGAAAATAAAGTAGGGAAACTCAAGTTCACACACTACTGAACGCGCACTCTTAAGTGCATCAGCAGTGCACTGTGAATCGGAGCGTTTCACAGGCCTGTCACAGATAAGAAATGCTATCTAAAGGAAATCCTACAAAACAATATACTACTAGCGGGCAGCAATTCATACCCGGACAACGTCGGGACGGGCTGCTAGTATAACATACATACTTAAAGGGGCTTTCAGCCAGCCTTCTTCATCCATTGGTCTGTTGTTCACATTTTTATTACAGCCATTACAGCATACTGCATACGACAGTTGGTCATCCCACTACAGCCGTTGATTAAATTCACAGCGATTGACGGTATTCTGCTCTTTCATAAGAAGCACATTCCCACATAAAGTAGTTCCCTAATTCCAGAGGCTACTATCGCAATGTATACTTTTTCAGTCTCCCAAAATATTTTTGCTTTTAGGCAATTTTTATTGGAGGGGTCTGGCGGCTCAATCGACAATACAATCTAGCAAAAGCAATGACAAAACAAAATAAGCATTTGCAAATCCACAATTCTGGGGGGCAAAAGTAAGTCCCATTGGCTTTGCCAATGCTTGTTGTCTCATGCGTCTTCTTTAGTCTTGTATTGTGCAACTTCTAGTATTGTTTTACCCTCTTACTTAACTGGTTGATGTTTGCAAAAGTTTAGTACGTTTCTAAGGTATGCTAGTGAAATGGCTTTCATCAGTCACCTCTCACCACCTTTAGGAAAATCGAATTGATCAGGAGCTTCATATGCATTGCGTTGGCCGTAAATATCTTATGCCTGACATAAAACCTACATACAATGACTATGTATTTATTTCCTAACTACGAGCTCCCCGCGGTTTTTAGTTCCACAGCAGTGTGCTTTACTACCCATTCACTTACAAACTCACTCAATCTTTTCTCTTCTTAGGAAAGGGAAAATGGCAAAGTCCTGCTGCCTGTCTCACGGTGAGCACAACTTTCCCAAGTTCCTTGTCCGATACCTAGCAATACCATGTAACATGAAAACACAGGCACCGAAAGCCTTTTGACTACTACTTACACTGGAGACAATCAAAGAGTTGGCTAAGAACCACTCACCGCCCATCTTATTTGATATTTTTACTTTCAGCCATTTCTGAGCTATGTAGGCCTGACACCAAGGTCTTCCAATTCCCAGATGTTAAGGTTAACAGATGCCTCCATGTCACCAGGGAAACCATGATCAATTTCTGGGCTTTCCATTTTCAAAGCATTGTTTTCAGGTATGTAAGTCCAATTAGTTCAGTAAACATGAATCAGGAATACATCTCCCACAATACAATAGAATGTTAAGGGAAAACTCAGAAATTGAAAAGAGTGCCCATAGTGACAATGAAAGGTGCACATTTAGGTGAGATGTTCTCACTTTAAGTAGGGTTGTGCAAAGCGGGCTGTCTTGTCATCTTTCCACTGTTCATCAAAATAACTGTCTACAATTTGGCAAACATCTTTAATCAAATCTAAACCTGCATTGGAAGGGGTTACACAGTAGTAACAGCACTTGGATATCTACTGTGTATACACAGCAAACAGTAACAGTTTCAGTGAAACGTGTACCTGGTGTAGAAACTACAGTGAGAGTTGTTGTTCTAGTGAGACTGTACCACGAGTGAGTAATGTCCTATTACTTACCGGTAATCTTCATTACTCCGGGTCCCGTTGTCCTCGTCCCCTTCATTAATAACAAGTGAGATCTACTATCTCTCAGACAGAAAAAAGAAAGTAGGAATGCTGGTACGCCCCTCCCTCTCCCTATAGGGAGTACATAAGGGTACAGTACCCAGCATGCCTCCTGAACCACCAAGCCCAAGATGAGGGCCGGAAAGCCCGGGAGGGAGGGAGGGATGTAATGAAGGGGACGAGGACAACGGGACCCGGAGTAATGAAGATTACCGGTAAGTAATAGGACATTACCCCCAGGTCCCTCCTGTCCTCGTCCCCTTCATTAATAACAAGTGAGAACACCCAAGCAGCAACCGGCCATCATCAAACAAAAAACCACCAGGACACAGCAGAACAGCAAAACCCAGCAATTTATTGCAAACAACAGCACAGCACAAAAGAAAACAAGGGGATCAGGAACACACAGCCCGAAGAACCCCCAAACCAAAGTTAGTGTCATCCCCCAGAACATTCTGGATACGGTAATGCCTAACAAAGGTATTAGCAGAAGCCCAAGTAGCGGCCCTACAAATTTCCGAAAGGGACACCCCACGAACCTCTGCCCAGGAAGCAGCCATACCCCTAGTAGAACGCCCCTGAACCCCAGCCGGGGGAGGGGAACCAGAAAGGGAATAGGCCAGAACAATAACCTGCATCAACCAACGCCCAATGGAAGAAGTAGAAGCCCGACCACCCCTGGAGACAGCACCAAAAGAAACAAACAGGGAGTCAGAAAGCCGGAAATCCCGGGTCCGATCCAAATAAACCCGCAAAGCCCGGCAAACATCCAGCAAGGACCAAGGGAGGTCGTCCCCGTCCACCGGTGCCGAAAGCAAAGCAGGGAGAACCAGCTCCTGAGAGCGATGAAATTGGGAGGAAACCTTAGGGACGAAAGAGGAATCCAAACGAAGGACCACCCCGTCAGCAGAAAAGGACAGAAAGGGTTCTCGAGCCATCAAGGCACCCAGCTCCCCCAGGCGACGAGCAGAAGTGATAGCCACCAAAAAAACAACCTTCAGCGTGACAAAC
Source organism: Lissotriton vulgaris (assembly GCF_964263255.1). Taxonomy (NCBI): domain Eukaryota; kingdom Metazoa; phylum Chordata; class Amphibia; order Caudata; family Salamandridae; genus Lissotriton; species Lissotriton vulgaris. Next base: position 1,405,312,228 of record NC_141685.1, on the reverse strand, counting down.
TTGATATCCACCTCCTCCAAAGGTTCAAAGGGAGCAGCAACCAGAACCCTCAAAACCAAGGGAAGATCCCAGAGAGGAAAAGACGGACGCACCACAGGGCGTGTGTTAGAAAAACTACGCAACAGCCGGGAAACCAGACCATCCACATCCGGCAGGTTCCCCCAAGGAGCCCGAAAAGCCCTGATAGCAGCCCACTGAGCCCGCAAAGTAGAAACGGACAAACGTTTCTCGAACCCATCCCAAAGGAACTGGAGAACATCCGGCAAAGGACAAACCAAGGGAGACAAAGCCAGGCCAAGACACCAACGCTCAAAGTTGCCCCAATGCCTACCATAGGATTGAAGGGTAGAAGGCTTCCGAGATTGCTGAATAGCCAAGGCTAAATGCTCCGGGAGACCCCTACGCCTCCACCCTTGCCTCTCAACCGCCAAACCGACAGCCGAAGCCGCCGGAGGGGCAACATCGGAGACGACCGCAAGGGAGACGGAAGGAAGGGGAAGAACCATGGACCCTGAACAGCCAACAGCATCAGCGTGGGGAACCAAGACCTGCGGGGCCAGAAGGGCACCACCACCACCACCTCCCGATCCTCCCGCAACAGGCGGGACAGAAAGCGAGAAAACAGAACCAGAGGAGGAAAGGCGTACAGCTGGCGAGACGGCCATGGAAGGGACAGAGCATCCACCCCCCAAGAACCCTCCTGAGGAATCCGGGAGAAGAAGCGGGGAAGCTGCGCATTGAGCCGGGAAGCAAAGAGGTCCAGAAAGGGCTGACCAAACCTCACGCACACCAGACGAAAGGCCACCGGTGTCAATGCCAACTCCAGGGATGCAGGAAAAAAACGACTGAGGGCATCCGCCACCCCATTGTCCACCCCCCGAACATGTACAGCCACCAGGGACAGAAGATGGCACTCCGCCCAGCAAAACAACGGGGACACCACCGCGTTCAGGGACTGAGAACGGATACCGCCCTGGTGATTTAGGTAGGACACCGTCACTGAATTGTCCGACCGAACCAACACATGGCGGCCCACCAGAAGAAGTCGAAACCCCCTGACAGCTCGACACACAGCCGACAACTCCCGCCAGTTCGAAGACTGACGACCCTCCAGAAGGGACCAACGACCCTGAAGGCAGTCCGACCCCAAAGTCGCACCCCAACCCAGAGCGCTGGCATCCGTCGTAAGCACCACCGGAGGAGGAGACTGCAGAGGCAAGCCCTTGTCCAGACTGGAAGACAGAGACCACCAACGCAGGGCAGGAAGGATACGGAGAGACACAGGAACAAGAAGGGACAAATCCCCCGACAAGGGATCCCACCGAGACAGCAGGTAGGACCACAGAGGACGAAGATGGAAACGTGCCCATGGAACCGTGAACACAGTGGCGGCCATCAACCCCAGAAGACGCAACCACAGGCGGACCTGAAACGACCTCCCCACAAGAAACCGATGAGCCAGAGAACACAGGGTCACAGCTCAATCCACCGGCAGGAACACCCGATTCAGATCTGTGCGGAAACGGGCCCCAATGAACTGCAAGTCCTGAGTAGGGGGGAGCCGGCACTTGGGGAGATTCAACAGGAACCCATGGTCCCTCAAAGCAGCACACACTACCCGCTGATCCGACAACAACCGCTCCGCTGAGGGGGAATGCAGGAGCCAGTCGTCCAGATACGGGTAAACCATCATCCCTTGGAGATGCAAGAAAGCTACCAAGGGAGCAACCACCTTCGTAAACACCCTGGGAGCCGACCTCAGGCCAAACGGGAGAACCACAAACTGTTAATGGACCCCCCCGAAGGCAAAAGCGCAGGAAGGGACTGGAGAGAGGATGGACAGGGACGTGATAATAGGCATCCTGGAGGTCCAGAGAGCACATGTAATGACCCTGCAGAACCAGGGGAATCACCCTCTGAAGAGTCTCCATTTTGAACGGAATCCGCAACACAAATTTGTTCAGGGCCTTGAGATCCAGAACAAGGCGAAACCCTCCCGTCACCTTGGGCACCAGGAAAATGATGGAGTAAAACCCCTGACCCAACTCCCCCGGAGGCACCACCTGAATCGCCCCTTTGTCCAACAGTGACTGAATCCCCCGAGAAAGTTCCGCCCGTTTGGACGGGCAGGATGGCCAAGGAGTCGGACGGACCCCAGAGTCCGGAGGCAGGCTGGAGAACTCCACACGATACCCCAAGCGGATCACGTCCAGGACCCACAAGTCTGAACAGGAGGACATCCAGGCTGGAAGAAACAACCGAAGCCGACCACCTACCAAAGGCCCGACCTCGGACCCCAGATAGTCAGGAACGAGGCTTCGCAGGAGGGGACTCCGCCTTCATGTCCCGTCCCCGACCAGGCTGAAAACGGCCACGAGCTCTGGAAAACTGTCTGCGAGAAGAGGGCCGAAAAAAAGGCTTCGGCTTAGAAAAGGCAGGAGCAGCCGAGGGCATCTTGAAAGAAGAGGAATGTTTCTTCTCCTTAAAAAGACGATGAAGCTTCCCCTCCAACTCAGCCCCAAACAACATGGAACCCTGAAACGGCAGACGCAGGGCAGCAGTCTTCTGGGCAGAATCGGTCTTCCAATCCTTGAGGACCACATTCCGACGAGCCGCTATACAAGCACCCCCAGACAGAGCGGAGGCCCGAACCACGTCAAAGGAAATGTCAGACAAAACCTCAACCTGACGCTCGATGTGTGCCAGAATATCAGCGCAGTCAGTGGTATTATCCATAGAACCAAACAAATTCTGCAAGTCAGACAGAAGAGACTGTGCCACATAGGTCCCATAAATACCCGCCCTCAGGGCCAAATGGGAGCCAGAATAAACCTTACGAAGAGAGGCGTCAACCCTCTTATCCACAGGGTCACGCACCACAGCATCTTCGGCCAAGGAAGTGCGACCAACCAGACTAGCCACCACAGAATCCACAGGGACCGAGTCCGGCAAGTCCTTCGCCATATCCTGAAGAGGATACAGCTTCGCCATGAAGCGGGGCATCAGAATGCGATCGGGATCCTTCCACTCCCGATCCAAAACCTCCCGCACACTAGGATGCACCGGCATGACCGTAGGAGCAGAATACTGGAACTGGCGAAGGAGAGAACCTCCAGACGAACCAGGCACACCATCCGCCGGAAATCCCATATTTTCCTTGACATGGCTTAGCAAATCCGGCAACATGTCCTTGTCAACATACTTGCCCTTTACCAGATCAGCGTCCAAACCACCATCCTCAGAGCCAGAGGACGAAGAAGAGGAGGGAGAAGGAGGGGGCACACCTCTAGCCCGCGACCTGGACTTATTCTTAGAACCCCCAGGCCTGGAACCACCCATCTCCAGCAAGGACTCCTGGATGAGAGCCTTCAACTTCGCATCACCCCTCGAACGACGCCTGGAGCGCCGGGGATCAGGAGAAGGGGAGGAGGAGGAAGTCGAGGAAGTGGAGGACTCCTCGACATGCTTGCGCTTTCGGGAATGTTTCCCCATCTGAGAAAGCCCCAGCAAGCAGGACAGACCAGCAGGCAGGAAACCCAGCAAGAAAATGAGGAGCCCAGGCAGCAGCAGGAAAAACAGCAACCAATCGCTTGCAGCAGCACAAACCAGCACAGCGACCGTTATCCACAAGAACAAGGACGAAATGCAGGGAACAAAGAACACCCAGTCAATTTAAATGCCCCCAAACCGCTATGCGGTACTTACTCCAGGAACCGGCAAACAAGCCTCACACCGCCCGCAGCCGGGAACCTCAAACGCCTGACTTCCGCTTCCAAAACCAGGAAGTCAGGCAATGGCCGGAAGGAAGCGCCCCAGCAACCACGGAGCCGCCGCACCTCCCGGAGCCTCAGATGATAATGGCCGCGTCTTGCACAGCCCGGCAGCACAGAGACGCGGCCCGACACTGCCTCCATGCCTCCAGAGCCTCACCCCGCCGGAACAGACCAAGACTCCCACGAGCAGGGACAGAGGCGGCAGACAGCGTCACAGGAGACTCCTCAAGCCCGGCAGGAGAAGTCAGCCCGGAAGAACCAGCCCCCACCCGAGGCCAAGCCCCAGGTGAGACCCCAGGAGCCCATCCGCTCCTGGACCTACAAACAGAAAACTGTCGACAGACAGAAAAAAGAACAGGAGGCATGCTGGGTACTGTACCCTTATGTACTCCCTATAGGGAGAGGGAGGGGCGTACCAGCATTCCTACTTTCTTTTTTCTGTCTGAGAGATAGTAGATCTCACTTGTTATTAATGAAGGGGACGAGGACAGGAGGGACCTGGGGGTAATGGTCACTATGAGGGGTAATTTAATTAGCCATTTCCGTGTTTCCCTCATTTGGGAGGTATGATCCCCTCTCTAGTCTCCCCTCACTCTATTGTGTCTATTCTTACAGCTCACCCTCTTCGCTAGTTCCACACATAAGGGCCTGTGTAATGAGGCGCAGACACCAGGAAGTGGAGACTGCTGGCAGACTACCAGGCGTTGCCATGGCAGCAGACCTCCGAGCTGAAAATGCAGGTTGGGGATTTTACGGCAAGAGGGGGGGAGGGGCGATGAACAGACACAATGACTTGGGAAACGAATACACAATATGCTGGAGTCTCGTAGGTACCCAAGGCAAAGTAAGCTTTCTCCATATTACAAAGCAGAAGTGTAAATTCTGGTTATAAAATATGTTGTGTTTGTCAAGAAATCACATAAAAAGAAGCAGGCACCCAGGATGAATCTGAGTGAGGCACTACCTGGGGTGATTTAATAGACATTTCCATGCGTATTACCTATTTCTGTAAAAGGTGACACATGTATAAAGGGCAATGTTTAAAAAGTCATGCATGTCATTCTTACATGGTATTATTATTTCCATGCTGCCTCTTCATTAAAACTGCATTATATCCCCTTTCTGGATGGTCCTGGTTTTTGGTTGGTGTGGGGAAAAGTGCATGGCGATCACCAATTTAGCCTCTAATTTTTTTTCATGAATTGGATTGTTTACATACTCTCTCTGACAAACATACATCAAATGGATCACACAAAAAGTCATGTTCTGCTCTATTCTTTTATTTGGTTCCATCGCAGCAAACACCTGAGGGCAATTTAGTCTCTGATTTTTTTTTCATGAATTGGATTGTTTACATACTCCCTCGGAAAAACATACATCAACTGGATCACACAAAAATCATGTTAGGCTCTATTCTTTTATTTGGTTCCAGCGCAGCAAATACCTGAGGGCTTCCTGGCGCTCTAGAACAAATATTGGCAAATGAACAGTAGTTATCTGCATATAGGCAGGCTTTAAGAATTTCCTATATTTCATATGATCTGTTTGCATCTGCATAGAAGCTGGCAGAGTATTCCGTGCTAGAACAACCTGGAAGGAAACAGCTTCACCTCCTTCACTTACCTTCTTGATGAAGAGAACAAGAAGATCCAAGGATAAAACTAGTGCCCATAAAGGATGACTGGCAGGAAATCAATTCGCTCCCAGCAAAAAAATGGATGAGTCTGATACAAAGACTTGTGAATCGAATAAATGTGTAAAATCGCTTCTTACCAGGACAGGGTTGTCCAGTTGGTATGGATAGGTCAAGGTCTGCAGTATTCTAGTAATCGAATTGCGAGCATCAAAAAGCATTCATAATACTCACCTAATTGGTAAAGGAAAAGAAATTCCAAAACGCACCATGACAGAATAAAAATGATTTGGAAAAAGTCTTCACCCGAGATACCATAGGTAGTTATCTGGCGCACTTTCTTCTATCTCAATACTGTAGTATAGTCATGTATCAGGTTGCTCTACTGGGCATATGGACGCTTGTCGACTGAAAATTTATCAAAGGAGCTAACTTCAGCACAATATTCCAATTGCAGCTAAAATCATTTACCTCTGCGATAACGACAGAGTGGATGGTGTCCAAACCATGACGGTTTATTAGCAGATTTTGTCAAAGTAACAAGTTAATCAATCAGTAACTCAATTTAACATAGCATATATATTTATGTGTGTTTCAACAAGTTGATTCCTTAGTGACAGCGCTCTCTGTCGTCCGGTGCAGACTCTGGGTGGGTGGAATCCAGCCAAAATGTCATATCAATAGAACAAAGGGAAGTCGCACTCCAAAGATACTTGTTAAGGGTTTTATTCACTACCACCAATGCGTTTCACCACAAGGGCTTGTTCATAGTTGGAGAAGTCTGTGGTTTTAACACAAGCAGTAATATATAATTATTTACAATTAGTGACAAGTGACTCAGACCATTGACACATATAGCAGACATCAAAGTAATAGGATCCTGAACTCACAAACTTTACCCAATGACAACATCATATATAAAACAGGACTGAGCAGGAATATGGAAGGCAAATATTGTAAAACATTATAAATACTTGTAAATAATTATATATTACAGCATGTGTTGAAACTACACATCCGACAATGCATCATAATGGGAAAAAGTGGTAAAGAGTATAAATTACAATGGTAGACAGACTTTCCCAACCATGAACAAGTCCTGTGGTGAAACGCGTTGGTGGTAGTGGTTGTGGTGAATAAAACCCTTAACAAGTATCTTTGGAGTGCGACTTCCCTTTGTTCTATTGATATATATATATATGTGTGTGTGTATATATATATATATTTTTGCACATTTTTGCACTTCATTTCAGATGAGACTGGTTCTATGTAGTTTGAGAGTGTGATTTTACATCTGTCTAGCTTTTATGGGATCGCTTTTTCTTGTACCGGTTGATGCCATCATGAGCTATAGTGATTGCTCTAATTCTTTGATTAACTGATTCATTCAGTCCATATACGGGCCAGCTATATACCGAATATCCTTTTAAACATAGTTAGTCGTTAATCTTCTATTTTTACTTACATATGAATTGAGTCCTTTTGTTAGCATGTATAATAATACTACCTGGATGCCAATTGATATATCTCATTTGGGATATTTTAATAATTTTGCACTTGTAGTTTATCAACTAGGTAGTATGCTGTACAAATTCAAGGACTGAAGATCAACCTTGCACTTGCACTTTATATGTATGTATGATTCGTCGATTTATATGTTTTGATGGTTTATTTACATCATAATCAATGAATTAGCAGGTATTTTATTCAGAATGTATCCAGTACTGTATTTTGCGTATTTGCACATATTAATGTTCCTTTCACATCTATAAATTCGAGAATTAGTTAATAAGCTATTGGTCCACTTTGAAAACAATATGGAATCTTCGATACTGTTGAAATTCTAGTTGTTTTGATCAGTCTGTCTTATATTTTCACTCCTATCACGCTTGTTTTTAATGTCATTTGTGCACTTTCTTGTATTTTTCATATTTATTGAGTTTCCTGATCACGAGATGCATCATGTGATCAAGCTCACGTGATGCGAGCGAAACGCTTCAGGGCAGGCACTATGCCTGGTTATTCTGTGGAAATTATGCCGGAATACATTTCACTGCTTCTGTACATCGCAACGTTAGTGTGATTATTTTCGGAGCACAACGAGGTCCTTGCCTGGGTGTCCTGAAAGAGAACATCATGTCCGGTTTTGGAGTTTGATATATATATATATATGTATATATACGATCATGCAATCTAAACTTTAAATTATGAAAAAGATGCAAAATATAACAAGATACAAAACAGAAAATAGATTGGTTTCATAAAGGAACTTTTCTAATCTAAACAAAGCATCAGAAGTGGCAATGGGGAAATTATGAGGAAGGTGTCATCATCTGTTGACTCAAGTTAAGGTTCAAGGGAAATAGGCACATGTGTTCGAGCATGAAGCTCAACACCACAAGTATGGGAAACCAGTAGAGTTTGGGAAAGATCTTCGCTGAGTGAAGTCAGGTCAGAATCTGCTAAACTATACTAAGAAGAGACACACAATTAAATACAGTAGATGGTTCTGGAAGCTTCGTCCCAGCAACTCCCTCTGGTTGTACCAATCGGGGTACTGCATTTCTTGGGAGCAGGTAAACTCCCCACTTTCCCATCACTGAACAAAGAAGCACACAGCTGCATGGCCTTGGAAATAGCAATGGTTCAATCTGCCCGATAAAGGAGGCCCTCTCACATCCTCCACACACTACATGTCCATCGCCATGTTCCACTTACTATACTATAATCTATTAATTCTCATTGTAAACAAAAGCCTATTCTAACTAACAAAGTAGAAAGGATACCTGAAATAGGAAGAAAACATGGGAACAACTCAAGAAGAAATTTTTATTCTGAAAATAAAAAAGCACTTTGAGAAACTCTGGTCAGACATAAAGCCTAGCCGCAGTCAGGCTAACGTTAAGAGAGAAAAGGGCAGTCAATTAATACAGTTAGCATAAGCAGTACATCAATTATATAAGGGATAAAGTACCCCCGGCATATATTAAAAGGATATTTCAAGTCACCAAGGAGTTCTATAACCATATAGAAGAACAAGGCAGACAGCAATGGTTGAATGCCAAGCTCCTTTATAAGGTTATGGAACTCTGAAGTGACTTGCAATATCCTTATCATGCTTGCTAAGTGTACTTATCCCACATAACACATGGTCACAACATCACCTTTCCCACAAACCACTTAAAACCTTGGTGCGTAGCTTTCCATCATACGAAAGAGAAAGCATGTTTGCAAACATGAACAATAAAAATAAAACCTCTAGTGCAAAATGAAACACATCAAAAACATATTAGATATTTATGGTAGATATTGAAAACAGTTCAATACAAGTCAGTTAAAAAAAAAAGTTGCAATAACTCGGAATCTAAGGAGGGCAAAAATATAAACATATTCTCTGTGCTTGTCATTGTAAGCTATGAAAATACAGCAAAAGAAAGAAAAGCAACATTTTGTTTTCGTTGCATTAAAAAGCTGCGTCAATTATGCTCCGTGACCTGTCCTGCCTTTCACCTCGGCTTCTGGCAGCAGGCATTGTGACATCAAAACTCGACTGTAATAACTTATATTTGAGTTCTGACATATTTTCTTTATAATCTGAGAATGGGTCCGCCACAAGTCACCGATTATAAGGAAATCAGAACGTGCTGTTTATACAGGGATTACAGAACCCCATGTATTACAACTTGATTATTTAAAAGTGGCTTCCACTACGAGTACATATAGCCATTTGCTAACATTATGAGTAATACATTTGCACACTGATTAATATTTTAGTAAACAGATTAATATTCTGTTGCATAAAAGTTTGGAGCACTAAATTACACTTCTCCAGTAGGTTAAAGTTCCCTTTGAACCCTAAATTCTTAACTATCTTTACCAAAGCTGGAGGGAGCCAACCAGCACTTTGTAACAGAAAGAGATACCTCATTGGATGGAGCCAAGATTTTAGACTAAATTTCATTCCGTTTAAGTGTGTGGTAACATTTCCATGATTGGAAGGTAGGTTTAGAAGTTGTGTTCATTGCAGAATATTCTGTGTTGTGCCCCTCCCCCTGGTGATTACCTTTACAAATGGTAAAGAATAGAACATTTCCTAGCTTTCCTAATGGAAAGGCTCAATTCATTTTCAGATTGATTGGAACGTCCAGACTTACAAATTAAAGACACTACAGTTCTCACTCTCTCGGCACCCTTAAGGTTCACCAAGGTGCTATGGCCGGCCATAGAGAGCCTAAGGGCCCGAAGGGTACGTCTCATTGTGTACCTTGACAATATCAATTTTGCTGGACCAGTGCCAGAAGAAACTATCAGAACTATCAGAGGGGATCCATCATTTTTGAGACATATTTGAGTGCCCAGGGTCCCTATGCCTCTTCTGTTTGTTGTGCTTCTCTCTATCCTTGCGAAAAAGCAATGTGAAGGCGGTATACCCTGCACATATATGCAAAGGATAAAATGTAAATAATTTACATTTTCACAGATGCTGATAGGTTTCCAAAGGAGCACATTATATGTGGCTAAGGCACTAGCAGCTCAGTCGACATCTGCTACTGTGTGGGGAGAAAGACAATTGATAATAAAAATTATATTGACCATTACGTCTGTTCTAGTTTTAACTAAGGAGACATCTATCTGCATAGTGAGGGTTCAGTATTTAGAGGACATTTACCTCAGTGACCGTCAAAGTTTATAGGCTGAGTCCCCCTTGAGTAAAAGTAATTTTAGCAGCATGACCAAGAGACATAAACAGCTAAAATGTTTCACATTCAACAACAAATATTGTGAACATAACAAGCAAGTTATACATTTAACATTTGCACTCTCAAATATTTTTCAAAGGAAAGCTCAGATTGAGTTCCCATTTTCTCATCAGCAAATCCTCATTTCATCTGTGCCTGGGAGTGAACAATGGGACAGATGCTGTCTTCAGGGTGTAAACTGCATTGTTTCTAGTTAGTGAGTAGTGGTTGTAGGTAGAATAAAGCAAGACCTATTTGAGGGTCAAACCCTCAAATTATTGGTAAAAAAGACCATCTTCCAGCTGTGCCCTTCGATTATATTTGGGCAGCCATGCCATAATGTAATGTAAGGAGTATTTATATAGCGCAGCTGCCACCCAACGTTATCCTGGGGCTTAGAATACCAAAAAACACTGTGTGTAACTGAACAGAATGGGGTACATTTTATAGTTTTCAATTCCTTCCAGAAATGTGACAATGTGTTCCTTTGTCTGAGCTCAATAGGCAACGTATTCCAGAGTCTGGAAGCTGTGAAGCTAAATGATCTGCCACCCATTCAGACTTTATTGACGTGGGAGCTGCAAACCAAGCTGGCAGAGGAGGAACGCAGGCTACTAGCAGGAGAATACCATAACAATTTCCTCTGTAACAGCTTAGACCCAGTGTTATGTGTTGCCCTATAAACAATGCAGAGTGCCTTAAACTGGACTCTTTGTGCAATGGGCAGCCAATGTCGATCTTTTAGGGCAAGTGAAGCTGAAGCTCTGCGTGGTCGATTTAACGCAAGCTTAGCCACAATGGTCTGTACCCTTTGCAAATTTGTTTATCAGGGAAGCTGGAGCTCCTAGGAGAAGTGCATTGCAATAATCGACTCTGCTCAGAATAATACTCCTTACCACTTGAGGTCTAACTGGGGCAGGTAAAAAATGTAGTATTTTTCAAAGAGCTCGAAGCAGATGCTCACAGTTCTATGTACTTGAGAGTCCAGTTGTAGATTGCTGTCTATTAGCACTCCTAGGTTACGCACTGTCTTAACAGGCAGTGGAGGATTATTAACAGAGACTGGCCAGAAATCTACTGGGAGAGGTCGAGGGATTTTACCTGCAGCACAGCAGAGTACTTCCGTCTTGTCTCCATTCACTTGCAGTGAATTATCTCTCAGCCAGTCCACTGTTTTTCTCATGCAGCTATGAAATTTCTCCAGAGGAATTGCATTGTTGCCCTTGAAAGAGAATACGAGCTGAGTGTCGTCCGCATAATTTATGACATCAATGCCAAAGGATTTTATAAGTGAGATAAATGGGCATAGATAGAGATTAAAAAGGACTGGGCTGATCGCCGAGCCTTGTGGAACCCCGTGCTTGATGCATCTATTCAGAGATATGAATGGCGTCAAGGTCACTGTCTGCTGCCTGTTTGAAAGATAAGACTGCAGCCAGTCCAAATGCCCTGCCCATGACACCCATCTACTCCAGTCTCTTGATCAAAATCAAATGATTGACCGTATCGAATGCGGCCGACATGTCAAGCAGCACTAAAATGGCTGCATGACCACTGTCAGCCCGCATTCTCAGGTCCTCCAGGACTGCCACCAAGGCAGTTTCAGTGCCATGTCCTGGCCGAAACCCAAATTGGACTTCATCCAGCAAATCATTATCTTCTGCAAATTTTGAAAGAGATTTGCTCACTACTCTTTCTAAGATCTTGATCGGATAGGGTAGCAGGGAAATGGGTCTGTAGTTAGAAGGACACTGAGGGTCAAGCGTAGCCTTCTTTAATAAAGGGGAGACAACTGCCTTTTTCCAGCAGTCCAGCACTGTGCCATTAGTTAGGGACTATTAAAGAAAATGGGGTAGCCCACAGGGTATGAACCTGGACATACTACGATATAAATAAACAGTGGTCCTAGACCTATTGATCAAAATAATTGACCCAATCAATCTTCGTTCAATCATTTAAATATTCCAGAGCACTTCAACCGAATCTGCTCCAATTTTAGTTAATAGTCTTAAGTGAAAGAACACAACAAGCCACTACAACCCAAGACAGAGATGCAATGTATTTAATTCATTGTCTCATATTTTGAATTCGTTTTATACAATAATGAGCTATTTCAATAAGTAAAAACCAACAGATAGGTTGCCCAAATGGAGCGTGCAAAGGAGAGTGATCAGATTGTTCAGTGGATAAAGAAAAGAAAGGAAATTCACAGCAATGAATATCACAAATTCACATTATTTGTCAATCAATACCGGTGTTCTAATTTTGCCGTATTGAGTACCTGGCCAAACAGAAATTACTATAAAACCATTACATTCAGGATTTTACAGGGACATTTATGCCCTCAGTGAGCACTGTGTCAGATCAAAATTAAGGTCCAAGATAAGGAATGGGAAGCGTCGACATTTCGACTCGACTTAGGGCAAACCGGTCATTTGAACCTGGGGCATGCGAGTCTTCATCAGGACAAAGAGATGGGCAACCAAGGGGTGTCGATGACCCTACAAGAATGTAATAATAAAGGGAAGGTATTACCCAAAGGTAGTGGCAATAATGATTCAATCAAAAAACAATAGAGAGGGGAGCCTTGCGCTTACCCTAGGTTGGAGAACCAACGAGGTATGTATCCTTTTACAATAGTGCGTGCTCCTGTAAAACAAAATTGTACAGTGCGTCTAGACTTAATCCATTTTGTTTATAAGTCATCCATCCAACCCATATGTATGAGTCATAGTGGATGAGAAATTACCTTAAATGTAGACGGATCAATCATCCAAATAAGGGGTGGGCACAATGTTCCATGTATGTACCAAAGTCGGGCTGATAGTACCTAGAAAGTTACAGGCAACATCAGTCCACTGTGCTACCTCATTGTAAAACAGAATAAGGCAAATAATAGCCAACAATGTTTACCGTCATTTAATATTCTTTTGGTACATCCAAAGCTCCTGTCAACACAGTTCAGGTATCTGTTTTAATGAAAAGAAATCGGAGGGAAAACGTAAGTGATTCACTCCATTAAAATTATGCGTAAAAAATCGGCCGAACCTCGATATCAGTAAAGTGCAGCAGGGTATTCAGCTCATGAAAAGCACCCGCAGACACAAACGAACGGTCACAAAGCTTACCATTTGGGCAGCGTTATCATAAGTGGAAGGGAGCCAAGCCTGAGTTCCACCGGGACGCAGCAACAATGGGCTTACTTCTGCGTCCGAGTTAATAGGTGAAGACTACCCGCTAAAGATAGTCATAGGAAGAGGACTATCCTCCTTGGTTTAGAGACTGTTTTTGTGCGTGTTCAACTGGACTAAATGTTTTTAAAGAGGGAACCAAGGGAACTGGTAGAAAACCAGAAGTTGAACTGCCAATTCACATTTTGTGATCCCGATTACATAGTTCTTATTGTTCCGATTCTCTGCAAAATAAACAGCCGCCATTTTCCTTTGGGAAAAGCATTTCCAAGATAACTGAATATCCGGCCTCAGATACCGATACTTCTGAGTCCAAAGTGGATACAACTAAATCAGTGTCGTGCGAAAATGTTGTATATTGTTGGCATATGTATAATTACATTCCGATATGATAATAAAACCTTATTATAATCAGTTACTAGCCATTCTAACAAATTTACAACATTACATTGTATCATGCAATATGACATTTTGATAGAGAGAAAACGTTTTTACATAATGGGCATGATCCGTGTTCTTGTTATCATGCAATCTGACACATTAGATGGAGAAACAAGTTTCACCTGACCAGGAGTTTTAAAAGGGGACCAGGGGAACTAGTAGGAAATTAAAGATGGACTGCCAATTCCCATTTTGAGATCCTGAATACATAGGGGCCGATTATGATCGCGGACGGACTTGCGTCCGTCCGCGATCATTGAGGAGGAGGGGACGTCCGCATGGGCTGCGGAGTCCCCTCCTGTGCGATTAGGATGTGACCGCCAGGGTGGCGGTCACATCCTCTATTTTTAACATTGCGGCGGGTGCGGCTTCAAGCTGCACCCGCAGCAATGTTAAAAATGCACGCATTGCATTTACATGCAGAAAGATGCAGGCACCGTGCGGTGCCTGCCGCTTTCTGCATACAAATGCAGGGGGGTACCATAGGTACCCCCATGTGCACCCTCCACCCCCCCTTCACCTAGGGGGCCCGCAAAGGGCCCCCGCAGTGAAGTTACACATGCTTTTCCACGGCGGAAAAGCCGCCGCGGAAAAGCATGTTTGCAGGCACATACTAATCTGGCGGACGGTGTCTGAGAGACACCGTCACCAGATTAGTGCTTTTCCTCCGCGGTTGTAAGCCAACCGCGGAGGAAAAGCTGCGGACGGAAACCAGGACCCACCAGCCATCCTAATGTGGCGGTGGGTCTTTGGTGGGTCCGCTGCGGATTTCCCGCATCCTCCGGGCCGGCGGTGGCTTCCGCCGGCCCGGAGGATGCGGAAAATCCGCAATCATAATGAGCCCTTTAGTCCTTATTATTCAGACTCTCGGCAAAATAATCAGCCGCCATTTCCAAGGTAACTGAATATCAGGCCTCATATACCCAATCAAGATATTTCTGAATACATAGTGGATATAATTAAAACAAATGTTGTGTGAAAATGTTGTATATTGTTGGCATATGCATAATTCCATTCCGGTGTGATAACAGAACCTTATTCAGTATTAATAGTATAATTGATAGCCATTCTGACAATTTCACAACATTACATTGTATCTTGCAATATGACATTTTGATAGAAAGAAAACATTTTTATATAATAGGCATACTCCATGTTCTTGTTATCATGCAATCTGCCACTTAGATGGAAAAGCCAGTTTGTTATACGATAGGCATAATCCCACGCATAAACACATAGTCATACATAGGTGCCAACGAAAATGGAGTGCCTGACTGAACAGGAGTGTTACATATCTAGATGAATGTATACATAGTATAATTTAACATATAATCAAACAGTAGTCAAACAATAAACGGGGCTTATGATTTTATATCCTCAACAATTACACCTGTTTGTTTATCTCCTCCAATTCGTTCAGGCCTCTAGAGTGTATATCCATTTGCACTCCCTTCTGTTTAAAGTATTCTGCAAGTCCCCACCACGGGGGTTTGCTGTTACTTTTTCAATGACCCACCACTTCAAGTTGTTCTCTGAGTGTTCAAATTTAGTAAAGTGGTCTACTAAGGGAGCTCCTGGGACTCAACAGCGTATCCGACTCATATGCTGTAGAATCCGACACTTCACTTTTTGTGTGGTCTGACCCACGTACATGAAACCACACGGGCACATGATGGCATAGATTAACCGTGAGATATTGCAGTTGGTGTGATCATTCAGCTTATATGTCTGGTTGTTATGAATGAACGTGGTACCCTCCACAGTAAGTGGGCAGGGTTTACAAGAACCACATTTCTTGTGTCCCGTTACTGCTGGGAGACCCCACAATGTGGTTTGACTTTAAGGTTGTTGTGTAGGTAGCAATGATTTTACCAAGTGGTCTTGTATATTTCTGCCCTTACGGAACGCATGCAGGGGCAGTGGAATACCCCCTAGTTCATTGCTTATTAAATGCCAATCGCAAGATTGAGCGAACGAGGTTACCCAATGCGATTACTTAAAAAAGCACGCAAACGGGCTTGGCATAACCATCGTGAGCATCTATTGAATGTGAACACTAAAAGGAAGGAAGAAAGATTGGTATGTGTAACAACATTCAACACAAAAAGTAATGCCATTAAAAAATGCAGCAACCGACATTGGCATTTAATCAGCAATGAACTAGGGGGTATTCCACCGCCTCTGCAAGGGCAGAAATATACGGTATTGCACCGTTACAACGCAACTTTTACAACGCACTACCATTACATCGCAACTTTTACAACGCAGGTACCATTACAATGCATGCCATTACAACGCATGTCATTACATAGCAGATACTATTACAACGCATGCCATTACATCGTAAGTATAGGTAAGTATATCATTTTTTTAAATTTTATTTTACATTATTTTAATAATTTAATTAATATTAAAAATAAATTAAAATAATAATTTATGTATTTTATAAAATTAATTATATGTATTAATTTAAGTTAATTTTTAAAAAACAAGTATGAGTATAGGAGTATATGTTTTGGGGTACTGAAGTATATGTTTTGGGTTTTTGGGTATTTTTAGGGTTCAGGGCTAGGTTTGGGTTATGGGGTACAGGGGTATTTTTAGGTTTTAGGACTGGGTTTGGTTTTTGGGGTACAGGGGTATTTTTAGGTTTTAGGGCTGGGTTTGGTTTTTGGGGTACAGGGGTATTTTTAGGTTTTAGGGCTGGGTTTGGTTTTTGGGGTACAGGGGTATTTTTAGGTTTTAGGGCTGGGTTTTGGTTTTTTGGGTACAGGGGTATTTTTAGGTTTTAGGGCTGGGTTTTGGTTTTTGGGGTACAGGGGTATTTTTAGGTTTTAGGGCTGGGTTTGGTTTTTGGGGTACAGGGGTATTTTTAGGTTTTAGGGCTGGGTTTGGTTTTTGGGGTACAGGGGTATTTTTAGGTTTTAGGGCTAGGTTTGGTTTTTGGGGTACAGGGGTATTTTTAGGTTTTAGGGCTGGGTTTGGTTTTTGGGGTACAGGGGTATTTTTAGGTTTTAGGGCTGGGTTTGGTTTTTGGGGTACAGGGGTATTTTTAGGTTTTAGGGCTGGGTTTGGTTTTTGGGGTACAGGGGTATTTTTAGGTTTTAGGGCTAGGTTTGGTTTTTGGGGTACAGGGGTATTTTTAGGTTTTAGGGCTGGGTTTGGTTTTTGGGGTACAGGGGTATTTTTAGGTTTTAGGGCTGGGTTTGGTTTTTGGGGTACAGGGGTATTTTTAGGTTTTAGGGATGGGTTTTGTTTTTGGGGTACAGGGGTATTACGACTTTAAATAAATGAAATTATTAAATTAGTTTAATTAAATTAATTACAATATTTACAATTATAAAATTAATTAAATTACATTACTTAAATTTAATTAAATTAATTACATTTTTTTTATTTATTTAATTTATTAAAATTAAATAATATTATTTACAATTTATAAATTAATTAAATTACATTAATTATATTAAATTAAATTATATTAATTATTATTTTAATTTAATTTAAATTATATTTATTGTAATAAATTAAATTATATTATTTACTATTTATAAATTAATTACATTTCATTAATTAAATTAAATTAAATTAATTAAATTAATTACAATGTTAATGTTAATTAAATTACAATAATTAAATTAAATTAAATTAATTACTGTTTTAAAATTTTTTAAATTATATTTATTAATTTAAATTAATTAAATTAACTTTATTACATTTTTTTTAAAAAGATATACTTACCTATACTTACGATGTAATGGCATGCGTTGTAATAGTATCTGCTATGTAATGACATGCGTTGTAATGGCATGCATTGTAATGGTACCTGTGTTGTAAAAATTGCGATGTAACAGTCTGCGTTGTAAAATAACGCGTTGTAACGTCATAGATCCGAAATATACATGACCACTTGGTAAAATCATTGCTACCTACACAACAACCTCCAAGTCAAACCACATTGTGGGGTCTCCCAGCAGTAACGGGACACAAGAAATGTGGTTCTTGTAAAGCCTGCCCACTTACTGTGGACGGTACCACGTTCAGTCATAACAACCAGACATATAAGCTGAATGATCATACCAACTGCAATACCTCATGGTTAATCTATGCCATCATGTGCCCGTGTGGTTTCATGTACGTGGGTCAGACCACACAAAAAGTGAAGTGTCGGATTCTACAGCATATGAGTCGGATACGCTGTCGAGTCCCAGGTGCCCTCTTAGTAGACCATTTTACTAAATTTGAACACTCAGAGAACAACTTGAAGTGGTGGGGCATCGAAAAAGTAAGAGCAAACTCCCGTGGTGGGGACTTGCAGAATACTTTAAACAGAAGGGAGTGCAAATGGATATACACTCTAGACACAGTCAATAAGGGCCTGAACGAATTGGAGGAGATAAACAAACAGGTGTCATTGTTGAGGATATAAAATCATAAGCCCCGTTTATTGTTTGACTACTGTTTGATTATATGTCAAAATATACTATGTATAGATTCATCTAGATATGTAACACTCCTGTTCAGTCAGGCACTCCACTTTTTGTTGGCACCTATGTATGACTATGTGTTTATGCGTGGTGGAATTAGGCCTATCGTATAACAAACTGGCTTTTCCATCTAAGTGGCAGATTGCATGATAACAAGAACATGGAGTATGCCTATTATATAAAAAATGATTTCTTTCTATCAAAATGTCATATTGCAAAATACAATGTAATGTTGTGAAATTGTCAGAATGGCTATCAATCATGCATTTAATACTGAATAAGTTTCTGTTATCACATCGGAATGGAATTATGTATATGCCAACAATATACAACATTTTCACACGAGATTTGTTTTAATTGTATCCACTATGTATTCAGAAATATCGTGATTGGGTATATGAGGCCTGATATTCAGTTACCTTGGAAATGGCGGCTGATTATTTTGCAGAGAGTCTGAATAATAAGGACTATGTTTTCGGGATCTCAAAATGGGAATTGGCAGTCCATCTTTAATTTCCTACTAGTTCCCCTGGTCCCCTTTTAAAACTCTTGGTCAGGTGAAACTGGTTTCTCCATCTAATGTGTCAGATTGCATGATAACAAGAACACGGATCATGCCCATTATGTAAAAACGTTTTCTCTCTATAAAAATGTCATTATGCATGATACAATGTAATGTTGTAAATTTGTTAGAATGGCTGATTATAATAAGGTTTTATTATCATATCGGAATGTAATTATACATATGCCAACAATATACAACATTTTCGCATGACACTAATTTAGTTGTATCCACTTTGGACTCAGAAGTATCGGTATCTGAGGCCCGATATTCAGTTATCTTTTAAATGCTTTTCCCAAAGGAAAATGGTGGCTGTTTATTTTGCCGAGAATCGGAACAATAAGAACTATGTAATCGGGATCACAAAATGTGAATTGGCAGTTCAACTTCTGGTTTTCTACCCGTTCCCTTGGTTCCCCCTTTAAAAACCTTTAGTCCGGTTGAACACGCACAAAAACTGTCTCTAAACCAAGGAGGACAGTCCTCTTTCTATGACTATCTTTAGCGGGTAGTCTTCACCTATTAACTGGGACGCGGAAGTAAGCCCATTGTTGTTGCGTCCCGGTGGAACTCAGGCTTGGCTCCCTTCCACGTATGATAACGCTGCCCAAATGGTAAGCTTTGTGACCATTCGTTTGTGTCTGCGGATGCTTTTCATGAGCTGAATACCCTGCTGCACTTTACTGACATCGAGCTTCGGCCGATTTTTAACGCATAATTTTAATGGAGTGAATCACTTACGTTTTCCCTCCGATTTTCTTTCATTAAAACAGCTACCTGAACTGTGTTGACAGGAGCTTTGGATGTACCAAAAGAATAATAAATGACGATAAGTTAAACATTGTTGGCTATTATTAGCCCTATTCTGTTTTACAATGTGCTAGCACAGTGGACTGATGTTGCCTGTAACTTTCTATCAGCCTGACTTTGGTACAGACATGGAACATTGTGCCCACCCCTTATTTGGATGATTGATCCGTCTACATTTAAGGTAATTTCTCATCCACTATGACTCATACATATGGATTGGATGGATGACTTATAAACAAAATGGATTAAGTCTAGACGCACTGTACAATTTTGTTTTATAGGAGCACGCACTATTGTAAAAGGATACATACCTTGTTGGTTCTCCAACCTAGGGTAAGCGCAAGGCTCCCCTCTCTATTGTTTTTTGATTGAATCATTATTGCCACTACCATTGGGTAATACCTTCCCTTTATTAATACATTTTTTTTTTATCCTCATTTGCCTGATCCTCCTCTTATTCAGCCTCCAATTGCCAGGCATTTGTTACTCAGAGTGCAGGCCTCCTGCTGCCCCTGATAATGCGATTGGTTGCCCTCGGCAGAAATGGCCTGAAGAGAGGACGGGGTGTGACTCCAACCTTGGTGTTACACCAGTTGAACTAGCCTTAGAGCCAACTGGAGGGGGCCTAGTTCTTGGAGTTACTAAGGCATAATCATTGGACCGGGGGAAAAAAAAAACCCCGGTTATTGCTTCCACTGAACCAAATAGTTCCAAAACGCCCGGTTACGTGAGCCACCTGATCTCAACATGTCAGTTTTAGAGGTTGTATACAAAGATGTTAACCAGTTTGCGTGTGTTGGTGGTGTTTTTTCAATCCAAACCTTGCATATCTCTCTTCTTGCAAGTAGTATTGCATAAAACAGAAATGTCCTTGCATGGCCCTTTATACTGTTGTCCCATCCGAAAATAACTAGGGGAAGTGTTAGAGAAATCGAGATGTTAAGAATCGAATCCAGGGTCGCTTTAACCTCATTCCAGAACTGCAATAGGTGAGGGCAGTCTATAAACATGTGAATGTCTGAAGCTGCGATGTAATTGCATTTATTGCATTTCTTCCCTGGAACGAATTTAGACAGTTTTAAGGGGGTAAAATAGGCTTGATGTATCGTAAAAAAATGGTTGCGCCTAAGCCATGCCGGTTTAACACATTTATATAGCAGGGTGCAGGATTTCTGCCAGATTTCAATACTCTGGGCCCCAATTTCTATGCCCCATAGCTGTTCTGGGAGGATAAATTCTCCATCTATCTCTTCTAACAGACTCCAGTACCACTGCAAGACTTCTTTACCCCCTCCTGGTCTTCCTACCAATTTCTCTTCAGTGGAGCTGCACTTCCCAAATGTTACCCCTGACCTGTTCATTGCTTTAAACCAACTGTTTATTTGTAAAAATTTAAACCTCGAAAACTCTGAGCCCAGTTGGTCCCTTAACTCCTCCCAAGGCCTCAATGATTCGCCTGCCAACAGATCTCCCCATGTTGCTATTCCTCCTTCTCTCAGCGGAGTTGCCAGCCTGTCTTCCAGACAAAGCGGCAAACCCGGAGATTCCCAAATGGGTGCAAAGTTAGAGTAATATTGCAATCCTAGTTTCCTCCTTATATGAAACCAGGTCTTCGCTTGGGACATAAGAATTTTTAATTTAACTTTTTTGAAATATTTCTGATCACCGTATTTGAACATATAGCCATTAGTTGGTAAACCGGCTCCGGTCAGCATCGCATTAAACATGAGACCTATAGATGTATTAGTTGGGACTTTTAAGAGCATTCTTGAGTGAGACAGTTGGAAAGCCCACGCATAATACTGCAAATCAGGCAGAGACAATCCCCCCTTTTCCCTCCTCCTTCTCATTTTCTTCCATGCCACTCTTGCCGATTTGTAACACCATACAAAAGAATTAAGCTCTCTTTGGCATTTCTCCAAGGCCACGTTATCAAAAGCGAGAGGGATAGTGCTAAAAATAAAAGTGAATTTAGGAAGAATGGACATCTTCATCAGACTTATTCTGCCGAGGACAGTCAGTGGAAGACTAGACCAGGATTTTAAGAGTTTCTTGCTTTCATTAGAGACTCTCGCGAGATTAACTTGGGCGATTTTGTCGATGTCGTGGACTATCCGAATACCCAGATATCTCATCGAGTTGGTTACGGTTAACTGTAAGTCAGGAATGTTCCAAGCCATGGTATCGGTTTTACTTGGGTTGATCTCATAGCCTGAGATACGGCCAAACTCTTTGGCTCTCCTTATTACCTCTGGGAATGTTGTCTCTGGGTCTGAAGTAAAGATTATGATATCGTCTGCGTAAAGGGCTACCCGCTTTTCCCACTCTCCAAACCTAAAAGATGGAATGAGTACATCTCGTCTTAAGACTTCTGCAAATGGTTCGATGTACAGATTGAAGAGGAGGGGGGAAAGCGGGCAACCCTGCCTAGTGCCTCTCGAAATCCCCAGTGCCTCAGACAGTGTGCCATTTATTAAGAGCCGGGCTGATGGTAAGTTGTACATAAGTTTGATAGTACGACAAAATCTCTCCCCGAAGTTGAATTTCTTCAACACGTCATTGAGGTAGGCCCAATTTACCCTATCGAAGGCTTTAGCTGCGTCTAAGGTGAGTGTTGCCAACGGGAGGGAGAAGGCTGAGGCGATGTCAATTGCCCCTACGAGGTCATACGTTAGTTCAGAAAGCTGGCGGCCTTTAATAAATCCCTTCTGGTCCTGGTGAATTATTTCCCCCACTACTGAGCCCACTCTAGATGCTAATATGGACGTGAAGATCTTATAATCACTGTTCAATAGAGATATTGGGCGGTATGATCCACATAGGGTTGGGTCTTTGCCGGATTTGGGAATCAATACTATGGTAGTCTCACTCCATGATCGAGGAGGCTCGAAACCCTCCCTCAAGATACCGTTGAAGAGGACTGTTAAAGTAGGGGCGATTTCGTCGACCAAGACA
The DNA here is from genome assembly GCF_964263255.1 of Lissotriton vulgaris. NCBI lineage: Eukaryota > Metazoa > Chordata > Amphibia > Caudata > Salamandridae > Lissotriton > Lissotriton vulgaris. The sequence goes on along the minus strand of NC_141685.1, from coordinate 1,405,289,637 downwards.
CGGTATAATTCCCCGGGAAGTCCATCCGGACCTGCAGCTTTACCATGTTTGAGTGACAGAATGACCCTCCTTACTTCTATTTCAGAGATATCCATCTCAATCCCATCACGTTGTATGGGTGACAGGGAAGGTAAAGTAATCTGGTTTAACCATATATCTCTTAACTGTTGGTTATCAGGGGTATCTTCCCTGTATATTTCCTCAAAGAATTCCGTAAAGGCGATACTAATTTCTTGGTTTGATGTTCTAAGATCATTTTCGCCTTCAGCCTTTATCCCTCTAATATGACTTTTGGCCTGATCTGCTTTAACCCTCCATGCCAAAATCTTGCCCGCTGTTTCCCCGAATTCAAAATTAGAAATTTTGCTAGCCTCCCACCTCTTAGTTACTCTCTCTTGTACTATATTGTCCAACCGATTTCTCAGATCAGAGAGATTATTTTGATCTTGTATTGACCCAGATGATGCCACCAGTCTCTGCTCGATTTTCTCTAATTCCATTTCGAGAGTTTGAATTTTCGATAGATAGACTTTCCTCAGATACGAGGCTCTATTTATGATACACCCTCTCAGGTAGGCTTTTAAAGCTTCCCAGACTGTAACAAGAGAGGCTGAACCTAGGTTTGCATAGAGGAATGAGCTCGTTTCTATCCTTAAGTATGTCACTTCCTCCGATTCTAGTAAAATGGTGCGGTCAAATGACCAAGAGGGATGTTTGACTTGAACTAGGGAGTTTTAATGTAAATGAGAGTGCCGAGTGGTCAGATAAGTGGGAGGGCAGATACTTAATGCTAGATATAGAGTTTTGAAGGCTATAACTGAACAAGGCAAAGTCGATTCTTGAGGTATGTTTATATTTTAGGTTCCTAAAAGATACCCCTTGTTTAGAGCCCGCCCTTTCTCTCCATAAATCTGCCAGACCTATTTGCTGCATAATCCCTTTGAGAGACTGCCTGGCTTTGGATGGAGGATGACTTTTATGTCTCCCGTGATAGGTGGATTTATCTAGTTTAGGGTTCAATATGACATTGAAATCCCCTGTCCATATTATAGGTTCCGAGGTGGTAAGTACGCACTGTTGTAAAAAGATACATACCTCGTTGGTTCTCCAACCTAGGGTAAGCGCAAGGCTCCCCTCTCTATTGTTTTTTGATTGAATCATTATTGCCACTACCATTGGGTAATACCTTCCCTTTATTAATACATTCTTGTAGGGTCATCGACACCCCTTGGTTGCCCATCTCTTTGTCCTGATGAAGACTCGCATGCCCCAGGTTCAAATGACCGGTTGGCCCTAAGTTGAGTCGAAACGTCGACGCTCCCCCTTCCTTAGCTTGGACCATAATTTTGATCTGACACAGTGCTCACTGAGGGCATAAATGTCCCTGTAAAATCTTGAATGTAATGGTTTTATAGTAATTTCTGTTTGGCCAGGTACTCAATACGGCAAATCTAGAACACCGTTATTGATTGACAAATAATGTGAATTTGTGATATTTATTGCTGTGAATTTCCTTTATTTTCTTTATTCACTTAACACTCTGATCACTCTCCTTTGCACGCTCCATTTGGGCAACCTATCTGTTGGTTTTTACTTATTGAAATAACTCATTATTGTATAAAACAAATTCAAAATATGAGACAATGAATTAAATACATTGTATCTCTGTCTTGGGTTGTAGTGGCTTGTGTTCTTTCACTTAAGACTATTAACTAAAATTGGAGCAGATTCGGTTGAAGTGCTCTGGAATGTTTAAATGATTGAAAGAAGATTGATTGGGTCAATTATTTTGATCAATAGGTCTAGGACCACTGCTTATTTATTAGTTAGGGACTGGCAGCAAATTTGATAAAGTTACGGAAAGAGCTCAGCACCAAACATTTTCCACTACTTATGTGGAAGTGGGTCCAGGGGAGAGCCAGAGGAGATGCCGGCTGCAATAGTATTAAACTCTTCTTGTGAAGGGACCTGGAAGCATTCCATAAGCAGCGTGTGTTCCCTGGGGATTGATTCATAGGGAGTTCTATTACAGGTTAATAGATGCATATCACCAGCCCTATCCAGTACATGCTTACCTATGAAAATCTGCAGTTGAACTAGCATTTCCAAGTCGGCTATTCAACCAATATTTCCAGTGGCGTGTTGAGACCTTTGTGGTAGAGGTCTGTTCACGGGACTCCCGCTCTGCATTTTCGCCACCCTAGTTCAGATCCAACCATAGGCAAATCAGTCTTGTCCCTGTGCCTCATGGCAACAGTCCAGCCTAAACTGCCAAGCCAGATCTTCCCTGTACTGGAATCAAGCATCCTGGGACCAGTTTTGGGGTAACGCCCAACATCAGCCAGACTAGCTTGAATCCAGTGGCAAAGTGAGCAAGGGACCCCCGTCTGGGCATACCCTGCCAACTTAGGGAGAACAAAGCAAACACAAGGAGATGATGGACGGAGTGCTGAAACTTTTCAGACACTCACTCCCAGTCACAGATCTGGGTTGAATCCATCACCGTTCTTGAGCTCACTCCACCACCTCAGTTCAGACCCAGCCACATGCAAATCAGTTTTGGCCCTGTGCTTCATGAGAACAATCCAGTCCAAACTGCCAAGGCAGGTCTTCCCTGGACCGGAAACAAGCATCCTGGGACCGGTTTTTAGGTAACACCTCTCATCAGCCAGGCACCGCCTGAAGTAGTCACTATAATAGAGAGAACCCGTTGCCCACCTCAATGAACAGCTGCACATTGACCACACATTAAACACATTTTTTCACCAAGGATAGAGAGGCAATGGAAACAATTATGTAAACCACATTTAACATTAAACAAATGCTCATGGGTCTTGGATATTGGTGTAGTATTGTTCTTTATTGCGTGTTTCCAAGATAGCATAGCCAACACGTTTCACCGTGCAAAGGCTTCATCAGGGAGAGATTTGAACCACTGGGGAACACATGGATGTTCTTGATTTAAGTTAAGAAGTATCAGAAAATAGAAACACATGAGATTGAATGTTAAGTCCTGATGATAAATGTGATGATTCAAGGGCCAATGTGTAAGACTTCAAATTAGAGCATTTATGACGTGAGTTCAGGTAGGTATATCATACCATGATCCTGTGGTGACGTGTTTCACTTTACAAAGGCTTCATCAGGGCTGTGTATATGTCACAAATCCTTAAACACATACATGATCTATTGACAAGAAACAATCATACAAAGACTCATAAATTACACAACAAATACAGTCTTTTGAAAAACTCATTAATTGACAGCACTGTATCATGGTACACATACATAAGAGAAATATTTAAAAAATAACATCTACTCAGTTAGTACCTTTGGAAAGGCTAGAAACCAAAGTCATTTATATTCCACTTTCAAAATACTGTTATCTCTCATGAAATGGGACAGCTAAAATAAACACACATATGCAGGTATGAACCAAACACCGTAAGACATATTGGAGTAAGCATATATAGGCTGAGAAAGTGTCAGGAGTAGCTCAAATTTATAAAAGTTTTCCGCACCCAGTTCCTTCTTACTGATTGGTGTATATTATTACCACATAGATCATGAAAAAAGGGAAAGGAAATTAGTAGAGTGCAATGACAAGCCTCGAACCTTAGCCCGTACAGTCAGGAGTAATGAATATGACACAGGTTCTCAAAAGGTCTCTTACCAAAAGATCTGAACCACTGGGAAACACGTGGATCTTCTTGACAAGTTAAAAAGCATCAGAAAATTGAAACACCTAAGAGGAGTATTAAATGATATTTCAAATGTTGTTTCAAATAATTAGCTCAGCAGTTTACCAGCGTCCAAAATAGACTGCCATAGTGCTTCAACTTGATGAATTTGATCATTCAGGGGCCAATGTTTAAGTCTTCTAATTAGAGCATTTACAACATGAGTTTGAGTATTCTAGCACATTAAGGAGCTGGTTGTGTATAATAACTATGAACAACCACAATTGCCTGGTGCAATGTACTTTTAGAAAAGTGTTTTTAAGACCAAATATTCCTGCGTGGTTTTTGTGCAGTTGCATCTACATCCATGGACGGAGTAAAGGGCCTCTCTTTTGACCACCAACTATGGATTAATTGACTTATTGATTATCTTTTTTCTTTTACATAGAAGTGACTATTTTGTGTGGACCATGGCACCATGGTATTTATATACCAACCTGAACTCACACTGTAAATGCTCTAATTAGAACACTTACACATTCCAATCTTATCTACCCCCTCAATCTACCCCACTCCAATCTACACCTCTCCCCTACTATATTCTTCTCCACTCCAAACTGCCCCACTCTACACTACTACAATCTACCTCACTCCACTGTACCCCAATCTACCTCTCTCCACTGTACCCCAACCTACCCCTCTCCACTCTACCTCAATCTACTCCTCTGCAGTCCACTCCACCAAATTCCACTACCTTTTAGCCATGATGAACAGCAGCAACACTGGTGTACCACATGGCTAAAACACATTGCCAAAAAGCTCTTGCATAGGCGAGACCTATTGGCTTTTCTAATGCTTGTTAAAAGTTAATTTTCCTAAATATTTATTACAAATCCAACTTCACCGGTAAACTGCATGTTTAGAAAATTTAAAAAATAGTGGTTGGTTCATTCATGTAGCTTATCCCAAACCCAAGTTAGCAGAAACAGTATTATAATCTGTTAGCTTTTCTTATAAGGACGGCTACAGTCCTTTACAGTGAAAATAGCTTTTGTGGGCCAGTCACTGCAGGCATATATAAAACAAAATTCTTGCATTTACCACATTTAAATAATAGGTACCCAACCTTGAGGGCTTCAAGTCAGAACTATGGGCAAGGTATTGGCAAGAAAATTAGACCCCTCACTTTGAACAAAAGCTCTGATGGCACCAAGCAAGTAAAGCAAGTGAGCTGCCCTAGAAGGGCACCCTTGTTTCTTCCATCCAAGCATCTAAACATTCTTCCTTTTGCCCTTCCATCCACCCGCAGATATCCACCATTTTACCTTTACATTCTGTCATCTATTCATTCTTTCATCCATCATTCAGTCTTTCACCATTACATCCATCCACTGGCTATTGCATCCATTCATCCACTTATGCATTCACACATCCATTATCTATACATACATCCATACATACATACATCCTCCCATACATCCATAATTTGACTTACCCATGCATCAGTAAAGCCTTTCATCCATCAATTGATCTTTTTGTCAACCATCCACTTATTCATCCACCCATTCATCCTCTTAGGTTTCCATTTACTCTGCCATCCATCCTCTCAGATTTCTATTTACTTTGCCACACTTTTACCCACCCATCCTCTCATATTTGCATTTACTTTGCCCTCTTTTCTCCCACCATCCACCCATCCCGCCTCTTAGATTTTTATTTGCTCTGCAATGATTCACCATCCCATCCAGACATTCTCTCAGATGTCCATTTATTCTGCCACCCTTTCCTCCACTCATCCACCCATCCTTTGACACACTCTTCCATCCATTATTTTATCGATCTATCCTTTCACCCCATCCATCCTTTCAACCACTCATCTATCCATCCTTACACACCAATCCTTTTACACCCTGTCCATCCTTCCTTTCACTCACTAATCCATCCAATATTTTAATTAATGTGGCAATATTTTTATTTTTGTTTGTTTTAGGAACGTAAATGGTCTTTTCCTACACAGGATATGTAAACTACATTATTAAACTCTCTGGATGCTTAAACAAAAAGGACAACATTGTACCTCAATTTATGCAAAAATATATCAGGTATATATGCACTCTTTCAATATCCCTGTTAGAAAGTCCTTATAAATAGTTGGATCTCTCCTGGTACTTTTTTTCTAGCGGAAGGGAGGTGTGAGTTTTAATTTACATTTGTATTCATGTCTGCAATTGAATCTTTTATAACGGTTGTGTAAATTAGAACTGGCACGCACCTTTGTGTTTAAACAAAATACTTTGGAATGCGTTCCACGCACTGCCAAATGAAGTATGTATAAAGTGAAGACGCTTGTTTCTTGCAGTGTTCTTGTGTATCTTCTTTTGTAATTTTTGTAATTTTCTGTTTGTATACATGTTGGCTTTAAAATGTGTATATTTTGTATGTGTTTCATGGCCCTGAAGAAGTCCCATGAGGGATGAAACGCATTGCTATGGCTACATTCATAGGACGAGTTATGGCATTGTTCTAAAAACGTTTGTGATACTTTCAGTACTGACTCGCCTGTGTTGCAAACATTATTGTGGGCTTTGTCCTATGCTGGTATTTTCGGTGACTTATCTCCAAAACTCATGCCCCTATTTCATTTTCTATTTAACTGTATATTTAGTAGTGTGATAAGTGCAAGAATTGTTGTCTCAGCCTTCTCAATGCAAATCAGCAGTTCTAAATGTAATATGCACATAATGCTTCCAATAAAACCATTACGTTTAGGTAAATGTTGCCACCTGTCCACATACAGGTTTATTTGTACAACTTTGCTTAAACCTAAAACTCCTCCATTCCCACTTAAAACACAATCGTCCCGTCCTGAGTCGTTACTACGAGTAGATGTTTTTAGAGTGGCTCTCCTCCACACACATCACATAAGCATTTGCAGAATCCTTGTTGCAAGCCCTGACGAAACACCCAGCTCCCCCACAACCAATTTCTGATTAATAGCAGGTCACTTGTTATTAGCTAAATGATCAGTGATATGACATATATGACATCACATATAATCACTGTAATTTTTTACATTAATTAGTTTTTTTCTTAGAATTAAACTGTTGCACTCTATGTCTGCTCTTATGTGTACTTGATTTTGAGTAAGTTGCTTGGCAAACTAATTTGTAATTTTTGCATTTTCAATGGCAGCCTTTGCACATCTTGCACTCAATTCAGATTTACGTATAATAGATGCAACTTCTGCTAATGCAGAGTCACCCTAAGACCATAATAATTGCTCTTGCACTGCGCTGATGTGAGTATGCATGATTATTTGGACTCTAATAAAGTTATTGTGTAGGTTTCCGAATCTACAGTTTACTGCTGATTTCTTAAGGGCTGAAACATAAACATGCACAGTTTCTCTCCCATTGCCAAAACAAAAATCTTTCTACTGCTACATAAACAGGGGGAGCAAAATAAGTATCAAGAGCAATTTTAAATATAGCTGTCTCCTCAGAACGTCTACTATTTTTCCATTTGGTTGTCCTGTCTTTGCCCTTCAGGGCTCAAGGAATGTAACAAAATTAATTTTTCCCTTTCCGGGTGTGACATTTCATGTTCAATTGTGGACATATAATTCAAGAAATACTCTTTCCATTCCTACTATTGTGTGAACTAAGTCTATAAGCTTAGTTCAATTAGGTCGGACTTTGCCTGAACTTAGTACAGTACAACAACTCTTGAACGTGAAAGTGCAGGTTGCTGTAGCCCCACACAACTCTAATCAGCTCTTTGGTTGATGTGGGGTCAGTGTTTTCTAGGTTATTAACAGCCCCACAGACATTTCAGGGATGCAGTGGTTATTCACACCCAATTTCCATATTTAGAATATCACACACAAGCACTGTACTATATAGGAGACACTTTATGGTTAAAAGTGTTTATTTCATCATTCTAATTCTTTTGCCTAGCACATGAAAAGTAACCAGACAAAATATGTTTAATACAGCACTGAGGCACATGAACAACAATGAGATTGATGGGGGGGAGGAGCTTCACGCGCATCCAAGATGGCCACGTGAGCAAAGGGCTCCCGAGACCCTCTTACCCTCCCGCATATATCCTGTCACTGATCCTGTCTGCTGTCGACATCTCTGAGTAAATGAACCACGGGAGAGCTGAAAGCTGAAAATTGCGTCCCGATCGGACCCCGGAGGCCGAAGTTGTGATGTGGTGAAGTTTGCTGCTCACGTCTCCTGGAGGCCCGGCGCTTGGGTTGGCATGGTGCCCGAGGTGTAATTGAACAACATCGGCACGTTTCAGCGAGGGCGGTCGGTCCGACCTCACTTTAACTTTCGGTTTTGGCACTTGGACCGTTCTTTGATTCGGAAGACGTCTCATTGTTGCGACGGCTCTTGCCCCTGTGCAGTGTCTGAGCGTCCTGGACAATATACGACGTGTCGCGCTTTGGCCTTGGGGACACGCCATCCCTCCCCTTTCGTTGGGCTGACTTGAGTGCATGGCTCGGAGGCCATTTTACATTCTCCGTCTTTTACATCTGGGCGAATAAGAGACGTTGGGAGCATATCCTGGAACAAAGTCCTTATCTATTGCCTGCCGGATCGGAGACTTGCTCTCCCGACTTGAGATCGCTCTGAAATAGCGAGCAAATCGGAGGGGGACAAGCAGAGGTTGAAAACCACCAGGAGGGGTGGATATACCCAGTCCAATGTCATGGATCGGTATGCCCAGGTTAAGGGGTCGCCCGGCGGACTTGGTAAGTCGCAGGAGGAGGTGAAGGATTCCTCGGCTCCGGCAACTGAACTGACGTTGCAGGACGTTATGGCCGCCATTGACGGTATCAGGTCGTCCCTTGGTAAGCAGATGAAGACCCTGGTACATAAGTTGGACACAGTAGATATTGATGTGAATCTGATTCGCACGGACCTCACAAAGACAAATGAGAAGGTCAAATCGTTAGATATTAAGACATCGAGTTTAACTGACGACGTCGTCGAATTGCAGACAGAGGTTCGGAATTTGAGGGCCTCGAATGACACTGTTGTCCGTCACCTTGAGGACTTTGAAGGGAGGGCCCGAAGGAACAATGTCCGTATAATTGGAGATCCGTAAAAGGCGGAGGATCAAGCGGCCAATCTTTTTATTGAAGACCTTATCATCAACCATCTAAAGCCCAAGGGATTGAGTAAGTTCTTTACTGTGGAAAGAGCACACAGGGTTCCTGGTGGAAGACCGAAAGTGGGCGCCCCGCCGAGGCCTATTAGAGCACGGATCTTTAATTTCCGAGATAGGGACGCTATCCTCCAGGCATCTCGAGCGAGTAGGCCCCTGAAGTTCGAGAACTCATCTATCATCTTTTATCCTGACTTCACACAGGCGGTCCAAAAACAGAGACTCAGTTTTCTGGGGGTATAGAGGAGACTTCGTGACATGGGTCTCAAATATGCCATACTTTTTCCGGCCAAGCTGAGGATTGAACACGATGAAAGGACCTATTTCTTCGATAAGCCCGAAGTGGTGGCCGATTGGTTGGACACTTTGCCGGCGCAGCAAGATTTGGGGGGACAATCTGGTGGAGCTGAAGGTGAACATATGGATCAGGAATGAATATCGAATGCCCGGTCCCTGGGGTTGCTAGGGTATTTCCGATTGTGTGGGTTCTAAACTAGGGTGTAGTTTCATGCAGATGGAATGGGGGGGTTGTTGGGCTACCGGAGGGTCTCTCTCCTCCACAGCTTGTCTTTTTGTAGATGTGGGGGTGACAGGCACACTGCGAGTTGGGGTGGCTCTATGGTCATAAGCAGGGGTGCAGGGTATTGTAATGGGTTGTTTGGGAAGGGGAGGTGGGGGGTGTTGATTTTCAGTTTCGTTTTTCAGCACGGCACTATATTGCAAGACATTTTCATTGATGTGAAGGACTTGGAGGGGGGATGGGTTTTCATTCTGTTTTATGATGGGGGGTAGGGGATTGAGGTTGATGAGCTGGAATGTGAATTGGCTGGGGGACAATATCAAACGCGGGGTGGTGTTTCAACTCCTGAAGCGACACTCTCCGGATGCGGTTTTACTGCAAGAAACCCATTTAGTGGGTAATATGTGTCATGCCATAAATAGAAAGGGATATCGTTTGGTGGCTCATGCGGGGCTCTCATCTGGGTCCCGGGGGGTTGGAATTCTCCTTAAGAACTCTTTTCAATTTGAAGTGGAGTCCTCGGTCCTTGATGAGAGAGGGCGCTATGTTGCGGTTTCTGGAAGGTGGGAGGGCCGTGTGCTTTCCCTTGTGTCTGTTTATGTTCCTTCTGGTCTGCAGTCTACGACTTTTGCTGATCCGGGATGGGTTCTACTAGAACTTCATGGGGGTTTCTGATTCTGGGGGTGATTTCAATGCAGTGGTATCTGGAGAATTGGACAGGCACCCACCTCGGGCTCTCAAGGGGGCTCAGGGTTGGTTGCCTGACTTCATTGACACGATGGGCCTAGTGGACGGCTGGAGGTTTCTACACGCTACTCAACGACAGTACACTTTTCATTCTGGTGCCCATGGTAGTCTCTCCAGGATAGACTATGTGTTAGTGCCAGCTGCACAGGCGTCCTATATTGCTGAGATCAGACATATGGCTTGGTGTATTTCCGATCACTCACCACTTTGGTTTCGGTTTGAACTGGCATCGGGCTCTGGAGGGAGGATAGCTCCCATTAACCCTTGGTATCTCTGGATTTCCAAGACTCGCAGTTCACTAATTAAGGCATTGGACCATTATTTCCAAGAGAATGAGGGGTCGGTCTCTTCCTCGGTATCGTTATGGGAGGCTTTTAAGACAGTGATTAGAGGTCAAGCTCTCTCTTTAATTGTTGGTGTTAAAAAACAGAAGGAAGAGGATGTGGTTAGGATGAAAATGGAGATAGCTGCTTTGGAATTGGAATTGGAGCGATAGGTTACCCCCTCTAGATTGCATGTCCTGCACTTAAAGCAGTCGGATTACAGAACGTTGGTAACGGATGGTGCGAAGGCTCTTAGTCGGGAACAACAGGGGCGCATCTATGATGTTGGGGATAAAGCTGGCAAATTAATTGCATGGTTAGATAGGAAGGACAGAGCTAGTCGTGTGGTACCCAAACTGGAGATGGAAGATGGGGCTCTGGTCACCGACCCGCAAGAGATAGTGGCATGCTTTGCCGAACATTTTCACTCTGTGTACTCTTCTGTGTCGGATAGACTGGAGGAAGAATTATGCTTGTTGTTGCGAGATATTGCGCTCCCGTGTCTGTCCGAGGCGGACCGGGACCTCCTGGATAGTAAGATCTCTGCTGATGAAGTAGCATTGGCAATGCGCTCCCTGAATTCAGGTAAAGCGATGGGTCCCGATGGTCTACCAATTGAACTATATAACCTTCGACCAGATAGGATTGCTCCGTACTTGAGAGACATGTTCCTGGAGTCCCGAGATCGAGGTCTCTCCCCCCGTGATCAGAGATTGGCTTCGATAGTCGTAATCCATAAGGAGGGAAAACCGAAGAATAGCTGTGCCTCGTATCGGCCGATCTCACTGTTGAACTCTAAGCCTAAGATTCTTGCTAAGTTGTTGGCTAATAAGCTAATAAAGGTTATTAGCGATCTGGTTCACCCAGACCAGTCTGGTTTTATTCCACACAGAAATACGGCAGTTAACCTTAGGCGTCTTCATGGGGTCCTTGCAAGGGGCCTCAACGCTACGTGAGCCGGCCATTTTGGCGTCATTGGACGCCACAATGGTGTTTGAGACTGTTGAATGGCCCTATCTGTGGGCGGTGCTAGCTAAATTTGGTTTCGGTTCAGATTTCATTAGCTGGGTGCGCCTTCTCTACGCAGACCCTCTTGACCAGATCGTAGTTAATGGTCGCGTATCAAAGCCGTTTTGTCTCGGGCGAGGTACTCGTCAGGGTTGCCCATTGTCTCCTCTTTTATTCGCGTTGGCACTCGAGCCTCTCGCGGCATGGATCCGCTGCAGCCCTCGATGTGGGGCATTAATTGGTCGCCGCAATTTGAGGATCGTATTTCCTTATATGCGGACGACATTCTGCTGTATTTGACCTCCCCCAAGAAATCTTTAATGGTACTCTGTGATGTTCTGGCCTCCTTCGGAAGAAACTCTGGTTTGGTCATTAATTGGGCGAAATCCTATGTGTATATTCTCAGCGGCGAGATACCGATCCTGCCTCGTAACTGTCCTATCCAAATAGCACAAGAGGGATTCAAATATCTCGGAATTTATATTTCCATAGACCCTACGGTTCAATACGAGAGGAACCTTCTCCCTCCTTTGACTCGGTTAAAGAGAGATGTTGCGGGCTGGCGAAAACTCCCATTGTCTATGCTTGGGCGGGCGGGCGGCCCTTTTTAAAATGATGTCGCTCCCTCGTTTTCTGTTAGCCCTTCAGAACACACTGGATATTGTTCCGGCTAGTTTCTTTCATTTGGTGGAGGATTTACAGAGGAAGTTATTATGGGACAGCAGACCGCGTATTGCGCTAGCTAAATCAATGCTCCCATTGTATGATATGGGCATCGCTCTCCCTGATATTAAGAGATATTATTGAGCGTCACAGTTGGCAGCCATTAATCACTGTATGTATGGCCCTGTGTCGAATCCCGGTTTCGCCATGGATAGGTGGTTACTACCTGGTGGTAATTATTATAGAGCGCTGTATTCTAAATCGGTGATGAAGGCTTTGGCGGGCCGACCAGGACAGCTGTGCGGGTCTGGCGTGATGCTACCAGTTCATTAGGGTGGAAGGACCGTTTAACTTTGGGTACCCCATTTTTCGACTCTGACAAGTTAGGCAAACTGTGGAACACTAAAGGGTTCGACAAGTGGGATCTTATTGGTATCTCCAAGGTCGGAGACATATGGGTGAAGGGACAGGTGAAATCATTTGCGGCCTTGCAGACCGAGTTTGAATTGGGAGGGATGGAATACTTTCGTTATGCTCAGATTAGACATGCACTGACTTCCGTTTTCCCGGAGGGGGAAGAGATTCCGGAATCTACCCCATTAGAGAATCGCATCTTGGATGGCCATATGCCTGATAGCACCATATCCCTAGTGCATAAGAAATTGATTAATCATAGCGCGGACCTTTTATTGCAGCTGCGTGATCAGTGGACCTGTGACGGCCTTGAGCTTGATGACGAAGACTGGCAGTCGGCGATCTCCTCTCCGAAGGAGGTCGCGATTCCAGCGCGATTGAGATTGGTTCAACTAAAAATATTGCATAGGGTATACGTCACGGGTCCCCGTTTGGTCCGGATGGGGCTATCTGAGGAAGGTCTGTGTCGGAGGGGTTGCGGTCAACTGGGGACGTTCCTCCTTATCATCTGGGAATGTCGGGTAGTGTTTGACTATTGGAGTAGAGTCCACGCTGTAATGCAGGAGGTCACAGGTGTGGCTCTCTTGCCGGAGGCCAGACACTGTTTACTAAATGTCTGGGAGCCTACTGATCATAATGTGGCACAAACACAGTGGGTGACTCTAGGGGCCATGATTGCCAAACTGAACATTGAGCAGTTGTGGGGGTCCCAGAAGCCTCCTACACTTGACGTGTGAGTAAAAAACACGGACTGATGTATGTTCCGAGAGAAAACAGTGTACTTGGCTCGGGGGCGCCCCCAGAAATGGAGCTAGATTTGGGGCCCTTGGAATAGATATAGAGGGGATATATGTGTACCACCAGTTACCGCGGTCCTTGATATTCCACTTTCTCCTGACCCCTTATTTTTATTGATTACTTTCGCTGTTCTTCTGTGTCCTCTCCTCCCCCCTACCCCATCAATATATTGTTTAGTGTAACATTTGAAGATATGACGCTCGACCCTCGTAAAGTCTTTGCATTCCTATGTTTTGTATATGCCTTGCTTGTTTTTTCAATAAAAAGAAACATAAAAAAACCAATGAGATTGATATGAACATTTCTAACATAGTAAGAAATTAATTAATCAATCTAACACCCGAACATCTACTTCTATGCACTACACTATGAGAGCATGGAGTAGATGAACTCTAGACTTTCTTAGGAGACGACGTACTGCATACCTGTTCATAGCAAAGTGCCATGATTATCAGGAAAGCTGGGAGTGAGTGTTTGCTTGAAAGAAAACACACAACGGTTGTAGGCAGCTCTTCTCCTCTTGGTGGGTTATCAGCATTCAGTATGGCACTGGCGGCTGCTGCAGCACATCGATCTAGCAGGTTATGTTAGGAGAATCTCCGGCAGCATCTAGTGTGCGGGAAAGTAGAATCTGAAATATGAAATGCAGTTTATGAATGAATGAATGAGGGGTTTCTTGTAACGCGCATACTTAGCCCAATGGGCGTCAAGGCGCCTAGATCAAATACAGAGGCTTATATCCTGACTGGACCTATTTTATCATAAGTAGGCCTTCTTAAAGAAATAGGTTTTTAGAGCCTTTTTGAAAGACTCGATGGAGGGGAGAGTTTTTATTTCTGTGGGGATGGAGTTCCACAACTGCGGAGCGACGACGGAAAAGGCTCTGGCTCCCCATCTGACAAGTTTAACACGGGGGACAACTAGTTGACAAAGTCCTGAAGAGCGAAGGCTTCTTGTGGGGACATAGCGCAAAAGAAGGGAACCAATGGCACTAGCAGGACCATCCATCAATGCTCTGTGGGTAAGACAGAGAATTTTGAAGGCGATTCTGTGCTGTACCGGAAGCCAATGAAGCTCCTTCCTGGCTGAGGTGGCAGAGGAGGCTTTAGGAAGATCCAATACAAAACGCGCTGCAGAGTTCTGAAGAATCCGCAGATGGTGGATCAGCCCTTTGTTGGCTTCCATATACAGGGAGTTGCAGTAATCCAGTCTCGAGCCTACCAGGGCGACTGCAACCTGTTTACGCGCCTGGGGGGAGAGGTACCTACGGATTTTATTGAGTACCCGGATCACACCACAGCAAGTGGCCACGGTCCTGTTAACTTGCAGGGACATAGAGAGCGAGGTGTCAAATACCACTCCAAGATTTCTGGCAGATAGGGAGGGAGTGGGGCAGGTGCCAAGGGAAGTGGGCCACCACTCGCTCAACCACAGATTTTGGTTCTTCCCAAAGATCAACACCTCGGTTTTTTCACCATTTAGTTTCAGGGAGTTTATAGTCATCCAGTCTGCTACACACTGCATGCATACCCTAAAACTAGCGGCAGATGTACTAACCGAGGTGTGAGCAAGAGAGACCATAATCTGTGTATCATCTGCGTAGGATACCACCTCCATCCCCTGAGATTTAATTAGTCTTGCAAGGGGGGCCACATAGATGTTAAAAAGGGTCGGGCTTAGGGCCGACCCTTGTGGCACCCCACATTGCAAAGACTTGGCAGGGGAGAGGTGGTTCCCAAGCATCACTCTCTGTTCCCTTTCGGTCAAAAAGGAGTTAAGGAGGCTCAGGGCCGGTCCAGTGACACCAGCTTCCCTCAGCCGAGATGACAGAATGGCGGGGGAGAGGGTGTCGAACGCGGCCGCGAGGTCCAACAGAACCAGAACCGTGATTTGGCCAGAGTCCACCTTGCGTCGGATGTTATCGACCACATAGGTAAGGGTGGACTCTGTGCTGTGGTGTTTTCTGAAACCGTGTTGGGTGTTATCCAGGTATTCGGAAGAATCGAGGAAGGCAGACAGATGGAAGTTCAGATGAGTCTTGAGCATCTTCGCGGGTGCTGGAAGGAGGGAGATGGGCCTGAAATTTTTCAACATGGCCGGGTCCAGAGTCGGCTTCTTAAGCAGTGGTTTCACAATTGCCTTCTTCCAAATCGGAGGAAAAGAGCCTTGAGTAATAGCCTTATTAAGGACCTCAAGCAAGGGAGGAAGAAGGCAATTTCTGCACTCTTTCAGTTTTTTAAGTGGTATCGGATCAAGGGGGGAGGCCGATTTAGTCCTATCCAGAAGTGAGTTCAGAGATTCAAGGGATAGGGAGGGAAAAGTTGTGAGTAGGCAGGGGGGATCCTTGCCAAGTGCATCAAGATTGGATATGAAAGGAGGACGGTTTTGATCAAGAGCAAGACAGTGGGCTTCGAGAGAAACGTGAATATCATGTATTTTGTTGTGGAAAAAGTCAGAAATATCATTACAGAGTTGTTGGGAGCTGACTACGGGATCGGGGAGTTGCAGGGAGCACAAGGAGTCAGCAATTTTAAAGAGCTCCCTTGAAGAAGAGAGAGAGCTGGTCAGATTAGAAAAATATTCCTGTTTCTCGATTATCACTTGCTGTTTGTAGGCACGTAATGTGGATTTATGAGCCTCTCTGTCTTTTGCGTCCCAGGATTTCCTCCATTTCCTCTCACTGCTCCTGCAGTCCCGTCTCATCAGTCTCAGCTGGTCGGAGAACCAAGGTGCCGTAGGTTTAAGGCGTGCTACATAGCATAAGGATGAGAGAGCAAGATGTTCCACTGCGTTAGAGATGGAGTCAGTCAGAGTTTGGGCTGCCTCTGCAGCATCACTGACAGCTAAGAGTTCCGAAGAGGAGATCAAGGGGGCAAGAGTCTCAACGGAGATATTCCTTAGGTTTCTCCTGAGAATAAAGGGAGGGGTTGTCTGATTAGTGGGGCAGGTGACGGGGATGTGAAGTTCAGATGGCACAGCAAAGTGATCAGACCAGACCACCTGTATTGGAGAGCCGATGGAAAGCCTGTCATCATTAGAAAATAGTCCGTCAAGGATATGTCCTGCCTTATGAGTGGAACTATTTACATGCTGGATGAAGTCACATGCTTTAAGGGTTTCAACAAGAGAGATCGTGTCCTTTGAGTTGGTCTCATCTAGGTGAAAGTTAAAATCACCCAAGATGGTAAAGGCTGTTTTTCCAATATAAGGTTCAAGGATGGTCATAAGTTCAGAGGGAAAGCTGGCCCTAGGGCCAGGGGGTCTATAGATAAGTTTATGAGTCAGTGGTTAGTTGCAGCTGGTGTTTGATGGGTGAGGTTCCGATAAATATTAACTCTACTCGATACTCACCTAAATCCTGTTACAGTTGGACATCCTTGTTATACTGGTGATGAGTATGGGATTGTTTTGTAGAGTGAGCACCTCAACATCAGAGAGGCGCACTGTTGGCAGGTGGTTGCTATAAGCAGGGCATGGGAGTGGCAGTTGGTGGTAGGTCCCTGGAACTGAGGTGACAAAACTCTGGAGTGTTGGCTGCCGGGTCAGGAGCAGTAGAAACTGGCATAGTAATGGTGTGCTTTTTTCGAGAATGAACTGCGACGTGGGTTTTTGAGGGAACAGCTATGAGTTATCCAGCTCTGAATCAATCAGCACCTTTTAGGCAATCGCTTGCAGAAAACGCATGCAAGACAGAATGCGAGCAGACATATTGGACAATTGGGCACTGTGCAATTGGTAGGTAAACAGATACAACGAAACATGGACGAAAGACGTGGGCAAATTCTACAAATATATGCACACAATGCAGCACACCAGTGGCCACTTTGTTCAGTTGGGCACTGTGCAATTATTAGGAAATGGGTCGATTCATGGTAGATAGGCGCATATCGTCACGTGTGGGTGGCCATTTCAGGAAATTGTGCCCATCTGAAATATTTAACAGAAAATACCAGTATCAGAGTGTCATGTGCACTAATAATCACATTGGCTGTGCGGAAAGAGTGTTGAAGGAGTGTTGGTGCAGGAAATATCACAGAGCCAATCACAGTGACGGGTACACCTTCATGTTGATTTTAGAAGGAGTGCAAGTGCAGCAAATAAAAGGGAGCCTGTTGCAGTGCCATGCCCGCCTTTACATTGTAGTGTCATCAAAGCTTGTCGCCTTTAGGTTGATTGATTCCTGCAGTGACAGATACACCTCCTTCATTCTGTGTGGTTGAATAGATGGTGTCTCTACGAGGTAGGTACAGACACACCAGTGGAGTTTGTTTGACATAATGCTAGATGTACTTTCCTTGTTTGGTGAGGTAAACCTGGTTAAATCAAAGTCTGATTGGTGTTGAAACTGTGGAACCATAGGGGTTTATTAGGATGGCGGACGTAAAACCACCCCGACCGCCTTGGTAGCGGAAATCAACCGTCCGCTGGTACCGCTGCAAAACTGGCAGTCCTATTAGGATCAACCGCCAAAAAATCCTGACCGTGGTGGAACAAGGCCACGAAAAACCGCCGGTAGCGGGCGGAGCTGGTGAAAATCCATCTGCAGCGGTCGGATTCGTGGCGGAAACACACTAAACCGCGGCCAGGCCAGCGGAGTCACCGCACGGAAAATTAGGAATCCCCTGATGTGACAGAGGTGCGTTCCACTGTTCCCGACCGCCGCGATCGCAAACAGTGATGAATGGGAGACCCGGCGGAAGGGTTGTTGCATACCCACCGCCGCGGACACTCCGTGGCAAATATGGTGGTCAACAGAAAAACACATCACAAGGCCACCAAGTGCACACATCACACTAGCTATGCCCTCAAAAATACCTAACACACACCAATGACACACCTCCATGGCAACTTCAAAAATACAAATCCCAGGCCAACCCACACAACACAACTGACAGCAATACCCCATTTTGACACACCCACATAGCTGGGTATACAACCAGCCCCTTCCCTGACCAGAATCCTTTGCACTACTCCAGCCCTGAAGGAACCAAACCCTGCAGCGCATTGGATAGGCAAAACACCACACATCTCACCAGCACCACAACACACACACATCATACACACCACCCTCACAACTGCACCTCAAAACATATGCACATCACACACCATGGCACAAAAAATAATGCTCAAATTCACAGAGAGTGAGTTGTCAGTCATGGTAGATGAGATAATGAGAGTAGAACCACAATTATTTGGTCACCTGGTCCAACAGACACCATTATCAATCAGAACACAGATGTGGGAAAGGATAGTCAACAATGTCAATGCAGTAGGTACCACCCCGCACTCCAAGCAGGAAATCATGAAGCAGTGGCATGACCTGAAGAGGGTGGTAAAACAGAAGAAGAGCAAGAACTGTCAGCTGGCTCAGATGACTGGTGGTGGCCCTCCCATTCCACCAAAAACATTCACTGCATAGGAGGAGCAGGTGCTTGCCATACTGCATCCAGAGAGTCTCACAGGAATAGCCGGGGGAGTGCAGGCTGGTAAGGACAAACAAATGTATACCATAACACTGCTATGTACTGTTTTGCACAACCATAAAGCTACACCTCTTAGGCCCAAGTACATCCATATGCACCACAATACCCAACACAGGTCTCACAGATGTAACATCCATTCCATCTAAATCACCCCAAAGGTAGCCTGCAAGATTCCCAGGGCTGCATGTGTACAGGCAGCCAGCACTACAACTCCCACCTGGCCCCTTGTTCCACCCCTGAGCAAGATGGAGCTCACCCCCCATCCAGAAGCATGTGGCAGCCATTATATGGTTCACCTTCACCTAACAGGTAGGTAGCCATCTTCCCAGGGAGGGCTGCTGGTGGGTAGGAGGCCTGCACTACAACTCCCACCAGCCCCCTGACCCACCCATGAGCAGGATGGAGCCCACCCACCCAGCCAGAAGCAAGTGGCAGACATTGTATTACAACAAACAAACTTACAGGTAGGTAGCCATCTTACCTGGGAGGGCTGCTGGTGGGTTGGATGCCTGCACTACAACTCCCACCAGCCCCCCGTCCCACCGCTGAGCAAGATGGAGCACACCCCCCACCCAGAAGAATGTGGCAGCCATTGGACTACAACAAACAAACTTACAGGTAGGTAGCTATCTTCACAGGGAGGGCTGTTTGGGGGTGTGAGGCCTGCCCAACAACTCCCACCAGGCCCCCTGTCCCACCCCTGAGGAGGATGGAGCACTCAAACACAGCCAGAGAGATGTGCCATAAAGTCCACCCGATGTGATAACAGAACAGGTAAGTAGACAGTGCATGCTCCCCAGCATTCCTCTCAAAAAGCATGTAGTCATATGACAACGGCAGCCCTCCAATCCCACCAAAATTGACCCAGATACAATAACAAATTACAGTGTGCAGACAGCTAAGCGTATGTAACTGTCACAGAAGTGTGACTCACCAAATCGCACGTTGAAGAACATCAGGGCACAAACATGCACAGCACTGAATGCTAAGTTCCATGGGGGCTGAGCTTGAAAAACCAAGTGAAAACAAAGCAAGCATGGTCTGTAGAACAAATACATCAAAGCACAGGACATGGCAAAGGAATGTATGGGATGACAATGGCTAGTTCATGCGCAGATGTAACGCCTGCCAGGCAGAGTAATCAGCAAAGATGCTTCACATCAAGTCGTAGTGCCGCCAGTTGTCAGATGACCTGTCCTCGTAATCACAAAATCTGCACGTGGGGCATGCTACCCATTGTCATGTCACACCATGGATAAATAATGTATGTACCTCCACGTCATGTCATGAAACACATTACTGTGCAGACATACAATGTGAAATCTAGTAAACAGTTTGTTGCATAACCTGGAAATAAGATACATTGAACACCAAGTTTGAGGGGTGCACGTCAATGACCATTTCCACTCTGTCCCACAGGTGACCAAGAACTGATTGCAGAGGAAGACAACACCAACCTGTAGAGCCAATCTCCACCCCCGGAACATGGACTCTCTGTTGATAACTTCCTGGATTTCGAGGAGGCGGAGCAAGAAGCAGGCCCATCTGGCATGCCAGGGCGCAACAGGGCCTAGGACCCCACTGTCCCCCCTGCAACCACATCAGCAACAACAACGATGCTGATTCCTGCTGTTACGACCTATGCGGCCTCCACCATCACCAGTGCTGCCTGCAACACTCTCCCTGCCCCAGAGGATGACCACTCTACCCCACCGAGGCGGCCAAGGAGAGTAGGCGGTGCGTACAGTGGTGACGCAACAGATCTGTGACAGCAGGGCAGGTGGGATGGCAAGGGGGAGTTAAAGACAACCGGACACTCGGACCGAAGCCCTGGACAACATCACGAGAGTCCTTGGGGCCTAAGAACGGGCCCAGGGACAAATGGGACAGGCTTAGGAGGATTCCTGTGAGCTCCGCCTACTGCTGAAGTCCATCGACATCCGCATGGGCCAAATCATGGACCTCTTGGGCCAGCTAGTGGCGGTTCTGAGGGACAGGCATGCAGTACA
Source organism: Lissotriton vulgaris (assembly GCF_964263255.1). Taxonomy (NCBI): domain Eukaryota; kingdom Metazoa; phylum Chordata; class Amphibia; order Caudata; family Salamandridae; genus Lissotriton; species Lissotriton vulgaris. The sequence goes on along the minus strand of NC_141685.1, from coordinate 1,405,268,814 downwards.
AACAACACCTCCACCTCCATCTGGTGGGCCACAGGATGACAGTGACACATCCTCCCCTGCGACCACGGAGATAGGAAGACTCCTCAGACCCCAATGGCCCATAGCAGAGGCCCCCCCTACAAAACAACCAAGGGGCCATCCAAAGAAATCCCAGGGAGGATCCCATGGCAAAGACCTGCCAAACGCCAGTCAGGGAGCCAGCCATGATGGAACCCCTCTTCACCTTGTCATTGACTTTGTTGACTGTCCTTCCCCACACTGCCATGTTAATGGCATCCGTCTGTTGGACTGGGCCACCACATCAATGTGGTGACTACTCGATTGTCTCATATTCCATCACTGACAACTCATTGCTTCACTAATCACCTTTTTTTTAAATATTCACTACCCTGTCACGTGTACCCATTATAAATAAACACACCTTACACACCTATGATGTTGTGTCTGCTCTGTGTTTTTCACAGGATGTGCAATGTTCACCATGATCACAATGTACCATGAGCACAGATTGTTTGTAGGCAAGGAGAGGTTGAAGGGACCTAGGAAAACACAACAGAACATCATTCACTAGTCAGGTGGTAGCATCACAGCCTTAACACAACACTTGTCATCAAGGTACTCCAATCTGCACACATTACAATGAGCAACAGTACTGACACAGACATCCTGTAGCTGTGCATAACTACCCTGTCCCAGAAACATTGGCAGCCAGCACTGAGTCAACAACAGGCTGCAGTCACAAAGCCCACACAGACCCTTTCACCAACCACAACATCAGTAGACAAGGGCCCCGTTGTACATTGTCACTCATCTTCAAGTGAAGTAGCAGTTAATGAGCTGTTGACGCAGGTTGACACCTTCCTCCTCTCCACTATTCTCATCACTGGACACGGGTTGGTTTGCAGGCGGGGCCTCAGCTGCTCATCAGCATCCAGGAGGAGGGGGATCTCATTGCGCAAGGCCAGGTTGTGGAGCATGCAGCATGCAACTACAATCTGACACAGCATTTTGGGAGAGTACTTCAGTGCACCTCGGGTCTTGTCCAGGCAGCAAAATCGTGACTTCAGGAGACCAAAACTACGCTCCACCACATGACGTGTTCTCCCATGGGCATCTTTGTAGCGGACATCACTTGGAGTCCTGGGATTCCTCAGTGGGCTCAGCAACCAAGGATGGTTGGGATATGCAGAGTCAACTAGGTGTGAGTTACACAGACCAACTTTGTAATATAACTTTGGCAGAGGACAGCATGTCACACACACAGCATGCAACTTGACTGCATACTCACCCACAATCCATGCATGCTTCGGAAGCAGATTAGCCATCAGCTGTGGCACAATGCTGTTACGCATGATGTAAGAAGTCATGGGCCCAGCCAGGAAATTTGGCACAGACGTGGGAGATGATCATATCAACCTGGCACATCACTTGCACATTGATGAAATGGAAATGTTTCTTATTCCTGTATGTTAGACGGACCGGGAGGGTCGGCCGAGGACAATGGGAGAGGTCTCCAGGGAGAACCCCTCCAGCGATCGTACAGACAAGTAACTTCCCCCCCCACAGACGTACACCACACAGAGATAAGGTTTAACGTTCTTTATAGGTGATCTTTAAGTACGGTAGAATGGTACAAGGAGGTCTGGACTCAGGGGTCCCCTCGATTCTAGTCTCTTGGTTGGGAAGGGGGTAGCGGGACAGTCTTATTACCAATCTGGTAGATGCGATGATATGATGAATAGCTCACAATCCTCGAGCTCGGCGTTCTAGATGGACGGGCCGCGGCAGCGCTGGTGGGTCCCGAGATGATCGTAGGTAGCGACGGTCCGCGGCGGCGCCAGCAGGTCCCGATGAAGGTGGTAGTTACAACGGTCCGCGGCCGTGCCAGCAGGTCCCGACGAAGATGAAGGATGCAGAGGGTTGCGGCAGCGCCAGCAGGAAGGACGATAGTTCGCAAGGCAGGACTACGGCAGCGCCAGTAGTCCGTCAAGGATGAGTTCTTCACGGAGTCTCTTGACTCCAGGATACAACTGCCTTCCTGCTCTGGGGCTGCCCCAGTTATAGGTCTGGCGCCCTTTGATGTCCGGACCCTCGCACTTGGAGGTCGGGAGGTCCGGGATGAGGGAGTCCAGACACCCAGCAGGGGGGTGGAGCCAGTGCCCGGGGGAGCTGGGGGGCGATCGGCACCTGGCGGGGGAGAGCCATCGACACTTCTCTCTCCCATTGACCTGCCAAGTGGTCCGTTCACCTCCTGGGTGGATGGTGGTGCCGGGATGTCGGGGCCTGGCCAGGCCCAGGGTTAGGGTCGACCTGAGGCCACGCGGCCTCGTGGTGCAGTGTCCAAGATGGCGGCCGGGCCGGGCGAGGGCCGGTGGTGGTTCGGCCCCATGATACAGAGATGTCCGGGGGCAGGAGTCCCGTATGAGACGGGGTGCGGGGTACTTCTGTGGGTAACACCTGGAGGGCCGGGGCTCGGGCCCTGTCATGCGGGGAGGGAGCAAGCCCTTCCTGTGGCCTGTCCAACATGCGTCCCCCCCAGCTGAAGGCGGGGAGAGTCACCCATCCTCTTGGGGACTCTCCTCGTCGAGGCGGAAAAAGCGTGACAGGCCATCTGCGTTGGCGTGGTCTTGGCCAGGTCGATGTTCCACAGTGAAGTCCATCCCCTGCAGGGAGATGGACCAACGCAATAGTTTGGGGTTTTCCCCCCGCATCTGCATTAGCCACTGCAGGGGCCGATGATCTGTCTGCACCCGGAAGTGGGTACCGAAGAGATAGGGCCGGAGCTTTTTGAGGGCCCACACCACTGCGAAGGCCTCCCTCTCGATGGTGCTCCAGCGCTGTTCTCGGGCCAGGAGACGTCTGCTGATGAAGGCCACTGGTTGGTCAAGTCCTTCGGTGTTCAACTGGGAGAGGACCGCCCCAATGCCATGGTCGGAGGCATCCGTTTGTACGATGAATTCCCGACTGTAGTCGGGGGCCTGGAGCACAGGGGCAGTGCACATGGCGGCCTTCAGCTTCTCGAAGGCCGCTTGACAGTCTGGGGTCCAGTTGACCTCCTTCGGGTGGTTCTTGGATGTGAGTTCCGTGAGGGGCCCCACAATGCTGCCATAATCCTTCACGAACCGCCGGTAGTAGCCGGTGAGCCCCAAGAAGGCTCGGACCTCGGTCTGTGTGACGGGAGGCTGCCAGGACTGGATGGCAGCGATCTTTAGTTGAAGAGGGGCCACCAGACCGCTTCCCACCTGGTGTCCGAGATAGGTTACGGATCCCTGACCAATTTGGCACTTGCTGGCCTTGATTGTGAGGCCGGCCCGTTGGAGGGCCTGCAGGACCTCTCGGAGGTGGTGGAGGTGGTCGGACCAGTGGCGGCTGTACACAGCGATATCGTCCAGGTAGGCGGCGCTGAACTCCTCGAGCCCCGCCAAGACCTGGTTCACCAGTCGCTGAAAAGTAGCTGGAGCATTCTTCATGCCGAACGGCATGACCTTGAAGTGGTAGTGGCCATCGGGAGTGGAAAAGGCGGATCGTTCTTGAGCCCGGGGTGTGAGACCGATCTGCCAGTAGCCCGCCGTCAGGTCGAAGATGCTGAGGTAGCGGGCAGCCCCCATGCGGTCGATCAGTTCATCTGTTCGGGGGATGGGATGAGCGTCGGTTCTGGTGACAGCGTTCAAGCCCCGGTAGTCAACGCAGAACCGAAGCTCAGGGGTGGTGCCGGGGGCAGCAGCTTTGGGGACCAGCACGACCGGGCTGGCCCAGGGGCTGTCCGAAGGCTCGATGACCCCGATCGTGAGCATCTTTGACACCTCCTCTTGGATGCAGGCCCGTACCCGATCTGGTACGCGGTACGCCCGATGTCTGACAGGGGGACTGTCCCCAGTGTCCACGTCATGCAAGCACCAGGGAGTGACCCCTGGGGTGAGGGAAAACAGGGTCGCGAATTGCAGCAGGAGGTCTCGGCAGTCTTGGCGCTGTTCCGGGGTAAGGGCATCTGAGAGTCGGACCCCGTCCACGGAACCATCTTTTTCCCCGGTCCTTAGGAGATCAGGGAGAGGCTCGGAGTCTTCTTCCGCTCCGCTGTCTGTAGCCATCAGGAGACTGAGCTCCGAGCGCACAAAGTGGGGTTTGAGTCTATTGGCGTGGAGGACCCGGAGGGGGTTCCGTGGAGATTCCATATCGATGAGATAGGTGACGGGGCTCTTGCGCTCGACCACTTTGAAGGGCCCCGTCCACTTGTCCTGCAAGGCACATGGTTCGGTGGGGGACATCACCCACACTTGTTGGCAGGTTCGAATTCGATGGAGGAGGCATTTTGATCGTACCATTTTTTCATGTCCTCCTGACTGGCCTCCAGGTTTGCTTTCGCCATTTCTCTGAATCGCCTGGTTTGATTGCGTAGGGTCAGGAGGTACTTGAAGACATGTGGGGGGGTCTTTAGGGGGGCCATCTCCCAACCTTCTTTGACTAGGCTGAGGGGCCCTCGCACCGGGTGTCCATACAAGAGTTCGAACGGGCTGAAGCCGAGGGACTTCTGGGGGACTTCTCGATATGCGAAGAGGAGGCACGGCAGTAGCACATCCCACTGGCGATGGAGTGGCTCTTCCAACCCCCCAATCATTCCTTTGAGTGTGCGGTTGAACCGCTCGACGAGTCCGTTTCCTTGAGGGTGATAGGGGGTCGTGAATCGGTAGGTGACCCCGCACTCTTGCCAGAGGGACTTCATATATTTTGAAATAAAGTTTGTGCCTCTGTCGCTGACGACTTCTCGGGGAAAGCCCACCCGGGAGAAGATCCCCATTAAGGCCCGGCCGACCACCGGGGCTGTTACAGTTCGCAGGGGAACAGCCTCGGGGTAGCGGGTGGCGTGGTCCACCAGTACCAGGTTGAACCGATGTCCTTGTGCTGTACGGGGGTCCAGGGGCCCCACAATGTCTATGACCACCCTCTCGAACGGGGTGGTGACAACTGGGAAGGGTTGCAGAGGTGCTTTAAGTTTGCGGCCGCTTTTCCCGCTGGCCTGGCACGTGGGGCAGGACCGGCAGTGGTTGAGGACGTCGTTTCTCATCTTGGGCCAGAAGAAGTGGGTCACCAGGCGACTGTAGGTTTTGTCTTGACCCAGGTGTCCAGCCAGGGGGACATCGTGGGCCAAATTTAACAAGAAGTCTCTAAAACAGAGGGGCACCACCAGCACTCGACTGGCCCCTAACTCCGCAACTCTCTGTTCACTGTATAACAAGTCGTTGTCCCAATAGATCCAATGGGCTCCGGTGGTGTCCCCTGCGCTCTGGGCGAGGGCTTGCTGGCGGAGTCCCTCTAGGGAGGGACAGGTCTTCTGTTCTTGACGGAACTGTTCTTGGCTGGGCCCCCCCTCTTGACACCACTGAGCCAGGCTAGGAAGGTCCTGGGGTTGAGCGAGCCCTTCGGGAGTTTGTTCCGGGGGGTCGGTGTCCTCTACTGGAGCGATCGGGGGAGGGGGTGCTGGCCATTCGGGTTCTTCTGGCCGGGTGATGGTACGGGCGGCCATGGACCGGGTGGTTACACACGCCCAGTCCGAGAGGCCCAACATCCCCAGGTGTTCTCTCCTTTCTACGGCGGCCCACGGGGAACTCTCAAGATCATTTCCCAGGAGACAGTCCACGGGGGCGTCATCTCGGACCGTCACCTTCAACATGCCGGATACTCCTCCCCATTCGAAGGGGACGCAGGCCATCCGACATAGACTCTCCGAATTGTCGGCTGAATGGACGGGGCAGAGAATGTTCGGCAGGATCTGCTCTGGGGTCACCAGGTGACAGCGGACGGCCGTCACACTGGCCCCTGTGTCACGTAGGGCTTCGGCCCTGCGCCATTAATGTTCACCCACTGACCATATTTTCTGGTGTTGGCGGGTAGGGGAGCCCGCGGGACCATGTCTCTTCCCCCTAGGCACGCTAGAACCATGGCGGCCGGTTCCCACTCTTTTTGTTCTTGTTCGCACTCCTCCTGTTCCTCGGAGATTTGTTCTCCCCCCAGGGCGGCGGCAGCTACCTGGCGGGGTCTCGGAGTCTGGTTCTGTGGACAGTTCGGGTCATTGGCGTAGTGGCCGACTCGCTGGCATCGGTGACATGTGACATTGGCTCGGAACCCCGGGCGCACCGGGGGGTTGCCCCGGTTGGCCGGGGGTGGGGTGCTTGCAGCGGGAGCGGCCGGGACGGTGTCTCTTCCTCGTCCCTGGCCTCCTCCTCCTCGGGGACGGTGCTGACCTTGGTTGTTCCGGTTCTGTTCGTGTGGCCCACTCCGGCCTACTCGAGTGCTCTCCCACCGGTCAGCCTCGGCGGCGAGCTGCCGTGGGTCAGTCAATTTACTGTCGAGGAGGTGCTGCCTGAGCTCGACGAAGCAGTTGTTAGAGAGGTGCTCCCACACCATGAGATTAAAAAGTTGCTCGTAGGTTGTTACATGGCTTCCCTTGATCCAACCCTCGAAGGCTCGGCTGAAATAGTTTACATATTCCACCCAAGTTGTACCCGGGATCCGGGTGCAGTCTCGGAACCTCTGGCGGTACATTTCGGGTGTGAGCCCATATCGGGTGAGGAGGGCCGCCTTCATGTGGTCATAGGAGGTCATCAGATGGTCTGGGAGCTGTAACAGGGCATCGCGGCCTTCATTGACGAACCTCCCCCATAGACCGGCTCCCCAGTCACTTCGATCAATCCGGTGGGAGGTCATGGCGATCTCGTAGGCCTTGAACCACTGTTGTATGTCGTCATCTCGGAAATATTCTCGAACGACATCCTTGGGAATGTGTACTTTCTTTTCTGTTGTTCCTGGGGTGTGCGGTTGCTCGGGCACCCCCAGTTCTTTGTTTTGTTTCCGTAGGTTTATTTCTGCTAGATTGCGCTCGTGTTTGTACGCTAATCTTTTTTCTTCAAGCTCTCTCTGCCTCTGTTTTTCTTCCCGTTCTTCTCGGAGCCGCAAATGTTCTAGGTTCAGTTTCTGTTCGGCTAATTTGAGCTCACTGTCCATTTTGAGTCGGGCCATTTCTAACTCATGCAGTCTGCTTTTTTCTCTCTCTTGGATCTCTTCCTGCGAGAGACCCGTTCTTCGCTCCTCGGGAGCCGTGGTGTTCCTCTCTGATGCTGCAACGTTTTGGTCCGGGGGTCTGACGGCCCCGGTTTCTGCCCATGACTCAATGGCGTGCTTGAAATCTTCTTTAGTACTCAGACCGGTGGTAGCAATGCCTAGTTCCATGCAGAATTGTTTCAATTCACGATGGCTGTATTCTTCCAATTTCTCCATCTGGAATTTCTCGGTGGATCCGCTCTCTTTGGTTGTCATTGTGCTTTCGTCGTGGGGTGAGCTACTCTCTGTACGATTATGCGTTGATTCGGATCGCGCCGCTGGCCACCAATGTTAGACGGACCGGGAGGGTCGGCCAAGGACAATGGGAGAGGTCTCCAGGGAGAACCCCTCCAGCGATCGTACAGACAAGTAACTTCCCCCCCCACAGACGTCACCACACAGAGATAAGGTTTAACGTTCTTTATAGGTGATCTTTAAGTACGGTAGAATGGTACAAGGAGGTCTGGACTCAGGGGTCCCCTCGATTCTAGTCTCTTGGTTGGGAAGGGGGTAGCGGGACAGTCTTATTACCAATCTGGTAGATGCGATGATATGATGAATAGCTCACAATCCTCAAGCTCGGCGTTCTAGATGGACGGGCCGCGGCAGCGCTGGTGGGTCCCGAGATGATCGTAGGTAGCGACGGTCCGCGGCGGCGCCAGCAGGTCCCGATAAAGGTGGTAGTTACAACGGTCCGCGGCCGTGCCAGCAGGTCCCGACGAAGATGAAGGATGCAGAGGGTTGCGGCAGCGCCAGCAGGAAGGACGATAGTTCGCAAGGCAGGACTACGGCAGCGCCAGTAGTCCGTCAAGGATGAGTTCTTCACGGTGTCTCTTGACTCCAGGATACAACTGCCTTCCTGCTCTGGGGCTGCCCCAGTTATAGGTCTGGCGCCCTTTGATGTCCGGACCCTCGCACTTGGAGGTCGGGAGGTCCGGGATGAGGGAGTCCAGACACCCAGCAGGGGGGTGGAGCCAGCGCCCGGGGGAGCTGGGGGGCGATCGGCACCTGGCGGGGGAGAGCCATCGACACTTCTCTCTCCCATTGACCTGCCAAGTGGTCCGTTCACCTCCTGGGTGAATGGTGGTGCCGGGATGTCGGGGCCTGGCCAGGCCCAGGGTTAGGGTCGACCTGAGGCCACGCTGCCTCGTGGTGCAGTGTCCAAGATGGCGGCCGGGCCGGGCGAGGGCCGGTGGTGGTTCGGCCCCATGATACAGAGATGTCCGGGGGCAGGAGTCCCGTATGAGACGGGGTGCGGGGTACTTCTGTGGGTAACACCTGGAGGGCCGGGGCTCGGGCCCTGTCATGCGGGGAGGGAGCAAGCCCTTCCTGTGGCCTGTCCAACACTGTAGATGTGCTCACGTACCTGTGGTGGAACTAGGCCAACATGTGTGCAGTAAATGGAACCAAAACCATTGGGGATATGCCCAAAGGCATAAGAATCTGCCTTCACAGCCGCTGTTGGACTTGGCCCTTCTGGCAGGTTCACACCTGAATTTTTTGCCTTTTAAAGTTACATCATTATAGTGATTTCTGGTCTTTGCGCACGTTAGCACTGTGGTGCAGTGTAAAGTGCGTGCGCTCTCTGAGTGCGTGTGTGAAGTTGGGCTGCCCTCCTATAGGAATGCATGGGGAATATGTGTGTCCATGGTAATTCCTGATGCGTGGGGAGTGCAAGGTTGAGTTTGGTATGTGCGAACTTGTGAGGTTGAATGCTGCGCGATGATGTTTGCGGTGTTAATGTGTCTAGTGTGGAAGTGCCACTTCTAGAAGTTGGCATGTCAGTGTACTAAAGGTGAAATGACTGGCTGGCTTGTGATTGGCTGGAGCTGGCTGGTGTGCCTGGCTCCAAGAGTCAGGATGGTTTTGCCCCGGTGGTGAGTGGAGAGATCTGCATATTGATGGCAGGGAGGAGTGCACCTGGGACCTGAATAGGGCTGGGCTTTCCCTACACAATGCTGGCTCCGCCCCCTGCGGTGCAACTGATGTCCCTAGCCTTGCTAGTGAATGGGAAGGGGGGCTGAGCACAACAGAGTGTTCCAGAACCAGCTGCGCCGGATTTTCCCCCACTCTGAACCCTAGAGACAAAGGGATTTGGTGTATAAAAAGAGGCTGTGATCTCATGTTAAATGTTCTTGTGTTCCTACTTGAATCTACCAGGGGCGTGCTGCTGAGGGGGCCCAGGGGAAGGCTTGCCTCCCTGGGCCCTGCCCAGCCCCTGGATTACAGATGGACTTTCTGCCTGGGGCCCCTGTTGCCTTGCCTGGGGGACAGGAGGACTTCATTATGTGCTATTCCTGGAACCCTTTTGGCTTTTCTTCCCAGTCTCCAGGACCTTTTGTAAGATGGGAGCACTGGGCTCCTTTTCCTCATGGCCCTGTGAGAGGAAACCCCCTGCGTAGGGATTCCCCCTCATGGCCCCTTCATCGCAGGTGCCCACCCTCCATTATGCCTGTGTTTCTATATGTTATATAGCAGGAGCCAACCCTGCTTTATCATCCACTTCGGAGGGAGCCTACCCCTCATTTGCGCTCTTTTGAACTTATTTATTTCTTTTGCGGGTGCCTACCCCGCTATTTAACCACTTGGATGCTATGGCACTCGGGCCCATATAATGGGATTTCCATTTAAATGAATGGGAGGGGCATGACGAGTTACCCTTGTCATTAGCGGCGAAGAGGTTATAATTTACTCGAGGTTCCTACCCCTCTTTTCAGGTGAAATCACTGCCGCAGCCCTCGGTCCAAAAACAGGAAGTCAGGCACCGTAGTGCCTGACGCGGGGCGGGACTTCCGGTTTTGAAGGAAAGTCCTGCCCGCCGCCACGATCTGATTGGAGGCTGCTGGAAGGAGATGGCGGCCCGGAGCCTCGAGGGTTCTACACTAAGTCCCGGTACCGAGATGGGGGACCAGGTGAAGTAGGAGAGGCGGGGCTCCCATGAGTAGGGAAGCCCCGCGATGTGCGGAGCAAGTCGGCCGCCGCAGGAGAAGCAGAACCGCCCGGAGGAGCCCCGGCCAGGAAGTCCAGCCCGTGAGAAAGGACTCGGGGGGCTCCGTGCAGGCGATTGATGGTGCCTGATTAAGGCACAGTGGTGAGCCCACGGTTAGAGCGGCCCCGTCTTGCAGGGGGTCGCTCCCGTTGGGGCCATAGTTGTTTTAAGGGGCCAGAGAGGCCCAGGTCTTTCCCCTGTTTAACCCAGAGTTAGGGCGGCGCCGGATGGCAGTGGGCCGCCCCACCGTTGTACCGAGCCATGCATGGCTCCAACACCACTGGAGTCAAGCTATCCAGGCTGAATGAAGGCTGATAGCCAGAAACCGGACCTTGGATGCTTGATTCCGGTCTGGGAAAGACATGGCTTGTCTAACCCAGGGTGGTGTGGAGTGCAAAAAAACGATGGATTTAGGCCCAGATCCTAGTACTGGGGTGAATGTATGACATTGTTCTACATTCTGTCCATCAACTGTGTTTTTTGCAATTTTCACCCCGAGTGGGCTGGGTATGCTCAGACGTGAGCCCCAGGCTCTCCACACCACTGGAGTCAAGCTATCCAGGCTGAATGAAGGCTGATAGCCAGAAACCGGTCCTTGGATGCTTGATTCCGGTCTGGGAAAGACATGGCTTGGTAGTCCGGACTGGACTGTTCCCATCAGGCACAGGGTCAGAGCTGATTTGCATATAGCCAGTGTTTAACCCAGGGTGGTGTGGGGTGCAAAAAAACGATGGATTTAGGCCCAGATCCTTGTACTGGGGTGAATGTATGACATTGTTCTACATTCTGTCCATCAACTGTGTTTTTTGCAATTTTCACCCCGAGTGGGCTGGGTATGCTCAGACGTGAGCCCCAGGCTCTCCACACCACTGGAGTCAAGCTATCCAGGCTGAATGAAGGCTGATAGCCAGAAACCGGTCCTTGGATGCTTGATTCCGGTCTGGGAAAGACATGGCTTGGTAGTTCGGACTGGACTGTTCCCATGAGGCACAGGGTCAGAGCTGATTTGCATATAGCCAGTGTCTAACCCAGGGTGGTGTGGAGTGCAAACAAACGATGGATTTAGGCCCAGATCCTTGTACTGGGATGAATGTATGACATTGTTCTACATTCTGTCCATCAACTGTGTTTTTTGCAATTTTCACCCCGAGTGGGCTGGGTACGCTCAGACGTGAGCCCAAGGCTCTCCACACCACTGGAGTCAAGCTATCCAGGCTGAATGAAGGCTGATAGCCAGAAACCGGTCCTTGGATGCTTGATTCCGGTCTGGGAAAGACATGGCTTGGTAGTTCGGACTGGACTGTTCCCATGAGGCACAGGGTCAGAGATGATTTGCATATAGCCAGTGTCTAACCCAGGGTGGTGTGGAGTGCAATAAAACGTTGGATTTAGGCCCAGATCCTTGTACTGGGGTGAATGTATGACATTGTTCTACATTCTGTCCATCAACTGTGTTTTTTTCCAACAGGGGACACCTTCTGTTTTCGAGCCCTGAGTGGGCCTATCAGCGGGCATGATTAATTCAGGAGCCAGAGGGCTCCACGGCGCATGATTATTTTCAGAGCCTGCGGGCTCCCACGAGGCCCCAGTATCCCTTGAGCCTAGATGGCTCCAACCTGGGGCACATTTGTTTTCAGAGCCTAGAGGGCTCCAGCGATGGGCAAGTGTTTATTTCTAGAGCCAGAGGGCTCCAACTCTTTGCACAGTTTTGCTCCTAAGGGCCAATGAAGGCCCATGTCGCAATTTTGAGTCTACAGCTGACCAGCAAGTAGTGGATAGCTGCACCGTTTAGGTTTTCCTTCCTAGGGACATGTCTTTGGACTCAGGAGTGAGTCGCACTCCTTCATCCGTACTTTAGCCTTCCCCAGCTGCGCAGCACTTAGTGCCAGCTGCAGCGTTTAGGCCCTGTTCTTGTCCTCAGCTGCCCAGCAAGTAGTGGGCAGCTGCTACGTTTGAGTTTTGACGCAGTGGCGCAACCTGGACCTTGATGTGAATTATGTGCTACATGTGATTTATGTACAAAAAATGCTTTGGGTGTTAGGAAATGTACTGTGTGTAGCATGTTTTGCACACCCTGTGTTCTGATACCTCTAGATATGGCTTATGCATAGGAGGTTGTTTTACCTGTTTAGGTATGTTAGGGAGATTGTGTGATTTACGCCCCTAGTGTAAGGTTTTACTTAGGTGGTAAGGGTCTAATGTAGTTAGACTGGTGGGATACTGTGCATGATGGATTTCATGGCGCAGACTGTGGCAAGTGCAGTAATTATCAGTGTTCACTGACTGTACATTCTATGACCTATTGTTACTTGTATGTTTTAATTCACTTTTACCAAGTTCACTTTGTGATAAATGTAAATGTAGTGCTTTTATATAGCGCACAAATCACCCCCGAGGGGGTCTGAAGGCGCTGTGCACATACCGCTGTGGAACCCTTCCTGACCTTTCCCTGTGAAGTGCCCACTCCTGGGCACCCCCAAGGTGAATCCAGGCATCCTAGCGCTGTTGGGGCTGTTGTGGAGATTAAGCAAGCTATTGCCCAGAGTTGCGGAGTGGCACCCATGATTAGAATAGGCAGAAATAACAGGTCCGGGGAAATTGAGCCCAAGATCCGCCAAGGTGGGAATTGAACCCTGGTCGGGCCAGACCTTTGCATCAGGGTCTGCCGCTCTAACCATTGAGCCACACTGGTCCTGACAGTGGTCCATGTTGCCCTGTCAGGTGTACATAATGAGCACAGTCTGTGTGTTAACAACAAGTATGTGGACGAGCCAAGCAAGGTAGACAGTGACATATGCACAATGTGTAGTCAGACATTCATCACTGTGAGTTGCTCTGCCATGTCACACATTGACATGTGTTTCCATTGGCGAGTCCATCACAACACTGTTCTGTGTACTTTCCCAGCAATATCACAAGTGGCATGTGAGGGGGTACATGCCAATGTGTACAATCATATGCCCAAACATGGTGTGTAGTCAGCAGTGGGGTAAATGTTACATTGGGATTGTGTGCACAATCTTGGGCCATTAATTATGTGGGCACTGTTGAGAACTGCCCATTGGCCATTGACACAGCATGATGTGTCCATAGGTTCTGTCAAAGTGCTCCGCCACCCAAATCACAGTCATTCTTAGCAATGTATAGCACCCATATCGCTGTAGCGACCGCCTGGCCCCAGCAGTGTGTCACTGCCAAAGCCACACTCGCGGTAGTGATAGATATATACTCCTGGTCAAATGACGGGTGGCATGCTCCTCCACCCAAATCACGGTCATTCCTTGCAATGTATGGCTCTGATATCGCAGTAGCACCCACCTGGCCCCTGCAGTGTGTCACAGCCAATGCCCAAGCCCTTACAGCCAATGGGAACCGCAATCGTGGTAGCCTAATTCAATTTTTAAAATCACGGAAGGCATGCTCCGCCACCGCATTGGATGCGTTTGAAAATAGGTGACATGGAACACCAATTGCAGCAGCTTAGAACCACTGAAACAACCCAGGGGGCTATATATGTGTGGGAGAGAGCCTCACATTTCCACTCCTTCCAGACACTGCTGCCTGACACTCTTCCTTCACCACCAACTGCTGCTGATCTTGTCTCCTGGACCCAGCCTCTGCTGCCTGACACCCCTCACCACCAACTGCTGCTTCTACAGTCTCCAGACACTGCTGCCTGACACCTCTCACCACCAACTGCTGCTGCTCCAGTCTCCAGACACTGCTGCCTGACACCCCTCACCACCAACTGCTGCTTCTTCAGTCTCCAGACACTGCTGCCTGATACCCCTCACCACCAACTGCTGCTGCTCCTGTCTCCTGGACCCAGTGATGTCGAGGACTGAGAAGATCAGAGCTTGTCCCTTCACCAATGAGGAGCTGGAGGTTCTGGTGGGTGAGGTCCTCATACAGTATGGGAGGCTATATGGTGCTCGAGATGTCATGGTAAGTGTTTCAGAGTGGAAGTGAGAGTGCACACATGAAGTTGATCTGCTGCAGTATGTGCCTGAGAGTGTGGGGTTTTGTCATACACTGCCTAGCATGGTGACTCCAGGGGAAAGGGCTGTATAGCCTATTTTTCTCGTTTCACTGGCTGCACATCAGAATGGGAGGGGCATGCATTCTGTGGACAGAAATTGCCTGTGTAAATGGATGTGTGGGTCCATGATGTTCTTCACAGGCTCATCTGTGACATTACTAAGGATTGTCGTCCAGAGGGTACTGATGGAATTGTGTCTGACTCGGAATTGGCACCATCTATGGGTCAGCACTATGAACAGGACTTAAATGCCAGAGTGTGACACTCTTGGTGGAAATTCACCTATGACACAGCAGATCCTAGCACTTTTGTGCAGAGCCCCTTCCATTTTCTTCGGCATGTGTACTGCCTCACATATGTAGGCACTGTTTACGCTCTCATATTGTCCCTGCATGTGACATTTCTGATGCCCCACATTGGACCTCAGTGGGAGCCCACCTGGCCTGCGCAGTCACTGCCCAATCTGACAAGGGCACTTCATTGAATGTACAGAGTGAAACATAAGGGTTGTCTACTATACTATCCATCAAAGAGCTATCTCAGCCCTTTAGATTGCACATGACAGACCTTGTGAGAAGGGTATAAGAGTGTAAGATCATGTCCCTAAATATGACCTCCATGACACAGTGAGCCATTCACAGGGCAAGGACATTGAGGGCTGCGCAGTGTTGGACACAATGAGTCTGCCCCGAAACATATTTGCTAATGTAATTTATGTCTTGCTCAACCAAAAACTGGATAGCAGATGTGAGCCCCCTACACATAGCTTTCAGTGCTGGCATCCTGCATGTGTATGAGATGGGAAGGTACTGTGTCCACCCTCACACCTACAATGCATTTTTGTATGATCCGCCCCTGCTTATGTACTATGTGAGATGGTGTATTGTCTCTGCTAGTCATAGCTGTGAAGTAGTGCTGAGTTAGTATAATGCTCCTGTACTGAGAGGTAGTGGTACATAACCCTGTGTCACTGATTTCCCCCCTCTCGTCTCCCATGCCTGCAGCTCGAAATCCACCAGCATAAGGCCGTGTGGAAGGACATTGAATGCGGGCTCTGGGTGTCTCCAACCGACGGCACACACACTGTCACAAGAGGTGGATGGCATCTACCGGATGAGCAAAAATGTGGAAGAGAGGATGCTGGGGCTGGAAGGTTGGCGTGCCGGAGCATGACACCACGAATGACCCGCATCTTAGCTGTGATACAGCCTGAGCTGGATGTACGTTTGAAGGAGCATCGGCAGCAAGCTGGGGTGAGAATTCTCTGACAGGTGACTTTGGTTGTGAGTAACTGCATGTGTTCCAAGCCTGGGCCAGTGCTGAGCTCTGTGATGTTCCTAGTGTGCTGCAATGGCTTGTAAGTGGCCTCTGTATTGGGTGCAGCTGTCATGCATTTTCCCTACCTGTATTTTCTTATTTCATTGATGTTATGGCCCTTGACATTGCATTCCGAGTTGTGGCCTTCTGGCATTGTCTGCGTTGGTGTAGTAAGTGACATCCCATGGAAGGGAACGACAGTGTGCCTCATCTGAGTGTGCTTACTTCATTGTGTGTAGTGCCTGACCTTAGCATTTTGAGGACTACACATCTGACAACAATGTGCAACTGTAGTTGTGCCCCAAAGAACAACATGGTGGATGGCATGAGCTCATGCCCATTGTGGACTGATATTTTGGAATCTGTATCTGTGTTGTCCCCTTCTGCTGCCTCCAGATGTGACTGTGGCAACATAATGGGAGGTACATATTTTCCTCCCTCAGGGACCTAGGTATACTCAGAGGGATTTGTATGCCTGGTTACACAGAGCCACGGGCAGGCTATTGTGCTGTGTGGTCATCACATGGCTCACTTATGCCAAGTTTGCATAATAACACGCAAAATTTGAGTTTGGAATTGAGCTAGCACAGTGTTACTGCACAGGGTGGTGTGCCAAATGGGAATATGATCATCTTGTTTAGTGTTTTGCTTGCATATGATGTTTGTGTTAATGCTACTGAACTGACCCTACGTCTCTGTCTCTTGCAGCATCTACCGTGGGCACTGAAGGACAGGGGATGGACACCAGAGGTGAGGTATCAAGTAAGACTGCTAAACACGAGCACACTGACACTGATGTGACCAGCGCCTCGGAGGGGGACAGGAGTCTGCTTGAGGAATCACAGCCAGAGACACCAACCTCAGCGTCATCTGACGCCAGCGGTGACACCTCTATGTTGGCAGGCACAGGGAGCAGGAACTCTGCCTCCTCTTCCACCACACAGCATCCAGTGTCTACCCACCCAGCTACTTGCACTAGTGCTGCAAGTGCATGCATCAGTAAGAAGGGAAGAGTGTCCTTCACCCCAGGCACCGCTGCCCCTGCCCCGGTCTCCCCTGCTGCCATCGGTGTTGAGGCTGTGGACCTTTTGCACCAGCTGTGTGTGGGGCAGTCAACTCTCCCCAATGCCTTCCTAGACCACGACAAAAAGTTGCCACAGGTAGTTGCCTTCATGGAGGGCATTCATTCAGATGTGGAAGCAGCCATTTAGATGTCACAGGCTCAAAGTCCAATTCCAGTCCCTTTGGCCACACCCCTGCCAGTGCCTACACCTGATGAAAGTGACCACAACCCACAGACCTCAAGCCCAAGATACAGCCCACGCAGCACACAACAGCAGCAGCCCAAGCGGGCGAGAGCGCAGACACCATCCACCCAAAAATCCAAGTACACCCCAGAGTGCAAAGGCAAAAGCCCTTCAGCAGACACTCAGGGGCATAAAGCCGAGAAGCAGGTCTCAAGCTCACATGTCTCAGAGGTATCCCCAGCCAAGGACTCTCCTGTTTCAAAAGCATCTTACAAAGAAAAGCAGACAGTTGCCGTGCATGCTGAGAAGCTGGTACCTGCTAAGAGTCCACATAAAAAAACTCCAAGGCAGATTCACCCACAACCTCAACTCCCATCCACACCCCTGTAAAGCAGGGTAAGGAGGGCACTGTAGGGGGTACACCTGATAAACAGGGTATGGAGGGACAGAGGTAAGGCCAGGCCAAGCGTACTGCTGGATCTAGCATGTCCCCGAGGGATGGCCACTGGCTGCACCTGATGCAGCTTTGGTGGAGAGCGTGCCTGTTGTGGCCGCCCCACCTCGCCATTTCGACTCCCCAAGAAGTGGAAAGGCACCCCTCCACATTCTCACACCCATACTGTATCGCACATCAGCATGTCTTGTACTGTCCTCATACCTACACTCATTCTTGCTTCACTTTCCTTTCACTCTACACTGCACTCTGTCCTGTCACTTATCCTAATGTTTTTCGCTCGCCATGCCTATCTCTGTACCCTGCAATAAGTCCTCTTACATTAAGGCACATACATACCATACTTTTAATATTTCCCCAAATCCTCTCTGCCACCAATTGGTCCTTAACCTTCAGAATGCTCCGTATTGCTATAATACAAAAGTGTCCATACAACTCCACCATGAACATTCATCGCATCACTTAGCCCTTTTCCTCTTAAACAGTAACCTAGGCAACTCCCTTACCACGCCTCCAATCTAACAGCCAACTCTTGCTCTTTCCTAACTTGCTCACAAGCTTCAAACCGCCACACTAATTAACTACACAAATGTATCAAATACTTAGCAGCAATATTCTAGCTCAACTATCTCCATGCGAAAGCTTTCATTGTAACAGCAGCAAGGGAGCCGTCAATTTGCATTATCTTTATTAAAGTAAAAAAACGGTTGTATGTAGGAGCTTGAAACAATACAAATGGGTAGTAAGTCGTTTTCCATGTCTCCTGCCACCTAAACATATGCACACGCTCTACCTTTGCTTCCACTGTTTGCTTACTCCCTTTTTATGTTTGATAACTTCCTTGTGTTTCATTATGTACAGCTTGGTATTAACTTTCCTTTTTAGGTTTCGCTAAGAATGCAGCGCATGCGCTGCATCGCTAGCGAGCCTCTATTGTTGCCGCTTTCTGTCCCGAAGGGAGACAGGAGGTGACACACACAACCACACACACACACAACCACACACAAACACACACACAACCACACACAAACACACACAACCATAAACACACACAACCACACACACAACCACAACCACACAACCACAACCACAAACACAACCACACACACAACCACACATACAACCACACACACAACCACACCCATACAACTACACACACAACCACACCCATACAACCACACACATACAAACACACACATACAAACACACACATACAACGACATAAACACACAACCACACCGTCATTGCACACTTTCACCAGACACAGACACCACCAGCCGTCAGTGCACGCTTTCACCGGGCACAAACACCACCAGCCGTCAGTGCACGCTTTCACCAGGCACACACCACCAGTCGTCAGTGCACGCTTTCACCAGGCACACACCACCAGCCATCAGTGCATGCTTTCACCAGGCACACACACCACCAAACAGCCGTCAGTGCACGCTTTCACCAGGCACACACACACCACCAGCCATTAGTGCACGCTTTCACCAGACAAACACACCACCAGCTGTCAGTGCACGCTTCCAGCAGGCACACTTACCACCTGCCATCAGTGCAAAATTTCTACAGGCACACACACCACCAGCCATTAGTACACACCTCAATTGTTAACGCAACCACAATTAACTATTGTATCAATCGCAGTATGGCGCACTTTACTTTTAAACATATTCATCTAAAGCGCAGCATGCCACCATTGCTACAAAAATAAATCCACATTTTATTGTCCTACAATTTATAGACTTTTGTTGCAATTGATGTTGCAATATTTAGCAATGCCAATAGCTCAAACTTAATTAATGCGAGACCTATTGCTTTGCAAATGCTTGTTATTTTAGCTACCTTACTTACAAGGCTTAATGGATGGCTCTACAATGTTGTAAAAGGGAAATGAGCGCCTACTCTAGCCCTACAATTCTCTAGGTGGGCATCAAGCCTGAGGAATGAGTAAAAGAAGTGGGGTATGGGAGACCCTACCCATGATTAGGGTCCAAGGGCTGCAGTACTGTCCTCACTTCCCTATCTGAAGAGAGGAAAATAGTTTACCAGTGAGCGAAGGCCTCACCTCCTCACTAAAGTCATGCAATCTATAGTAATTTTCATAAAGTTAATTAAAAAACATCAGCTGAGCACTTTTTTTTAAGCAAACATAAATGCCAGTATGAAAGACTCTCTGAAGTAAATCCATGACCCAGCTAATTCTTTTGTTGTGATCTTTGAAAGTCGGCTGTTTCTAGGTTTGAGAGGAGATATGATCTAATTTCAGGAGAAGATACGGATATATGCTCTGTAGATCCCTATTCGTGTTCATGTAAGGACTCTGCACTAGGTTCCCTCGGACCTCTTCTGCCTCTCTCAAAAAATTCCTTTAACAACATCCCATGATAACTCATGCTGACCTGCTGAGGCATGCAGCGTTTAGTCCAACAGTTCTCCTGTCATACTGCTACAGTCTTACATCTTTACCTTAAAGAGTGTGACTGTACTAGCTCACCTGCGTGTCACACTCCTTCAAACATCACCTCAATACTGTAAAACATCAGGTGTTACAATCTAGTTCTGATTGTTCTTTCTACTGACTCCACTGGACAGTGTTCCTTCTGGATATCAGTGAAGCTGTCTCCTTAAATCTCTTTTTTTTTTAAAAAAAAGATGGAGTGGCACAGCCTTAGTGTGTAGGTATCATCACAAACACTATTTCCCCTACACTTCCCTCTTGAATGAGTGACTATACCCATTTTGGGGGTCTGCTGTTAGCCACGTCCTTTTGATTTTACTAAAATAAGCTATATAACATACATACTTAAAGGGGCTTTCAGCCAGCCATCTTCATCCATTGGTCTGTTGGTCACATTTTAATTACAGCCATTACAGCATATCGTATATGACAGTTGGTCATCCCATTACAGCCGTTGATTAAATTCACAGCGATTGACGGTATTCTGCTCTTTCATAAGAAGCACATTCACACATAAAGTAGTTCCATAATTCCAGAGGCTACTATCGCAATGTATACTTTTTCAGTCTCCAAAACTATTTTTGCTTTTGGGCAATATTTATTGAGAGGGTCTGGCGGCTCAATCGACAATACAATCTAGCAAAAGCAATGACAAAACAAAATAGGCATTTGCAAATCCACAATTCGGGGGGGCAAAAGTAAGTCCCATTGGCTTTGCCAATGCTTGTTGTCTCATGCGTCTTCTTCAGTCTTGTATTGTGCAACTTTTAGTATAGTTTTACCCTCTTACTTAACTGGTTGATGTTTGCAAAGGTTTAGTACGTTTCTAAGGTATGCTAGTGAAATGGCTTTCATCAGTCACCTCTCACCACCTTTAGGAAAATCTATTTGATCAGGAGCTTCAAATGCATCGCGTTGGCCGTAAATATCTTATGGTTGACATAAAACCTACATACAATGACTATGTATTTATTTCCTAACTACGAGCTCCGCGCGGTTTTTAGTTGCACAGCAGGGTGCTTTACTACCCATTCACTTACGAACTCACTCAATCTTTTCTCTTCTTAGGAAAGGGAAAATGGCAAAGTCCTGCTGCCTGCCTCACGGTGAGCACAACTTTCCCAAGTTCCTGTTGTCCGATACCTATTAATACCATGTAACATGAAAACACAGGCATCGAAAGCCTTTTGACTACTACTTACACTGGAGACAATCAAAGAGTTGGCTAAGAACCACTCACCGCCCATCTTATTTGATATTTTTACTTTCAGCCATTTCTCAGCTATGTAGGCCTGACACCAAGGTCTTCCAATTCCCAGATGGTAAGGTTAACAGATGCTTCCATGTCATCAAAGAAACTATGATCAATTTCTGGGTTTTCCATTTTCAAACCATTGTTTTCAGGTATGTAAGTCCAATTAGTTCAGTAAACATGAACCAGGAATACATCTCCCACAATGCAATAGAATGTTAAGGGAAAACTCAGAAATGGAAAAGAGTGCCCATAATGACAATGAAAGGTGCACATTTAGGTGAGATCTTCTCACTTTAAGTAGGGTTGTGCAAAGCGGGCTGTGTTGTCATATTTCCACTGTTCATCAAAATAACTGTCTACAATTTGGCAAACATCTTTATGCAAATCTAAACCTGCTTTGGAAGGGGTTACACAGTAGTAACAGCACTTGGATATCTACTGTGTATGCAACATTTAGTAACATTTTCAGTGAAATGTGTACCTTGAGTAGAAACTACAGTGAGAGTTGTTATTCTAGTGAGACTGTACCACGAGCAAGTAATGGTCACTGTGAGGGGTAATTTAATTAGCCATTTCCGTGTTTCCCTCCTTTGGGAGGTATGACCCCCTCTCTAGTCTCCCCTCACTCTATTGTGTCTATTCTTACAGCTCACCCTCTTCGCTAGTTCCACACATACAGGCCTGTGTAATGAGGCGCAGACACCAGGAAGTGGAGACTGCTGGCAGACTACCAGGCGTTGCCATGGCAGCAGACCTCCGAGCTGAAAATGCAGGTTGGGGATTTTACGGCAAGAGGGGGGGAGGGGCGCTGAACAGACACAATGACTTGGAAACGAATACACAATATGCTGGAGTCTCGTAGGTACCCAAGGCAAAGTAAGCTTTCTCCATATTACAAAGCAGAAGTGTAAATTCTGGTTATAAAATATGTTGTGTTTGTCAAGAAATCACACAAAAAGAAGCAAGCACCCAGGATGAATCTGAGTGAGGCACTACCTGGGGTGATTTAATAGACATTTCCATGCGTATTACCTATTTCTGTAAAAGGTGACACATGTATAAAGGGCAATGTTTAAAAAGTCATGCATGTCATTCTTACATGGTATTATTATTTCCATGCTACCTCTTCATTAACACTGCATTATTTCCCCTTTCTGGATCCTGGTTTTTGGTTGGTGTGGGGAAAAGTGCATGGCGATCACCAATTTAGCCTCAAATTTTTTTTCATGAATTGGATTGTTTACATACTCTCTCGGACAAACATACATCAACTGGATCACACAAAAATCATGTTAGGTTCTATTCTTTTATTTGGTTCCAGCGCAGCAAACACCTGAGGGCAATTTAGTCTCTGATGATTTTTTTTCATGAATTTGATTGTTTACATACTCTCTCGGACAAACATACATCAACTGGATCATACAAAAATCATGTTAGGCTCTATTCTTTTATTTGGTTCCAGCGCAGCAAACACCTGAGGGTTTCCTGGCGCTCTAGAACAAATATTGGCAAATGAACAGTAGTTATCTGCATATAGGCAGGCTTTAAGAATTTCCTATATTTCATATGATCGGTTTGCATCTGCATAGAAGCTGGCAGAGTATTCCATGCTAGAACAACCTGGAAGGAAACAGCTTCACCTCCTTCACTTACCTTCTTGAAGAAGTGAACAAGAAGATCCAAGGATAAAACTAGTGCCCATAAAGGATGACTGGCAGGAAATCAATTTGCTCCCAGCAAAAAAATGAATGTGTCTGATACAAAGACTTGTGAATCAAATAAATGTGTAAAATCGCTTCTTAACAGGACAGGGTTGTCCAGTTGGTATGGATAGGTCAAGGTCTGCAGTATTCTAGTAATCGAATTGCGAGCATCAAAAGGCATTCATAATACTCATCTAATTGGTAAAGGAAAGGAAATTCCAAAACGCACCATGACAGAATAAAAATTATTTGGAAAAAGTCTTCACCCGAGATACCATAGGTAGTTATCTGGCGCACTTTCTTCTATCTCAATACTGTAGTATAGTCATGTATCAGATTGCACCACTGGGCATATGGACACTTGTCGACTGAAAATGTATCAAAGGAGCTAACAACAGCACAATATTCCAATTGCAGCTAAAAGCATTTACCTCTGCGATAACGACAGATAGGATGGTGTCCAAACCATGACGGTTTATTAGCAGATTTTGTCAAAGTTACAAGTTAATCAATCAGTAACTCAATTTAACATAGCATATATATTTATGTGTGTTTCAACAAGTTGATTCCTTAGTGACAGCGCTCTCTGTCGTCCGGTGCAGACTCTGGGTGGGTGGAATCCAGCCAAAATGTCATATCAATAGAACAAAGGGAAGTCGCACTTCAAAGATACTTGTTAAGGGTTTTATTCACTACCACCAATGCGTTTCACCACAAGGGCTTGTTCACAGTTGGAGAAGTCTGTGGTTTTAACACAAGCAGTAATATATAATTATTTACAATTAGTGACAAGTGACTCAGACCATTGGCACATATAGCAGACATCAAAGTAATAGGATCCTGAACTCACAAACTTTACACAATGACAACATCATATATAAAACAGGACTGAGCAGGAATATGGAACGGAAATATTGTAAAACATTATAAATACTTGTAAATCATTATATATTACAGCATGTGTTGAAACTACACATCCGACAATGCATCATAATGGGCAAAAGTGGTAAAGAGTATAAATTACAATGGTAGACAGACTTTCCCAACCATGAACAAGTCCTGTGGTGAAACACGTTGGTGGTAGTGGTTGTGGTGAATAAAACCCTTAACAAGTATCTTTGGAGTGCGACTTCCCTTTGGTCTATTGATATATATATGTGTGTGTGTGTGTATATATATATATTTTTGCACAATTGTGCACTTTATTTCAGATGAGACTGGTTCTATGTATTTTGAGAGTGTGATTTTACATGTGTCTAGCTTTTATGGGATCGCTTTTTCTTGTACCGGTTGATGCCATCATGAGCTATAGTGATTGCTCTAATTCTTTGATTAATGATTCATTCAGTCCATATACGGGTCAGCTATATACCGAATATCCTTTTAAACATAGTTAGTCGTTAATCTTCTATTTTTACTTACATATGAATTGAGTCCTTTTGTTAGCATGTATAATAATACTACCTGGATGCCAATTGATATATCTCATTTGGGATATTTTAATAATTTTGCACTTGTAGTTTATCAACTAGGTAGTATGCTGTACAAATTCAAGGACTGAAGATCAACCTTGCACTTGCACTTTATATGTATGTATGATTCGTCGATTTTTATGTTTTGATGGTTTATTTACATCATAATCAATGAATTAGCTGGTATTTTATTCAGAATGTATCCAGTACTGTATTTTGCGTATTTGCACATATTAATGTTCCTTTCACATCTAGAAATCCGAGAATTAGTTAATAAGCTATTGGTCCACTTTGAAAACAATATGGAATCTTCGATACTGTTGAAATTCTAGTTGTTTTGATCAGTCTGTCTTATATTTTCACTCCTATCACGCTTGTTTTTAATGTCATTTGTGCACTTTCTTGTATTTTTCATATTTATTGAGTTTCCTAATCACGAGATGCATCATGTGATCAAGCTCACGTGATGCGAGCGAAACGCTTCAGGGCAGGCACTATGCCTGGTTATTCTGTGGAAATTATGCCGGATTACATTTCACTGCTTCTGTACATCGCAATGTTAGTGTGATTATTTTCGGAGCACAACGAGGTCCTTGCCTGGGTTTCCTGAAAGAAAACATCATGTCAGGTTTTGGAGTTTGATATATATATATATATACTCTGAGCGGATATTAAATACAGCATTAAATAAATCCTTGACTAGATCTAGGGAGAGTCTCTTCCCTGACTCGTCTTTGGAAAACGAACCTCCTCCTACAACTACACCCCAACTGGAGTGCCCACGTCTGATCACGACTTTTAGTAGAGAAGACAGAAAAATTAGGTCAATTTTGAACAAACATTGACCGATTGTTATGAGCGACCACATTCTCAACACTAGGTTGCCCTCTTCTCCCACAGTGACTTTCAGACGAGCTAGAACCATGGGCAGCCATTTGGATAAAGCAACACCTGAATTGAAATCCAAAATTCCATGGCTTCGCCCAACCAATGGTTTCTTTAAATGCTCCAGTTGTAGGGCCTGTAAGTTTGGGGTCACTACCACCCAGTACTACACCCCATTTAGTAAAGTTGCCAAAAACATCTATGGCAACTACAACTGCAAGACTGATCATGCTGTTTACGTTCTGACGTGCACCTGTGGGCTTAGATATGTTGGAAGCACTAAGCTCCAGGTGCACGCCCGAATTTTACAGCATCTCAGGGCCATTTTGCATAGTGACCCCGCGTACCCTGTCGCCCGTCACTTTAAACGAATGCACAACAAAGATCTTAGTTGTTTAAGCTATTTCGTGATAGGGGCAGTTCCTTTATCTAGAAGAGGAGGTGATCGTGAGGTCCAACTCAGAAAATTGGAGTCTAAATATATATTGGAGCTCGATAGCCGTTGGCCTAACGGGCTCAACAATATTGAGGAGATGCATCACTTTCTATAAATTCATTTGACCTTGCCAGCCTCTGATTCCACCTTCATCTGTGTTCTGATTCAGGGCTCTTCTAGTTAGGTTCCCTATTAGAAGTCCCATATATATGTCCCTTATTCTGCAATTACAACTGGTGAAACTCACATCGACCTTCACCCATAGGGACATCTATGCACTTTACTTGGCAACTTTTAGGCACCAGGCATCACTATATATACATAATTTTCATACATTCTTATTCACATATCACGTACTATATTTCGATGATGGACAAAATGTATTATCTTTTAAATGTACAGTGATTTTTACCATTTCGTGAGTACCATGTATAGAATTTTGATATTGATATTATTTTGATCTTGAGCTTAGTGTTGCACATGAAAGCGCGTATGTATATATAGAATGACACAGATAAGTACTTTGTAAATAATTATGAGAGGGCTCTTTAGTTGGGTGTGTATATAGTTTTTTAGTTGGGTGTGTATATATACAGTTATTGCCATTTATGTTGCTTTATTTTGCTTTATACAAGCACATAGGATTCTTGTAATCCATTGAAATATTCACTTCTTATAAAATGGGCTAGGTTTGTGGGGTGGTGGGTATAAAGGTGGGGATGTGTATAGATATGTATATATATGAATTAGAAATCTTTCTATACATACTGTAATTTTTAGCTTCTTGATAGAATGGTCCTTCTTGTTCTATTTTGACCTTTCAAATAGAAATAATTAGTAACTAGGATGATGAATTTTTGTATTTAAACATTGAGAAACGATGCCTAATTATTAATAATTGTTTCAGTGGTAGTTCCATATGTTTTCCGCTAATTCTTGCACTTTATTACAATTCTTTCAACACTTATGCACTTTTAGGCACATGCACTTTACTATTTTGCTGCTAAAGGTATTAGATTGCTTATTTGCACATATGAAAGATATTTCTTTTCTTAAATGAAATCCAACAGGAAAGGATTGTACCTTGGTATATTTGCATATAATTGATTATATGTTGATGATTTTCTGGATTTAACCAGTGATAATTTCTTGTATGTCTATTCAGCAATAGCAACTATATATCAGCGGTAGTGCATTTTCACTGTTTATTATTTACCACAAGATCATGGTGGGCGTCACCAGGGGGTGGCGCCCAACTCACTGCATACACCTATAAAAAGAGCATAATTGATTGTAAACATGTTGCAGCGTGACCAAGGGCTTTCCGCCCGAAACGCGTCGCTGGTTCTGTTTTAATCTGCAATAAAAATTACCATCTTGCTGAATTGCTGGTCCGGTCCTCTTCCTTGCTGGCGTGGAGGCAGTGTCTGCGAGCGCAGAGCAGGCTGGGGAGGAGCCTTTCTTCATATATATATATATATATATATATATATATATATATATATATATATATATATATATATATATATATATACGATCATGCAATCTAAACTTTAAATTATGAAAAAGATGCAAAATATAACAAGATACAAAACAGAAAATAGATTGGTTTCATAAAGGAACTTTTCTAATCTAAACAAAGCATCAGAAGTGGCAATGGGGAAATTATGAGGAAGGTGTCATCATCTGTTGACTCAAGTTAAGGTTCAAGGGAAATAGGCACATGTGTTCGAGCATGAAGCTCAACACCACAAGTATGGGAAACCAGTAGAGTTTGGGAAAGATCTTCCCTGAGTGAAATCAGGTCAGGATCTGCTAAACTATACTAAGAAGAGACACACAATTAAATACAGTAGATGGTTCTGGAAGCTTCGTCCCACCAACTCCCTCTGGTTGTACCAATCGGGGTACTGCATTTCTTGGGAGCAGGTAAACTCCCCACTTTCCCATCACTGGACAAAGAAGCACACAGCTGCATGGCCTTGGAAATAGCAATGGTTCAATCTGCCCGATAAAGGAGGCCCTCTCACATCCTCCACACACTACATGTCCATCGCCACGTTCCACTTACTAAAACTATAATCTATTAATTCTCATTGTAAACAAAAGCCTATTCTAACTAACAAAGTAGAAAGGATACCTGAAATAGGAAGAAAACATGGGAACAACTCAAGAAGAAATTTTTATTCTGAAAATAACAAAGCACTTTGAGAAACTCTGGTCAGACATAAAGCCTAGCCGCAGTCAGGCTAACGTTAAGAGAGAAAAGGGCAGTCAATTAATACAGTTAGCATAAGCGATACATCAATTATATAAGGGATAAAGTACCCCCGGCATATATTAAAAGGATATTTCAAGTCACCGAGGAGTTCTATAACCATATAGAAGAACAAGGCAGACAGCAATGGTTGAATGCCAAGCTCCTTTATAAGGTTATGGAACTCTGAAGTGACTTGCAAAATCCTTATCATGCTTGCTAGGGGTACTTATCCCACATAATACCTGGTCACAACATCACCTTTCCCACAAACCACTTAAAACCTTGGTGCGTAGCTTTCCATCATACGAAAGAGAAAGCTTGTTTGCAAACATGAACAATAAAAATAAAACCTCTAGTGCAAAATGAAACACATCAAAAACATATTAGATATTTATGGTAGATATTAAAAACAGTTCAATACAAGTCAGTTAAAAAAAGTTGCAATAACTCGGAATCTAAGGAGGGCAAAAATATAAACATATTCTCTGTGCTTGTCATTGTAAGCTATGAAAATACAGCAAAAGAAAGAAAAGCAACATTTTGTTTTCGTTGCATTAAAAAGCTGCGTCAATTATGCTCCGTGACCTGTCCTGCCTTTCACCTCGGCTTCTGGCAGCAGGCATTGTGACATCAAAACTCGACTGTAATAACTTATATTTGAGTTCTGACATATTTTCTTTATAATCTGAGAATGGGTCCACCACAAGTCACCGATTATAAGGAAATCAGAACGTGCTGTTTATACAGGGATTACAGAACCCCATGTATTACAACTTGATTATTTAAAAGTGGCTCCCACTACGAGTAAAAATAGCCATTTGCTAACTTTATGAGTAATACATTTGCACACTGATTAATATTTTAGTAAACAGATTAATATTCTGTTGCATAAAAGTTTGGAGCACTAAATTACACTTCTCCAGTAGGTTAAAGTTCCCTTTGAACCCTAAATTCTTAACTATCTTTACCAAAGCTGGAGGGAGCCAACCAGCACTTTGTAACAGAAAGAGATACCTCATTGGATGGAGCCAAGATTTTGGACTAAATTTCATTCCGTTTAAGTGTGTGGTAACATTTCCATGATTGGAAGGTAGGTTTAGAAGTTGTGTTCATTGCAGAATATTCTGTGTTGTGCCCCTCCCCGGGTGATTACCTTTACAAATGGTAAAGAATAGAAAATGTCCTAGCTTTCCTAATGGAAAGGCTCAATTCATTTTCAGATTGATTGGACCGTCCAGACTTACAAATTAAAGACACTACAGTTCTCACTCTCTCGGCACCCTTAAGGTTCACCAAGGTGCTATGGCCGGCCATAGAGAGCCTAAGGGCCCGAAGGGTACGTCTCATTGTGTACCTTGACAATATCAATTTTGCTGGACCAGTGGCAGAAGAAACTATCAGAACTATCAGAGGGGATCCATGATTTTTGAGACATATTTGAGTGCCCAGGGTCCCTATGCCTCTTCTGTTTGTTGTGCTTCTCTCTATCGTTGCGAAAAAGCAATGTGAAGGCGGTATACCCTGCACATATATGCAAAGGATAAAATGTAAATAATTTACATTTTCACAGATGCTGATAGGTTTCCAAAGGAGCACATTATATGTGGCTAGGGCGCTAGCAGCACAGTCGACATCTGTTACAGTGTGGGGAGAAAGACAATTGATAATAAAAATTATATTGACCATTACGCCTGTTCTAGTTTTAACTAAGGAGACATCTATCTGCATAGTGAGGGTTCAGTATTTAGAGGACCCTTACCTCAGTGACCGTCAAAGTTTTTAGGCTGAGCCCCCCTTGAATAAAAGTTATTTTAGCAGCACGACCAAGAGACATAAACAGCTAAAATGTTTCACATTCAACAACAAATATTGTGAACATAACAAGCAAGTTATACATTTAACATTTGCACTCTCAAATTTTTTTCAATGGAAAGCTCAGATTGAGTTCCCATTTTCACATCAGCAAATTGTTATTGTTATTGTTATTGTTAATTTGGATTTGTAACGCGCCCAATCACCTGCCGGTCTCTAAGCGCTTCTAAGCGAATCCTCATTTCATGTGTGCCTGGGATTGAGCAATGGGGCAGATGCTGTCTTCAGGGTGTAAACTGCATTGTTTCTAGTTAGTGAGTAGTGGTTGTAGATAGAATAAAGCAAGACCTATTTGAGGGTCAAACCCTCAAATTATTGGTAAAAAAGACCATCTTCCAGCTGTGCCCTTCAATTATATTGGGGCAGCCATGCCATAATGTAATGTAATGTAAGGAGTATTTATATAGCGCAGCTGCCACCCAACGGTTATCCTGGGGCTTAGATTACCAAAAAACACTGTGCGTAACTGAACAGAATGGGGTACATTTTATAGTTTTCAATTCCTTCTAGAAATGTGACAATGTGTTCATTTGTCTGAGCTCAATAGGCAACGTATTCCAGAGTCTGGAAGCTGTGAAGCTACATGATCTGCCACCCATTCAGACTTTATTGACGTGGGAGCTGCAAACCAAGCTGGCAGAGGAGGAACGCAGGCTGCTAGTAGGAGAATACCATAACAATTTCCTCTGTAACAGCTTAGGCCCAGTGTTATATGCTGCCCTATAAACAATGCAGAGTGCCTTAAACTGGACTCTTTGTGCAATGAGCAGCCAATGTCGATTTTTTAGGGCAAGTGAAGCTGAAGCTCTGAGTGGTCAATTTAACGCAAGCTTAGCCACAATAGTCTGTACCTTTGCAATTTTTTTTATCAAGGAGGCTGGAGCTCCTAGGAGAAGTGCATTGCAATAATCGACTCTGCTCAGAATAATACTCCTTACCCCTTGAGGTCTAACTGGGGCAGGTAAAAAATGTAGTATTTTTCAAAGAGCTCGAAGCAGGTGCTCACAGTTTTATGTACTGGAGAGTCCAGTTGTAGATTGTTGTCTATTAGCACTCCTAGGTTACGCACTGTCTTAACAGGCAGTGGAGGATTATTAACAGAGACTGGCCAGAAATCTACTGGGAGAGGTCGAGGGATTTTACCTGCAGCACAGCAGAGTACTTCCGTCTTGTCTCCATTAACTTGCAGTGAATTATCTCTCAGCCAGTCCACTGTTTTTCTCATGCAGCTATGAAATTTCTCCAGAGGAATTGCATTGTTGCACTTGAAAGAGAAGACAAGCTGAGTGTCGTCCGCATAATTTATGACATCAATGCCAAAGGATTTTATAAGCGAGATAAATGGGCATAGATAGAGATTAAAAAGGACTGGGCTGATCGCCGAGCCTTGTGGAACCCCGTGCATGATGCATCTATTCAGAGATATGAATGGCGTCAAGGTCACTGTCTGCTGCCTGTTTGAAAGATAAGACTGCAGCCAGTCCAAATGCCCTGCCCATGACACCCATCTACTCCAGTCTCTTGATCAAAATCAAATGATTGACCGTATCGAATGCGGCCGACATGTCAAGCAGCACTAAAATGGCTGCATGACCACTGTCAGCCCGCATTCTCAGGTCCTCCAGGACTGCCACCAAGGCAGTTTCAGTGCCATGTCCTGGCCGAAACCCAAATTGGACTTCATCCAGCAAATCATTATCTTCTGCAAATTTTGAAAGAGATTTGCTCACTACTCTTTCTAAGATCTTGATCGGATAGGGTAGCAGGGAAATGGGTCTGTAGTTAGAAGGACACTGAGTGTCAAGCGTAGCCTTCTTTAATAAAGGGGAGACAACTGCCTTTTTCCAGCAGTCCAGCACTGTGCCATTAGTTAGGGACTATTAAAGAAAATGGGGTAGCCCACAGGGTATGGACCTGGGTATACTACGATATAAATAAACAGTGGTCCTAGACCGATTGATCAAAATAATTGACCCAATCAATCTTCGTTCAATCATTTAAACATCCCAGAGCACTTCAACCAAATCTGCTCCAATTTTAGTTAATAGTCTTAAGTGAAAGAACACAACAAGCCACTACAACCCAAGACAGAGATAAATGTATTTAATACATTGTCTCATATTTTAAATTCGTTTTATACAATAATGAGCTATTTCAATAAGTAAAAACCAACAGATAGGTTGCCCAAATGGAGCGTGCAAAGGAGAGTGATCAGATTGTTAAGTGGATAAAGAAAAGAAAGGAAATTCACAGCAATAAATATCACAAATTCACATTATTTGTCAATCAATAACGGTGTTCTAATTTTACCGTATTGAGTACCTGGCCAAACAGAAATTACTATAAAACCACTACATTCCAGATTTTACAGGGACATTTATGCCCTCAGTGAGCACTGTGTCAGATCAAAATTATGGTCCAAGGTAAGGAAGGGGGAGCGTCGACGTTTCGACTCGACTTAGGGCCAACCGGTCATTTGAACCTGGGGCATGCGAGTCTTCATCAGGACAAAGAGATGGGCAGCCAAGGGGTGTCGATGACCCTACAAGAATGAAATAATAAAGGGAAGGTATTACCCAATGGTAGTGGCAATAATGATTCAATCAAAAAACAATAGAGAGGGGAGCCTTGCGCTTACCCTAGGTTGGAGAACCAACGAGGTATGTATCCTTTTACAATAGTGCGTGCTCCTGTAAAACAAAATTGTACAGTGCGTCTAGACCTAATCCATTTTGTTTATAAGTCATCCATCCAACCCATATGTATGAGTCATAGTGGATGAGAAATTACCTTAAATGTAGACGGATCAATCATCCAAATAAGGGGTGGGCACAATGTTCCATGTATGTACCAAAGTTGGGCTGATAGTACCTAGAAAGTTACAGGCAACATCAGTCCACTGTGCTAGCTCATTGTAAAACAGAATAAGGCTAATAATAGCCAACAATGTTTACCTTATCGTCATTTATTATTCTTTTGGTACATTCACAGCTCCTGTCAACACAGTTCAGGTAGCTGTTTTAATGAAAAGAAATCGGAGAGAAAACGTAAGTGATTCACTCCATTAAAATTATGCGTTAAAAATCGGCCGAAGCTCGATATCAGTAAAGTGCAGCAGGGTATTCAGCTCATGAAAAGCACCCGCAGACACAAACGAACGGTCACAAAGCTTACCATTTGGGCAGCGTTATCATAAGTGGAAGGGAGCCAAGCCTGAGTTCCACCGGGACGCAGCAACAATGGGCTTACTTCCGCGTCCGAGTTAATAGGTGAAGACTACCCGCTAAAAATAGTCATAGAAAGAGGACTGTCCTCCTTGGTTTAGAGACAGTTTTTGTGCGTGTTCAACCGGACTAAAAGTTTTTAAAGAGGGAACCAAGGGAACTGGTAGAAAACCAGAAGTTGAACTGCCAATTCACATTTTGTGATCCTGATTACACAGTTCTTATTGTTCCGATTCTCGGCAAAATAAACAGCCGCCATTTTCCTTTGGGAAAAGCATTTTCAAGATAACTGAATATCGGGCCTCAGATACCGATACCGAGTCCAAAGTGAATACAACTAAAGCAGTGTCGTGCGAAAATGTTGTATATTGTTGGCATATGTATAATTACATTGCCCATGTGAATTGGCAGTTCAACTTCTGGTTTTCTACCAGTTCCCTTGGTTCCCTCTTTAAAAACTTTTAGTCCGGTTGAACACGCACAAAAACTGTCTCTAAACCAAGGAGGACAGTCCTCTTTCTATGACTATCTTTAGCGGGTAGTCTTCACCTATTAACTCGGACGCGAAAGTAAGCCCATTGTTGCTGCGTACCGGTGGAACTCAGGCTTGGCTCCCTTCCACGTATGATAACGCTGCCCAAATGGTAAGCTTTGTGACCGTTCGTTTGTGTCTGCGGGTGTTTTTCATGAGCTGAATACCCTGCTGCACTTTACTGATATCGAGCTTCGGCTGATTTTTAACGCATAATTTTAATGGAGTGAATCACTTACGTTTTCCCTCCGATTTCTTTTCATTAAAACAGCTACCTGAACTGTGTTGACAGGAGCTTTGGATGTACCAAAAGAATATTAAATGACATATCAATCCTGGGGATTGATATGTTGGAAATGTTAAGGCACGCACAGAGGGGGGAAAATGTACCACATTCTTGGGCC
Source organism: Lissotriton vulgaris (assembly GCF_964263255.1). Lineage (NCBI taxonomy): Eukaryota > Metazoa > Chordata > Amphibia > Caudata > Salamandridae > Lissotriton > Lissotriton vulgaris. The sequence goes on along the minus strand of NC_141685.1, from coordinate 1,405,235,166 downwards.
GGAGCAAGTATTATTGTCATTTTGAAAAAAAACAAATCGCATTTGGATCCTGGTTCATATAGGCCGATAACGCTTATGAACGCTGATGCAAAAATTTACTCCAAAGCACTCTCACAAAGACTAAGTAGGGTAATTGAGGGGTTGGTATACACAACACAGCACGGATTTATACCTGGCAAGGGAACCACTCAGCATACAAGACAGATGGTTACAATATTAGATGCTGCGGGCGCCACAGGAGATCCTGCCTCGGCCATCTTCTTGGATGCAGAGAAGGCCTTTGACAGGGTCTCCTGGGGGTACCCGTGGAAGGTCTTTGAGTGGTTCGGGATAGGAGCAGGCTATATAAAGGCTATAAAGGCATTATATTTAGAACCCACAGCCAAGGTAAGGATAAACAGAGGGTTTACTGAGGGTATACGTATAAGACGCGGTACAAGACAGGGCTGCCCGGCTTCACCACTGCTATTTGCCCTATACCTCGACCCTCTTCTACGTAGGTTTGAAGGGAACCCCAACATTATTCCAATCAAATTGCATTCTCACGAGCATAAAACACTGGCCTACGCAGACGACGTGGCGGTGGTCACCCCAGAACCAGGGTCGGCTATCTTAGAAATCGAGCAAGAGGCTGTACTTTTTGGCACTATCGCAGGCTACTCACTGAATAAAGGAAAAACTCAAATTATTCAAAACAGTTGGGTGAACTTTCAAGATATAAGAGTAGCTCCCGAAGTCACGTATCTAGGTGTGAAGATTACAGCTGACTTGGACAGGTTAGTCGAAATTAATATGAGCCCGTTACTGATAAAAATAAAAACAAATACAGAAAGAATGAATAATTTACATCTGACCTTAATGGGTCGCATTAACGTAATTAAAATGGCAACATTCCCAAAAGTTTTATATTTGTTTAGATCTATTCCGTTATTTTTTGATAATATATGGTTTAACAAGCTGGAAGTGATTTTGAATAAATTTATTTGGGCCAAAGGGAAGACAAGGAGAGCCTATAGACACCTAATAGTAGATAGAGGAAAAGGCGGCTGGGGGGCGCCGGATTTTAGGCTCTATTATTTGGCCGCTGTAATGCAGTACTGTCGGGGGTTAATAGGTGGGGGTGGTACAGAATATAGGACGGAAACCGAGTTATGGTCAACTAATGTCTATACTACACTAATGGGTGAGGAGGCTGAGAATGGGTTTTTAAATACAACCGACTTCAATTATTTTAAACATACACGGTTTAAGACTTTGAAGGCAGCATATAGGGTGTGGAAAGGAGTGGCAAAAAAATTTGGTTTGGGTACATTTAATAACTATACACGGCTGTACACAAACTGTTCACTACCAAGGGAGATTTTCAGGGATGGCATTATGAGAGATTGGAATAATAAGGGTATAGTGAAAATTGGGAATCTGCTGGATATGCAGGGGAACATTCTAGAGTTTGGAGTCTTAAAATCGAAATTTGGCTTAGAACACAATAGTTTTTATAAATATCTCCAAATCAGAAGTTTTCTAATGAAAAAACAAGGTGGACCGGCAGGATTGGGAAAATGTAAAATTATGGAATATATAGAAATAGCTAATAAGTGCACGATCAGACAACTCTACGCAGAACTAAAAGACAGTAAAACAGACGAAAGGGCGAAATACTCACAAAAATGTACAGAAAAAGTGGGGTCAGGGGTAGAAACCTTTCAGCTATCTTTGGATTTGGGTAGAACAGTGTTATGCTCTGCAACCCTTCAATCACAGCATTTTAAGACAATATTTTCACTTTACCACACCCCGGCCAGAATCGCCCAGTGGGGTGGCACGTCAGGAATAACATGCCCTCGGTGCAACTCAAATGAAGCAGATATTGTACATATGTTTTCACAGTGCCCACAATTGTTTACTCTGAAAATGGCCATTGAAGAATTTTTTGATAAATCACTTAGGATCAAGATTAAACTCACTGATGAATTAATCATATTGGGGGCGACTGATACGGCAGAAGATATGCCAGTAGAGTTTATTTTCGTTTCACTTGCAGTGTATCGAATATGCATAGCAAGAAACTGGTTGAGTAAGGCTCCCCCCCCATTTCAGGAATGGATTGCAAGCCTTCTTTCTATATACAACTTGGAAAAGGCAATCTATGAAAGGAAAGGCAGGAGGGCTAAGGTATTAGGGAATAGAATATGGCAACCTATTACAAATTGGAAAAATAATAGGCTAAACACAGGTCAGTGAAAGAAAGATCGCCATAGAATTTGTTTGTCTTTTTTTTTTTTTCTTTTTTTTTTTTTTTGGTATTTTGGTCAGGGTATAGGAATTGGTAGTATATATTATACATATGTTGGTTTAATGAATTTTGTTTTTATGTCATAATGTACTGCAATGTATATAATCACCTGTAAAATTGGAAAACTGGTATGGGCTGTAAATATATGTAGGAATATGTGGAAAAATTCTTGGAAATGCTTAATAAAAATATTATAAAAAAAAAAAATAAAAAAAAATATTAAATGACGATAAGGTAAACATTGTTGGCTATTATTAGCCTAATTCTGTTTTACAATGAGCTAGCACAGTGGACTGATGTTGCCTGTAACTTTCTAGGTACTATCAACCCGACTTTGGTACATACATGGAACATTGTGCCCACCCCTTATTTGGATGATTGATTTGTCTACATTTAAGGTAATTTCTCATCCACTATGACTCATACATATGGGTTGGATGGATGACTTATAAACAAAATGGATTAAGTCTAGACGCACTGTACAATTTTGTTTTACTGGAGCACGCACTATTGTAAAAGGATACATACCTCGTTGGTTCTCCAACCTAGGGTAAGCGCAAGGCTCCCCTCTCTATTGTTTTTTGATTGAATCATTATTGCCACTACCATTGGGTAATACCTTCCCTTTATTAATACATTCTTGTAGGGTCATCGACACCCCTTGGTTGCCCATCTCTTTGTCCTGATGAACACTCGCATGCCCCAGGTTCAAATGACCGGTTGGCCCTAAGTCGAGTCAAAACGTCGACGCTCCCCCTTCCTTACCTTGGACCATAATTTTGATCTGATACAGTGCTCACTGAGGGCATAAATGTCCCTGTAAAATCTGGAATGTAATGGTTTTATAGTAATTTCTGTTTGGCCAGGTACTCAATACAGCAAAATTAGAACACCGTTATTGATTGACAAATAATGTGAATTTGTGATATTTATTGCTGTGAATTTCCTTTATTTTCTTTATTCACTTAACACTCTGATCACTCTCCTTTGCACGCTCCATTTGGGCAACCTATCTGTTGGTTTTTACTTATTGAAATAGCTCATTATTGTATATAACGAATTCAAAATATGAGACAATGAATTAAATACATTGTATCTCTGTCTTGGGTTGTAGTGGCTTGTTGTGTTCTTTCACTTAAGACTATTAACTAAAATTGGAGCAGATTCGGTTGAAGTGCTCTGGAATGTTTAAATGATTGAACGAAGATTGATTGGGTCAATTATTTTGATCAATAGGTCTAGTACCACTGCTTATTTATTAGTTAGGGACTGGCAGCAAATTTGATAAAGATACGGAAAGAGCTCAGCACCAAACATTTTCCACTACTTATGTGGAAGTGGGTCCAGGGGAGAGCCAGAGGAGATGCCGGCTGCAATAGTATTAAACTCTTCTTGTGAAGGGACCTGAAAGAATTCCGTAAGCAGCGTGTGTTCCCTGGGGATTGATTCATAGGGAGTTCTATTACCGGTTAATAGATGCATATCACCAGCCCTATCCAGTACATGTTTACCTATGAAAATCTGCAGTTGAACTAGCATTTCCAAGTCAGCTATTCAACCAATATTTCCAGTGGCGTGTTGAGACCTTTGTGGTAGAGGTCTGTTCACTGGACTCCCGCTCTGCCTTTTCGCCACCCCAGTTCAGATCCAACCATAGGCAAATCAGTCTTGTCCATGTGCCTCATGGCAACAGTCCAGCCTAAACTGCCTAGCCAGATCTTCCCTGTACCGGAATCAAGCATCCTGGGACCAGTTTTGGGGTAACGCCCCACATCAGCCAGACTAGCTTGAATCCAGTGGCAAAGTGAGCAAGGGACCCCCGTCTGGGCATACCCTGCCAACTTAGGGAGAACAAAGCAAACACAAGGAGATGATGGACGGAGTGCTGAAACTTTTCAGACACTCACTCCCAGTCACAGATCTGGGTTGAATCCCTCACCGTTCTTGAGCTCACTCCACCACCTCAGTTCAGACCCAGCCACATGCAAATCAGTTTTGGCCCTGTGCTTCATGAGAACAATCCAGTCCAAACTGCCAAGGCAGGTCTTCCCTGGACCGGAAACAAGCATCCTCGGACCGGTTTTTAGGTAACACCTCTCATCAGCCAGGCACCGCCTGAAGTAGTCACTATAATAGAGAGAACCCGTTGCCCACCTCAATAGGCAGCTGCACATTGACCACACATTAAACACATTTTTTCACCAAGGATAGAGAGGCAATGGAAACAATTATGTAAGACCACATTTAACATTAAACAAATGCTCATGGGTCTTGGATATTGGTGTAGTATTGTTCTTTATTGCGTGTTTCCAAGATAGCATAGCCAACACGTTTCACCGTACAAAGGCTTCATCAGGGAGAGATTTGAACCACTGGGGAACACATGGATGTTCTTGATTTAAGTTAAGAAGTATCAGAAAATAGAAACACATGAGATTGAATGTTAAGTCCTGATGATAAATGTGATGAGTCAAGGGCCAATGTGTAAGACTTCAAATTAGAGCATTTATGACGTGAGTTCAGGTAGGTATATCATACCATGATCCAGTGGTGACGTGTTTCACTTTACAAAGGCTTCATCAGGGCTGTGTATATGTCACAAATCCTTAAACACATACATGATCTATTGACAAGAAACAATCATACAAAGACTCATAAATTAAACAACAAATACAGTCTTTTGACAAACTCATTAATTGACAGCACTGCATCATGGTACACATACATAGGAGAAATATTTAAAAAATAAAATCTACTCAGGTAGTACCTTTGGAAAGGCTAGAAAGCGAAGTCATTTATATTCCACTTTCAAAATACTGTTATCACTCATGAAATGGGACAGCTAAAATAAACACACATATGCAGGTATGAACCAAACACCGTAAGACATATTGGAGTAAGCATATATAGGCTGAGAAAGTGTCAGGAGTAGCTCAAATTTATAAATGTTTTCCGCACCCAGTTCCTACTTACTGATTGGTGTATATTATTACCACATAGATCATGAAAAAAGGGAAAGGAAATTAGTAGAGTGCAATGACAAGCCTCGAACCTTAGCCCGTACAGTCAGGAGTAATGAATATGACACAGGTTCACAAAAGGTCTCTTACCAAAAGATCTGAACCACTGGGAAACACGTGGATCTTCTTGACAAGTTAAAAAGCATCAGAAAATTGAAACACCTAAGAGGAGTATTAAATGATATTTCAAATGTTGTTTCAAATAATTAGCTCAGAAGTTTACCAGCGTCCAAAATAGACTGCCATAGTGCTTCAACTTGATAAATTTGATATTTCAGGGGCCAATGTTTAAGTCTTCTAATTAGAGCATTTACAACATGAGTTTGAGTATTCTAGCACATTAAGGAGCTGGTTGTGTATAATAACTATGAACAACCACAATTGCCTGGTGCAATGTACTTTTAGAAAAGTGTTTTTAAGACCAAATATTCCTGCGTGGTTTTTGTGCAGTTGCATCTACATCCATGGACGGAGTAAAGGACCTCTCTTTTGACCACCAACTATGGATTCATTGTCTAATTGATTATCTTTTTTCTTTTACTTAGAAGTGACTATTTTGTGTGGACCATGGGATCATGGTATTTATATACCAACCTGAACTCACACTGTAAATGCTCTAATTAGAAAACTTACACATTCCAATCTTATCTACCCCCTCAATCTACCCCACTCCAATCGACAACTCTCCCCTACTACATTCTTCTCCACTCCAAACTGCCCCACTCTACACTACTACAATCTACCTCACTCCACTGTACCCCAATCTACCTCTCTCCACTGTACCCCAACCTACCCCTCTCCACTATACCTCAATCTGCTCCTCTGCAGTCCACTCCACCAAATTCCATTACCTTTTAGCCATGATGAACAGCAGCAACACTGGTGTGCCACATGGCTAAAACACATTGCCAAAAAGCTCTTGCATAGGCGAGACCTATTGGCTTTTCTAATGCTTGTTAAAAGTTAATTTTCCTAAATATTTATTACAAATCCAATTTCACTGGTAAACTGCATGCTTAGTAAATGTAAAAAATAGTGGTTGGTTCATTCATGTAGCTTATCCCCAACCCAAGTTAGCAGAAACAGTATTATATTCTGAATGTTAGCTTTTCTTATAAGGACGGCTACAGTCCTTTACAGTGAAAATAGCTTTTGTGGGCCAGTCACTGCAGGCACATATAAAACAAAATTCTTGCATTTACCACATTTAAATAATAGGTACCCAACCTTGAGGGCTTCAAGTCAGAACTATGGGCAAGGTATTGGCAAGAAAATTAGACCCCTCACTTTGAACAAAAGCTCTGATGGCACCAAGCAAGTAAAGAAAGTGAGCTGCCTTAGAAGAGCACCCTTGTTTCTTCCATTCAAGCATCTAAACATTCTTCCTTTTGCCCATCCATCCACCCGCAGATATCCACCATTTTACCTTTACATTCTATCATCTATTCATTCTGTCATCCATCATTCAGTCTTTCACCATTCCATCCATCCACTGGCTATTACATCCATTCATCCACCTATCCATTCACACATCCATTATCTATACATGCATCCATACATACATACATCCTCCCATACATCCATAATTTGACTTACCCATGCATCAGTAAAGCCTTTCATCCATCAATTGATCTTTTTGTCAACCATCCACTTATTCATCCACCCATTCATCCTCTTAGGTTTCCATTTACTCTGCCATCCATCCTCTCAGATTTCTATTTACTTTGCCACACTTTTACCCACCCATCCTCTCATATTTGCATTTACTTTGCCCTCTTTTCTCCCACCATCCACCCATCCCGCCTCTTAGATTTTTATTTGCTCTGCAATGATTCACCATCCCATCCAGACATTCTCTCAGATGTCCATTTATTCTGCCATCCTTTCCTCCACTCATCCACCCATCCTTTGACACACTCTTCCATCCATCATTTTATCGATCTATCCTTTCACCCCATCCATCCTTTCAACCACTCATCTATCCATCCTTACACACCAATCCTTTTACACATTGTCCATCCTTCCTTTCACTCACTAATCCATCCAATATATTAATTGATGTGGCAATATTTTTATTTTTGTTTGTTTTAGGAACGTAAATGGTCTTTTCCTTCACAGGATATGGAAACTACATTATTAAACTCTCTGGATGCTTAACAAAAAAAACAACATTGTACCTCAATTTATGCAAAAAGCTACCAGGTATATATGCACTCTTTCAGTATCCCTGTTAGAAAGTCCTTATAAATAGTTGGATCTCTCCTGGTACTTTTTTCTAGCGGAAGGGAGGTGTGTGTTTTAATTTACATTTGTATTCAGGTCTGCAATTGAATCTTGTATAACGGTGTGTAAATTAGAACTGACACGCACCTTTGTGTTTAAACAAAATACTTTGGAATGAGTTCCACGCAATGCCAAATAAAGTATGTATAAAGTGAAGACGCTTGTTTCTGGCAGTGTTCTTGTGTATTTTCTTTTGTAATTTTTGTAATTTTCTTTTTGTATACATGATGGCTTTAAAATGTGTATATTTTGTATGTGTTTCGTAGCCCTGAAGAAGTCCCATGAGGGATGAAACGCATTGCTATGGCTACATTCACAGGACGAGTTATGGCACTGTTCTAAAAACATTTGTGATATTTTCAGTTCTGAGTCGCTTGTGTTGCAAACATTATTGTGGGCTTTGTCCTATTCTGGTGTTTGCAGTGTCTTATCTCCAAAACTCATGCACCTATTTCATTTTCTATTTAACTGTATATTTACTAGTGTGATAAGTGCAATAATTGTTGTCTCAGCCTTCTCAATGCAAATCAGCAGTTCTAAATGTAATATGCAAATAATGCTTCCAATAAAACCATTACGTTTAGGTAAATGTTGCCACCTGTCCACATACAGGTTTATTTGTACAACTTTGCTTAAACCTAAAACTCCACCATTCCCACTGAAAACACAATCATCAAGTCCTGAGTCGTTACTACGAGTAAATGTTTTTAGAGTTGCTCTCTTCCACACACATCACATAAGCATTTGCAGAATCCTTGTTGCAAGCCCTGACAAAACACCCAGCTCCCCCACAACTAGACAATTTCTGATTAATAGCAGGTCACTTGTTATTAGCTAAATGATCAGTGATATGACATATATGACATCACATATAATCACTGTAATTGTTTACATTAATTTGTTTTTTGATTAGAATTAAAATGTTGCACTCTATGTCTGCTCTTATGTGTACTTGATTTTGAGTAAGTTGCTTGGCAAACTAATTTGTAATTTTTGCATTTTCAATGGCAGCCTTTGCACATCTTGCACTCAATTCAGATTTACGTATAATAGATGCAACTTCTGCCAATGGAGTGTCCCCCTGAGAGCATAATAATTGCTCTTGCACTGCGCTTCTGTAAGTATGCATGATTATTTGGACTCTAATAAAGTTATTGTGTAGGTTTCCGAATCTACAGTTTACTGCTGATTTATTAAGGGCTGAAACATAAACATGCACAGTTTCTCTCCCATTGCCAAAACAAAAATCTTTTTACTGCTACATAAACAGTGGGAGCAAAATAAGTATCAAGAGCAATTTTAAATATAGCTGTCTCCTCAGAACGTCTACTATTTTTCCATTTGGTTGTCCTGTTTTTGCCCTTCAGGGCTCAAGGGATGTAACAAAATTAATTTTTCCCTTTCCGGGTGTGATATTTCATGTTCAATTGTGGACATATATTTCAAGAAATACTCTTTCCATTCCTACTATTGCGTGAACTAAGTCTATAAGCTTAGATCAATTAGGTCGGACTTTCCCGGCTAAGGATGCCTGAACTTAGTACAGTACAACAACTCTTGAACGTGAAAGTGCAGGTTGCTGTAGCCCCACACAACTCTAATCAGCTCTCTGGTTGATGTGGGGTCAGTGTTTTCTAGGTTATTAACAGTCCCACAGACATTTCAGGGATGCAGTGGTTATTCACACCCAATTTCCATATTTAGAATATCACACACAAGCACTGTACTATATAAGAGACACTTTATGGTTAAAAGTGTTTATTTCATCATTCTAATTCTTTTGCCTAGCACATGAAAAGTAACCAGACAAAATATGTTTAATACAGCACTGAGGCACATGAACAACAATGAGATTGATATGAACATTTCTAACATAGTAAGAAATTAATTAATCAATCTAACACCCGAACATCTACTTCTATGCACTGCACTATGAGAGCATGGAGTAGATGAACTCTAGAGTTTCTTAGGAGACGACGTACTGCATACCTGTTCATAGCAAAGTGCCATGATTATCAGGAAGGCTAGGAGTGAGTGTTTGCTTGAAAGAAAACACACAACGGTTGTACGCAGCTGTTCTCCTCTTGGTGGGTTATCAACATTCAGTATGGCACTGGCGGCTGCTGCAGCACATCGATCTAGCAAGTTATGTCAGGAGAATCTCCGGCAGCATCTAGTTTGCAGGAATGTAGAATCTGGAATATGAAATGCAGTTTATGAGCCAGTGGTTAGTTGCAGCTGGTGTTTGATGGCTGAGGTTCTGATAAATATAGACTCTACTCGGTACTCACCTAAATCCTGTTACAGTTGGACATCCTTGTTATACTGGTGATGAGTATGGGATTGTTTTGTAGAGTGAGCACTTCAACATCAGAGAGGCACACTCTTGGCAGGTGGTTGCTATAAGCAGGGCATGGGAGTGGCAGTTGGTGGTAGGTCCCTGGAACTGAGGCGACAAAACTCTGGAGTGTTGGCTGCGTGGTCAGGAGCAGCAGAAACTGGCATAGTGATGGTGCGTTTTTTTCAAAAATGAACTGCGACGAGAGTTGTTGAGGGAACAGCTCTGAGTTATCCAGCTCTGAATCAATCAGCACCCTTTGGGCAATCCTTTTAAGTAGAACAAAGGTAGGTTTGCAAAGGTTAATGATATGCATACAGGAGTACGCGATAAAAAACAAAATGGTAATAAATGAATCAAAATCCAAAGTTATGGTTGTCTCAAAAAGCTTAAGAAGGAAGTACAACACAAAATGTTTCTTAGGTAAGAAAAATTTGGAGCAAATTAAAACCTATAGATACCTAGGAGTGGTTTTTGATGATAATGGTAACTTTAAACCCCAGAAATTGGACATCGCAAGGAAAGCAAACTCCCTAACAGGTGCATTTGGGACTATAAAAAAGTCTACCAGTAACTTAACTTATCAACCTCTACTTAAAGTCATATCTGCAAAATTGTTACACTCCCTAACCTACGGTAGTGAGGCGTTAAACGGAAAAGATGCAATAATAATAAACAAATCAGGAATTTCCTGTCTCAGACAGCAATAAATCTCCAAGCGAATGCCCTAATTGAAGATAATACAAAAAAGGTAAAAATAGGAGTGCTATATGGTCATATGTTAAGAACTAAGTCTGACGACTTAGCTCAACAAAATATCAAATGGGGCAATAAACTAGGGAGACAGGATATACGGATAGAAAATTCTCTTGAGATGGCTATGAATTTATTCATTTCGGCAAAGTTATCTGCATAGCATTATAAATCCATTTTTAACTTATACTACACACCGATAAGATCTCCAAAAGGCAGGGCGACACTATGGGGAAATGCTTTCGTTGTGGTTATTTATCTGCGGATAACCTTCATATTTTTTTTAGTTGCCCGAGACTAACAACTTTATTATCTCAGATTCAGAATTATCTTTCTGTCATCTTGGGTAGTTAAGTACAATTAAGTGCTACATAGATATTATTAGGTGTAGAAATGGGTGCATCAGTTCCAGATTTACTACAACAACATGTAAAACTAATATTTTTAGTGACAGCTGTATATCGGCTTGTAATAGCTTCCTGGTGGCTACAACAGGAACCGCCTTCTTTCGAATTATGGAGGGCCCGCTTCTTTGCAGTTCATAATATGGAGTATAGCTTATATGCCCTTAAAGGGCATAGGAAAAAGAAGCTTGGTCTAGAAATTTGGGGTAGAGTTACCAACCATTTGGAAGCTGCTAATTTACTGTTGGTCCTATTACTTATTTCTCTATTTTGAATGTACCGATATTAGTTGTATTAATGGACTTTCTTATTGTATGGTTAATTTTGATTATGCTCAAATACATGTTTTTGTATGTATTGTTATTGATCCACTATGTGTGCCTTATTTATCTAACTCCTGGTTTATGTATTTGTATTTCATGTTAGGTATTCTGTCAATTTTGATTCATTTTCTGGCTAATTCATGTAATTTGCAAAAATATTATAAAAAAAAAAAGAAATCTCAAAAAGTTTTCTATCTCTTTTTTGTCTACCTAAAAATGCTTCACAATCCCAAATTAGACTGGAATTCGGCCTGAATAACCAACTATATGCTTGAATGGGTAACATAATCAAAGTATGGAACAGAGTAAAAAATCATAAGGAGAATTTAATCTCACAGCTTTTATGGAAGGAAATAGAGGGCAATAACAAATCATCTGCTTGGAATTATCTTGATAAGGCTTTGGATAAATTTGGATTTAAGGGGATTTGGTATACTACTATTCCCCAGCAATCATTTAAAAAAATTGTGAACAAAACAACAGATCTCTGATCGCTGATAAGTGACAAAGAGTCCTTGGTTAAAAGGAAGCATGCTTGGTCCATAAAAAATGGTTAAAAAAAGAGCCCTCAACAATATTTGAATACAGTTTGGTCTTGGAAAAATAAAAATATATTCATGAAACCTACCCAGAGAGTCTCATGCTCTACCATGGAAAAAGCTCGAAAATAACATATCATGTCAGTTGTGTAACACAGGAGAAGAAAACATTTTACACCTACTGTGTCTTTGTCCAGAACTAAAACATGAAAGGCTACTATTGTTAAAAAGGTTATTTAACGAAAGAACAATAAGGACTTGCAGACAAGCATTGCTCAAGTGTCTTTGTCCAGATGATATACTCATTAACTCTGCTTTCTCAAAATTCTTAATATTTGCATGGAAAAAACTTGAATTTTTATAATATTAATTGTCATACTGATTATATTAACTTTTAAACATATGAATTTACCTACTCAAAACAGTTTTATAATTCACGTGTGTTATCGCTAAAGTTTATTGTTTCTTTTTTAAAGCAATTTTTTTACCGTATTTCCCTAATTGAAATGTTTATATTGTGTGTTCGCTCTTTGTAAAGATTTTAAATAATCAATCAATAAACAAAAAACACCCTTTGGGCAATTGCTTGCAGAAAACGCATGCAAGACAGAATGCGAGCAGACATATTGGACAATTGGGCACTGTGCAATTGGTAGGTAAACAGATACAACGAAACATGGACGAAAGACATGGGCAAATTCTACAAATATATGCACACAAGGCCACTTTGTTCAGTTGGGCACTGTGAAATTATTAGGAAATGGGTCGATACATGGTAGATAGGCGCATATCGTCACGTGTGAGTGGCCATTTCATGAAATTGTGCCCATCTCAATTATTTAACAGAAAATACCAGTATCAGAGTGTCATGTGCACTAATAATCACATTGGCTGTGTGGAAGGAGTGTTGAAGGAGTGTCGGTGCAGGAAATATAACAGAGCCTATCACAGTGACGGGTACACCTTCATGTTTATTTTAGAAGGAGTGCAAGTGCAGCAAATAAAAGGAAGCCTGTTGCAGTGACAGGCCCGCCTTTACATTGTAGTGTCATCAAAGCTTGTCGCCTTTAGGTTGATTGATTCCTGCAGTGACAGATACATCTCCTTCATTCTGTGTGTTTGAATAGATGGTGTCTCTACGAGAAAGGAACAGACACACCAGTGGAGTTTGTTTGACATTATGCTAGATGTACTTTCCTTGTTTGGTGAGGTAAACCTGGTTAAACCAAAGTCTGGTTGGTGTTGAAACTGTGGAACCATAGGGGTTTATTAGGATGGCGGACTTAAAACCACCCCGACCGCCATGGTAGCAGAAACCAACCATCCGCCGGTACCGCCGCAAAACCGGCAGTCCTATTAGGATCAACCACCCAAAAATCCTGACCGTGGTGGAACAAGGCCACGAAAAACCGCCGGTAGCGGGCGGAGCTGGTGAAAATCCATCTGCAGTGGTCGTATTCGTGGCGGAAACTCACTAAACCGCCGCCAGGCCAGCTGAGTCACCGCACGGAAAATTAGGAATCCCCTGATGTGACAGAGGTGCGCTCCGCTGTTCCCGACCGCCGCAATCGCAAACAGTGATGAATGGGAGAGCCGTAGGAAGGGTTGTTGCATACCCACCGCCGCGGACGCTCCGTGATAAATATGGTGGTCGACAAAAAAAACAATCACAAGGCCACCAAGTGCACACATTAAACTAGCTATGCCCCCAAAAAGACCTAACACACACCAATGACACACCCTCATGGCAACTTCAAAAATACAAATCCCAGGCCAACCCACACAACACACCTGACAGCAATACCCCATTTTGACACACCCACGTAGCTGGGTATAAACCCAGCCCCTTCCCTGACCAGAATCCTTTGCACTACTCCAGCCCTGAAGGAACCAAACCCTGCAGCACATTGGATAGGCAAAACACCACACATCTCATCAGCACCACACACACATCATACACACCACCCTCACAACTGCACCTCAAAACATTTGTACATCACACACCATGGCACAAAAGAAAATGCCCAAATTCACAGAGGGTGAGTGGTCAGTCATGGTAGATGAGATAATCAGAGTAGAACCACAATTATTTGGTCACCTGGTCCAACAGACACCATTATCCATCAGAGCACAGATGTGGGAATAGATAGCCAACAAGGTCAATGCAGTAGGTACCCCCCGCACTCCAAGCAGGAAATCATGAAGCGGTGGCATGACCTGAAGAGTGTGGTAAAACAGAAGAAGAGCAAGAACTGTCAGCTGGCTCAGATGACTGGTGGTGGCCCTCCCATTCCACCAAAAACATTCACTGAATAGGAGGAGCAGGTGCTTGCCATACCGCATCCAGAGAGTCTCACAGGAATAGCCGGGGGAGTGCAGGCTGGTAAGGACAAGCAAATGTATATCATAACACTGCTATGTACTGTTTTGCACAACCACAAAGCTACACCTACTAGGCCCAAGTACATCCATATGCACCACAATACCCAACACAGATCTCACAGATGTAACATCCATTCCATCTAAATCACCCCAAAGGTAGCCTGCAACATTTCCAGGGTTGCATCTCTACAGGCAGCCAGCACTACAACTCCCACCTGGCCCCCTGTTCCACCCCTGAGCAAGATGGAGCTCACCCCCCACCCAGAAGCATGTGGCAGCCGTTATATGGTTCACCGTCCCCTAACAGGTAGGTAGCCATCTTCCCAGGGAGGGCTGCTGGTGGGTAGGAGGCCTGCACTACAACTCCCACCAGCCTCCCTGACCCACCCATGAGCAGGATAGAGCCCACCCACCAAGCCAGAAGCACGTGGCAGACATCGTATTACAACAAACAAATTTACAGGTAGGTAGCCATCTTACCTGGGAGATGATTCAGAAAAGGGGGTGGTGATGAACAGAGTGTCTGAATTAAGCAGACCACTCTTACCCAGTCCAAAGATCAGGGCTTGATCCATCACCGTTTTTTAGCTCACTGCACCATCCCAGCTCAGAACCTGGCTACATGCAAATTAGTCTGTTCCTGTCCCAGTGCATGATGGGAACAGGGCAAACCAAACTACCAAGCCAATTCTTATACTGGGAAGTAAACAAGCTTCCGGGGACCGGTTTCTGGCATTTCAGCCGTCGTTGGCCCGGCGTGCTTGAATCCTGATGGTGCAATGAGCAAGGGACTCACATCTGAGTATACCCTTCCACGTTTATGGTGGACAAAAATGATTCAGAAAAGGGGGTGGTGATGAACAGAGTGTCTGAATTAAGCAGACCACTCTTACCCAGTCCAAAGATCCGGGCTTGATCCATCACTGTTTTTTAGCTCACTGCACCATTCCAGCACAGAACCTGGCTACATGCAAATTAGTCTGTTCCTGTCCCAGTGCATGATGGGAACAGGGCAAACCAAACTACCAAGCCAATTCTTATACTGGGAAGGAAACAAGCTTCCGGGGACCGGTTTCTGGCATTTCAGCCGTCGTCGGCCCGGCTTGCTTGAATCCTGATGGTGCAATGAGCAAGGGACTCACATCTGAGTATACCCTTCCACGCTATCAGGGCTTGATCCATCACCGTTATTTAGCTCACTGCACCATCCCAGCTCAGAACCTGGCTATATGCAAATTAGTCTGTCCCTGGCCCAGTGCATCATGGGAACAGGGCAGCCCACCCACCCAGCCAGAAGCACGAGGCAGACATCGTATTACAACAAACAAACTTACAGGTAGGTAGCCATCTTACCTGGGAGGGCTGCTGTTGGGTCGGATGCCTGCACTACAACTCCCACGAGGCCCCATGTCCTACCGCTGAGCAAGATGGAGCACACCCCCACCCAGAAGCATGTGGCAGCCATTGGACTACAACAAGCAAACTTACAGGTAGGTAGCCATCTTCCAAGGGAGGTTTGGGGGTGTGAGGCCTGCCCAACAACTCCCACCAGGCCCCCAGTCTCACCCCTGAGGAGGATGGAGCACTCAAACACAGCCATAAAGATGTGTCATAAAGTCCACCCCGATGTGATTACAGAACAGGTAAGTAGACAGTGCATGCTCCCCAGCATTCCTCTCAAAATGCATGTAGCCATATGACAACATCAGCCCTCCAATCGCACCAAAATTGACCCAGATACAATAACAAATTACAGTGTGCAGACAGCTAAGCGTATGTAACTGTCACACAAGTGTGACTCATCAAATCGCACGTTGAAGAAAATCAGGGCACAAACATGCACAGCACTGAATGCTAAGTTCCATGGGGCCTGAGCTTGAAGGACCAAGTGAAAACAAAGCAAGCACGGTCTGTAGAGCAAATACATCAAAGCACAGGACATGGCAAAGGAATGCATGGGATGACAATGGATAGTTCATGCGCAGATGTAACGCCTGCCAGGCAGAGTAATCAGCAAAGATGCTTCACATCAAGTCGTAGTGCCGCCAGTTGTCAGATGACATGTCCTCGTAATCACAAAATCTGCACGTGGGGCATGCTTCCCATTGTCATGTCACACCATTGAAAAATAATGTATGTACCTCCACACCATGTCATGAAGCACATTACTGTGCAGACATACAATGTGAAAACTAGTAAACAGTTTGTTGCATAACCTGGAAATAAGATACATTGAACACCAAGTTTGAGGGGTGCACGTCAATGACCATTTCCACTCTGTCCCACAGGTGACCAAGAACTGATTGCAGAGGAAGACAACACCAACCTGCAGAGCCAGTCTCCACCCACGGAACATGAACTCTCTGATGATGACTCCCTGGATTTCGAGGAGGCGGAGCAAGAAGCTGGCCCATCTGGCATGCCAGGGCACAACAGGGCCCAGGACCCCACTGTCCCCCCTGCCACCACATCAGCAACAACAACAACACTGATTCCTGCTGTTACGACCTGTGCGGCCTCCACCATCACCAGTGCTGCCTGCAACACTCTCCCTGCCCCAGAGGATGACCACCCTACCCCACCGAGGAGGCCAAGGAGAGTAGGCGGTGCGTACAGTGGTGAGGCAACAGATCTGTGACAGCAGGGCAGGTGGGAGGGCAAGGGGGAGTCAAAGACAACCGGACACTCGGACCGAAGCCCTGGACAACATCACCAGAGTCCTTGGGGCCTATGAACGGGCCCAGGGACAAATGGGTCAGGCTCAGGAGGATTCTTGTGAGCTCCGCCTGCTGCTGAGGTCCATCGACATCCGCATGGGACAAATCGTGGACCTCTTGGGCCAGCTACTGGCGGTTCTGAGGGACAGGCCTGCGGCACAGACAACACCTCCACCTCCCTCTGGTGGGCCAAAGGATGACAGTGACACATCCTCCCCTGCGGACACGGAGAGGGGAGACTCCTCAGACCCCAATGGCCCATAGCAGAGGCCCCCCCTACAAAACAACGGGGCCGTCCAAAGAAATCCCAGGGAGGATCCCATGGCAAAGCACCTGCCAAACGCCAGTCAGGGAGCTAGCCATGATAGCACCCCTCTTTCCTTGTATTGACTTTGTTGACTGTCCTTCCCCACACTGCCATGTTAATGGCATCAGTCTGTTGGACTGAGCCACCACATCAATGTGGTGACTACTCGATTGTCTCATATTCCATCACTGACAACTCAATGCTTCACTAATCACCTTTTTTAAATATTCACTCCCCTGTCACATGTACCCATTATAAATAAACACACCTTACACACCTATGTTGTTGTGTCTGCTCTGTGTTTATCACAGGATGTGCAATGTTCACCATGATCACAATGTACCATGAGCACGGATTGTTTGTAGGCAAGGAGAGGCTGAAGGGACCTAGGAAAACACAACAGAACATCATTCACTAGTCAGGTGGTGGCATCACAGCCTTAACACAACACTTGTCATCAAGGTACTCTAATCTGCACACATTACAATGAGCAACAGTACCGACATAGACATCCTGTAGCTGTGCATAACTACCCTGTCCCAGAAACATTGGCAGCCAGCACTGAGTCAACATCAGGCTGCAGTCACAAAGCCCACACAGACCTTTTCACCAACAACAACATCAGCAGACAAGGGCCCCGTTGTACATTGTCACTCATCTTCAAGTGAAGTAGAAGTTAATGAGCTGTTGACGCAGGTTGACACCTTCCT
The DNA here is from genome assembly GCF_964263255.1 of Lissotriton vulgaris. NCBI lineage: Eukaryota > Metazoa > Chordata > Amphibia > Caudata > Salamandridae > Lissotriton > Lissotriton vulgaris. Next base: position 1,405,217,097 of record NC_141685.1, on the reverse strand, counting down.
CCTCTCCAGTATCCTCGTCACTGGACTTGGGTTGGATTGCAGGCGGGGGCCTCGGCTGCTCATCAGCACCCAGGAGGAGAGGGATCTCACTGCGCAAGGCCAGATTGTGGAGCATGCAGCATGCAACTACAATCTGACACACCATTTTGGGAGAGTACTTCAGTGCACCTCGGGTCTAGTCCAGGCAGCAAAATCGCGACTTCAGGAGACCAAAACTACGCTCCACCACATGACGTGTCCTCCCATGGGCATCTTTGTAGCGGACATCACTTGGAGTCCTGGGATTCCTCAGTGGACTGAGCAACCAAGGACGGTTGGGATATGCAGAGTCAACTAGGTGTGAGTTATACAGACCAACTTTGTATTATAACTCTGGCAGAGGACAGCATGTCACACACACAGCATGCAACTTGACTGCATACTCCCCCACAATCTATGCATGCATCGGAAGCAGATTAGCCATCAGCTGTGGCACAATGCTGTTACGCATGATGTAAGAAGTCATGGGCCCAGCCAGGAAATTTGGCACAGACGTGGGAGATGATCATATCAACCTGGCACATCACTTGCACATTGATGAAATTGAAATGCTTCCTATTCCTGTAGATGTGCTCACGTACCTGTGGTGGAACTAGGCCAACATGTGTGCAGTAAATGGAACCAAAAACATTGGGGATATGCCCAAAGGCATAAGAATCTGCCTTCACAGCCGCTGTTGGACTTGGCCCTTCTGGCAGGTTCACACGTGAACTTTTTGCCTTTTAATGTTACATCATTATAGTGATTTCTGGTCTTTGCGCACTTTAGCACTGTGGCGCAGTGTGAAGTGCGTGCGCTCTCTGAGTGCGTGTGTGAAGTTGGCCTGCCCTCCCATATCAATGCATTGGAAATATGTGTGTCCATGGTAATTCCTGATGCGTGGGGAGTGCAAGGTTGAGTTTGGTATGTGCAAACTCATGAGGTTAAATGCTGCGCGATGATGTGTGCTGCGTTAATGTGTCTAGTGTGGAAGTGCCAGTTCTAGAAGTTGGCATGTCTGTGTAATAAAGGTGAAATGACTGTCTGGGTTGTAATTGGCTGGAGCTGGCTTGTGTGCCTGGCTCCAAGAGTCAGGATGGGTCTGACCCGGTGGTGAGTGGAGAGATCTGCATATTGATGGCAGGGAGGAGTGCACCGGGGACCTGAATAGGGCTGGGCTTTCCCTACACAATGCTGGTTCCACCCCCTGTGGTGCGACTGATGTCCCTAGCCTGGCCAGTGAATGGGGAGTGCTCCAGAACCAGCTGCGTCTGATTTTCCCCCACCCTGCACCCTAGAGACAAAGGGATTTGATGTATAAAAAGAGGCTGCGACCTCATGTTAAATGTTCTTGTGTTCCTACTTGAATCTACCAGGGGCGTGCTGCTGCTGGGGCCCAGGGAAAGGCCTGCCTCCCTGGACCCAGCCTAACCCCTGGATTGCTGATGGACTTTCTGCCTGGGGCCCCTGTTGCCTTGCCTTGGGGACTGGAGGACTTCATTATGTTCTATTCCTGGAACCCCTTTGGCCTTTCTTCCCAGCCTCCTGGACCTTTTGTAAGATGGGAGCGCTGGGCTCCTTTTCTTTGTGGCCCTGTCAGAGGAAACCCCCAGTGTAGGGATTCCCTCCCCCGTGGCCCCTTCATCGCATGTGCCCACCCTGCTTTATCATCCACTTCGGAGGGAGACTACCCCTCATTGCGCTCTTTTGAACTTATTTATTTCTTTTGCTGTTGCCCACCCCGCTATTTATAATTTACTGGAGGGTCCTACCCCTCTTTTCAGCTGAAATCACTGCCGCGGCCCTCGGGCCGAAAACAGGAAGTCAGGCACTGTAGTGCCTGACGTGGGGCGGGACTTCAGGTTTTGAAGGGAGGTCCCGCCCGCCGCCGCGCTCTGATTGGAGGCTGCCCGGAAGGAGATGGCGGCCTTGAGTCTCGAGGGTTCTACACTAAGTCCCGGTCCCAAAATGACCGGGTGAAGTAGGCGAGGCAGGGCTCCTATGAGTAGGGAAGCCCCGCGTTGTGCGGAGCAAGTCGTCTGCCGCAGGAGAAGCAGAACCGCCCGGAGGAGCCCCCGCCAGGAAGTCCAACCACGGGAAGTGAGAAAGGGCTCGGGGGCTCCGTGCAGGCGATTGATGGTGCCTGATTAAGGCACAGCGGTGCGTCCATGGTTAGAGCGGCCCCGTCTTGAAGAGGGCCGCTCCTGTAGGGGCCATAGTTGTTTAAAGGGGCCAGAGAGGCCCAGGTCTTTCCCCCATTTAACCCAGATTTAGGGCAGCCCCGGGGGCAGTGGGCCGCCCCACCGTTGTACCGAGCCATGCATGGCTTCAACAGGGGACAGCTTCTGTTTTCGAGCCCTGAGTGGGCCCACCAGCCCGCATGATTATTTCAGGAGTCAGAGGGCTCCAGGGCGCATGATTATTTTCAGAGCCTGCGGGCTCCCACGAGGCCCCAGTATCCCTTGAGCCTAGATGGCTCCAACCTGGGGCACATTTGTTTTCAGAGCCTAGAGGGCTCCAACGATGGGCAAGTGTTTATTTCTAGAGCCAGAGGGCTCCAACTCTTTGCACAGTTTTCCTCCTAAGGGCCAGTGAAGGCCCATGTCGCAGTTTTGAGTCTACAGCTGCCCAGCAAGTAGTGGGCAGCTGCACCGTTTAGGTTTTCCTTCCAAGGGACATGTCTTTGAACTCAGGAGTTAGTCGCACTCCTTCATCTCTATTTTGGCCTTTCCCAGCTGAGCAGCACTTAGTGCCAGCTGCAGCGTTTAGGCCCTGTTCTTGTCCTCAGCTGCCCAGCAAGTAGTGGGCAGCTGCTACGTTTAGATTTTGATGCAGTGGCGCAACCTGGACCTTGATGTGAGTTATGTGCTACATGTGATTTATGTACTAATGTTTTGGGTGTTAGGAAATGTACTGTGTGTAGCATGTTTTGCACACCCTGTGTTCTGATACCTCTAGACATGGCTTATGCATAGGAGGTTGGTTTACCTGTTTAGGTATGTTAGGGAAATTGTACTTTTCTGTGTGATTCACGCCCCTAGTGTACGGTTTTACTTAGGTGGTAAGGGTCTAATGTAGTTAGACTGGTGGGATACTGTGCATGATGGATTTCATTGCGCACACTGTTGCAAGTGCAGTAATTATCAGTGTTCACTGACTGTACGTTCTATGACCTATTGTTACTTGTATGTTTTAGTTCACTTTTACCAAGTTCACTTCGTGATGGTCCTGACAGTGGTCCACGTGGCCCTGTCAGGTGTACATAATCCCAGTTGGCACAATGTACATCCTGTGATTCTGATTCTGATGTGTTGTGATAATACAAAGGCTATTGTTGATATAGCCTTGTGTGGAGTTCCTTTTGTGGGGGGCCTTGAATTTTGTTGCTGGTGGGTGCGTGCGCAAATGCTTTACACATTGTCTCCGGGATAAGCCTGACTGCTCGTGCCAAGCTACCAAGGGGGTGAGCAGGGGTTATTTTTGGCAGGTGACTTCCATGCCCTGACGTAGAGTGGCGGTTTCTGCCTGGCTTTGGCGCAAGCCTTAGCCAACCAGAAATCCCAATTTCTAACAGCTGCCAATTCACGCCTCCTGGGGAAATGGATGTATCTGTCCTTGTAGATCATCATTGCGGACAGGACATCACTTAGCACCATGCTGAACATAGATTGCGACATCCCACCTGCGCTGGACACGTCTAATGGGATGATCCAGTAGCAAAAAAATGCAGTGCCGCCATCACCTTAGACGTTGGTGTGAAAGCAGTCAGATATGTTCTGCGATGCCGTAGGTGGTGCTCCAACAGAGCACATAGGTCTTGTAGTGTGGGTCGATCCAGACAGAAATTCCGTATGACCTTCTCATTCTCCATGTCTGCCAGCACTGTGAAAGGACGATGCACATTTGGTCGCCTCCTAGGTCCGATGAAAGGGGAAACATGTCAATGCAATCCACCATGCTATGTGTCCAACATCTTAAGTTGTGAATGGCACAACGTCAACAATGACTGTCATCGCAGTTCAGCTTACAGTACAGCTTACATATAGGGACACCTTCAGCAAAACTAGTTGTGCACTGGGGACACATCAACACAATGAGCACAGTCTGTATGTTAGCAACACGTATGTGCATGAGCCAAGCAAAGTAGACAGTGACATATGCACAATGCGTAGTCAGACATTCATCACTGTGAGTTGCTCTGCCATGTCACACATTGACATGTGTTCCTATTGGAGAGTCCATCACAACACTGTTCTGTGTACTTTCCCAGCAATATCACAAGTGACATGTGAGGGGGTACATGCCAATGTGTACAATCATATGCCCAAACATGGCATGTGTAGTCAGCAGTGGGGTAAATGTTACATTGGGATTGTGTGCACAATCTTGGGCCATTAATCATGTGGCCACTGTGCACTGTTGAGAACTGCCCATTGGCCATTGACACAGCATGATGTGTCCATAGGTTTTGTCAAAGTGCTCCGCCACCCAAATCACAGTCATTCTTAGGAATGTATAGCACCCATATCGCTGTAGCGACCGCCTGGCCCCAGCAGTGTGTCACTGCCAAATCCACACTCGCGGTAGTTATAGATATATACTCTTGGTTAAATGACGGGTGGTATGCTCCGCCATCCAAATCACGGTCATTCTTTGCAATGTATGGCACTGATATCGCGGTAGCACCCACCTGGCCCCAGCAGTGTGTCACTGCCAATGCCAAAGCCACACTGGTGGTAGTGATAGATATATACTCATGGTCAAATGGCGGTTGGAATGCTCCGCCACCCAAATCATGGTCATTCTTTGCAATGTATGGCACCCATATTGCAGTAGCGACCGCCTGGCCCCAGCGGTGTGTCACTGCCAATGCCAAAGCCACACTCGCAGTAGTGATAGATATATACTCATGGTCAAATGGTGGTTGACATGCTCCACCACCCAAATCATGGTCATTCTTAGCAATGTATAGCACCCATATTGCAGTAGCGACCGCCTGGCCCCAGCGGTCTGTCACTGCCAATGCCAAAGCCACACTCGCAGTAGTGATAGATATATACTCATGGTCAAATGGTGGTTGACATGCTCCACCACCCAAATCATGGTCATTCTTTGCAATGTATGGCACCCATATTGCAGTAGCGACCGCCTGGCCCCAGCGGTGTGTCACTGCCAATGCCAAAGCCACACTCGCAGTAGTGATAGATATATACTCATGGTCAAATGGCGGTTGGCATGCTCCACCACCCAAATCATGGTCATTCTTAGCAATGTATAGCACCCATATTGCAGTAGCGACCACCTGGCCCCTGCAGTGTGTCACTGCCAATTCCCAAGCCCTTACAGCCAATGGGAACCGCAATCGCGGTAGCCTAATGCAATTTTGAAAATCGCGGAAGACATGCTCTGCCACCGCGTAGCCGGTCATTGGATGCATTCGAAAATAGGTGACCTGGAACACCAATTGCAGCAGCTTAGAATCACTGAAACAACCCAGGGGGCTATATATGTGTGGGAGAGAGCCTCACATTTCCACTGCTTCCAGACTCTGCTGCCTGACACTCTTCCTTCACCACCAACTGCTGCTGATCCTGTCTCCTGGACCCAGCCACTGCTGCCTGACACTCCTCACCAAAGACTGCTGCTGATCCAGTCTCCAGACACTGCTGCCTGACACCCCTCACCACCAACTGCTGCTGCTCCTGTCTCCAGACACTGCTGCCTGACACCTCTCACCACCAACTGCTGCTGCTCCAGTCTCCAGACACTGCTGCCTGATACCCCTCACCACCAACTGCTGCTGCTCCTGTCTCCAGACACTGCTGCCTGACACCTCTCACCACCAACTGCTGCTGCTCCAGTCTCCAGACACTGCTGCCTGACACCTCTCACCACCAACTGCTGCTGCTCCAGTCTCCAGACACTGCTGCCTGATACCACTCACCACCAACTGCTGCTGCTCCAGTCTCCAGACACTGCTGCCTGACACCCCTCACCACCAACTGCTGCTGCTCCTGTCTCCAGACACTGCTGCCTGACACCTCTCACCACCAACTGCTGCTTCTCCAGTCTACAGACACTGCTGCCTGACACCCCTCACTACCAACTGCTGCTGCTCCTGTCTCCTGGACCCAGTGATGTCGAGGACTGAGAAGATCAGAGCTTGTCCCTTCACCACTGAGGAGCTGGAGGTTCTGGTGGGTGAGGTCCTCACACAGTTTGGGAGGCTATATGGTGCTCCAGATGTCATGGTAAGTGTTTCAGAGTGGAAGTGAGAGTGCACGCATGAAGTTGATCTGCTGCAGTATGTGCCTGAGAGTGTGGGGTTGTGTCATACACTGCCTAGCATGGTGACTTCAGGGGAAAGGGGTGTATAGCCTATTTTTCACGTTTCACTGGCTGCACATCAGAATGGGAGGGGCATGCATTCTTTTTTCAGCCATACAGTGACACAGCAGGTTGGTTAAGCTGGAGTCAGGACAGAAATTGCCTGTGTAAATGGATGTGTGGGTCCATGATGTTCTTCACAGGCTCGTCTGTGACATTACCAAGGGTTGTTGTCCAGAGGGTACTGATGGAAGTGTGTCTGACTCGGAATTGCCATCATCTATGGGTCAACACTATGAACAGGGCTTAAATGCCAGAGTGTGACACTCTTGGTGGAAATTCACGTATGACACAGCAGATTCTAGCACTTTTGTACAGAGCCCCTTCCATTTTCTTCGGCATGTGTACTGCTCACATATGTAGGCACTGTTTACGCTCTCATATTGTCCCAGCATGTGACTTTTCTGATGCCCCACATTGGTCCTCAGTGGGAGCCCACCTGGCCTGCACCGTCACTGCCCAATCTGACAAGGACACATCATTGAATGTACAGAGTGAAACATATGGGTTGTCTGCTATACTATCCATCAAAGAGCGATCTCAGCCCTTTAGATTGCACATGACAGACCTTGTGAGAAGTGTGTGAGAGTGTAAGATCATATCCCCAAATGTGACCTCCATGACACAGTGAGCCATTCACAGGGCAAGGACATTGAGCGCTGCGCCGTGTTGGACACAATAAGTCTGCCCCGAAACATATTTGCTAATGTAATTTATGTCTTGCTCAACCAAAAACTGGATAGCAGATGCGAGGCCCCTACACATAGCTTTCAGTGCTGGCATCATGCATGTGTTTGAGATGGGCAGGTACTGGGTCCACCCTCACAGCTGCAATGCATTTTTGTATGATCCGCCCCTGCTTATGTACTATGTGAGATGCTGTATTGTCTCTGCTAGACATAGCTGTGAAGTAGTGCTGAGTTAGTATAATGCTCCTGTACTGAGAGGTAGTGGTACATAATCCTGTGTCACTGATTTTTCCCCCTCTTGTCTCCCATGCCTGCAGCTCGAATCCACCAGCATAAGGCCGTGTGGAGGGCCATTGCATGCCAGGTGCGGGCTCTGGGTGTCTCCAACCGACGGCGCACACACTATCACAAGAGGTGGGATGACATCTACCGGATGAGCAAAAACGTGAAAGAGATGATGCTGGGGCTGGAAGGTTGAATAAAGCAATACAAAAGGGGATGATGGACGGAGCGTTTGAGCAAATCAAACACTCACCCCCAGTCAACTGATCTGGGTTTAATCCATCACCATTCTTTTGCTCACTCAGCCACCCCAGTTCAGACATGGCAATATAAAAATCAGTGTGACCGTGTGCCTCATGGGAACAGTCCAGTCCGAACTGCCAAGCCATGTCTTCACTGGACCGGAAACAAGCATCCTGGGACCGGTTTCGGATTCATAATCCTCATCAGCCAGGCTATCTTGAATCCAGTGGCCAAGTGAGCAAGGGACTCACGTCTGAGCATACCCTGCCAATTTAGGGCGAACAAAGCAATACAAAATGGGATGATGGACGGAGCGTTTGAGCAAATCAAACACTCACCCCCAGTCAACTGATCTGGGTTTAATCCATCACCACTCTTTTGCTCACTCAGCCACTCCAGTTCAGACATGGCCATATGCAAATCAGTCTGACCCTGTGCCTCATGGGAACAGTCCAGCCCGAACTGCCAAGCCATGTCTTCATTGAACTGGAAACAAGCATCCTGGGACCGGTTTCGGATTCATAATCCTCATCAGCCAGGCTATCTTGAATCCAGTGGCCAAGTGAGCAAGGGACTCACGTCTGAGCATACCCTGCCAACTTAGGGCTAACAAAGCAATACAAAAGGGAATGATGGACGGAGCGTTTGAGCAAATCAAACACTCACCCCCAGTCAACTGATCTGGGTTTAATCCATCACGATCCTTTTGCTCACTCAGCCACCCCAGTTCAGACATGGCCATATGCAAATCAGTCTGACCCTGTGCCCCAACACGCTGGGGCTGGAAGGTTGGTGCGCCGGAGCATGACACCACGAATGACCGGAATCTTAGCTGTGACACAGCCTGAGCTGGATGCACGTTTGAAGGAGCATCGGCAGCAAGCTGTGGTGAGTATTCTGTGACAGGTGACTTTGGTTGTGAGTGACTGCATGTGTTCCAAGCCTGGGCCAGTGCTGAGCTCTGTGATGTTCCTAGTGTGATGCAATGGCTTGTAAGTGGCCTCTGTTTTGGGTGCAGTTGTCATGCATTTTCCCTACCTGTACTTTCTCATTTCATTGATGTTATGGCCCTTGACATTGCATTCCGAGTTGTGGCCTTCTGGCATTGTCTACGTTGGTGTAGTCAGTGACATCCCATGGAAGGGAACCACAGTGTGCCTCATCTGAGTGTGCTTACTTCATTGTGTGTAGTGCCTGACCTTAGAATTTCGAGGACTATACATCTGACAACAATGTGCAACTGTAGTTGTGCCCCAAAGTACAACATGGTGGATGGCATGAGCTCATGGCCATTGTGGACTGATATTTTGGATATTTGGAATCTGTATCTGTGTTGTCCTCTTCTGCTGCCTCCAGATGTGACTGTGGCAACATATTGGGAGGTACATATTTTCCTCCCTCAGGGACGGGCAGGCTATTGTGCTGTGTGGTCATCACATGGTTCACTTATGCCAAGTTTGCATGATAACACGCAAAATTAGAATTGAGGTAGCACAATGTTTTTGCACAGGGCGGTGTGCCAAATGGGGATATCATCATCTTGTTTAGTGCTTTGCTTGCATATGATGTTTGTGTTAATGCCACTGAACTGACCCTACGTCTCTGTCTCTTGCAGCATCTACCGTGGGCACAGAAGGACAGGGGATGGACACCAGTGGTGAGGCATCACGCAAGACTGCTACACAAGAGCACACTGACACTGATGTGACCAGCACCTCGGAGGGGGACAGGAGTATGCTTGAGGAATCACAGCCAGAGACACCAACCTCAACGTCATCTGACGCCAGCGGTGACACCTCAATGTTGGCAGGCACAGGGAGCGGGAACTCTGCCTCCTCTTCCACCACACAGCGTCCAGTGTCCACCCACCCAGCTACTTCCACTAGTGCTGCACGTGCATGCATCAGTAAGAAGGGAAGAGTGTCCTTCACCCCAGGCACCGCTGCCCCTGTCTCTCATGCTGCCATCAGTGTTGAGGCTGTGGACCTTTTGTGCCAGCTGTGTGTGGGTCAGACAACTCTTCCCCAATGCCTTCCTAGACCACGACAAAAAGTTGCCACAGGTAGTTGCCTTCATGGAGGGCATTCATATGTGGGTGGGCTACACCGGATTGTCCAGTCTTTGTCCTCCACAGTGACGGCAGCCACTTAGATGTCACAGGCTCAGAGTCCAGCTCCAGTATCTTTGGCCACACCTCTGCCAGTGCCTACACCTGACGAAAGTGACCACACCCCAATGACCTCAGGCCCAAGATACAGAACACACAGCACACAACAGCAGCAGCCCAAGCGGGCAAGAGCGCAGACACCATCCCCCTAAATATCCAAGTACACCCCAGAGTGCAAAGGCAAAAGCCCTTCAGCAGACACTCAGGGGCATAAAGCCGAGAAGCAGGTCTCAGGCTCACATGTCTCAGAGGCATCCCCAGCCAAGGACTCTCCTGTTCCAAAAGCATCTTACAAAGAAAAGCAGACAGTTGCAGTGCATGCTGAGAAGCTGGTGCCCGCTAAGAGTCCACATAAAAAGATAAAAAGAGCTCCAAGGCAGATTCACCCACAACCTCAACTCCCATCCACACCCTGTAAAGCAGGGTAAGGAGGGCACTGCAGGGGGTTCACCTAATAAACAGGGGATGGAGGGACAGCGGTAAGGCCAGGCCAAGCATACTGCTGGATCTAGCATGTCCCCAGAGGGAGGGCCACTGGCTGCACCTGATGCAGCTTTGATGGAGAGTGTGCCTGTTGTGGCCGCCCCCCTCGCACTCCTACCAAGACAGGAAAGCCATTTCGACTCCCCAAGAAGTGGAAAGGCACCCCTCCACATTCTCCCACCCATACTGTATCGCACATCAGCATGTCTTGTACTGTCCTCATACCTACACTCATTCTTGCTTCACCTTCCTTTCACTCTACACCGCACTCTGTCCTGTCACTTATCCTAATGTTTTTTGCTCGCCATGCCTATCTCTGTACCCCGCAATAAGTTTTCTTACATTAAAGCACATACATACCATACTTTTAATATTTCCCCAAATCCTCTCTGCCACCTAATGGTCCTTAACCTTCAGAATGCTCCGTATTGCTATAACACAAAAGTGTCCATAAAACTCCACCATGAACATTCATCGCAGCATATGAAACAACAAGAGAGTAAGGGTATGTCTAAGAACACTCTTTTACCCCTTCTGAAATGTATAATAATCAACAGAAGAGTGTCAAAGTAAGTTATATAACAAGGAACAAGACTCAAAACTCATTGATGTCAAATAGACAGGAAAGAAAATACCACCGTCTAGAGAAACAGAAATTAAGTCAAGAAATAAGGTGCATGTGCTCAGTGAAGAAAAAGAACCCTCAGGCACTGCCTGTAAAGGTCAGTAGCCAATTGTCTTCATTGGGTCCAAAAAAGTAGGAAAAACGAAATAGTGATAAGGAAGTGCTTTAAAAAGAGCGTGGGCTACTCATCACACATTAAATTTTATTAAGAGGGTAGCTCTAACTCTAGTAAAAACAGTGAATTTATCGCAGCACTCAGCCCTTTTGCTCTTAAACAGTAACCTAGGCAACTCCCTTACAACGCCTCCAATCTAACAGCCAACTCTTGCTCTTTCCCAACTTGCTCACACGCTTCAAACTGCCACTCTAATTAACTACACAAATGTATCAAATACTTAGCAACAATATTCTAGCTCAACTATCTCCATGCGAAAGCTTTCATTGTAACAGCAGCAAGGGAGCCGTCAATTTGCATTATCTTTATTAAAGTAAAAAAACGTTTGTATGTAGGAGCTTGAAACTATACAAATGGGTAGTAAGTCGTTTTCGATGTCTCCTGCCACGTAAAGATATGCACACGCTCTACCTTTGCTTCCACTGTTTGCTTACTCCCTTTTTATGTTTTGTAAATTCCTCGTGTTTTATTATGTACAGCATGGTATTAAATTTCCCTTTTAGGTCTCGCTAAGAATGCAGCGCATGTGCTGCTTCGCTAGCGAGTCTCTATTGTTGCCGCTTTCTGTCCCGAAGGGAGACAGGAGGTGGCACACACAACCATAACGACACACACACACAACCACACACAAACACACACACAAACACACACAACCACAAACACACACAACCATGAACATACACAACCCCACACACACACAACCACAACCACACAACCACAAACAAAACCACACACACAACCACACACAACCACACACACACAACCACATCCATACAACCACACACACAACCACACCAATACAACCACGCCCATACAACCACACACATACAAACATACACATACAACGACACACACACAACCACAGCGTCAGTGCACACTTTCACCAGACACAGTCACCATCAGTCGTCAGTGCACGCTTTCACCGGGCACAGACACCGCCAGCCGTCAGTGCACGCTTTCACCGGGCACAAACGCCACCAGCCGTCAGTGCACGCTTTCACCAGGCACACACCACCAGCCGTCAGTGCATGCTTTCACCAGGCACACACACACCAACAGCCGTCAGTGCACGCTTTCACCAGGCACACACACACCACCAGCCATCAGTGCACGCTTTCACCAGGCACACACACCACCAGCTGTCAGTGCACGCTTCCAGCAGTTACACACACCACCTGCCATCAGTGCACAATATCTACAGGCACACACACCACCAGCCATTAGTACACACATCAATTGTTAACGCATCCACAATTAACTATTGTATCAATCGCAGTATGGAGCACTTAATTTTTAAACATATTTATCTAATGCACAGCATGCCACCATTGCTACAAAAATAAATACACATTTGTTTGTCCTACAATTTATAGACTTTTGTTGGTAATTGATGTTGCAATATTTATCAATGCCAATAGCTCAAACTTAATTACTGCGAGACCTATTGCATTGCAAATGCTTGTTATTTTAGCTACCTTACCTACAAGGCTTAATGGATGGCAAAACAACGTTGTAAAAGGGAAATGAGCTCCTACTCTAGCCCTACAATTCTCTAGGTGGGCATCAAGCCTGAGGAATGAGTAAAAGAAGTGGGGTATGGGAGACCCTACCCATGATTAGGGTCCAAGGGCTGCAGTACTGTCCTCACTTCCCTATCTAAAGAGAAGAATGTAGTTTACCAGTGAGCGAAGGCCTCACCTCCTCACCAAAGTCATGCAATCTATAGTAATTTTCATAAAGTTAATTAAAAAATATCAGCTGAGCACTTTTTTTAAGCAAACATAAATGCCAGTAACGAAAGACTCTCTGAAGTAAATCCATGACCCAGCTAATTCTTTTGTTGTGATCTTTGAAAGTCGGCTGTTTCTAGGTTCGAGAGGAGATATGATCTAATTTCAGGAGAAGATACGGATATATGCTCTGTAGATCCCTATTCGTGTTCATGTAAGGACTCTGCACTAGGTTCCCTCTGACCTCTTCTGCCCGTCTCAAACAATTCCTTTAACAACATCACATGATAACTCATGCTGACCTGCTGAGGCATGCAGCGTTTAGTCCAACAGTTCTCCTGTCATACTGCTACACTCTTACATCTTTACCTTAAAGAGTGTGACTGTACTAGCTCACCTGCGTGTCACACTCCTTCTCCAAACATCACCTCAATACTGTAAACCATCAGGTGTTATAATCTAGTTCTGATTGTTCTTTTTACTGACTCCACTGAATAGCGTTCCTTCTGGATATCAGTGAAGCTGTCTTCCTTAAATCTCTTTTTTTTTTTTAAAGTTGAAGCGGCACAGCCTTAGATTGGAGGTATCATCACAAACACTATTTCTCCTACACTTCCCTCTTGAATGAGTGACTATACCCATTTTGGGGGTCTGCTGTTAGCCACGTCCTTTTGATTTTACTAAAATAAGCTATATACCATACATACTTGAAAGGGCTTTCAGCCAGCCTTCTTCATCCATTGGTCTGTTGTTCACATTTTAATTACAGCCATTACAGCATACCGCATACGACAGTTGGTCATCCCACTACAGCCGTTGATTAAATTCACAGCGATTGACGGTATTCTGCTCTTTCATAAGAAGCACATTCACACATAAAGTAGTTCCCTAATTCCAGAGGCTACTATTGCAATGTATACTTTTTCAGTCTCCAAAAATATTTTTGCTTTTAGGCAATTTTTATTGGTAGGGTCTGGCGGCTCAATCGACAATACAATCTAGCGAAAGCAATGACAAAACAAAATAAGCATTTGCAAATCCACAATCCGGGGGGGGTGCAAAAGTAAGTCCCATTGGCTTTGCCAGTGCTTGTTGTCTCTTGGATCTTCTTCAGACTTGTATTGTGCAACTTCTAGGATAGTTTTATCCTCTTACTTAACTGGTTGATGGTTGCAATAGTTTAGTACGTTTCTAAGGTATGCTAGTGAAATGGCTTTCATCAGTCACCTCTCACCACCTTTAGGAAAATGTAATTGATCAGGAGCTTCAAATGCATCGCGTTGGCCGTAAATATCTTATGCCTGACATAAAACCTACATACAATGACTATGTATTTATTTCCTAACTACGAGCTCCGCGCGTTTTTTAGTTCCACAGCAGTGTGCCTTACTACCCATTCACTTACAAACTCACTCAATCTTTTCTCTTCTTAGGAAAGGGAAAATGACAAAGTCCTGCTGCCTGCCTCACGGTGAGCACAACTTTCCCAAGTTCCTGTTGTCCGATACCTATTAATACCATGTAACATGAAAACACAGGCATCGAAAGCCTTTTGACTACTACATACACTGGAGACAATCAAAGAGTTGGCTAAGAACCACTCACCGCCCATCTTATTTGATATTTTTACTTTCAGCCATGTCTGAGCTATGTAGGCCTGACACCAATGTCTTCCAATTCCCAGATGGTAAGGTTAACAGATGCCTCCATGTCATCAGGGAAACCATGATCAATTTCTGGGCTTTCCATTTTCAAACCATTGTTTTCAGGTATGTAAGTCCAATTAGTTCAGTAAACATGAATCAGGAATACATCTCCCACAATGCAATAGAATGTTAAAGGAAAACTCAGATACGGAAAAGAGTGCCCATAATGACAATGAAAGGTGCACATTTAGGTGAGATGTTCTCACTTTAAGTAGGGTTGTGCAAGGCGGGCTGTCTTGTCATTTTTCCACTGTTAATCAAAATAACTGTCTACAATTTGGCAAACATCTTTATGCAAATCTAAACCTGCATTGGAAGGAGTTACACAGTAGTAACAGCACTTGGATATCTACTGTGTATACACAGCAAACAGTAACATTTTCAGTGAAACGTGTACCTGGTGTAGAAACTACAGTGAGAGTTGTTATTCTACTGAGACTGTACCACGAGCTAGTAATGGTCACTGTGAGGGGTAATTTAATTAGCCATTTCCGTGTTTTTAGGTCTCGCCCTGGAATTCGCATCCGAAGGATGCGTCCAGGGCAGAGACGTATAGCTATCTGACACGGGGGAATGGGAGGACAAGAAACTGTCACGAGCTTTAGCAGGCAGGTTTGGCTGCGCGAACGCGCACGTTCCGTCCTGCGCCGCGCCGTGCACTTCCCTCCCATACTCCCAGCAAGTCAGCCTAACGCGCATGCATGCACACGCATTTACACTTACACGGACACGCAGGCACCCAGACAGGCAACCCCCCCACAGTCATACACACACACACACACACGCATACACACAGACTCCAAGACACATACACACACACGCACGCTCACACACATACACAGCCCGCCGCCGCACGCGCGCGCGCACACACACATGCCCCCCCGCCCTCGCAGCCCAGCAACAAGGCGAAGCCCCACTCAACGGCTTCCTCAGCTCTCACCGGCAGCAGGACTCTTCCTCCCTTCTTCGGCACCGGGGCGCAGGGTAGGCTCCTGCCTGCTCCGGTGCTCAAAACAATCGCGGCTCTTCCGTGGGAGGCGGGGTAGGCTCCCGCCCTCCTACTTCCTGTTTCCGGTTGTCCCGCCCGGCCTGCCTGACTTCCTGGTCGCAGGCCGGCGGCGGACTGCAGCACGCGCCATGCTTGTTCCAAGGAGAGGCCGGCGGCTTGAGCAGGGGGATGGGCAGTTTGGTGTTTACGTGGTATAGGGAGGTGAGAGCCCAGCAGGAGGACGACAACTTGTAGTTTGTTCTCATTTCATTATATTTAATTAGTGTTCTGTGTATTTGTCAGCCTTTTTAAGACTTTCCAGTGCGGACCTCCAGCGCTGTTACGATTCATTGGATGATTAACTTGAACGTTCTCCGCCTTAGTTCCTGAAAACGCCAGGGGCACGTTTTACTTTTCCTTTCACCTCGTTGAAGGTATTAGTTACAGAACGCATCCATCCATTCAGCAGGCAGGATGGTCTTTAGGGGAACCTCCAGCGCCCTTTATATAGAACAAAACTAGAAATTCCCGTTGGTGTATTTGGCTCATCTTTCGTCCCTCTTTTATCAGTGCTCCGTCTCACTCGCTTTCTCTTTTCTAGCGCCAGCCAGACAGCAGATGTCCGCCTGCTCGAGGTTTTTTTGGTTGCTGATTGTATCGCACGCTAATCTTTGAAAAGAAGTATGGTGACTCCTTGCAGCAGACAAATGCCACATAACAGACACCCCACACTTACCACGTACTGGCGCCCCTTGAACTCACATGCCACCTCTACACTCACACATTAAGCGCGCATAGCCACCCCCCTCCCAAGTTGAGGACACCCACGCTCACTTTAGTGCCTGGATGTAGATTTTTCGGCGGGGATACGGAGGGTGGGTGAGGGTTTTCAGTGGGTTTATGTGTTGCAATAGCAGTCTGTTACGGTGTGCCTAACCCCCTGTAATAATGTCACATTATTGAATGTGAGAACATCAGATATCTCATTTACTTGACGGTCCTTCCGCTGTGAGTCAAACACTCGCTATAACGTAGCGACGCGGCAGATAGACGTGCAGGAGCGATGCATTAACTCTTCGCGTGGCGCAGTGGTGGGAGCGTCTTGAAAAGTTTTAGGTGTGCATTTGTACGTCACGAGTTCTAATCCTGGCGAGGCTGAGAAATTGTGTTGAAGTATATTGCATGATGATCTTGATATACACCTTTTTTCATGTTGTATTGGATTATGTTACCGGCCTTTGTGTAGCGCTACAGGCATGATTATAAAGTGCCTTGAGACAATTTACTATAGAAGAAGCTGGAGTGCATTTGTGCAACAAAGACATTCTTCGGTGGTTTACCCTAGCCTTAATGCTTGTCCTTTGCTGCTGCCAATTCATCACATTTAACAAAAAATGGAGAATGTATGAGCTTTTAATGCTTTCCAAGCATAGTTTCAAGAGTCTTTGTGATAAAATAGCAAGACATTGTATTTTGTATTATCAGACTTTAACGTTCTCTATCCTCATTTAAGCCTTTTTGTGATTTGTGTGGGCTGCTTTGTTTTGTATTTCTTATGGTAGGGTTTGCACTTGTTTTGGACTTCTTTTCAAGGGGGAGTGTGCACAGGAGTGTTTTGGATTTCACACCTGGCAGCACGAATGGCGAGGTGAGAGCAAGTCCTGGTGACTGTGCATTTAGGGCGCTAGCCTAGGCCTGTGGCCAGTAAAGAACTGTAGTCTGTGTCGCCCCTCACTCTATCTATCTATCTATCTATCTATCTATCTATCTATCTATCTATCTATCTATCTATCTATCTATCTATCTATCTATCTATCTATCTATCTATCTATCTATCGCCCTCACTCTATCTATCTATCTATCTATCGCCCTCACTCTATCTATCTATCTATCTATCGCCCTCACTCTATCTATCTATCGCCCTCACTCTAACTATCTATCTATCTATCTATCTATCTATCTATCTATCTATCTATCTATCTATCTATCTATCTATCTATCTATCTATCTATCTATCTATCTATCGCCCTCACTCTATCTATCTATCTATCTATCGCCCTCACTCTATCTATCTATCGCCCTCACTCTATCTATCTATCTATCTATCTATCTATCTATCTATCTATCTATCTATCTATCTATCTATCTATCTATCTATCTATCTATCTATCTATCTATCTATCTATCTATCTATCTATCTATCTATCTATCTATCTATCTATCTATCTATCTATCGCCCTCACTCTATCTATCGCCCTTACTCTATCTATCTGTCTATCTATCTATCGCCCTTATTCTATCTATCGCCCTTACTCTATCTATCTATCTATCTATCTATCTATCTATCTATCTATCTATCTATCTATCGCCCTTACTCTATCTGTCTGTCTATCTATCGCCCTTACTCTATCTGTCTGTCTATCTATCTATCGCCCTTACTCCATCTGTCTGTCTATCTATCTATCGCCCTTACTCTATCTGTCTGTCTATCTATCTATCGCCCTTACTCTATCTGTCTGTCTGTCTATCTATCGCCCTTACTCTATCTATCGCATCACCACAGCATCACTCAGGAGCACCACAACATCACTATACGCTACCACAGCATCACTGAACACCACAGCATCACTCGTCGCCACCACAACATCACTCGGCGCCACCACAGCATCAATCTGCAACCATTCAACAATAAGTGCTTCAAATATGTTCTCTCAATGTTTCAAGCTTTATTACAAATGTCACAAAAAGATGTTAATATTTCACTTCTGTTGTTGGATTTTCATCACAATAAAATACATTGAACATAATCTTCACAAAAATTATTTACAAAAAGCTATTGCCATTATAAATTACAATAGCTTTTATTTAAATATTAATTATTAAAAAAATAAAAGCCATTGTTATTTGTAATATCAATACATCTAAGTCACGTAACTACAACACATATTTCATTACAAATGCTATAGGTGTCACATTTCCAAAAGTTAAAACTATTGGCATTGTAAATGACAAAGCTATTAATTTAGCTATTTTCAAAACCAACACATAAATGAAAAATTTGTCATTTACAATATCAATAGCTCAAACTTTCCTAATGCGAGACCTATTGCATTGCAAATGCTTGTTCTCATTTGGGAGGTATGATCCCCTCTCTAGTCTCCCCTCACTCTATTGTGTCTATTCTTACAGCTCACCCTCTTCGCTAGTTCCACACATAAGCGCCTGTGTAATGAGGTGCAGACACCAGGAAGGGGAGACTGCTGGCAGACTACCAGGCGTTGCCATGGCAGCAGACCTCCGAGCTGAAAATGCAGGTTGGGGATTTTACGGCAAGAGGGGGGAGGGGCGCTGAACAGACACAATGACTTGGGAAACGAATACACAATATGTTGGAGTCTCGTAGGTACCCAAGGCAAAGTAAGCTTTCTCCATATTACAAAGCAGAAGTGTAAATTCTGGTTATAAAATATGTTGTGTTTGTCAAGAAATCACACAAAAAGAAGCAAGCACCCAGGATGAATCTGAGTGAGGCACTACCTGGGGTGATTTAATAGACATTTCCATGCTTATTACCTACTTCTGTAAAAGGTGACACATGTATAAAGGGCAATTATTAAAAAGTCATGCATGTCATTCTTACATGCTGTTATTTTTTCCATGCTGCCTCTTCATTAAAACTGCATTATTTCCCCTTTCTGGATGGTCCTGGTTTTTGGTTGGTGTGGGGAAAAGTGCATGGCGATCACCAATTTAGCCTCTGATTTTTTTTTCATGAATTGGATTATTTACATACTCCCTCGGACAAACATACATCAAATGGATCACACAAAAATTCATGTTCTGCTCTATTCTTTTATTTGGTTCCAGCGCAGCAAACACCTGAGGGCAATTTAGTCTCTGATTTTTTTTTCATGAATTGGATTGTTTACATACTCCCTCGGAAAAACATTCTTCAACTGGATCACACAAAAAGTCATGTTCTGCTCCATTCTTTTATTTGGTTCCAGCGCAGCAAATACCTGAGGGCTTCCTGGCGCTCTAGAATAAATATTGGCAAATGAACAGTAGTTATCTGCATATAGGCTGGCTTTAAGAATTTCCTATATTTCATATGATCTGTTTGCATCTGCATAGAAGCTGGCAGAGTATTCCATGCTAGAACAACCTGGAAGGAAACAGCTTCACCTCCTTCACTTACCTTCTTGATGAAGTGAACAAGAAGATCCAAGGATAAAACTAGTGCCCATAAAGGATGACTGGCAGGAAATCAATTCGCTCCTAGCAAAAAAATGAATGAGTCTGATACAAAGACTTGTGAATCAAATAAATGTGTAAAATCGCTTCTTAACAGGACAGGGTTGTCCAGTTGGTATGGATAGGTCAAGGTCTGCAGTATTCTAGTAATCGAATTGCGAGCATCAAAAGGCTTTCATAATACTCATCTAATTGGTAACGGAAAAGAAATTCCAAAACGCACCATGACAGAATAAAAATTATTTGGAAAAAGTCTTCACCCGAGATACCATAGGTAGTTATCTGGCGCACTTTCTTCTATCTCGATACTGTAGTATAGTCATTTATTAGATTGCACCACTGGGCATATGGACACTTGTAGACTGAAAATGTATCAAAGGAGCTAACTTCAGCACAATATTCCCATTGCAGCTAAAAGCATTTACCTCTGCGATAACGACAGAGTGGATGGTGTCCAAACCATGACGGTTTATTAGCAGATTTTGTCAAAGTTACAAGTTAATCAATCAGTAACTCAAGTTAACATAGCATATATATTTATGTGGGTTTCAACAAGTTGATTCCTTAGTGACAGCGCTCTCTGTCGTCCGGTGCAGACTCTGGGTGGGTGGAATCCAGCCCAAATGCCATATCAATAGAATAAAGGGAAGTCGCACTCCAAATATACTTGTTAAGGGTTTTATTCACTACCACCAATGCTTTTCACCACAAGGGCTTATTCACAGTTGGAGAAGTCTGTGGTTTTAACACAAGCATTAATATATAATTATTTACAATGAGTGACATGTCACTCAGACCATTGACACATATAGCAGACATCAAAGTAATAGGATTCTGAACTCACAAACTTTACCCAATGACAACATCATATATAAAACAGGACTGAGCAGGAATATGGAACGGAAATATTGTAAAACATTATAAATACTTGTAAATAATTATATATTACAGCATGTGTTGAAACTACATATCCCACAATGCCTCATAATGGGCAAAAGTGGTAAAGAGTATAAATTACAATGGTAGACAGACTTTCCCAACCGTGAACAAGCCCTTATGGTGAAACGCGTTGGTGGTAGTGGTTGTGGTGAATAAAACCCTTATCAAATATCTTTGAAGTGCGACTTCCCTTTGTTCTATTGAGATATATATATGTGTGTGTGTGTATATATATATATTTTTGCACATTTTTGCACTTTATTTCAGATGAGACTGGTTCTATGTATTTTGAGAGTGTGATTTTACATCTGTTTAGCTTTTATGGGATCGCTTTTTCTTGTACTGGTTGATGCCATCATGAGCCATAGTGATTGCTCTAATTCTTTGATTAACTGATTCATTAAGTCCATATATGGGTCAGCTATATACCGAATATCCTTTTAAACATATATTTAGTCGTTAATCTTCTATTTTTACTTACATATGAATTGGGTCCTTTTGTTAGCATGTCTAATAATACTACCTGGATGCCAATTGATATATCTCATTTGGGATATTTTAATAATTTTGCACTTGTACTTTATCAACTAGGTAGTATGCTGTACAAATTCAAGGACTGAAGATAAACCTTGCACTTGCACTTTATATGTATGTATGATTTGTCGATTTTTATGTTTTGATGTTTTTTTACATCATAATCAATGAATTAGCAGGTATTTTATTCAGAATGTATCCAGTACTGTATTTTCCGTATTTGCACATATTAATGTTCCTTTCACATCTAGAAATTCGAGAATTAGTTAATAAGCTATTGGTCCACTTTGTAACAATATGGAATCTTCGATACTGTTGAAATTCTAGTTGTTTTGATCAGTCTGTCTTATATTTTCACTGCTATCACGCTTGTTTTTAATGTTGTTTGTGCACTTTCTTGTATTTTTCATATTTATTGAGTTTCCTGATCACGAGACGCATCATGTGATCAAGCTCATGTGATGCGAGCAAAACACTTCAGGGCAGGCACTATGCCTGGTTATTCTGTGGAAATTATGCCAGAATAAATTTCACTGCATCTGTACATCGCAATGTTAGTGTGATTATTTTCGGAGCACAACGAGGTCCTTGCCTGGGTTTCCTGAAAGAGAACATCATGTCAGGTTTTGGAGTTTGATATATATATATATATATATATATATATATATATATATATATATATATATATATATATACACACGATCATGCAATCTAAATTTTAAATTATGAAAAAGATGCAAAATATAACAAGATACAAAACAGAAAATAGATTGCTTTCATAAAGGAACTTTTCTAATCTAAACAAAGTATCAGAAGTGGCAATGGGGAAATTATGACGAAGGTGTCAGCATCTGTTGACTCAAGTTAAGGTTCAAGGGAAATAGGCACATGTGTTCGAGCATTAAGCTCAACACCACAAGTATGGGAAACCAGTAAAGTTTGGGAAAGATCTTCCCTCAGTGAAGTCAGGCCAGGATCTGCTAAACTATACTAAGAAGAGACACACAATTAAATACAGTTAATGGTTCTGGAAGCTTCGTCCCTCCAACCGCCTCTGGTTGTACCAATCGGGGTACTGCATTTCCTGGGAGCAGGTAAACTCCCCACTTTCCCATCACTGAACAAAGAAGCACACAGCTGCATGGCCATAGAAATAGCAATGGTTCAATCTGCCGATACAGGAGGCCCTCTCACATCCTCCACACACTACATGTCCATAGCCACGTTCCACTTACTAAACTATAATCTATTAAATTTTCATTGTAAACAAAAGCCTATTCTAACTAATAAAGTAGAAAGGATACCTGGAATCGGAAGAAAACATGGGAACATCTCAAGAAGAAATTTTTATTCAGAAAATAAAAAAGCACTTTGAGAAACTCTGGTCAGACATAAAGCCTAGCCGCAGTCAGACTAACGTTAAGAGAGAAAAGGGCAGTCAATTAATACAGTTAGCATAAGCAATACATCAATTATATAAGGGATAAAGTACCCCCGGCATATATTAAAAGGATATTTCAAGTCACCGAGGAGTTCTATAACCATATAGAAGAACAAGGCAGACAGCAATGGTTGAATGCCAAGCTCATTTATAAGGTTATGGAATTCTGAAGTGACTTTCAATATCCTTATCATGCTTGCTAGGGGTACTTTATCCCACATAATTCAAGGTCACAACATCGCCTTTCCCACAAACCACTTAAAACCTTGATGCGTAGCTTTCCACCATACGAAAGAGAAAGCATGTTTGCAAACATGAACAATAAAAATAAAACCTCCAGTGCAAAATGAAACACATCAAAAACATATTAGATATTTATGGTAGATATTAAAAACAGTTCGACACAAGTCATTAAAAAAAAAGTTGCAATAACTCGGAATCTAAGGAGGGCAAAAATATAAACATATTCTCTGTGCTTGTCATTGTAAGCTATTAAAATAAAGCAGAAGAAAGAAAAGCAACATTCTGTTTTCGTTGCTTTAAAAAGCTGCTTCAATTATGCTCCGTGACCTGTCCTGCCTTTCACCTCGGCTTCTGGCAGCAGGCATTGTGACATCAAAACTCGACTGTAATAACTTATAATATTTGAGTTCTGGCATATTTTCTTTATAATCTGAGACCCGGTCCGCCACAAGTCACCGATTATAAGGAAATCAGAGCCTGCTGTTTATACAGGAATTACAGAACCCCATGTATTACAACTTGATTATTTAAAAGTGGCTTCCACTACGAGTAAATATAGCCATTTGCTAACATTATGAGTAATACATATGCACACTGATTAATATTTTAGTAAACAGATTAATATTTTGTTGCATAAAAGTATGGAGCACTAAATTACACTTCTCCAGTAGGTTAAAGTTCCCTTTGATTCTTAAATTCTTAACAAACTTTACCAAAGCTGGAGGGAGCCAACCAGCACTTTGTAACAGAAAGAGATACCTCATTGGATGGAGCCAAGATTTTGGACTAAATTTCATTCCGTTGAAGTGTGAGATAACATTCCCATGATTGGAAGGTAGGTTTAAAAGTTGTGTTCATTGCAGAATATTCTGTGTTGTGCCCCTCCCCGGGTGATTACCTTTACAAATGGTAAAGAATAGAAAATGTCCTAGCTTTCCTAACGGAAAGTTTCAATTCATTTTCAGATTGATTGGAAAGTCCAGACTTACAAATTAAAGACACTACAGCTCTCACTCTCTCGGCACCCTTAAGGTTCACCAAGGTGCTATGGCCGGCCATAGAGAGCCTAAAGGCCCGAAGGGTACGTCCCATTGTGTACCTTGACAATATCAATTTTGCTGGACCAGTGCCAGAAGAAACTATCAGAACTATCAGAGGGGATCCATGCTTTTTGAGACATTGAAGTGGCCAGGGTCCCTATGCCTCTTCTGTTAATTGTGCTTCTCTCTATCCTTGCGAAAAAGCAATGTGAAGGCCGTATACCCTGCACATGTATGCAAAGGATAAAATGTAAATCATTTACATTTTCACAGATGCTGATAGGTTTCCAATGGAGCACATTATATGTGGTTAGAGCACTGGCAGCTCAGTCGTCATCTGCTACTGTGTGGGGAGAAAGACAATTGATAATAAAAATTATATTGACCATCAAACAAGGCCAGTTTGACAATGAAAGTAACAACAAAGAGGTTTTACTCAAAACCACTGAAAGTACTGAAAATCTAAAACTCCAGGTAGGGGGAGAAAAGAGCTTACCCCCCATCGCTGACATAAAGATCCTATTAAATGAGGGAGGCCGAACTGTAAATATGAATAAAAAGGAGGATGTTAACATGGAGGAAGGGACAGAGGCGACGCTCACCAGAGCCCCCTATATAAACTCAGATATAAACGGGGGACTGGTGAAAGAGAGTAACCAGATCATAAGGCCGCTGATATCCCAACACACAGAACTAAAAGGTAGACAGGCAATGGGGACGCATGTAACACAAACATCTACCTCGACTGGGCCTTATTGCGGAATCAGAACGGACAGTAGACCTGAACCCGGAAAAGACCCCGGGAATTGAGCTAGCAAGGATGATCCACACCTCGACTCACCTAGGGAGTCGATTCCCAGCGCGGTACAAGCTTGCAAACAGCTGCTTTTCATTCCAAAATACGAAACTCAGGGGATGCATGACATTCTCAACAGGGGCAACATATTTAAATTCTTCGTCAAAATTCAAGGGCTACAACACCTAACTACAGCAGACCTACTCTCAGTCAAATTCTGCAAGCAAGAACAGAACAACATACTGGAACAAACACTGACAACATGGTGAACAGAAGAGATTGTACAGTTAATACTATCCTCTAGGGAAAGGTTTGACTCATAGGGTATAAGGCTCTCCAGACCGGTAAAACCACGTTACCCAAGCCCGCTCGAGGAACCATTGGCGACGAAGGGTAACAAGGAAAATTCGCCAAAAATAACTGAGCAGGCCTTTTCAGTATTATGGAATGCAAGGGGGAATAACCCACCACCGGCAAGCTATCCTCCGACCAACCCAGTCAAACAAGCAAATACTAAAGACGACACCGACTTCTTGCGGTGACTAACTGGCACATTGAACAAACAGAAAGATAACTGACCATTCCAAAAACCATCAAAGGAAAATAATTGGGAAACCTTCCATTTACTATCTTGGAACATAGCCGGGGCAAGGAAATGGCTGGAAGATGGTCTGCCTTTCCACAACTGGGCAGCGTGCGACATCATTGCCCTTCAAGAAACATGGGCACTAGAGGCCCTACCACTTGTTGGGCACATACATTTTAACATTCCAGCAAGGAAAATTTTGAAATATGGTCGACCAAAAGGGGGACTATCAGTCTATATCTCACGGACATCAACATCAAAATAGGGGGAAATAGCCCTGCATGGGCCAAACACGCAACTAATAAAGCTGTCGCTACCTGGTAGAGCGACTCCGGTACTATTAGTTAACTCCTATGTACCTCCAAAAGGCAAAAGAGAAACAAGCCCAGCTGGATCATCTAGTATCCACGATTAGGGATATTCGAAACAACAACCCCACTTGGGAAGTCATCCTAACAGGCGACTTCAACTCAAACCTAATCCATAAACCAGAGGAGGATGAGAAGTTAGCAGCAGACAACGAATTCTGGAACGTTCCACCACAAAATCAGCTCAAAATAGAGCGTTACGATCCAATCGGTCAACAACTAGTAACATCCGTGGAATTTCTTGGACTGCGATTCCTTAACGGGAGAACTCCAGGGGACAATCCGCCACAGCACACTTATCTAGGAACTTCGACCACCTCAAGGCTCGACTACACAGCAGTCTCACTGCCACTACTGCCCCTAGTCCATCAATTTTCAATTGAATTCACACCAAAAAGTGATCACTCGTATCAGCATACCTATTTCAACTTAAAACTCAACAAACATTGTAATACCAAGCTAGTTGGAGAGAGTTCCTTCTCCACCAACCTGAAACGATTAAATGGAACAACGGCTAACATTGAGGAGTTGCAGATAAAAGTGCAGAGACTGAAAACGGGGAGTCAGACAACTAAAGGCAATCAGATACAAAAATGGGAGAATTTCGCCGAAATGCTAACAACAATCATGCCCACTCCAAAAATAAAAATTCACGGCCTTCAACTTACAAAATCCCACTGCCAAAAAACTTGGCAAAGCTCAAAATAGAAATTAGAAGAAATGCTAGAGCATTAAAAAATATAACAACGTCATCAAAAGACTGGGTTCAAAGACAAAATCTTAAAAGAGAGTATAAAAAGAAAATGTGGGAATATAAAAGATCCCTGAAGGATGATTTCTGGGCAAAATTACTCTGCACTGCAAAGAGCACCAACTCAAATGCATTCTGGAAGATCATCAACGGTCTAAACCATCCTCTAAACCCAATACCATCAAATGTACAAGAAGCAGACTGGGCGGCATTATTAACACAGAGATTCTCGGACGCAACACAAGACCCTCCCAACACACGAGCAGAGCAACAAAACAATAACAAAAGAGTCAAATATAGCAAAGTGAGTTCCATAATTAGTGGCGTAGAAAAAATGCCCTGTACAAAAGCAGAATCCCTGAACGAAGAAAGCAGTGCAACACAGTTGTCAGATGGGGACCAAAGGACAGCAAGGCACTTTAGAGAAGAGGCTCAATTTTCAGAGGACAACGAGATAGCAGAGATGCCCAGACGCACAGGTTTCCGCGACGAGGACATAAGAAGAATTTTAAGGAAATCTTGCGGCAGTGGAGCGCCAGGACCGAATGGCATCCCTCCGATAGTTTTCAAAGACGACCCGGACTACTGGAGTGGAAACCTAAAAAACTATTCGATGAAGTAGAAAACGAAAACCAAATTCCATCAAGCTGACAAGGCTCAATAATTTCACCTATCTTCAAAGGAGGAGATAGAACATCTCCAGCAAATTACAGATTGATCGCCCTCCTAGATGTGGAGGCGAAGTACTTTGCATCCCTGCTCCTTGAAGACCTGACAAGCTGGTCTGACGCCACAAAGAGAATCCCGTTGAATCAAACAGGCTTCAGGAAGGGGTGCGGGACAATGACAAACGTCCTGTCACTCTCAGTGGTAGACGACAAATATCTACGAAGGAAACAGCCCCTCCATCTCTGCTTTATTGACTTAAAGGCGGCCTTCGATAGCGTAGACCGTAGCATCCTATGGAGGAAATTGCGCAGATTGGAATATCCCGGAAAAAACATTGAGAGGAATTCTACTTCTTTACTCCAACACATGGATGGAAGTAAAATTGGGGAATGGAACACGGCTCTCAAGGAAAATCAACACCAACAAAGGCCTCAAGCAAGGCTGTGTACTAGCCCTGCATCGCTTCAATCTCTTTATGGCAGACCTAGCTTCGAGCCTAAATAACATCTTATCCCACCCCCCAAAACTTGGCTCCTTATCTCTAACTCATTTATCATACGCGGACGACGTCGTATTGATGAGCTTAACCAAGATTGGCCTCCAAAGATCGCTAGAGGGGCTAGCAAAATTTATAAGTAATAACAATCTGGAGATAAATACAAAAAAAAGCAAAACAATGCTCTTCACTAGACGACGTACACTAAGCCAACGCGTCCAACTAGAGGGAAAAAACATAGAAGCTGTGTCCACCTATAAGTACTTGGGCTTTTATTTTGACAATCGACACAATCACCAGCATCAAT
Source organism: Lissotriton vulgaris (assembly GCF_964263255.1). Classification (NCBI taxonomy): domain Eukaryota; kingdom Metazoa; phylum Chordata; class Amphibia; order Caudata; family Salamandridae; genus Lissotriton; species Lissotriton vulgaris. The sequence continues at coordinate 1,405,189,180 of NC_141685.1, read as the reverse complement.
AAACGTACATCGCCCAGAGAGCAAATGCACTTTTATTTGCCTTCATGTCTCTAGTAAAAAAGCTAACGGGGCCAACATACAAACCTCTATTGGCAATATGAAAAGCCAAAGTGCTTCCTACGCTTTCCTACGGCAGTGTAGCCCTTCACTGGAAAGACGCAGATCTGCTGAACAAAATACAGACGGCTATGTACAAATCCACTTTCCAAATTCACCTGGCAGCTTCACCAGCTCAGCCGAGGTTAGAATTCGGGGTAATAAACAAAATAGTGGGAAGTAAGTACGCAACAATAAAGTATTGGTACAGCCTGAAACAGAACACATCTGCTTCAGAATTGCATAAAGCCCTGTGGGACGAAATAAAAACAGACGCAACGTCTCCATACAACCAGTTTCTCGAGAAGGCCTTAACTGACACCGGGACAAAAAACCTTTGGGAAATTAACCTGCCTTACCCAGCTTTTAGGCAAGCCATAAATAGGTCAATAAAATTCCATTCACTCGTAACTGACAAGGCTACTTTCAGTTCAAGAAAACATGCCTGGATGGTTATATCCAAATACAAAACACTTACTGCAGCCCCATACCTAACAATCACATTTCCGGCCCCTAGAAAACAAAAGCTAATGGCGCGCGCTACATCTGGGAAAACTTCCCTCTACCATGTACTAGCCAATTTGGGAGCATGACGGACCCAAAACTTGTAGACTATGTGGTTGCAGCAAGGAGGACTTCATTCATCTCGTTTGCATTTGTCCGAATTTGGCCCACGCTCGAGCCACCTTCCTAAAAAAGGCCATGAATGAACGAGGCATCAGAGCGTGCAGATCGGCAATTATGGCAGTCCTAAACCCAACAGACACCCGCCTGAACTGCCTATTAATAAAGTTCCTGCTGGTTCATGCTCAAGCATTGAAATACAACCTGGTACCCTGTCTGAATAAGGGACACATGTCGGCGGCCTCCGTGGAAGAGGGCTCTCTTGAACCTAATAAAGGCCCTCTTGAACTTAACAAAGAATAGTACCAGAACTCTTGGAACCATATTTTATATGTGTTAACAATAGTTTATTGACTGTTTCTTTCTTTTAACTTGTATATTATGTACACCAAAATGCTCATATTTTTAAAAAAAGTTTTTTTGCACTAGACTCAGAATGTTTTAGGATCAAACGAAAGAGAATGCGGTTAAACATTAAGAGCCTTGATCCCAGTACTTGATTTTACAAAATGTATTTAATTAACTGAAACAATAAAACGTTTTCAATTTTAATATTGACCTGTTGTAGTTTTAACTAAGGAGACATCTATCTGCATAGTGAGGGTTTAGTATTTAGAGGACCCTTACCTCAGTGACCGTCAAAGTTTTTAGGCTGAGCCCCCCTTGAGTAAAAGTAATTTTAGCAGCACGACCAAGAGACATAAACAGCTAAAATTTTTCACATTCAACAACAAATATTGTGAACATAACAAGCAAGTTATACATTTAACATTTGCACTCTCAAATATTTGTCAATGGAAAGCTCAGATTGAGTTCCCATTTTCACATCAGCAAATCCTCATTTCATCTGTGCCTGGGAGTGAGCAATTAGACAGATGCTGTCTTCAGTGTGTAAACTGCATTGTTTCTAGTTAGTGAGTAGTGGTTGTAGGTAGAATAAAGCAAGACCTATTTGAGGGTCAAACCCTCAAATTATTGGTAAAAAAGACCATCTTCCAGCTGTGCCCTTCGATTATATTTGGGCAGCCATGCCATAATGTAATGTAATGTAAGGAGTATTTATATAGCGCAGTGCCACCCAACGGTTATCCTGGGGCTTAGATTACCAAAAAACACTGTGTGTAACTGAACAGAATAGGGTACATTTTATAGTTTTCAATTCCTTCCAGAAATGTGACAATGTGTTCATTTGTCTGAGCTCAATAGGCAACGTATTCCAGAGTCTGGAAGCTGTGAAGCTAAATGATCTGCCACCCATTCAGACTTTATTGACGTGGGAGCTGCAAACCAAGCTGGCAGAGGAGGAACGCAGGCTTCTAGCAGGAGAATACCATAACAATTTCCTCTGTAACAGCTTAGGCCCAGTTTTATGTGCTGCCCTATAAACAATGCAGAGTGCCTTAAACTGGACTCTTTGCGCAATGGGCAGCCAATGTCGATCTTTTAGGGCAAGTGAAGCTGAAGCTCTGCGTGGTCGATTTAACGCAAGCTTAGCCGCAATAATCTGTACCCTTTGCAATTTTTTTTATCAGGGAGGCTGGAGCTCCTAGGAGAAGTGCATTGCAATAATCGACTCTGCTCAGAATAATACTCCTTACCACTAGAGGTCTAACTGGGGCAGGTAAAAAATTAAGTATTTTTCAAAGAGCTCGAAGCAGGTGCTCACAGTTTTATTTACTTGAGAGTCCAGTCGTAGATTACTGTCTATAAGCACTCCTAGGTTACGCACTGTCTTAACAGGCAGTGGAGGATTATTAACAGAGACTGGCCAGAAATCTACTGGGAGAGGTTGAGGGATTTTACCTGCAGCACAGCAGAGTACTTCCGTCTTGTCCCCATTAACTTGCAGTGAATTATCTCTCAGCCAGTCCACTGTTTTTCTCATGCAGCTATGATATTTCTCCAGAGGAATTGCATTGTTGCCCTCGAAAGAGAAGACGAGCTGAGTGTCGTCCAGATAATTTATGACATCAATGCCAAAGGATTTTATAAGTGAGATAAATGGGCATAGATAGAGATTAAAAAGGACTGGGCTGATCGCTGAGCCTTGTGGAACCCCGTGCTTGATGCATCTATTCCGAGATATGAATGGCGTCAAGGTCACTGTCTGCTGCCAGTTTGAAAGATAAGACTGCAGCCAGTCCAGTGCCCTGCCCACGACACCCATCTCCTCCAGTCTCTTGATCAAAATCAAATGATTGACCGTACCGAATGCGGCCGACATGTCAAGCAGCACTAAAATGGCTGCATGACCACTGTCAGCCCGCATTCTCAGGTCATCCAGGACTGCCACCAAGGCAGTTTCCGTGCCATGTCCTGGCCGAAACCCAAACTGGACTTCATCCAGCAAATCATTATCTTCTGCAAATTTTGAAAGAGGCTTGCTCACTACTCTTTCTAAGATCATGATTGGATAGGGTAGCAGGGAAATGGGTCTGTAATTAGAAGGACACTGAGGGTCAAGCGTAGCCTTCTTTAATAAAGGGGAGACAACTGCCTTTTTCCAGCAGTCCAGCACTATGCCATTAGTTAGGGACTGGGGGTACAAAAGGGGGTGGTGATGGACGGAGCATCTGAACCAATCAAACACTCACACCCAGTCAAAAGATCTGGGTTTGATCCATCACCGTTCTTTAGCCCACTCTGCCACCCCAGTTCAGACACGGCTATATGCAAATCAGTCTGACCCTGTGCCTCATGTGAACAGTCCAGCCCGAACTGCCAAGCCATGCCTTCCCTGGACCGGAAACAATCTTCCGAGGACCAGTTTCTGGCATTCCAGCCGTCTTCAGCCCGGCTTGCTTGAATCCAGTGGCAAAGTGAGCAAGGGACTCACGTCTGAGCATAGCCTGCCACACTTATGGCGGCCAAAAGCGGTACAAAAGGGGGTGGTGATGGACAGAGCATCTGAACCAATCAAACACTCACACCCAGTCAAAAGATCTGGGTTTGATCCATCCCCGTTCTTTAGCCCACTCTGCCACCCCAGTTCAGACACGGCTATATGCAAATCAGTCTGACCCTGTGCCTCATGGGAACAGTCCAGCCCGAACCGCCAAGCCATGCCTTCCCTGGACCAGAAACAAGCTTCCGAGGACCGGTTTCTGGAATTCCAGCCGTCTTCAGCCCGGCTTGCTTGAATCCAGTGGCAAAGTGAGCAAGGGACTCACGTCTGAGCATACCCTGCCACACTGATGGCGGCCAAAAGCGGTACAAAAGGGGGTGGTGATGGACGGAGCATCTGAACCAATCAAACACTCACACCCAGTCAAAAGATCTGGGTTTGATCCATCACCGTTCTTTAGCCCACTCTGCCACCCCAGTTCAGACACGGCTATATGCAAATCAGTCTGACCCTGTGCCTCATGGGAACTATCCAGCCCGAACTGTAAAGCCATGCCTTCCCTGGACCGGAAACAAGCTTCCAAGGACCGGTTTCTGGCATTCCAGCCATCTTCAGCCCAGCTTGCTTGAATCCAGTGGCAAAGTAAGCAAGGGACTCACGTCTGAGCATACCCTGCCACACTTATAGCGGCCAAAAGCGGTACAAAAGAGGGTGGGGATCGACGGAGCATCTGAGCCAATCAAACACTCACACCCAGTCAAAAGATCTGGGTTTGATCCATCACCGTTCTTTAGCCCACTCTGCCACCCCAGTTCAGACACGGATATATGCAAATCAGTCTGACCCTGTGCCTCATGGAAACAGTCCAGCCCGAACTGCCAAGCCATGCCTTCCCTGGACCGGAAACAAGCTTCCGAGGACCGGTTTCTGGCATTCCAGCCGTCTTCAGCCCGGCTTCCTTGAATCCAGTGGCAAAGTGAGCAAGGGACTCACGTCTGAGCATACCCTGCCACACTTATGACGGCCAAAAGCGGTACAAAAGGGGGTGGTGATGGACGGAGCATCTGAACCAATCAAACACTCACACCCAGTCAAAAGATCTGGGTTTGATCCATCACCGTTCTTTAGCCCACTCTGCCACCCAGTTCAGACACCACCATCCACCATCCATCACCACCCCGTTTTGTACCGCTTTTGGTATGAACCAAACACCATAAGACATATTGGGGTGAGCATATATAGGCTGAGAAAGTGTCAGGAGTACCTCAAATTTATCAAAGTTTTCCGCACCCAGTTCCTTCTTACTGATTGGTGTATATTATTACCACATAGATCATGAAAAAGGGAAAGGAAATTAGTAGTGCGCAATGACAAGCCTCGAACCTTAGCCTGTACAGTCAGGAGTAATGAATATGACACAGGTTCTCAAAAGGTCTCTTACCAAAAGATCTGAACCACTGGGAAACACGTGGATCTTCTTGCCTTAAGTTAAGAAGCATCAGAAAATTGAAACACCTAAAAGGAGTATTAAATGATATTTCAAATGTTGTTTCAAATATTTAGCTCAGCAGTTTACCAGCATCCAAAATAGACTGCCATAAGCTTCAACTTGATAAATTTGATCATTCAGGGGCCGATGTTTAAGTCTTCTAATTAGAGCATTTACAACATGAGTTTGAGTATTCTAGCACACTAAGGAGCTGGTTGTGTATAATAACTGTGAACAACCACAATTGCCTGGTGTAATGTACTTTTAGAAAAGTGTTTTTAAGACCAAATATTCCTGCGTGGTTTTTGTGCAGTTGCATCTACATCCATGGACGGAGTAAAGGGCCTCTCTTTTGACAACCAACTATGGATTCATTGAATAATTGATTATCTTTTTTCTTTTATTTAGAAGTGACTATTTTGTGTGGACCATGGAATCATGGTATTTATATACCAACCTGAACTCACGCTGTAAATGCTCTAATTAGAACACTTACACATTTCAATCTTATCTACCCCCTCAATCTACTCCACTCCAATCTACACATCTCCCCCACTACATTCTTCTCCACTCCAATCTGCCCCACTCTACACTATTACAATCTACCTCACTCCACTGTACCCCAATCTACCTCTCTCCACTGTACCCCAATCTACCCCTCTCCACTCTACCTCAATCTACCCCTCTCCACTCTACCTCAATCTACTCCTCTCCACTCCACTCCACCACATTCCACTACGTTTTAGCCATGATGAACAGCAGCAACACTGGTGTACCACATGGCTAAAACACATTGGACAAAAGCTCTTGCATAGGCGAGACCTATTGGCTTTTCTAATGCTTGTTAAAAGTTAATTTTCCTAAATATTTATTACGAATCCAACTTCACTGGTAAACTGCATGTTTAGTAAATATAAAAAATAGGGGTTGGGTCATTCATGTAGCTTATCCCAAACCCAAGTTAGCAGAAACAGTATTATATTCTGAATGTTAGCTTTTCTTATAAGGACGGCGACAGTCCTTCACAGTGAACATAGCTTTTGTGGGCCAGTCACTGCAGGCACATACCAAAACAAAATTCTTGCATTTACCACATTTAAATAATAGGTACCCAACCTTGAGGGCTTCAAGTCAGAACTATGGGCAAGGTATTGGCAAGAAAATTAGACCCCTCACTTTGAACAAAAGCTCTGATGGCACCAAACAAGTGAGGCAAGTGAGCTGCCCTAGAAGAGCACCCTTGTTTTTTTCATCCAAGCATCTAAACATTCTTCCTTTTGTCCTTCCATCCACCCGCAGATATCCACCATTTCACCTTTACATTCTGTCATCTATGCATTCTTTCATCCATCATTCAGTCTTTCACCATTCCATCCATCCACTGGTTATTACATCCATGTATCCACCTATTTATTCAAATATCCATTATCTATACATGCATCCATACATACATACATCCTCCCATACATTCATAATTTGACTTACCCATGCATCAGTAAAAGCCTTTCATCCGTCAATTGATCTTTTTGTCAACCATCCATTTATTCATCCACCCATTCATCCTCTTAGGCTTCCATTTACTCTGCCATCCATCCTCTCAGATTTCTATTTACTTTGCCACACTTTTACCCACCCATCCTCTCATATTTGCATTTACTTTGCCCTCTTTTCTCCCACCATCCACCCATCCCGCCTCTTAGATTTTCATTTGCTCTGCAATGATTCACCATCCCATCCACTCATTCTCTCAGATGTCCATTTACTCTGCCATCCTTTCCTCCACTCATCCACCCATCCGTTGACACACTCTTCCATCCATCATTTTATCAATCTATCCTTTCACCCCATCCTTCCTTTCAACCACTTATCTATCCATCCTTACCCACCAATCCTTTTACACATTGTGCATCCTTCCTTTCACTCACTAATCCATCCAATATATTAATTGATTTGGCAATATTTTTATTTTTGTTTGTTTTAGGAACAACATGGTGCTATGATTATCAGGAAGGCTGGGAGTGAGTGTTTGCTTGAAAGAAAACACACAACGGTTGTACGCAGCTGTTCTCCTCTTGGTGGGTTATCAGCATTCAGTATGGCACTGGCGGCTGCTGCAGCACATCGATCTAGTAGGTTATGTTAGGAGAATCTCCGGCAGCATCTAGTGTGCGGGAAAGTAGATTCTGGAATATGAAATGCAGTTTATGAGCCAGTGGTTAGTTGCAGCTGGTGTTTGATGGCTGAGGTTCTGATAAATATAGACTCTACTCGGTACTCACCTAAATCCTGTTACAGTTGGATATCCTTGTTATACTGGTGATGAGTATGGGATTGTTTTGTAGAGGGAGCACCTCAATATCAGAGAGGCACACTGTTGGCAGCAGGTTGCTATAAGCAGGGCATGGGAGTGGCAGTTGGTGTTGGGTCCCTGGAACTGAGGCGACAAAACTCTGGAGTGTTGGCAGCGGGGTCAGGAGCAGCAGAAACTGGCATAGTGATGGTGTGTTTTTTCGAGAATGAACTGCGATGTGAGTTGTTGAGGGAACAGCTCTGATTTATCCAGCTCTGAATCAATCAGCACCCTTTGGGCAATCGCTTGCAGAAAACGCATGCAAGACAGAATGCGAGCAGACATATTGGACAATTGGGCATTGTGCAATTGGTAGCTAAACAGATACAACGAAACATGGAGAAAGACGTGGGCAAATTCTACAAATATATGCACACAAGGCAGCACACGAGTGGCCACTTTGTTCAGTTGGGCACTGTGCAATTATTAGGAAATGGGTCGATACATGGTAGATAGGCGCATATCGTCACGTGTGGGTGGCCATTTCAGGAAATTGTGCCCATCTCAATTATTTAACAGCAAATACCAGTATCAGAGTGTCATGTGCACTAATAATCACATTGGCGGTGCTGAAGGAGTGTTGAAGGAGTGTCGGTGCAGGAAATATCACAGAGCCTATCACAGTGACGGGTACACCTTCATGTTGATTTTAGAAGGAGTGCAAGTGCAGCAAACAAAAGGGAGCCTGTTGCAGTGACAGGCCCACCTTTACATTGTAGTGTCATCAAAGCTTGTTGCCTTTATGTTGATTGATTCCTGCAGTGACAGATACTCCTCCTTCATTCTGTGTGGTTGAATAGATGGTGTCTCTACGAGGTAGGAACAGACACACCAGTGGAGTTTGTTTGACATTATGCTAGATATACTTTCCTTGTTTGGTGAGGTAAACCTGGTTAAACCAAAGTCTGGTTGGTGTTGAAACTGTGAAACCATAGGGGTTTATTAGGATGGCGGACGTAAAACCACCCCGACCGCCATGGTAGCGGAAATCAACCATCCGCCGGTACTGCTGCAAAACCGGGGGTCCTATTAGAATCAACCGCCAAAAAATCCTGACCGTGGTGGAGCAAGGCCACGAAAAACCAGCGGTAGTGGGCGGAGATGGTGAAAATCCATCTGCAGTGGTCGGATTCGCGGCGGAAACACACTAAACCGCCGCCAGGCCAGCGGAGTCACCGCACGAAAAATTAGGAATCCCCTGATGTGACAGAGGTGCGTTCCGCTGTTCCCGAATGCCGCGATCGCAAACAGTGATGAATGGGAGAGTCGGCGGAAGGGCTGTTACATACCCACCGCCGAGGACGCTCCGTGACAAATATGGTGGTCGACAAAAAAAACACATCACAAGGCCACCAAGTGCACACATCAAACTAGCTATGCCCCCAAAAAGATCTAACACACACCATTGACACACCCCCATGGCAACTTCAAAAATACAAATCCCAGGCCAACCCACACAACACACCTGACAGCAATACCCCATTTTGACACACCCACATAGCTGGGTATAAAACCAGCCCCTTCCCTGACCAGAATCTGTTGCACTACTCCAGCCCTGAAGGAACCAAACCCGGCAGCACATTGGATAGGCAAAACACCACACATCTCACCAGCACCACACTACACACACATCAAACACACCACCCTCACAACTGCACCTCAAAACATTTGCTAATCACACACCATGGCACAAAGGAAAATGCCCAAATTCACAGAGAGTGAGTTGTCAGTCATGGTAGATGAGATAATCAGAGTAGAACCACAATTATTTGGTCACCTGGTCCAACAGACACCATTATCCATCAGAGCACAGATGTTGGAAAGGATAGTCAGCAAGGTCAATGCAAGAGGTACCACCCCGCACTCCAAGCAGGAAATCATGAAGCGGTTGCATGACCTGAAGAGGGTGGTAAAACAGAAGAAGAGCAAGAACTGTCAGCTGGCTCAGATGACTGGTGGTGGCCCTCCCATTCCACCAAAAACATTCACTGCATAGGAGGAGCAGGTGCTTGCCATACTGCATCCAGAGAGTCTCACATGAAAAGCCGGGGGAGTACAGGCTGGTAAGGACAAACAAATGTATACCATAACACTGCTATGTACTGTTTTGCACAACCACAAAGCTACACCTCCTAGGCCCAAGTACATCCATATGCACCACAATACCCAACACAGCTCTCACAGATGTAACATCCATTCCATCTAAATCACCTCAAAGGTAGCCTGCAACATTCCCAGGGTTGCATGTGTACAAGCAGCCAGCACTACAACTCCCACCTGGCCCCCTGTTCCATACCCGAGCAAGATGGAGCTCACCCCCACCCAGAAGCACGTGGCAGCCATTATATAGTTCACCTTCACCTAACAGGTAGGTAGCCATCTTCCCAGGTAGGGCTGCTGGTGGGTCGGAGGCCTGCACTACAGCTCCCACCAGCCCCCCTGACCCACCCATGAGCAGGATGGAGTCCACCCACCCAGCCAGAAGCAAGTGGCAGACATTGGATTACAACAAACAAACTTACAGGTAGGTAGCCATCTTACCTGGGAGGGCTGCTGGTGGGTCGGATGCCTGCACTACAACTCCCACCAGCCCCCCTGTCCTACTGCTGAGCAAGATGGAGCACACACCCCACCCAGAAGCATGTGGCAGCCATTGGACTACAACAAACCAACTTACTGGTAGGTAGCCATCTTCCCAGGGAGGGCTGTTTGGGGGTGTGAGGCCTTCCCAACAACTCCCACCAGGTCCCCTGCCCCACCCCTGAGGAGGATGGAGCACTCAAACACAGCCAGAGAGATGTGTCATAAAGTCAACCCCGATGTGATTACAGAACAGGTAAGTAGACAGTGCATGCTCCCCACCATTCCTCTCAAAAAACATGTAGCCATATGACAACAGCAGCCCTCCAATCAAACAAAAATTGACCCAGATACAATAACAAATTACAGTGTGCAGACAGCTAAGCGTATGTAACTGTCACAGAAGTGTGACTCACAAAATCGCACGTTGAAGAAAATCAGGGCACAAACATGCACAGCACTGAATGCTAAGTTCCATGGGGGCTGAGCTTGAAGAACCAAGTGAAAACAAAGCAAGCACGGTCTGTAGAAGAAATACATCAAAGCACAGGACATGGCAAAGGAATGCATGGGATGACAATGGCTAGTTCATGCGCAGATGTAACGCCTGCCAGGCAGAGTAATCAGCAAAGATGCTTCACATCAAGTCGTAGTGCAGCCAGTTATCAGATGACATGTCCTCGTAATCACAAAATCTGCATGTGGGGCATGCTACCCATTGTCATGTCACACCATGGAAAAATAATGTATGTACGGCCACGTCATGTCATGAAGCACATTACTGTGCAGATATACAATGTGAAAACTAGTAAACAGTTTGTTGCATAACCTGGAAATAAGAAAATTGAACACCAAATTTGAGGGGTACAAGTCAATTACCATTTCCACTCTGTCCCACAGGTGACCAAGAACTGATTGCAGAGGTAGACAACACCACCCTGCAGAGCCAGTCTCCATCCCCGGAACATGGACTCTCTGATGATGTCTCGAGGAGGCGAAGCAAGAAGCCGGCCCATCTGGCATGCCAGGGCGCAACAGGGCCCAGGACCCCACTGCCCCCCCTGCCACCACATCAGCAACAACAACAACGCTGATTCCTGCTGTTACGACCTGTGCGGCCTCCACCATCACCAGTGCTGCCTGCAACACTCTCCCTGCCCCAGAGGATGACCACCCTACCCCACCGAGGAGGCCAAGGAGAGTAGGCGGGTGCTTACAGTGGTGAGGCAACAGGTCTGTGACAGCAGGGCAGGTGGGAGGGCAAGGGGGAGTCAAAGACAACCGGACACTCGGACTGAAGCCCTGGACAACATCACCAGAGTCCTTGGGGCCTATGAACAGGCCCAGGGACAAATGGGCCAGGCTCAGAAGGATTCCTATGAGCTCCCCCTGCTGCTGAGGTCCATTGACATCCGCATGGGCCAAATGGTGGACCTCTTGGACCAGCTAGTGGCGATTCTGAAGGACAGGCCTGCGGCACAAACAACACCTCCACCTCCTACTGGTGGGCCACAGGATGACAGTGACACATCCTCCCCTGCGGCCACGGAGAGGGGAGACTCCTCAGACCCCAATGGCCCATAGCAGAGACAAAACAACCAAGGGGCCGTCCAAAGAAATCCCAGGGAGGATCCCATGGCAAAGCACCTGCCAAACGCCAGTCAGGGAGCCAGCCATGATGGCACCCCTCTTCACCTTGTCATTGACTTTGTTGACTGTCCTTCCCCACACTGCCATGTTAATGGCATCAGTCTGTTGGACTGGGCCACCACATCAATGTGGTGACTACTCGATTGTCTTATATTCCATCACTGACAACTTATTGCTTCACTAATCACCTTTTTTAAATATTCACTAAGCATGGGCGAATTTTGCGAATCTGGCGTTCGCAAATTTGCGTATTCGTGAACTTGCAATCAGCAAAATCCGCGAATTCTCGCGATTTTTTTTTGTATTCGCAAGGGTTTCTGCCAGTTTGCGAGGGTTTTGTACCAGTTCGCAATTGCGAACTTACTTGTCGGCTTGCAACGGACGCGACTATGTTGTTTCTACGTCTGGTTCATCATCACAGGTTCACAGCACCCTCTGTTTCACCACTGCCACCCTGTTTCACCCATGCCACCCTCTGGTACATCAATGCCACCCTCTGGTTCATCACTGTAGATTATGGGGGGGAAAGCAAGCACACCTTCCCTGCTTCAACTGACATGAATTAATTTGGGGTTGATTTATTGTGTCACTGTTTTAAAATTCCAGTCTGGCACCTGCTTCCTTATCTGACTGTAATTTGCTTTCTGTTGCAGTGCAATCTTTTTTTTCCAGGACCTTTGTGGCCTACTTGTAGCTATTCTATGAGCCTGCTGTGAGGGTCAGAGCAGGGTCATAGAATTGTTGCAACTAGCAACTGAACTCTGTAGGGGCCCCAGTCAGGAAGCACTACAGGGAATGGTTACTAATGATGAGTTTGAACTTTTGCATCTGCTGAGTGCTTTCAGTTTTGCAAAACTCGTTTTTCTGCAGAACAGCAACTGTAATGCCCCAAACAAACATAGGCAACTGGACTCTGGAGGGGACCCTCAGGAAGTACTACAGGGAATGGTTACTAATGATGAGTGAACTTGTGCACCTGCTGAGTGCTTTCAGTTTTGCAAAACTCGTTTTTCTGCAGAACAGCAACTGTAATGCCCCAAACAAACTTACTTGTGAAAGTTGATTTCTAATCCAAAAGTGATCCAAAGAAAATCAAAAGGCCTCAAATCCAAAAAAGTGCAGGCAAATGTCAACCTGAGGAGTTATTCTGATAAAAATCATCATTTTCAGAAGGTCTATGCTGCTTGCTAGTGGAATTTTTTTGCGCAGAATTGCAAATTTTGTAATTTCGCAAGTGCGAGATTGTTGCTGCCCGCCGCACCTACATGTTCGCAATTGCGAAATCTCGCGAAGCGTCGCCAAACTCCCGCGGGATCCCGCAGCAAGATCCAAAATGGCGCAGCTCTCGCAAAATATCGAGAAAAACAACTCGGCAAACGCTGAATGACGGTAAGTGAACGTCGCACGCCGCAATATTGTATCACCAAGAAAAAAAATCCGCAGCGTGCGAATTTGCGGATTTTTGGTAAATTTGCGAGAGTTCGCGGATTGCAAATTTACCGAAAATCCACAAAATCCGCGAGTGGAACGGATTTTACGCCCATGCTTAATATTCACTCCCCTGTCACATGTACCCATTATAAATAAACACACCTTACACACCTATGTTGTTGGGTCTGCTCTATGTTTATCACAGGATGTGCAATGTTCACCATGATCACAATGTACAATGAGCACGGATTGTTTGTAGGCAAGGAGAGGCTGAAGATACCTAGGAAAACACAACAGAACATCATTCACTAGTCAGGTGGTGGCATTACAGCCTTATCACAACACTTGTCCTTAAGGTACTCCAATCTGCACACATTACAATGAGCAACAGTACCGACATAGACATCCTGTAGCTGTGCATAACTACCCTGTCCCAGAAACATTGGTAGCCAGCACTGAGTCAACAACAGGCTGCAGTCACAAAGCCCACACAGACCTTTTCACCAACAACATCAGCAGACAAGGGCCCCGTTGTACATTGTCACTCATCTTCAAGTGAAGTAGCACTTAATGAGCTGTTGACACAGGTTGACACCTTCCTCCTCTCTACTATCCTTATCACTGGACATGGGTTGGTTTGCAGGCGGGGGCGTCGGCTGCTCATCAGCATCCAGGAGGGGGGGAATCTCATTGCGCAAGGCCAGGTTGCGGAGCATGCAGCATGCAACTACAATCTGACACACCATTTTGGGAGAGTACTTCAGTGCACCTCGGGTCTTGTCCAGGCAGCAAAATCATGCCTTCAGGAGACCAAAACGATGCTCCACCACATGACGTGTTCTCCCATGGGAATCTTTGTAGCGGACATCACTTAGAATCCTGGGATTCCTCAGTGGGCTCAGCAACCAAGCACGGTTGGGATATGCAGAGTCAACTAGGTGTGAGTTACACAGACCAACTTTGTAATATAACTGTGGCAGAGGACAGCATGTCACACACACAGCATGCAACTTGACTGCATACTCAACAACAATCCATGCATGCTTCGGAAGCAGATTAGCCATCAGCTGTGGCACAATGCTGTTACGCATGATGTAAGAAGTCATGGGCCCAGCCAGGAAATTTGGCACAGACGTGGGAGATGATCATATCAACCTGGCACATCACTTGCACATTGATGAAATGGAAATGTTTCCTTTTCCTGTAGATGTGCACACGTACCTGTGGTGGAACTAGGCCAACATGTGTATAGTAAATGGAACCAAAAACATTGGGGATATGCCCAAAGGCATATGGATCTGCCTTCACAGCCGCTGTTGGACTTGGCCCTTCTGGCAGGTTCACCCCTGAACCTTTTGCCTTTTAATGTTACATCATTATAGTGATTTCTGGTCGTTGTGCACTTTAGCACTGTGGCGCAGTGTAAAGTGCGTGCTCTCTCTGAGTGCATGTGTGAAGTTGGCCTGCCCTCCCATAGGAATGCATGGGGAATGTGTGTCCATGGTAATTCCTGATGCGTGGGGAGTGCAAGGTTGAGTTTGGTATGTGCGAGCTCATGAGGTTGAATGCTGCGCGATGATGTGTGCGGCGTTAATGTGTCTAGTGTGAAAGTGCCACTTCTAGAAGTTGACATGTCTGTGTAATAAAGGTGAAATGACTGTCTGGCTTGTGATTGGCTGGAGCTGGCTGGTGTGCCTGGCTCCAAGAGTCAGGATTGGTCTGCCCCGGTGGTGAGTGGAGAGATCTGCATACTGATGGCAGGGAGGAGTGAACCTGGGACCTGAATAGGGCTGGGCTTTCCCTACACAATGCTGGTTCCGCCCCCTGTGGTGCGACTGATGTCCCTAGCATGGCCAGTGAATGGGTAGGGGGGCTGAGCACAACAGAGTGCTCCAGAACCAGCTGCGACTGGTTTTCCCCCACCCTGCACCCTAGGGACAAAGGGATTTGGTGTATAAAAAGAGGCTGTGACCTCATGTTAAATGTTCTCGTGTTCCTACTTGAATCTACCAGGGGTGTGCTGCTTCTGGGGCCCAGGGGAAGGCTTGCCTCTCTGGGCCCTGCCCAACCCCTGTATTGCTGATGGACTTTCTGCCTGGGGCCCCTGTTGCCTTGCCTGGGGGACTGGAGGACTTCATTATTTGCTATTCCTGGAACTCCTTTGGCCTTTCTTCCCAGCCTCCAGGACCTTTTGTAAGATGGTAGCGCTGGGCTCCTTTTCCTCGTGGCCCTGTGTGAGGAAACCCCCAGCATAGGGATTCCCTCACCCGTGGCCCCTTCATCGCAGGTGCCCACCCTGCATTGTGCCCGTGTTTCTATATTTTAAATAGCAGGAGCCCACCCTGCTTTATCATCCACTTCGGAGGGAGCCTACCCCTCATTTGCGCTCTTTTGAACTTATGTATTTCTTTTGCGGGTGCCCACCCCGCTATTTATAATTTACTCGAGGGTCCTACCCCTCTTTTCAGCTGAATTCACCGCTGCGGCCCTCGGGCCGAAAACAGGAAGTCAGGCACCGTAGTGCCTGACGCGGGGCAGGACTTCCGGCTTTGAAGGGAGGTCCCGCCCACCGCCGCGCTCTGATTGGAGGCTGCCCGGAAGGAGATGGCTGCCCGGAGCCTCGAGGGCTCTACACTAAGTCGCAGTCCCGAGATGGGGGACCGGGTGAAGTAGGCGAGGCGGGGCTCCCATGAGTAGGGAAGCCCCGCGCTGTGCGGAGCAAGTCAGCCGCTGCAGGAGAAGCAGAACGGCTCGGAGGAGCCCCTGCCAGGAAGTCCAGCCCAGGGAGTGAGAAAGGGCTCGGGGTGCTCAGTACAGGCGATTGATGGTGCCTGATTAAGGCACAGCGGTGCGTCCACGGTTAGAGCGGCCCCATCTTGCAGAGGGTCGCTCCCATTGGGGCCATAGATGTTTTAAGGGGCCAGATAGGCCCAGGTCTTTCCCCCATTTAACCCAGAATTAGGGCGGCCCCGGATGGCATGTGGACCTCCCCACCTTTGTACAGAACCATGCATGCCTCCAACAGGGGACACCTTCTGTTTTCGAGCCCTGAGTGGGCCCACCAGCGGGCATGATTATTTCAGGAGCCAGAGGGCTCCAGGGCGCATGATTATTTTCAGAGCCTGTGGGCTCCCACGACGCCCCAGTATCCCGTGAGCCTAGATGGCTCCAACCTGGGGCACATTTGTTTTCAGAGCCTAGAGGGCCCCAACGATGGGCAAGTGTTTATTTCTAGAGCCAGAGGGCTCCAACTCTTTGCGCAGTTTTGCTCCTAAGGGCTAGTGAAGGCCCATGTGGCAGTTTTGAGTTTACAGCTGCCCAGCAAGTAGTGGGCAGCTGCACCGTTTAGGTTTTCCTTCCTAGAGACATATCTTTGGACTCAGAGTCGCACTCCTTCATCCCTACTTTGGCCTTCCCCAGCTGCGGAGCACTTAATGCCAGCTGCAGCGTTTAGCCCCTGTTCTTGTCCTCAGCTGCCCATCAAGTAGTGGGCAGCTGCTACCTTTAGATTTTGATGCAGTGGCGCAACCTGGACCTTGATGTGAGTTATGTGCTACATGTGATTTATGTACTAATGCTTTGGGTGTTAGGAAATTTACTGTGTGTAGCATGTTTTGCACATCCTGTGTTCTAATACCTCTAGACATGGCTCATGCATAGGAGGTTGTTTTACCTGTTTAGGTATGTTAGGGAGATTGTACTTCCCTCTGTGATTTACGCCCCTAGTGTAAGGTTTTACTTAGGTGGTAAGGGTCTAATGTAGTTAGACTCGTGGGATACTGTGCATGATGGATTTCATGGTGCAGACTTTTGCAAGTGCAGTAATTATCAGTGTTCACTGACTGTACGTTCTATGACCTATGGTTAGTTGTATCTTTTAGTTCACTTTTACCAAGTTCACTTTGTGATGGTCCTGACAGTGGCTCACGTGGCCCTGTCAGGTGTACATAATCCCTTGTAAATATTGCCCGTGCCAGTTGGCACAATGTACATCCTGTGATTATGATTATGATGTTTTGTGATACTACAAAGGCTATTTTTGATATAACGTTGTATGGAGTTCCTTTTGTGGGGGGCCTTGGATGTTTTTGCTGGTGGGTGCGTGCGCAAATGCTTTACACATTGCCTCTGGGATAAGCCTGACTGCTCGTGCCAAGCTACCAAGGGGGTGAGCAGGGGTTATCTTTGGCGGGTGACTTCCTTGCCCTGACGTAGAGTGGTGGTTTCTGCCTGGCTTTGGCGCAAGCCTTAGCCAACCAGAAATCCCCATTTCTAACAGCCGCCAATTCATGCCTCCTGGGGAAATGGATGTATCTGTCCTTGTAGATCATCATAGCGGACAGGACATCACGTAGCCCCATGCTGAACATAGGTTGTGACATCCCACCTGCGCTGGACACCGTCTGATGCAATGATCCAGTCGCAAAAAAATGCAGTGCCGCCATCACCTTAGACAGTGATGTGAAAGCAGTCAGATATGTTCTGCGATGCCGCAGGTGGTGCTCCAACAGAGCACATAGGTCTTGTAGAGTAGGTCTATCCAGACAGAAATTCCGTATGACCTTCTCATTCTCCATGTCTGCCAGCACTGTGAAAGGACGATGCACATTTGGTCGCCTCCTAGGTCCGATGAAAGGGGACACATGTCAATGCAATCCACCATGCTATGTGTCCAACATCTTAAGTTGTGAATGACACAATGTCAACAATGACTGTCATCGCAGTTCAGCTTACAGTACAACTTACATATAGGGACAACTTCAGCTACACTAGTCGTGCACTTGTCCACTTTTCACACACCGAGTATCTCAAAATCAATATCTGACTAAATGAATGTCCAAAGGTATCTGGCCAAATCTTGCATGAGCAGCCCTGAGAGTAGTTCATGAAGCAATTGTGTGAAAATGCAACACTAGTGTCTCCTACCTAGCTGCGGTTCCGGCCACACCTTCTTGCATAAGTCGAACAGGGCACACATCAATACAATGTACACAGTCTGTGTGTTAACAAGTATGTGCATGAGCCAAGCAAAGTAGACAGTGACATATGCACAATGTGTAGTCAGACATTTATCACTGTGAGTTGCTCTTCCATGTCACACATTGACATGTGTTCCCATTGGAGAGTCCATCACAACACTGTTCTGTGTACATTCCCAGCAATATCACAAGTGACATGTGAGGGGGTACATGCCAATGTGTACAATCATATGCCCAAACATGGCATGTGTACTCAGCAGTGGGGTAAATGTTACATTGGAATTGTGTGCACAATCTTGGGCCATTAATCATGTGGCCACTGTGCACTGTTGAGAACTGCCCATTGGCCATTGACACAGCATGATGTGTCCATAGGTTCTGTCAAAGTGCTCCGTCACCCAAATCACAGTCATTCTTAGCAATGTATAGCACCCATATCGCTATAGCGACCGCATGGCCCCAGCAGTGTGTCACTGCCAAAGCCACACTTGCGGTAGTGATAGATATATACTCTTGGTCAAATGACGGGTGGCATGCTCCGCCACCCAAATCACAGCCATTCTTTGCAATGTATGGCACTGATATCGCGGTAGCACCCACCTGGCCCCAGCGGTGTGTCACTGCCAATGCCAAAGCCACACTGGTGGTAGTGATAGATATATACTCATGGTCAAATGGCAGTTGGAATGCTCCCCCACCCAAATCACGGTCATTCTTTGCAATGTATGGCACCCATATTGCAGTAGCGACCGCCTGGCCCCAGCGGTGTGTCACTGCCAAAGCCACACTCGCAGTAGTGATAGAGATATACGCATGGTCAAATGGCAGTTGGCATGCTCCACCACCCAAATCATGGTCATTCTTAGCAATGTATAGCACCCATATCGCGGTAGCGACTGCCTGTCCCCAGCGGTGTGTCACTGCCAATGCCAAAGCCACACTTGCGGTAGTGATAGATATATACTCATGGTCAAATGGCGGTTGGCATGCTCCACCACCCAAATCACCGTCATTCTTAGCAATGTATGGCATTCATATCGCGGTAGCGACCACCTGGCCCCTGCAGTGTGTCACTGCCAATTCCCAAGCCCTTACAGCCAATGGGAACCGCAATCGCGGTAGCCTAATGCAATTTTGAAAATCGCGGAAGGCATGCTCTGCCACCGCGTAGCTGGTCATTGGATGCATTTGAAAATAGGTGACCTGGAACACCAATTGCAGCAGCTTAGAACCACTGAAACAACCCAGGGGTCTATATATGTGTGGGAGAGAGCCTCACATTTCCATTGCTTCCAGACACTGCTGCCTGACACTCTTCCTTCACCACCAACTGCTGCTGATCCTGTCTCCTGGACCAAGCCACTGCTACCTGACACCCCTCACCACCAACTGCTGCTGCTCCTGTCTCCAGACACTGCAGCCTGACACCCCTCACCACCAACTGCTGCTGCTCCTGTCTCCAGACACTGCAGCCTGACACCTCTCACCACCAACTGCTGCTGCTCCTGTCTACAGACACTTCTGCCTGACACCCCTCACCACCAACAGCTGCTTCTCCAGTCTTCAGACACTGCTGCCTGACACCCCTCACCACCAACTGCTGCTGCTCCTGTCTACAGACACTTCTGCCTGACACCTCTCACCACCAAATGCTGCTGCTCCAGTCTCCAGACACTGCTGCCTGACACCCCTCACCACCAACTGCTGCTTCTCCAGTCTCCAGACACTGCTGCCTGACACCCCTCACCAATAACTGGTGCTGCTCCTGTCTCCTGGACCCAGTGATGTTGAGGACTGAGAAGATCAGAGCTGTCCCTTCACCACTGAGGAGCTGGAGGTTCTGGTGGGTGAGGTCCTCACACAGTATGGGGGGCTATATGGTGCACCAGATGTCATGGTAAGTGTTTCAGAGTGGAAGTGAGAGTGTACGCATGAAGTTGATCTGCTGCAGTATGTGCCTGAGAGTGTGGGGTTGTGTCATACACTGCCTAGCATGGTGACTCCAGGGGAAAGGGGTGTATAGCCTATTTTTCACGTTTCACTGGCTACACATAAGAATATGAGGGGCATGCATTCTTTTTTCAGCCATACAGTGACACAGCAGGTTGGTTAAGCTGGAGTCAGGACAGAAATTGCCTGTGTAAATGGATGTGTGGGTCCATGATGTTCTTCACAGGCTCATCTGTGACATTACCAAGGGTTGTCGTCAAGAGAGCACTGATGGAAGTGTGTCTGACTTGGAATTGCCACCATCTATGGGTCAGCACTATGAACAGGACTTAAATGCCAGAGTGTGACACTCTTGGTGGAAATTCACCTATGACACAGCAGATTCTAGAACTTTTGTACAGAGACCCTTCCATTTTCTTCAGCATGTGTACTGCCTCACATATGTAGGCACTGTTTACGCTCTCATATTGTCCCTGCATGTGCCATTTCTGATGCCCCACATTGAACCTCAGTGGGAGCCCACCTGGCCTGCACAGTCACTGCCCAATCTGACAAGGACACATCATTGAATGTACAGAGTGAAACATATGGGTTGTCTGCTATACTATCCATCAAAGAGCTATCTCAGCCCTTTAGATTGCACATGACAGACCTTGTGAGAAGGGTGTGAGAGTGTAAGATTATGTCCCTAAATGTGACCTCCATGACACAGTGAGCCATTCACAGGGCAAGGACATTGAGAGCTGCACAGTGTTGGACACAATGAGTCTGCCCCGAAACATATTTGCTAATGTAATTTATGTCTTGCTCAACCAAAAACTGGATAGCAGATGTGAGCCCTCTACACATAGCTTTCAGTGCTGGCATACTGCATGTGTATGAGATGGGCAGGTACTGTGTCCACCTCACACCTGCAATGCATTTTTGTATGATCCACCCCTGCTTATGTACTATGTGAGATACTGTATTGTCTCTGCTAGACATAGCTGTGAAGTAGTGCTGAGTTAGTATAATGCTCCTGTACTGAGAGGAAGTGGTAAATAACCCTGTGTCACTGAGTTTTCCCCCTCTTGTCTCCCATGCCTGCAGCTCAAAACCCACCAGCATAAGGCCGTGTGGAGGGCCATTGCATGCCAGGTGCGGGCTCTGGGTGTCTCCAACCACCGGCGCACACACTGTCACAAGAGGTGGGATGACATCTATTGGATAAGCAAAAACGTGGAAGAGATGATGCTGGGGTTGGAAGGTTCAGAAAAGGGGGTGATGATGAACAGAGTGTCTGAATTAAGCAGACCACTCTTACCCAGTCCAAAGATCAGGGCTTGATCCATCACCGTTATTTAGCTCACTGCACCATCCCAGCTCAGAACCTGGCTATATGCAAATTAGTCTGTCCCTGGCCCAGTGCATCATGGGAACAGGGCAGACCAAACTACCAAGCCAATTCTTCACTGGAAAGGAGACAAGCTTCCGGGGACCAGTTTCTGGCATTTCAGCCGTCGTCGGCCCGGCTTGCTTGAATCCTGATGGTGCAGTGAGCAAGGGACTCATGTCTGAGTATACCCTGCCACACCTATAGTGGCCAAAAACGATTCAGAAAAGGGGGTGGAAGGTTGGCGCGCTGGAGCATGACCCCACGAATGACCCGCATCTTAGCTGTGACACAGCCTGAGCTGGATGCACGTTTGAAGGAGCATCGGCAGCAAGCTGGGGTTAGTATTTTGTGACAGGTGACTTTGGTTGTGAGTGACTGCATGTGTTCCAAGCCTGGACCAGTTTTGAGCTCTGTGGTGTTGCCAGTGTGATGCAATGGCTTGTAAGTGGCCCCTGTGTTGGGTGCAGCTGTCATGCATTTTCCCTACCTGTACTTTCTCATTTCATTGATGTTATGGCCCTTGACATTGCATTCCGAGTTGTGGCCTTCTGGCATTGTCTGCGTTGGTGTAGTCAGTGACATCCCATGGAAGGGAACAACAGTGTGCCTCATCTGAGTATGCTTACTTCATTGTGTGTAGTGCCTGACCTTAGAATTTTGAGGACTACACATCTGACAACAATGTGCAACTGTAGTTGTGCCCCAAAGTACAACATGGTGGATGGCATGAGCTCATGGCCATTGTGGACTGATATTTTGGAATCTGTATCTGTGTTGTCCCCTTCTGCTGCCTCCAGATGTGACTGTGGCAACATATTGGGAGGTGCATATTTTCCTCCCTCAGGGACCTAGGTATACTCAGAGGGATCTGTATGTCTGGTTACACAGAGCCACGGGCAGGCTATTGTGCTGTGTGGTCATCACATGGCTCACTTATGCCAAGTTTGCATTTTAACATGCAAAATTTGAGTTTGGAATTGAGGTAGCACAATGTTACTGCACAGGGTGGTGTGCCAAATGGGGATATCATCATCTTGTTTAGTGCTTTTCTTGCATATGATGTTTGTGTTAATGCCACTGAACTGACCCTACGTCTCTGTCTCTTGCAGCATCTACCATGGGCACAGAAGGACAGGGGATGGACACCAGTGGTGAGGCATCACGCAAGACTGCTACACACGAGCACACTGACACTGATGTGACCAGCGCCTTGGAGGGGGACAGTAGTCTGCTTGAGGAATCACAGCCAGAGACACCAACCTCAACGTCATCTGACGCCAGCGGTGACACCTCTATGTTGGCAGGCACAGGGAGCGGGAACTCTGCCTCCTCTTCCACCACACAGGGTCCAGTGTCCACCCACCCAGCTACTTCCACTAGTGCTGCACGTGCATGCATCAGTAAGAAGGGAAGAGTGTCCTTCACCCAAGGCACCGCTGCCCCTCCCCCTGTCTCCCCTGCTGCCATCAGTGTTGAGGCTGTGGACCTTTTGCACCAGCTGTGTGTGGGTCAGACAACTCTCCCCAATGCCTTCCTAGACCACGACAAAAAGTTGCCACATGTAGTTGCCTTCATGGAGGGCATTCATTCAGATGTGGGTGGGCTACACCGGTTTGTCCAGTCTTTGCCCTCCACAGTGACGGCAGCCATTTAGATGTCACAGGCTCAGAGTCCAGCTCCAGTCCTGTAGTGTAGTTCCTATTTTCCCTATAGGCCCTGCGCATTGGAATAACATAAACAGCAGTGTAGACGTAGGACTGAGGTCTTCTAGGTCTCTACTGACTATGTTAGACTTAATTTAGGTTTGCGCCAGCTAGCTCAGAGGTCACTGGAAACTTTCTTGACTGAATAGGAAGTGATCAGCTTCCCTGGCTCAGACAAGAAGGGATTCAGCTTCCGACAACCGCATAAACATGACAACTTTGCTCCCTCAGAATAAGAGTCAATCTCTAGAGTCGTGTGAAACAATAGACAGCTATTTCACTCAGTCAGATGTGCATATTTAATTTCACCAGGGTGCAGAGAATAGAGAGACGGGCGTTTTTAATAAAAGGTATTATTTATTGAGTAGTCTTCCTTCTCATGTAAGAGAAATGAATTGCCACAATTGCAATACTTAAAGTAAAGTACGTACAGTAAAAGGAGTATTATGAAATAATACTGTAAAAGCATTGGTATGGTTTCTAAGCCATAAGACACTTTAAAATGGATAAAACATATATACATATATACATAGGCTAACGTGCTCAACTGGTGCTTCTAAACTAAGTCTACCCCGGTGTACCTGACCTAAGCCTAATACGTGGGAAGGAGTAAGTAAGTAGCAGTTTAAGTTAAGTAGGTTTGTTGCCAAGGATCTGTTCAAGAATTCTCTCTAAGGGTTTAGTCAGCACTGTACCTTGGGAATAGAATGTAGGAGGTCTGGTATCTCTCTCTCAGGACTCGATATCCCAGTCACCTGCAAGGGTAGGCTGGAAACGCCGGAGCTGGATTTTCTCTGCAGGAGAATAGACAGCGTCTTTCTCAGCGCGTCAAAGAGGAGGGGCAGCATCCGTGGGCTTCTCGCTTCTGCCGGGCTCTCGGAAAGTAGAGTAGCTGCTCTGCTCCATAATCACCACCGTGTGTTTGCTTAAGGCAACGTTGGTATATTTATACCTGAAAGGTGCCGAGTTTGACGTAAGGTTTGGACATAAGACGTCAATAAAGATGTCACTAAGAACTGGCGCTTCTTACAGTGCTCGCAGGAGTTCTATTACAAATCAAAACAAAGCAAGCGGGGCTTTCCCAGGTTGCTGGAGGTTTGGTGTGTCTAAAGAACTCGGTGTGCTCTCTAGGAATCCAAGGAAGTAGCTTTTGGCGTGCCTTGGACTGCAAGGGCGATTTACTGAAATATGGATCTGATTATTATGCCATTATAGGGATATTATTGATTATAGCCGTATAGGGGCATAAAGTCACAATATTGAATCGGGTTCCTAGATAAAACACATCACCCACTCCACGGTTTTATGTCCATCAATTACTAAAAACTAAGCAATAAAGATGCATGTGTATTCCAACCCACCCCAAAATACATTTTTGCATTTGAAATGGTGTATGCGAAATACACGGAACGTTATAGGTACTATACGTTTTTAAGCAGTGTAATCATTAAAAAAAATGTGCATATCTTTAGCTGAACGATTTGCGAAAATTACACATGAAATGTCTCTTAATTACAGAAAAGAAGGTCGAGACTATTTCATCACATATAAATGAAATTGCTTGTGAGAGTGCTAGAGGCTGCGGTAACATATTGTCTCTAGATTTGCTAAAAATAGAAGCTCTGTTCTTTATGAATAGTTCTACTGTAAGCAGAGTACGTGTGCCAAAAAAAAAGGTAAATAGTTTGGAATTTGGAAAAAATTATTTCGTTTTCAGGGGAAAAAATAGTTCCAAATGTTTTCAGTAGCTTTTGTTTTTCAAAGCTGAAGGCCGAATTCAGAGTTCATGGGAACGCCGTGTGCTGGTTGGCTTAAAAGTTATTCTTTTGGTTCAGGGGAGAACATGACTTCAGATAGATGCGCAAAAAAACAGTCTACAGCTTCAGGTGAAAGTTCGACCAAGGATGATAATGCTGTAACTGGGCAGTCGTGAGAATGATTGCTATCATCGATTTCAGGATCAGCAATGCTCACAGAAGGTCGTACCTGGGTGATGTTGCTCTAATTTCTTGCTTCACTGCTACCACCTAATCGTAGTGCAGAAGTCTCAACAAATGCCGTCATCAGGATTGGTAACCGCTGGGGACAACACGATGCATGAGCCGTTACTGGACTTAGCAAAGTATCGATATCCATTGGTACTGCTGATTGTAGTGTAAGACAGGTGTCTAACACGCATTCTTCTCCGCATAGCATATCGAAGCACAGGTAAGATGCAGTTCTGCCATATAGGTCTGAATGAAAGAAACCAGGTCATATTCAGATCTCTTAGCCGGGCTAATTCAAGGACTTTAGTTATGCGGTCCCGGTAGCGTATTGCTAGGATCGTTTCTTCCATTTTTGCCGGAGTCATGTCTGTGTTTTGGCTTGCCATATCGGAGCAGAAGGGTCAAAAATAAGATTCCTGCCACGAGTCCCAAAAGTAGTGGTAGGCCGCCAAAGACCGAATGGACAAAATTGGGAAAGATACCCAGGACTGCTTCGAAGGGTGGTAACAGTCCCGAAAAAATCGTCTTAAATACATTTGCGACACCACTGCCTTCTGACATATTTAGGATTTGGCTTAGCATTTCCACGAAATGCACCGGGCAATTAGTTGATAAAAGTGTATGTATCTCTGCCGTTGTCCTTGCAACTTGAGGATCATACCTTTCTTTTGATGACGTGATGGGCACTGTTGTCTGTAAAAGCACAGACTTCATTCTGCTTAAAGTATCAATTCGTATAGAAGAGATATTCAACAGAGGCCAAATCATCGCCTCTGAGTCTCCAGGGCCATTTGGATACAATGCTTGCATACAGCAAGTGACCATGGAACTAACGCTTATGAGATATGCTTTCCCTGGCACCATGCCATAACAGCTGTAGTCCGTTATCAGAACGTAACTCCCGTTAGAAAGTTGTCTAAAGAATGGCTCTATCTGTGTTGCAGGTGTGCCGTGCTGGTGGCATGAAAGGTTATTTGAAGTCCCTTCACAGGCCCCATGTAAATTAATACCTTGGCATAGAAGTATACAGCTTAGTGATTGTTTACAATTATTACCACTAAGAAATACATTCTGGTTTTTGTCACTATAACATGTGTGGGTATAAGGTAATTTCCATGATGACTTAATGTACCCTTTACCCAACCTTTCATACAGGCCTGCTGGTATATACTCTTGGCATTTTTTAAATTGGAAAGTTGTTATCGGAATTGTGATAATTCCGTGTATTATCCATTCAATGACAGGTCTTTCTGACATTGTCAATGGTAATCTCTGAAGTTTTTCAATGCTCAGAATTGTATAGTCTGCTCCTTTCTGTGCCAAACTGATTTGTTTATCAGTAAGGTTACTGATAGAGAACAATGACGTTGTGTTGATTAAAAGCCTGGGCACATAGCCTGAACGCAGGTTTTGCAACGTCCAGCCTAGCTGTACAATAGAACGTAATTGGGACTGACCATGTTGTAACATTAGCAAGTCCTGATCTATTATATCTATAGCAGATGATACAATACTGTCCAGTGAATATATTCTGGAGGACAGAGTCATTAACCCAATGTCCACAACAGAAAGTGATATTTCCAAATTAATACGATCAATTTCTCGTATTTTCTCTGCTGTCTCAATTTGAGTCACTTTCCATGCCTCGTTGTAAGCAGCGTATATACTGGCCGCTATGAAACGTTTTTGACGCTGTTTGCGTGGTCCCATTATGAAATTGCGCAAGTCAGCACCATCTTTAAGTAAAGACAAGTGTTGCTTAATTTCTGCCAGTGTGGATGTTTGTAGCCATTCAAGGCATAGTTTCCCTACACTGTATGTTGTTACTATCCCTGGATGTTGTCTCTGGGAGTATCTAGGGTCTGGTCTGGTCATTTTTAACCCCTGTATTTTGTTCAGGAATCTATCTTGACATTTTTTTGTGTCTGTTGGCCAGATTAACCACTTTTTCCAATCAGGATGTGTTCTATTTTGATGTAAAATTTGTGATACGCCTATCTCAATATCTGTGGTTGTGTTATCAGGTATTGGCTTTGGAATAGACGGTTTGTGTAAGTCTTTAATCTTAGCTAAGCCAAGACAAGTAGTCTGTTGAATGGTGTCATTCAAGAATATTATTTGTTCTGGGACCATGCAGGCTCGAAATAATGCTTCTAGGCCTTGTACCTGCCATTCTTTTGTACCCCAGATGGTTTTTGTTTCAATGTTGTTTTTCCAGAAATCAAAACCAAATGTAATCATTTTTTCATAAAATGTTTCCGAATAGATCAATTTAGAATTTGTCAGCATGGTTTTTGTCCCCGTTTTATATAACAGTTTATAATAAAATGAATGATTCTGCATCACTTGTGTTAAACCCTGAGAAGTATTGGAATTTCTCATAGAATGTTTTTGAACTGCTTTTAGGTGGAGTTGCACAATGTTCCCATTGATTATATTTATAAACATTTCTAGGTTGAGCAGATTTATGCAAATAGTGGTCTGCATAGTGGGTATAGCAATACATCTGTTCATAATTCGATGAACCTTGCAAATAATCATGTTCTGTAAATTTTGCTGACATTACTAAATCTGACATCATATTATTTATGCTTTCAAAGTCCCAATCATCAGAGAATGTACTTGGTTTTACAAAGTCACTTAATGAAACCTTAAACTGATGAGGATATTTCAAGAGTTCGACCGGTCCATATATTTCGTAATCTGTTTTGTCCCAAACTTCCCCGCCGGGTATTGGAATGGCTGTGACATTCACTGATGACAGTTCCCTTTTCTCGATGTGAGATGACTTGTGTGGCTTCAGAACTAAATTGATGTTCTGACTTGCTGTGTCTATTGTACTGTAATAAATGTTCCTAAAATTAGAACTAAAATTAGGCAGAGTAGGAGTATGAGTACCCCTAATACAATCCAATATTCAATCAATGGTGCATTTTGATAAGTTTCTTTGAGTTGATGAAAGAGTTCTGTTGCTTTGTCTTTAAAAGTTTTTGTTGCTGGCGTTACCTCAAGCTCGCTGTGATCTTCAGAAAAGTTATCGAAATTGATGAAGTAGCCAGATGCAGTTCTGTCAATTGTTGGAATTGTTTTTTCAATTTGCCTTTCATTAGCACATTCTGATGCTACATCATTGTAGACTGGTGTTTCTTGACAAACTGTTTCAATTTGGGTTTCAAGAGGCACAAGTTCCATGACATTGTTGTTGCATATTCCTTTTTTATTCACTGCAGGTTTATCGAATGTGATTAGTCTCTCAGTTTGAACCTCTTGGATTGTAGCAAATTTTGGTATTCTGCTATTTCTTGGGAGTCCACTGGGCCTACTACTTATGATTGTGGTTTTACCAGGTCGATGGATATAACTCGGTTCTCCTTTTTACCAGCAAGGGGCGGTAGTACAACTGATCTTGTTCCGTTGATTGCTAAGACAGGTACTGCTTTTCTGTAAGAAGGCCCAAATTCCTTCTTCACCGCTACTTTCTCTCTGACCAGATCCCCAATCTTTGGAATCCAGACAGGTCTTGCTGGGACAGGTGGTGTGTCTTGAGTGGGTGTTGGCTGCTGTTTTAACTTTATGTTGCTCAGGGCTTTTCTTGTTTCATTTAAGTCCTGTAAAACAGCCAAACAATCTTTGATGTCAAAGCATTTTTTCTTATCTTCTACCACTGTAGAATGACTATCTAAGTCCTGAACATACATTCTAGTTCCGAACAATAGTTCGTACGGGCTGAAATCGTTCAGAGAATTCTTTGGCAGATTATTAAGACTACGTTGGATACTTGTTAAAATTGGACCCACCCATCACACAAACCTAATACCTTTGCCGTTATAGATTGCTTTATGTCTCGGTTTTTTCTTTCCACAACCTCGTTTCCCTCAGGATGGAAGGGACAAGAGTACCGCAACCCAATGCCCATGCTGGTACTGGCCTCCTTATAAGCTCGAGAGCTAAAAGCAGGACCCTGGTCAGAATGAAGCATGGCAATTGTGTATCTGCCGATAAAGATTCGCAAATCTTTTATAACAGTTCTGGCGTCAGCTGAGCGCTGGGGCCACATCCAAATGAATCTCGTACTGGAATCCACTGCGACCATGATATATTTATAGTTACCATCCCTTTTTAAGGGACCACAGTGGTCCAGGTAAAGACATGCCAATGGTTTATCTGAGATTAGAAGGGGTGTCTGTGCCAGTCGTTTTACTGTTGATACTTTCATTCTTTGGCATATTTCGCATTCTAGCACATATTTCTTAGTTTGTATTCTCATGCGCGGCCACCAATATCTCTGTTTTAATAATGATATTGTGGCCGAAACACCAGCATGTGCAGAAGCAAGCCCTTCGTGTGCCGCTGTAATTAGTCCTAACCTGTGTTCCATGTTTGGAATTACTCTATCCCCCACTCCAGGGATTCGAGCAAAAGGAGCATTATTCAAATCGGTTATGTATGTGTACTTTTCTGGAAAGCCTTTTGGGAGTGTTTTTCTATCATCTTTTACTGACGCACTGACAGCTTGTAGTATATCGCTGTCTATTTTTGTTTTTGACCGGGTGATAGCAGCTACGGAAGCCGTTTGCACAGCTGCCTTTGCGGCTTCATCAGCCAATGAATTCCCCGCAACGTGAACGCCATCACGTTGATGACTTAGAGTGTGTATCACGTGAGTCTTTTGTAGTTCTTTCTGTAAAAGAACTACCTGTTTCCAAAGCATTTTATGCTTGATTGTGGCACCTGTGTCATCTTTGTAATCATTTTGAACCCAGTTCTGCAAATCGGTATTGTAAGATTTGACGCAGAAATGCGAATCGCACACTATTAGTGTCGGGAATTCACGTTCGGCATTTTCAAGCACCATCTTTAAAGATCTGATTTCAGCTCGCTGAGCCGAACAGTTTCTCAGTGATTCAGTTTTTGTTATTTTCAGTCTGAATTTACTGCAGAGCCAGCGACCTTTAACAATTGCACAGCCTGCATTGTAGGATTTATCATCTACATTGTAATGCTGTACAAATCTGTCCGTGTAGATTATACAAGAGTACTATTGGAGAGGTAGAATTTCGATTGGCAGAGGATATTCTTCTTCATATTTCAAATCATTCAGTTTTTTCATGTTCGGGACAAAATAGTATGTCACGTCTTCTGCAGCAAGAGAATTTTCCCACTGTATCCATTTTGGATCTAGTGCCACTGTTTTTAGATTTACTGGGCTGAATAGCGCCTCGAAGGCTGATTCTGCTGTGAAAACAGTTATTCTTTTGCCTTGGGCTAGGGCTCGTTCTCTTTCTACAGCAGTTTGAACTGCCTTTACAGTATTTTTTGTAAGACTGAATGTTTTTTCTACTTGTGTGTACAAAGGTGTTTTGTATGCTATTGGTACCGTTTCTCCCTCATTAGAGGTCAGGTATGTGAATCCGCATCTTCCTGGGATGAGTCGGATTACTGTCACGTGTTTCTAATTTTGTTTTAGCTAACATGTCTGTTTGCAGTGATCTCAAAATTTCTGTGTGTTTTTGAGTCAAGTTGGTTGTTTTAAAATCAGGTTTTATTAATTCGTAGAGAGGTTTAACCCTCTCTGCATAACTTAGAATGTAAGTTCTTCCGAAATTCAGGAAGCCTAGAATCGATTGTAAGTTCCTCAGCGTTTTTGGTGCTTGGAGTACAGCGCACTTCTCTAAGAAGTTGTCTGCTAGGCTTTTGCCTTCACTTGATAATTTGTATCCTAAAAACAGGACTGTTAGATGGGCAATTCGTGACTTTGTAAAGTTGAATTTGTAAACCTCTGCTGCAAACCCAAGTATTATGGTGTTCACTCTTTTCAAGTGAGTATCCAAGTCGTCGTCTGTGAGGTAGATGTCATCGACATAAGCTAATGCCTCATCATCATACATTTGTAGTAACTCTGTTACTCTGGCTGAGAATAATCCTGGGCTGTTCTTGAATACCTGTGGGAGTCGACAGAAATTTTTCTGTGACCCCATTATTGAGAAAGCAGTTAAATACCTGCTTTCCGGTGCAATATTTTGACAGAAGAATCCATTAGAAATGTCTAATGTTGTTTTGTATTTTTTGCGAACTATGTTATTCATTAGTGCCGCACTGTGCGAATTTTGTACCCCAAATGTTTTGCAAAATGAGTTAAGGTGTCTGTAGTCCAAGACTAGACGATATGAATCGTCTGGTTTGGAGACAGGAAACAAAGGATTGTTCATTTGTGAGGTGCATGTTTCAATCACCCCTTGGTATTCAAGTTGATCTAAAATCTCCCTGACCTGTTTTTATAGCTTCTTGCTTAATTGGGTACTGTCTTTGTGCAGTAGGTTGACATTTTAACTGGATTTTGTGAGGAGGAGAGTCCTCATCCCATCCCACATGATTCCTATATAATGCAGGTGCTTGAGCTACTGCCCATTTTCTTGCATATATATATATTTTCTGTGAATTGGAATATGATTTGAGAAGGCAGGCATAATCATTTCTTCGCCATGAGGACACTCCCTTACAAACTCTGGTGGCCAGTCTTTCTCGGCTAACAGGATGTCATAGCCTTTTGAGAGGTTATCCCAAAATAGACCCCTTATTTTCCTAGTCTTATCTCCCTCTATACTCAATGTTATTTCGTATATTTTGTGAGGTTCGCTAACTCTGGTATCTGCAGTTTCCACTTGAATGTACTCATTCGTGTCCACTGTCTCCAGATAATTCATCAGGATCTTGCGAGCTATGCTGATTTCTGCTGCGCTGTCTAGCATTGTCTGTGCCCACTTTCCGTTTTTCAGCTGTGTCCTCAGTATCCTCAGCATGTTTGATTACTTTAATACTGGCTACCTTCTTTCTTGGAAATTGTAATTTTTTACTTTGAGCAGGTTCCTTGTCTTTGGACTTGGCGTGCTCTTCCCTTTGTTCTGACCGTCCTCTTCTTTCCGATTTCTGCGAAAAAGATCGAGAGGGACGTGTATCAATATCTTGAGATCTATCAGGCTTTTTCAAATTATCCCTATTTCTAAGGTTGTATCTTTTTTCAGAGGGCTCCCTTTGGGGAGACTGGTGTTCTAGGCTCGGAGCTCTTTCTCTCCGCTGAGGAGACCTTCCTCTTGACTGGAAACCTTTTTCTTTGGGAGTGGATTGTTTATTTCCATCCCAGCTCTTTTTCGGAGTGTTTAGATTATTTTTAATAAATAATTTTTCCAGATTTTCAAGTAGTTGGGGTTTTACTGGTTTCCCACCCAAACTATCTCTACCTAGTTCTTCATAACATTTTTCTATGATTCTGGCAAGCTCAATAGGTTGATCTGTTATATCTGTTTCTTTCAATTTTTGGCGGATCGCCACAGATGCTGCTTCTCCTTTTATGTTGGCTAATAATATAGCCGAGACCTGCTTGAAGTCTTTTAGTAATTTCATACCGAGAATTAAAGCAGGTTCTGGACCGTATTCATTCTGAATTTGTTTTAGTACATCTGGTATTACCGCCAGAGACGGAACACCATGTGTTTTTGTGTAAATGAAATCAAAGACTGTACCCCAAGTGTCACAGTCTTCCACGTGTGGTGCGACCCCCATTGGAAGGCAGATAGTCAGAATTCTGTGTTTCTCAATAGGGGTAGTATTAGGGAATACTGCCTCTATTTGAGTTATTTTCTGTGCTAGCCAGAATGGAATTTGTTCCCGTTTTGCTGGTGTTTTTCCTAGACATGATTGTATGTTCTGTGGTGTAATTTTATTCGTGTTCCCCTGATGAGGGATCAGCTGTGGAATATTAACAGCTGGTTGGACTGTTGCAGTCCGCATTACATATTGGACTAACTGTCTGTGAATTTTAATTAGTAATTTTAGCTGTGCTAAAAGTTCTTCTCTTGACATTTTATCAATGTCTGGATGTGGTGTGTAGCTGGCTAGAACCGGCCACGTTGCTCCTGGTCTAGCTAGTGGACCGAGCCTGGTGATGTGATCAGTATGTTTTAGGGCACCTTTAAACCAGAGCAGGTGCTCTTGGTAATTTAGTGGTATTTCAATATCCTCGAAAGGTGTATATTCTTCTGGTGGTTCCTCTATTTTATAATAGTGGAATTTGTGTGTTGTAGCGTTTGCCGCTGGAAAGTTTATCCATTAATAGAATAACTCTGTCTGCCGATATTCGTGTGCCTCTATCACGAAAATGACTGTACCACCTCGTGATGTCAGTCCGTTTTCTATAAGTTTTAAAGTTATAGTTTTTCTTATGTTTGCCGGGATGATAATTGCACCCGGTTCATTAAACCCTGTAACATCGAAACCCCGTTGATTCGCATCTACTGCGGTTTCATTGGTTTTGTTGTTATCGCCGTTTTCTGACATTGTTTTAATGAAAGTTTGCAGCGCAGGTTTCCAAGGAGACAAAAGATTAGGTGCACAATATTTTGGAACACTGTATCCTTCAACGTTGACTATACCAAAAAACTCTACATAGGAATCTCTTCCTACTAAGTTCCGGCGGATTTTAACCTTTCACCCACTCCAGACGTCTATTGGAGTATTTACGGGAGAAAGGGTCTGTGTGAAAAAGCACAACTGAGTTACTCTAACGTCTTGCGTTAGTTTTATCGCCTTACCAAAAGTTGGGCGCCATGTAGTGTAGTTCCTATTTTCCCTATAGGCCCTGCGCATTGGAATAACATAAACAGCAGTGTAGACGTAGGACAAAGGTCTTCTAGGTCTCTACTGACTATGTTAGACTTAATTTAGGTTTCACCAGCTAGCTCAGAGGTCACTGGAAACTTTCTTGACTGAATAGGAAGTGATCAGCTTCCCTGGCTCAGAAAAGAAGGGATTCAGCTTCCGACAACCGCATAAACATGACAACTTTGCTCCCTCAGAATAAGAGTCAATCTCTAGAGTCGTGTGAAACAATAGACAGCTATGTCACTCAGTCAGATGTGCATATTTAATTTCACCAGGGTGCAGAGACTAGAGAGACGGGCATTTTCAATAAAAGGTATTATTTATTGAGCAGTCTTCCTTCTCATGCAAGAAAAATGAATTGCCACAATTGCAATACTTAATGTAAAGTAAAGTACATACAGTAAAAGGAGTATTATGAAATAATACTGTAAAAGCATTGGTATGGTTTCTAAGCCATAAGACACTTTAAAATGGATAAAACATATATACATATGTACATAGGCTAACGTGCTCAACTGGTGCTTCTAAACTAAGCCTACCCCAGTGTACCTGACCTAAGCCTAATACGTGGGAAGGAGTAAGTAAGTAGCAGTTTAAGTTAAGTAGGTTTGTTGCCAAGGATCTGTTCAAGAATTCTCTCTAAGGGTTTAGTCAGCACTGTACCTTGGGAATAGAATGTAGGAGGTCTGGTATCTCTCTCTCAGGACTTGATATCCCAGTCACCTGCAAGGGGAGGCTGGAGACGCCGGAGCTGGATTTTCTCGGCAGGAGAAAAGACAGCGTCTTTCTCAGCGCGTCAAAGAGGAGGGGCAGCGTCCGTGGGCTTCTCGCTTCTGCTGGGCTCGCGGAAAGTAGAGTAGCTGCTCTGCTCCAGAATCACCACTGTGTGTTTGCTTAAGGCAACGTTTGTCGGGCGATCAGCAGGCTCCAGGCAGAAACCAGCTCCTCAGAAGTGTAGACAGTGACCCCCTCTGTTCCCACGACACCACACACTCTACGGTTATAAAACACACACAGAGCGAGCGGTGACGCCAGAACAGAGAGAGACCTAGAACCCTTAGGTCTCCTAGTTCGAAGACAGGGTACACAGAAGTTTTATGCGAATAGGAAGTCGCAGTCTGCAAAGGAGAGAAGAAAACAAACATAAAACAGGTTACTAGAAATCTACAAAAAAGGGGATAAGAAATAACTAACCTATGTGCTCTGTGCTGAGTGTGCTGCAAGGCTCTTACCTGCCCAACGTTTGTATCGCACCCAAAAGGTATCCACAACGTAACATAAAATACGAACCAAAAATAGATGGGTAGATGCGTAGGTCTCTCTTGCCAAAGGAATGAGTCCACGGAAGAAAAGAAAGTTCCAAACACAGTCTCAAACACTCCTCAACTCGAAGAGTTCAAAGGAAAGAGTTTTGCAGGATCGTGATGCTTCTCACCAACCAGCAAGGCAAACAAAACAAAGTTCACTCGATAAATCCGTTCCCCGGCTTTTCTCACCAAGGAGCAGCAACAGCAGCTGGACGATTACATTCGACGTCCTTTACATCACGGAAAAGAAAACTTCATCGGCCATTGTTTCGTCAGATAACTGACACGCCGAAAAACCACCGAATCAGGTAAGCGGGAGCAGAGGCACAGCGAATATCCACAGGACAGGGTAACGGTACTCCTGTGATCCGCTATCAGCAAAAAAAAAATGAAGCGGGTCCGATTCCGGTGTTCAGCGCGGCGGGGGTTCTTTCACTATGCCGCTTGGAGAAAGGATGACGAAGTAGATCTCAAGAGCCCGCGCGGCCGCGCAAGGCTCTGAAACAGAGAGGAGGAACAAACACGAACCAGTTCACGGGGGCAAGGATGGTAACAGGGATACAAGGGCCGGGACCCAGGCAGGAATCCACAAAAGAAAACCAAGCACCGCCGGTAGGAGGAAGGAGGCATAAGAACCACCCAGTCGGCATCTGATTGGTGCACGAGGAACATGGTCTTCTGCAGAACGCCTCAAGGCATTCTGGGACTTGTAGTCCTTGTTAGGCAAAATTCACCATACAACACACTCAGAACATGCCCTAAGAGCTCCGGGTCCTAACAACGTTGGTATATTTATACCTGAAAGGTGCTGAGTTTGACGTAAGGTTTGGACATAAGACGTCAATAAAGATGTCACTAAGAACTGGCGGTTCTTACAGTGCTCGCAGGAGTTCTATTACAAATCAAAACAAAGCAAGCGGGGCTTTCCCAGGTTGCTGGAGGTTTGGTGTGTCGAAAGAACTTGGTGTGCTCTCTAGGAATCCAAGGAAGTAGCTTTTGCCGTGCCTTGGACTGCAAGGGCGATTTACTGAAATATGGATCTGATTATTATGCCATTATAGGGATATTATTGATTATAGCCGTATAGGGGCATAAAGTCACAATATTGAATCGGGTTCCTAGATAAAACACATCAGTCCCTTTGGCCACACCCCTGCCAGTGCCTACACCTGACAAAAGTGACCACACCCCACAGACCTCAGGCCCAAGATACAGCACACGCAGCAAACAACAGCAGCAGCCCAAGCGGGCCAGAGCGCAGACACCATCCCCCCAAAAATCCAAGTCCACCCCAGAGTGCAAAGGCAAAAGCCCTTCAGCAGACATTCAGGGGCATAAAGCCGAGAAGCAGGTCTCACGCTCACATGTCTCAGAGTCATGCTTGCTGAGAATCTGGTGCCTGCTAAGAGTCCACATAAAAAGAGCTCCAAGGCAGATTCACCCACAACCTCAACTCCCATCCACACCCCTGTAAAGCAGGGTAAGGAGGGCACACCTGATAAACACGGGATAGAGGAACAGAGGTAAGGCCAGGCCAAGTGTACTGCTGGATCTAGCATGTCCTCAGAGGGAGGGCCACTGGCTGCACCTGATGCAGCTTTGGTGGAGAGTGTGCCTGTTGTGGCCACCCCACCTCACACTCCTACCAAGACAGGAAAGCCATTTTGACTCCCCAACAAGTGGAAAGCCACCCCTCCTCATTCTCCCACTCATACTGTATCGCACATCAGCATGTCTTGTACTGTCCTCATACCTACACTCATTCTTGCTTCACCTTCCTTTCACTCTACACCGCACTCTGCCCTGTCACTTATCCTCACGTTTTTCGCTCGCCATGCCTATCTCTGTACCCTGCAATAAGTCCTCTTACATTAAAGCACATACATACCATACTTTTAATATTTCCCCAAATCCTCTCTGCCACCTAATGGTCCTTAACCTTCAGAATGCTCTGTATTGCTATAACACAAAAGTGTCCATAAAACTCCACCATGAACATTCATCGCAGCACTTAGTCCTTTTGCTCTTAAACAGTAACCTAGGCAACTCCCTTACCACGCCTCCAATCTAACAGCCAACTCTTGCTCTTTCCCAACTTGCTCACACGCTTCAAACTGTCACACTAATTAACTACGCAAATGTATCAAATACTTAGCAACAATATTCTAGCTCAACTATCTCCAAGCAAAAGCTTTCATTGTTACAGCAGCAAGGGAGCCGTCAATTTGCATTATCTTTATTAAAGTAAAAAAACGGTTGTATGTAGGAGCTTGAAAAAATACAAATGGGTAGTAAGTCGTTTTCCATGTCTCCTGCCACCTAAACATATGCACACGCTCTACCTTTGCTTCCACTGTTTGCTTACTCCCTTTTTATGTTTGATAAATTCCTTTTGTTTTATTATGTACAGCATGGTATTAACTTTCCTTTTTAGGTCTCGCTAAGAATGCAGCGCATGCGCTGCTTCGCTAGCGAGCCTCTATTGTTGCCGCTTTCTGTCCCGAAGGGAGACAGGAGGTGGCACACAGAACCACAACCACACACACACACACACAACTACACACAAACACACACACAAACACACACAACCACACACATACACACACAACCATACACACACAACCACACACACACACAACCACACACACACAACCACAACCACACAACCGTAACCACATACACAACCACACACACAACCACACATATAACCACACACACAACCACACCAATACAACCACACCGATACAACCACACACATACAAACATACACATACAACGACACACACACAACCACACCGTCAGTGCACTTTCACCAGACACAGACACCATCAGTCGTCAGTGCACGCTTTCACCGGGATGTATGACGTTACAACGCATACTTTTACTCCGCATACCATTACAACGCGGTATTCACAACGCATACCATTACAACGCATAGCGCTTTGGGGTGCTGGATAGTGGTAAGTATGATTTACTATTCTAACTCCAGTCCCCGTGGACCCTAGGGAAGGTGTTGGATAGTAAATTAAACTTACCTCTTATCCTAGAGCGCCCCCCAGCGCAATGCGTTGTAATGGTATGCGTTGTAATGCCTGCGTTGTAGTGGTAGTGCGTTGTAAAAAATGCGTTGTAACAGGTGCATACCTTTCACCGGGCACAGACACCACCAGCCATCAGTGCATGCTTTCACCGGGCACAAACACCACCAGCCGTCAGTGCCCGCTTCATCGGGCACAAACACCACCAGCCGTCAGTGCACGCTTTCACCAGGCACACACCACCAGCCGTCAGTGCATGCTTTCACCACGCAAACACACACCAACAGCAGTCAGTACACACCTCAATTGTTAACGCAACCACAATTAACTATTGTATCAATCGCAGTATGGCGCACTTTACTTTTAAACATATTCATCTAAAGCGCAGCATGCCACCATTGCTACCAAAATAAATACACATTTTTTTGTCCTACAATTTATAGACTTTTGTTGCAATTGATGTTGCAATATTTAGCAATGCCAATAGCTCAAACTTAATTAATGCTTGTTATTTTATCTACCTTACTTACAAGGCTTAATGGAGGGCTAAACAACGTTGTAAAAGGGAAATGAGCTCCTACTCTAGCCCTACAATTCTCTAGGTGGGTATCAAGCCTGAGGAATGAGTAAAAGAAGGTGGGTATGGGAGACCCTACCCATGATTAGGGTCCAAGGGCTGCAGTACTGTCCTCACTTCCCTATCTGAAGAGAAGAAAGTAGTTTACCAGTGAGCGAAGGCCTCACCTCCTCACCAAAGTCATGCAATCTATAGCAATTTTCATAAAGTTAATTAAAAAACATCAGCTGAGTACTTTTTTTAAGCAAACATAAATGCCAGGAACGAAGGTCTCTCTGAAGTAAATCCATGACCCAGCTAATTCTTTTGTTGTGATCTTTGAAATTCGGCTGTTTCTAGGTTTGAGAGGAGATATGATCTAATTTCAGGAGAAGATACGGATATATGCTCTGTAGATCCCTATTCGTGTTCATGTAAGGACTCTGCACTAGGTTCCCTCTGACCTCTTCTGCCTCTCTCAAACAATTCCTTTAACAACATCAGATGATAACTCAGGCTGACCTGCTGAGGCATGTAGCGTTTAGTCCAACAGTTCTCCTGTCATACTGCTACACTCTTACATCTTTACCTTAAAAAGTGTGACTGTACTAGCTCACCTGCGTGTCACACTCCTCCAAACATCACTTCAATACTGTAAAACATCAGGTGTTATAATCTAGTTCTGATTGTTCTTTCTACTGACTCCACTGGACAGTGTTTCTTCTGGATATCAGTGAAGCTGTCTCCTTAAATCTCTTTTTTTTAAAAACAAAGCTGAAGTGGCACAGCCTTAGATTGGAGGTATTATCACAAACACTATTTCCCGTACACTTCCCTCTTGTATGAGTGACTATACCCATTGTGGGGGTCTGCTGTTAGCCACGTCCTTTTTATTTTACTAAAATAAGCTATATAACATACATACTTAAAGGGGTTTTCAGCCAGCCTTCTTCATCCATTGGTCTGTTGTTCACATTTTAATTACAGCCATTACAGCATACCGCATACGACAGTTGGTCATCCCACTACAGCCGTTGATTAGATTCACAGCGATTGACAGTATTCTGCTCTTTCATAAGAAGCACATTCACACATAAGGTAGTTCCCTAATTCCAGAGGCTACTATACTTTTTCAGTCTCCAAAAATATTTTTGCTTTTTGGCAATTTTTATTGGTAGGGTCTGGCGGCTCAATCGACAATACAATCTAGCAAAAGCAATGACAAAACAAAATAAGCATTTGCAAATCCACAATTCGGGGGGGGAGAGTAAGTCCCATTGGCTTTGCCAATGCTTGTTGTCTCATGCGTCTTCTTCAGTCCTATAGTGTGCAACTTCCAGTATAGGTTTACCCTCTTACTAAACTGGTTGATATTTGCAAATGTTTAGTACGTTTCTAAGGTATGCTAGTGAAATGGCTTTCATCAGTCACCTCTCACCACCTTTAGGAAAATCTAATTGATCAGGAAGCTTCAAATGCATCGTGTTGGCCGTAAATATCTTATGCCTGACATAAAACCTACATACAATGACTATGTATTTATATCCTAACTACGAGCTCCGCGCGGTTTTTAGTTCCACAGCAGTGTGCTTTACTACCCATTCACTTACAAACTCACTCAATCTGTTCTCTTCTTAGGAAAAGGAAAATGGCAAAGTCCTGCTGCCTGCCTCACGGTGAGCACAACTTTCCCTAGTTCCTTGTCCGATACCTAGCAATACCATGTAACATGAAAACACAGGCATCGAAAGCCTTTTGACTACTACTTACCACTGGAGACAATCAAAGAGTTGGCTAAGAACCACTCACCGCCCATCTCATTTGATAATTTTACTTTCAGCCATTTCTGAGCTATGTAGGCCTGACACCAATGTCCTCCAATTCCCAGATGGGAAGGTTAACAGATGCCTCCATGTCATCAAAGAAACCATGATCAATTTCTGGGCGTTACATTTTCAAACCATTGTTTTCAGGTATGTAGGTCCAATTAGTTCAGTAAACATGAATCAGGAATACATCTCCCACAATACAATAGAATGTTAAGGGAAAACTCAGAAGTGGAAAAGAGTGCCCATAATGACAATGAAAGGTGCACATTTAGGTGAGATGTTCTCACTTTAAGTAGGGTTGTGCAAAGTGGGCTGTGTTGTCTTTTTTCCACTGTTCATCAAAATAACTGTCTACTAATTTGGCAAACATCTTTATGCAAATCTAAACCTGCATTGGAAGGGGTTACACAGTAGTAACAGCACTTGGATATCTACTGTGTATGCAACATGTAGTAACATTTTCAGTGAAACGTGTACCTGGTGTAGAAACTACAGTGAGAGTTGTTATTCTAGTGAGACTGTACCACTAGCAAGTAATGGTCACTATGAGGGGTAATTTAATTAGCCATTTCCGTGTTTCCCTCCTTTGGGAGGTATGACCCCCTCTCTAGTCTCCCCTCACTCTATTGTGTCTATTCTTACAGCTCACCCTCTTCGCTAGTTCCACACATACGGGCCTGTGTAATGAGGTGCAGACACCAGGAAGAGGAGACTGCTGGCAGACTACCAGGCGTTGCCATGGCAGCAAACCTCCGAGCTGAAAATGCAGGTTGGGGATTTTACAGCAAGAGGGGGGGAGGGGCGCTGAACAGACACAATGACTTGGAAACGAATACACAATATGCTGGAGTCTCGTAGGTACCCAAGGCAAAGTAAGATTTCTCCATATTACAAAGCAGAAGTGTAAATTCTGGTTATAAAACATGTTGTGTTTGTCAAGAAATCACACAAAAAGAAGCAAGCACCCAGGATGAATCTGAGTGAGGCACTACCTGGGGTGATTTAATAGACATGTCCATGCTTATTACCTATTTCTGTAAAAGGTGACACATGTATAAAGGGCAATGTTTAAAAAGTCATGCATGTCATTCATACATGGTATTATTATTTCCATGCTACCTCTTCATTAACACTGCATTATTTCCCCTTTCTGGATGGTCCTGGTTTTTGGTTGGTGGGGGGAAAAGTGCATGGCGATCACCAATTTAGCCTCAGATTTTTTTTTCATGAATTGGATTGTTTACATACTCTCTCGGACAAACATACATCAACTGGATCACACAAAAAGTCATGTTCTGCTCTATTCTTTTATTTGGTTCCAGCGCAGCAAACACCTGAGGGCTTCCTGGCGCTCTCGAACAAATATTGGCAAATGAACAGTAGTTATCTGCATACAGGCAGGCTTTAAGAATTTCCTATATTTCATATGATCTGTTTGCATCTGCATAGAAGCTGGCAGTGTATTCCATGCTAGAACAACCTGGAAGGAAACAGCTTCACCTCCTTCACTTACCTTCTTGATGAAGTGAACAAGAAGATCCAAGGATAAAATTAGTGCCC
Organism: Lissotriton vulgaris; assembly: GCF_964263255.1. Classification (NCBI taxonomy): domain Eukaryota; kingdom Metazoa; phylum Chordata; class Amphibia; order Caudata; family Salamandridae; genus Lissotriton; species Lissotriton vulgaris. The sequence continues at coordinate 1,405,147,172 of NC_141685.1, read as the reverse complement.
ATAAAGGATGACTGGCAGGAAATCAATTCGCTCCTAGCAAAAAAATGAATGAGTCTGATACAAAGACTTGTGAATCAAATAAATGTGTAAAATCGCTTCTTAGCAGGACACGGTTGTCCAGTTGGTATGGATAGGTCAAGGTCTGCAGTATTCTAGTAATCGAATTGCGAGCATCAAAAGGCTTTCATAATACTCATCTAATTGGTAACGGAAAAGAAATTCCAAAACGCACCATGACAGAATAAAAATGATATGGAAAAAGTCTTCACCCAAGATACCATAGGTAGTTATCTGGCGCACTTTCTTCTATCTCAATACTGTAGTATAGTCATGTATCTGATTGCACCACTGCGCATATAGATGCTTGTCGACTGAAAATGTATCAAAGGAGCTAACAACAGCACAATATTCCCATTGCAGCTAAAAGCATTTACCTCTGCGATGACGACAGAGTGGATGGTGTCCAAACCATGACGGTTTATTAGCAGATTTTGTCAAAGTTACAAGTTAATCAATCAGTAACTCAATTTAACATAGCATATATATTTATGTGTGTTTCAACAAGTTGATTCCTTAGTGACAGCGCTCTCTGTCGTCCGGTGCAGACTCTGGGTGGGTGGAATCCAGCCAAAATGTCATATCAATAGAACAAAGGGAAGTCGCACTCCAAAGATACTTGTTAAGGGTTTTATTCACTACCACCAATGCGTTTCACCACAAGGGCTTGTTCACAGTTGGGGAAGTCTGTGGCTTCAACACATGCAGTAATATATAATTATTTACAATTAGTGACATGTCACTCAGACCATTGACACATATAGCAGACATCAAAGTAATAGGATCCTGAACTCACAAACTTTACCCAATGACAACATCATGTATAAAACAGGACTGAGCAGGAATATGGAACGGAAATATTGTAAAACATTATAAAAACTTGTAAATAATTATATATTACAGCATGTGTTGACACTACATATCCGACAATGCATCCTGATGGGCAAAAGTGGTAAAGAGTTTAAATTGCAATGGTAGACAGACTTTCCCAACCGTGAACAAGTCCTGTGGTGAAACGCGTTGGTGGTAGTGGTTGTGGTGAATAAAACCCTTAACAAGTATCTTTGGAGTGCGACTTCCCTTTGTTCTATTGATATATATATGTGTGTGTGTGTATATATATATATTTGCACATTTTTGCACTTTATTTCAGATGAGACTGGTTCTATGTATTTTGAGAGTGTGATTTTACATCTGTCTAGCTTTTATGGGATCGCTTTTTCTTGTACCGGTTGATGCCATCATGAGCTATAGTGATTGCTCTAATTCTTTGATTAACTGATTCATTCAGTCCATATACGGGTCAGCTATATACCGAATATCCTTTTAAACATAGTTAGTCGTTAATCTTCTATTTTTACTTACATATGAATTGAGTCCTTTTGTTAGCATGTATAATAATACTACCTGGATGCCAATTGATATATCTCATTTGGGATATTTTAATAATTTTGCACTTGTAGTTTATCAACTAGGTAGTATGCTGTACAAATTCAAGGACTGAAGATCAACCTTGCACTTGCACTTTATATGTATGTATGATTCGTCGATTTTTATGTTTTGATGGTTTATTTACATCATAATCAATGAATTAGCAGGTATTTTATTCAGAATTTATCCAGTACTGTATTTTGCGTATTTGCACATATTAATGTTCCTTTCACATCTAGAAATTCGAGAATTAGTTAATAAGCTATTGGTCCACTTTGAAAACAATATGGAATCTTCGATACTGTTGAAATTCTAGTTGTTTTGATCAGTCTGTCTTATATTTTCACTGCTATCACGCTTGTTTTTAATGTCATTTGTGCACTTTCTTGTATTTTTCATATTTATTGAGTTTCCTGATCACGAGACGCATCATGTGATCTAGCTCATGTGATGCGAGCGAAACGCTTCAGGGCAGGCACTATGCCCGGTTATTCTGTGGAAATTATGCCAGAATAAATTTCACTGCTTCTGTACATCGCAACGTTAGTGTGATTATTTTCGGAGCACAACGAGGTCCTTGCCTGGGTTTCCTGAAAGAGAACATCATGTCAGGTTTTGGAGTTTGATATATATATAGACAGTGCGTGACAAACACTATATTTCTAAGCAACATGGCAGCTGGCGCAAGAAGAGGGAGGGAGGTGGCAGCCCTCGACGTATTTGACGATTCCCCGGCTGGGGGGTCGCGTGTGGCAGGTCCCACTGAACAAGCTAATGATGGTGCTTTAAACCTGCGCAATATGTTTAAAAAGCTGGAGGAACTGATTAAACGGGAACAGGCAAAGTGGTGGGAGCACCGCTCTTTGAGCAGATATCTCGAGGTCGACCGGATACCAAGAGGGCTACGAGTGATGTTTGCCCCAAGTTACGATCAACCGGACCCTGAAATGCTCAGAGAATGGGCGGAATGCAATTTGGAATCTTCGAAAAGACTAGTTCAAATTTTAGTACGCTACGCTGAATCAGACCGGATTAAAATTCAGAAACAAATAGAGAAACTGAATTTGGAAATTGATAGTTTGGGAACTGATAAAGCGGCGGAATGTCAAAAGCTAAGAGAAGAGATGATGGTCCGAGTTCAAAAGGAGGAGGACATTATTATCAAAAGGAAACAATATAAGTTCCAGCGTGACAAAACGGACTACCTGGAAGGACGCATTTTTACGTTTGCGCGTAAATATGATGCCAGAAAACTGTCTCAACCTCCCAAAACTCGGAGGGATTCCACAAATGAGGGGGCCCAGCGTGCAGTCTCACCAGCCAGTTCCTCAAATGCAGATCTGAGCTCGAATATCGACAGTGGTTCAGAATATGAAACAGGCAGAACCCGTTCGGGATTGGGGTTTACCCGGTTCACTATGGCTCAGGAATTAGAAATAGTGAGCCAGGACAGGCGGGATACACTACGCCCCAGGGTGGATCCTCAACAAGTTACAAAAACCCCAACGTCAAACGAAGAGAGCGCCGCAAAGCAAACGCAAGGCGACGCACCAAAACGCAAACCGTACAAGAAGCAGTGGAGCAAAAAGAAGAAACAGCAGTAGAGGTATCAGGTGTGTCAAACTTCTCTATTATTAATCTCACCCCTATGCAACTTTCACCTTCCGAATTAAAGACTTTATCTATGGGCCTATCTTTTTGCCCGCCTAGAAACTTTAATTATGCGGACACGCGCATTGACTTGTTTAAATTCACACGCAAACTGAAATTAAACAAACACTTTGTGAATAACAAGTCGCGGAAAGCTGAGGTGAGAACAGACACAAACAATCTAAATAGCCCAACCCTCATTTGCCATGATTTACCACTTTTGCAGGACTTACAGGGTTTACGCTATGAACAGTCTTTGTCACAGAATGCAGATACCTCTCCCACTGCAGCGTTGGGGGGCCTTACAAAGTTCAAACCTAAGTCGACGTACACACCTCAGATGGTGCACGACAACATCAATATTTTCCAAGAAGCTGCAGTAAAAGACATTAAGGCACTGTACTCACAAACACTGAGAAACAACAAATACAAGAACATTTGCAACAAAAAGTATACAGACCTGGTGGCTAAAATCCAGAAAAATGGAAATGTTATTGTTCGCCAATCGGACAAGGGTGGCAACATTGTTTTATGGGCGAGAGATCTGTATCTGGAGGAGGCAGCAACACAGTTGAATGATGTCTCCTGTTATAGACATTGTGATTTGGCAGTTATCAAGAAATCACACAGTACATTCTATTCTATGCTGATGGGTTGGAGATCATCGGGCCTCATCAGCATGGATGAGCTGAAATATCTTAAAAATGATCACCCCATAATGCCGGCCCTCTACTTGATCCCCAAGGTCCACAAGAATCCCAACAGGCCCCCAGGCAGGCCCATTATCTCTGCATGCGGGGCCTACTCGAAAAAACTACCATATATGTGGATTCATTTTTACAAGACTTTGTTTGTGGGCTACCCTCTTACATCCAAGATTCTAGTGACTTTCTGAGGAAACTCAGCAATGTACAATGGGATCCAGGTTGCTTGTTAATTACACTCGATGTAACTGCATTATATACGAGCATTATCCATGCGGATGGGTTGAGGGCTGTAGCACAATACTTGGGTCAACGTCCAATTGAATTGGTTGAACATAACAAAATGCTTTTGTCCATGATAAATTTCTGCCTGAATAACAACTATTTTATGTTCAACAAACAACATTTCCAGCAGGTCAGGGGAGTAGCCATGGGGGCCTGTTTCTCTCCCAGTTACACCTGTCTCCATATGGGGTACTGGGAGAGACAGGTCCTCAGTGGTGAACACTCTGCTATATGCAGGGATCACATTGTTCGGTGGTACAGATACATCGACGATGTTTTTATGATCTGGAAGGGAACACGAGAACAGGCAGAACACTTTATTGCTGAGTTGAATGTCAACAATTACAACTTGTCTTTTACCTCTGACATCAGCAAAACGCATGCCACTTTCCTTGATGTTGCAATTGAAGTCAACAATGGGCAATTGGAAACATCTTTGTTTAGGAAGCCCACAGCGGGCAATACAGTACTACATGCTCACAGTCACCATCCACCACATTTAATCCGAAGCATCCCTTATGGGGAAATGCTGAGGATTAGAAGAGCATGCAGCACGGATGCCCAATACAAAATAGCACAAGAAGCGTGCAGATTGAGGTTTTTGGCTCGTGGCTACAATGAAAATGTAGTTGCAGCAGCGATACGCAAAGCCAATGCAATACCTTGTTCTGAAGCCTTACTACACAAGAGATCACGTAATCCCACTGTAACACCTGTGCAACAACCAGTCAGGTTAATATGGTCCTTCAATAGCCAACATGGGGCTTTGAGGAAGATCATTAATAAACACTGGGATTTGGTGAAATGCGATCCAGTCATTGGTAACATCATGCCCAAGAAACCGGCAATCACTTACCGGAAAGCTTATTCATTACAGGACACACTGGTAAAATCTAGCCCTGAACTAGAAATAAGAAAAGATTGGCTGACAGGCAGTAAAGGTTTCAGGAAGTGTGCTTCTTGTAAAGCCTGCACACATGGGGTGATCAAGACAGAATACTGTACCCCTTTTTCCGATGTTCCGTGTAAGATTAGTAAAAAGCTTACATGTAAAAGTGATTTCTCAGTATATGTGCTGGAATGCCCATGTGGGTTAAGATACGTGGGCAGTTCCAAATTACAGGTACACAAAAGAGTCCTACAACATCTAAGGGCCATCAAAACCAATGACCCAGTGTATCCTGTGGCTAGGCACTTCAGGGAACAACATAACAGCAACAGTGCATTACTGAAGTACTATGCCATTGATTCCATCGCACCCATGAGAAGGGGCGGCAACAGGGAAGCCGCACTACGAAGATTGGAAACCAGGTACATCCTCATGTTAGATAGTAAGGCACCCAATGGGCTTAATGCATCAGAAGACTTTTACACCTGTCTTTAGATCATTTTAATAAACTGAACTTGCCGTGTTGTTCTTCAATGACACCATACAAAAGTCAACTCAATAGACGCACTATATGGCTTCTCTTATGTAATTCCAGCTCGCCATGTGCTTATGACTTTTTTGACCGGTGTCACAGTGTTTAATATAATGTTCAGTTATCCTGCCACTGCGATAGACAGACTTGGTTACAGTCAGTTTAACATCTGTGACTTATTTATTCACCAGATTAGGTTTTTGTCTCTTTATTTACACATCACCCAGCACTTTATTTCACATTTAATCATTATGCAACGTAAAGATGTGACTTCTCAAATATTAGCCAGGAAAACCACAATTGTATATATCATACCGATGAGTTTACTGGTTGTATATTAATGGTTATCCATTCTTTCATAGTAATTCTCACATTATGAACTATTTCGGCAGATATAGTGTTTTCGAATGTGAATGCATGTTGGTCACAGGCATGTACATGTTTCCAATGCATAATAACAATTATGAATTTAATATTTAAAGGTTTTACACGCTACGTGTCCAGATCACGTATTCATATGTATATATAGATTAATATTCATATGTGATTAAGCAATCATGAGTAGGGTTGTTTATAAATGGATTTATCCGTCTATTATGCTTTTTACCGCATTCACATCATTACAGTTAAACAGGCATTATGCCAGTTCACTCGTTTTTGATTAATGTAATTACTGGCTATGTGTGACTTTCAGGGATTTATCCCAAAACTTTTGTTCGGAAAGTTACGGTGCATTGTTATTTTTAACATTATGTTAACACGCAGTATGTTTACTATGTTTATTGCACCGTTCTACATACCTCTACGTTGATTGGCTAACGCCATATGCATGTGCACTTTAAATTTCTGCTATTCCCCTCTGGAATGCCATGTGACCAAGGCCTCTGGGAGGCCAAAACGTTATGCTGTCCGTGTGTTGCAGAATAAACTAATTTACTCACGGAAACTTCTGGGTCTGCTGTTTTCTGATGGCGCTGCTGTGATATCGATACTTCTGCGCTGTTTTGGGAGAACCCTCATGACAGTGAGCAAGGGCGTTCACGCCCGAAACGCGTCTGTTTGGCAGTGTGTTGCACCTCTGCACTTTAAATGCAATAAAGGAAGAAGAATATCCTTAACAAGTCTGGCTGTGGATTTATTCACCTGTGTCTGCGCACTGGGTTTGGTGCGAAAGGCGTCGCACAAACTTTCCGGTTGGAATTCATATATATAAGCCTTTTTTAAATGCAATGCAAATCGTATGTTACCACCCCCTGGTGGTAACCTCCCGTGTCACGTGGGTAATGACAGTGAAAACAGAATATTGCTGCAGCAATGATATGTAAACAGCACATTTTACGAGACAGTCACAGGTTAAATCCGAAATTTGCGAGGTAGTGGTATTTGAGTGTACATATTAATAAAAAATGACTGGTTAAATCCATAATAACTCTTAAAATTCCACTGTTTCTAATAACATGGAGTCATTCAGATCTTCTTGACCCATTATTACAACAACATCACAAATAAATGACAACAGTATATACTTTTTGTGTGCCTATTTCAGTTAGTAAAATCTGAAATTTAACAAACATGTAAACCACTGACTGTAATGTGCAAAAATAGCAAGGTTTAACCCTTTCCATGCTCATGACGAGCTCAGCTCGTCATGATGCACGGTTGAGCTGTGCTGATGACGAGCTGAGCTCGTCATGAATCAATAGAAATAATGAAAAGTCAGCATAGAAGGGGAAAACACCTAGCAGCCAAGGTGTTAAATAGCAGCAAAGGACATTTGTAAAGTGCATAAGTGGAAAAAGTGCAAAAAAGGTGATTGCGACGAAAAAAGTGTCACAGTGCAATGTAAGCCGCATCATAACCGGACCAGAAATGCCGTATATAAATGAACACCAAAATTCAGAGTCCTGAATAGAAATGGTCAATAAATACAATAAATCATGGCAATCAAAGTCATAAATAGTAAAAGTTGGTATCAAAAATGCAGTATCAAAAAATTTTAAAACCGGGTATATATATAAAAACACACTATATCCCATATATTTACAAGGTGAGTAGACAAGTCACATGATTAACACTAAATTCATAGGAAATAGGCGCAGATGTGCAAAAATGGATGAATAAAGTGCAAATGAAGTGCAAAGTCAAAAAATAGTCAATCTACATAGTATCTAGTACATCAAGAAATGTTACGCAACTGTAATTGGATAGGCCAGCTGACAATATTACACAAATAGGGAACCTAATTTGTGAAAATGAATATTCCTGCAGGAATTAGTACCTAAGAGTTGGAAAACAGAGAGCAAATAAACATGTATATCTCAAATAGGGAGCCTAACTTGAGATATGTATACTCCTGCATCAGTTAACGTCAAAGGGATTAATGCACAGAGAGCAAGAAAGTTAATGCACATATCGATGGAAAGAGGAGAGTCATTCTAGGAAATGGTGCATTTCTTCGATGTTGTTAAGCCCATTAGGCCAGCGACTATCGAGCTCTAGAATGAATCTAGATTCCAACTTTCTCAATAAGAGTTCTCTGTTGCCACCCTTCCTTGACAGAGGTACAGATCCGATCACAAAGTAAGTGAGGCAAGACAGATCTCTGTTGTGGACCTGATTGAAATGCCTGGCAACCGGATATGCAGGGTCATTATGGAGTATTGCTCGTAGGTGCTGTAATATTCGCATATGTACCTGGAGCTTGGTACTACCAACGTACCTAAGTCCACAGGTACATACAAGAACATACACAGCGTGATCGGTTTTGCAGGAGTAATTGCCCAGTATTGGTTTGGCTACAGTGCTAAACGGAGTCGTGTAATGTGTAGTGGAGATGCCAAATTTGCATGCCCTACAGCTGGAGCATTTGAGAAACCCCTAGATGGTCGTAACCAGGTTGCTTTGGTTTTTAATTCAGGAGCAGCAGTATCCAAATGGTTGCCCATAGTTTTTGCTCTTCTAAAGGTGACCTGGGGAGCTGAGGGTAACACAGTGTTGAGGACATGATCACTGAGAACTATCGGCCAATTCTTGTTAAGAATGGCCTTGATTTTCCTTTCCTCCCTGCTAAAGGTTGTGATCATGCGAGGACCAGAAACTGGGGGCTCACTAATGGCAGGGTTGTCTGTTTCAGAAATGCTAGCCGGAAACAGGCTCTCTCTCGTACGAGATAGGGATTTGTCATAGGCATTTTTTAATATAGACTCAGAGTACCCCCTGGCTTTTAAGCCGATTGTTAAATCTTTCAGGCATTGCTCGTAATCAGAAGGAGAGCTACATATTCTTTTGAGCCTTAACATCTCGCCATAAGGGATACCTGTAATCGTATGCCTAGGGTGCATGCTGGTGGCATGCAATGTGGCATTTCCAGCTGTCTTTTTCCTGTGTAGAGTGGTATTGACTTTGTTATCTTTTATATACACTTCCACATCGAGAAATTGGATTCTCGCTTTCTTGACGTGAGCAGTGAAGTTGAGATTGAGGTCGTTTTGATTGATGTTGTCAATGAATTCAAATGCCTCTGCCCTGGTACCGCGCCAGGCTATGAAATGTCATCAATATAGCGCAAAAAACTAATAACATGGTTGTCCATCCATGCTTTGTGGCGTGTCATGAGGACCTGCTCCTCCCACCAGCCAACGTGTAGACACGCATAGCTGGGAGAGAAGCAGGCCCCCATTGCCACACCTCTGAGCTGTCGGAAAATTTCCTTGCCAAACGAAAAGAAATTATTGTGGAGACACCACTCCATCAGACTGATAATGACCTTATTATGTTCGTAGAATGTGATGGAGCGCTTGGATAGAAAATGTTTTGCTGCCAAGAGTCCCTGTTCATGGTCTATACTAGTATAAAGCGTTTCCACATCAAGGGATATAAGCCACATATCAGAATCCCATGTAATGTTTTCAATTTTGCTGATAAAGTCACTAGTGTCTCTTACAAAGCTGGGTAATTCTTTGACAAAGTCTTGGAGGAAAAAATCGATATATTCTCCTACTTTTTCTCCCACGCTTCCAATGGCAGATACTATAGGCCTGCCGGGTATGGGTACAACAGCTTTATGGATTTTTGGTATTAAATACAAAGAGGGTAACACAGGAAAGTTAATGCACATGAATTTGAATTCTTCAGATGAAATAAGGCCCTCCCGCTTCCATTGGCCTAACATTTTGTGCAATTTATTCTTGGCAATTTCGTAGTCTTTATGCGAACTTTTTATATAACAACTAGAGTCGTCGAGTTGTCGCTTGGCCTCAATGATGTAGTCCCCTTTTGGCCAGACTACCAAGTTAGCCCCTTTGTCCGATTTTTTGATGACTATTTCATGATTGTTACTCAACCTCTTCATTAATTCATCAAACGCTCTTTTTCTGTGTATTTCTTTCTTACGAAATTTGTTGTTTGATTTTGTGTACAGTTTTTTCATATCATTAACTACGCAATCGTGGAACACATCCACAGCATCCCTAGGCATAAGGGGGATGAATTTAGATTTGCTGCGGAATGGACTTAAACCAGCTCCAGTTTGTTCGATGGATATTCTGCGCAAACGGTTTTGTGTAGCTACATCAGGATCTACTTCCGTTATATCAGCGTCAACTAATAGATCATTGGCATCCAAAAAAGTGTGGGTGTCTGCTGCACTTAAGAGGGCTATTTCATTTATACTGGTCACAGGATTAGAAATATCAGATTCGCGTGTGGCCTTGGTGGATTTAGAAGCAAAATGTTTTTTCAACTTCAGTTTTCTTATAAAACATAAATATATATGATCATGCAATCTAAACTGTAAATTATGAAAAAGATGCAAAATATAACAAGATACAAAACAGAAAATAGATTGGTTTCATAAAGGAACTTTTCTAATCTAAACAAAGCATCAAAAGTGGCAATGGGGAAATTATGAGGAAGGTGTCGTCATCTGTTGACTCAAGTTAAGGTTCAAGGGAAATAGGCACATGTGTTCGAGCATGAAGCTCAACACCACAAGTATGGGAAACCAGTGGAGTTTGGGAAAGATCTTCCCTGAGTGAAGTCAGGTCAGGATCTGCTAAACTATACTAAGAAGAGACACACAATTAAATACAGTAGATGGTTCTGGAAGCTTCGTCCCACCAACTCCCTCTGGTTGTACCAATCTGGGTACTGCATTTCCTGGGAGCAGGTAAACTCCCCACTTTCCCATCACTGAACAAAGAAGCACACAGCTGCATGGCCATGGAAATAGCAATGGTTCAATCTGACCGATACAGGAGGCCCTCTCACATCCTCCACACACTACATGTCCATAGCCATGTTCCACTTACTAAACTATAATCTATTAATTCTCATTGTAAACAAAAGCATACTCTAACTAACAAAGTAGAAAGGATACCTTGAATAGGAAGAAAACATGGGAACAACTCAAGAAGAAATTTTTATTCTGAAAATAAAAAAGCACTTTGAGAAACTCTGGTCAGACATAAAGCCTAGCCGCAGTCAGGCTAACGTTAAGAGAGAAAAGGGCAGTCAATTAATATAGTTAGCATAAGCAATACATCAATTATATAAGGGATAAAGTACCCCGGCATATATTAAAAGGATATTTCAAGTCACCGAGGAGTTCTATAACCATATAGAAGAACAAGGCAGACAGCAATGGTTGAATGCCAAGCTCCTTTATACGGTTATGGAACTCTGAAGTGACTTGCAATATCCTTATCATACTTGCTAGTGGTACTTATCCCACATAATACATGGTCACAACATCACCTTTCCCACAAACCACTTAAAACCTTGGTGCATAGCTTTCCATCATACGAAAGAAAAAGCATGTTTGCAAACAGTGCAAAATGAAACACATCAAAAACATATTAGATATTTATGGTAGATATTAAAAACAGTTCAATACAAGTCAGTTAAAAAAAAGTTGCAATAACTCGGAATCTAAGGAGGGCAAAAATATAAACATATTCTCTGTGCTTGTCATTGTAAGCTATGAAAATACAGCAAAAGAAAGAAAAGCAACATTTTGTTTTTGTTGCTTTAAAAAGCTGCTTCAATTATGCTCCGTTACCTGTCCTGCCTTTCACCTCGGCTTCTGGCAGCAGGCATTGTGACATCAAAACTCGACTGTAATAACTTATATTTGAGTTCTGACATATTTTCTTTATAATCTGAGAATGGGTCCGCCACAAGTCACCGATTATAAGGAAATCAGAACGTGCTGTTTATACAGGGATTACAGAACCCCATGTATTACAGCTTGATTATTAATAAAAGTGGCTTCCACTACGAGTAAATACAGCCATTTGCTAACATTATGAGTAATACCTTTGCACACTGATTAATATTTTAGTAAACAGATTAATATTCTGTTGCATAAAAGTTTGGAGCACTAAATTACACTTCTCCAGTAGGTTAAAGTTCCCTTTGAACCCTAAATTCTTAACTATCTTTACCAAAGCTGGAGGGAGCCAACCAGCACTTTGTAACAGAAAGAGATACCTCATTGGATGGAGCCAAGATTTTGGACTAAATTTCATTCCGTTTAAGTGTGTGGTAACATTTCCATGATTGGAAGGTAGGTTTAGAAGTTGTGTTCATTGCAGAATATTCTGTGTTGTGCCCCTCCCCCTGGTGATTACCTTTACAAATGGTAAAGAATAGAACATTTCCTAGATTTCCTAATGGAAAGGCTCAATTCATTTTCAGATTGATTGGAACGTCCAGACTTACAAATTAAAGACACTACAGTTCTCACTCTCTCGGCACCCTTAAGGTTCACCAAGGTGCTATGGCCGGCCATAGAGAGCCTAAGGGCCCGAAGGGTACGTCTCATTGTGTACCTTGACAATATCAATTTTGCTGGACCAGTGGCAGAAGAAACTATCAGAACTATCAGAGGGGATCCATGATTTTTGAGACATATTTGAGTGCCCAGGGTCCCTATGCCTCTTCTGTTTGTTGTGCTTCTCTCTATCCTTGCGAAAAAGCAATGTGAAGGCGGTATACCCTGCACATATATGCAAAGGATAAAATGTAAATAATTTACATTTTCACAGATGCTGATAGGTTTCCAAAGGAGCACATTATATGTGGCTAGGGCACTGGCAGCTCAGTCGACATCTGCTACTGTGTGGGGAGAAAGACAATTGATAATAAAAATTATATTGACCATTACGCCTGTTCTAGTTTTAACTAAGGAGACATCTATCTGCATAGTGAGGGTTCAGTATTTAGAGGGCATTTACCTCAGTGACGGTCAAAGTTTATAGGCTGAGTCACCCTTGAGTAAAAGTAATTTTTCGCAGCACGACCAAGAGACATAAACAGCTAAAATGTTTCACATTCAACAACAAATATTGTGAACATAACAAGCAAGTTATACATTTAACATTTGCACTCTCTAATATTTTTCAATGGAAAGCTCAGATTGAGTTCCCATTTTCACATCAGCAAATCCTCATTTCATCTGTGCCTGGGAGTGAGCAATGTGGCAGATGCTGTCTTCAGTGTGTAAACTGCATTGTTTCTAGTTAGTGAGTAGTGGTTGTAGGTAGAATAAAGCAAGACCTATTTGAGGGTCAAACCCTCAAATCATTGGTAAAAAAGACCATCTTCCAGCTGTGCCCTTCGATTATATTTGTAGAGAAAACAAACTGCCAACTGCACACTTCTTTAGGTCCTCTATTTTGAGGAAAAACCAAGTGAAACTCCTGGGTTGATTGGGTATATTTCACTCTTACCCTTTTTATTTTATTGTTTTCGATTTTTTAAATATTTCACATGTGAAAAGGACACTTGACGTTTTACTTCGTTTACACATAAAACACTTTTCTACAACATAGATACACCATTTATATGTACACAAAACATTTCTACAACATAGAGACACCATTTATATGTACACGATTATTCCTTTTGATATATACACAAAACAAGCATTTGTTTTCTTGCAAAGACAAGAGTCACGCTTTGGACTCAAAGTTTAAATAAACAACAAGTTAATGCTTGGACTCAAAGATTAAGTAAACAACAAATTAATGCAAACAAATAATTCTTTCTACAAAATAAGCCATAAATTAATTCTGTGGTCTATTAGGAAACTAATGTCTATTCTCTTTGTGTGCTGACGCGTTTCTAACCCGGTGTATTCACTTAACGGGTTCTCCTCAGGGCTCTGTCTTTTTAGATTTATTTAGAAGTGTATAAAACAAAAGTTGTTTTAGCTTTTTGTCTGTGATTTATGTGCTTCCATCTATCAAATAATAATGTCACTAATGTTACCTGTTTTCCAGCGTTCGCAGGTCCGCAAGTACTATTTTGTTATCGACTGGGTTTCTTTAACTCTGGACCTATAGACAGATAGGGACATAGTGACATTCTCCTCCATTTTACCCCGACAGTGCAGTGATAGCAATACTTTCGCTTGACATACCTCAAAATGTCGAGTCTTAGGTCTTTTTATGGTCTTCTGATTTTATTTTCTGTTATTTATTCTTGCTGGTTTTTCGCAGCCTACAGTCAATAGAACATTCATTTAGTTTTTCTTTCGCAATAATGTGAAAAATACAGCGTTAGTTACTCTTTAAGGCATACCTGATGGGTTTAACGTTTCGCTTCGGCTGCAGACGCTCTACTTTTAGCTCCGGCTGCAGACGCTTTACCTGCACTCTACGAGTTCTAGTCAGGCTGCTAATATCCTTCTGGGCCAACAGTCGTTTACCTAAACACATAAGGTTGTTTTACAAACTGGACATTCAATGTGAGGCAAGGGTGGTATTCCAGTGTTCCCTATTCAAACTTACTTCATTTCGCGGCGATACGGTGACTTGCTCATCAGTCTGTGGATGCGGCGGCCATCTTTAGATGGTGTTTTTAAGGTTTGAAACGCGCGTATTCTATGGCAGCCATCTTTTAGTGGGGTTTGTTTTTTAAGAATATGTTTTTATTATCTATTTTCGAAGCCTAAGCAATGGAACATGATGAGTGTTTGATGCGCAAAGAAGGTGAATTGCAGTTTAAATTCATTACATTGGAAACCTTTTGGCAGTATTGCACCTTACGCTTGTTATTCCGACCACTTGCTTTCTAGCTAGTGGAATTGTTTCCCATGGTCATTATTTTTTCAATATATGAAGTGCAAGTGATTCCCGGTTGTTACAGCCTGGATACTTCAGATAGTGAGTTTAGGCCAGTGAGTGCGCTATTAAATTTCAGTATCAAATACGCCTCTTTTTGTAGCAAGATTTTGTCAGGATCCATTGGTCTAGATTGTTGCAACACATACAGAATTGACCACTTAAAATCATTTTCAGTGTGTTTATTTTCAATAAAGTGTTCAACCATGGGAGCGGTTAACACCTTATTTTTCAATCTTGATTTATGTTGGGTTATGCGCATATTGACTTGCTGTGATGTCTTGCCGATATAGATTTTAGAGCATGGGCAAGTAATTACATACACGACAATGCGTGTCTTGCAATTAGAGAAACACAAATGTTTCCACCTCACACTTCCATGTTGGAATTCCTTCCCTTCCATTGTCGTCCCACATGCCGCACAGGAGCCACATTTGTGGTGTCCCTCTATGGGTCTCATCCCCCACTGTGACAATAAGTCACTTTTGGGTTTGGGTAATGCAATATCTGCCCGTACTATTTGTTGCCCAATACTTTTGTTTTTCCGGTACGCAAACAGCAGACGCGGAAAAGGGCAATCCAGATTTTCTAATAGGTGCCAGTTTTTCAGGACTACCTGTCTCAATTTGTTAGTGTCAGGCCCAAATGTAGTTACACAGACTAGTCGGTCTAATTCAGTACTTACTCTAGTCTGCAAAAGACATTCTCGAGGCGTACAAAGCGCCCTCTTGAATGAATGCTTTAGCAGTTTGTTGGGATATCCTCTGTCTTTTAATTCCTCACAAAATGTGTCAGCATGCCTTTCATATTCAGACAGCTCCGTACAGTTTCTTCTAATACGGAGCAGTTGGCCATACTGTAAGTTGGCCTTCAGGTTTCTTGGGTGGGCGCTTTGGTGATGCAACATTGTGTTTTTATCAGTCTTTTTTCTATGAAGTGAAGAGATTAGCCGTCCTTCTGTACATGTGATTTCCACATCAAGGAACGTCATTTTCGTATCACTATGTTCCACAGAAAATTTAATATCTTGCTGTTTGGCATTAAGCCATGCATGGAACTCCATCAACTCGGCATGGCTCCCCTGCCACAGGAGCTACACGTCATCGATATACCGTAACCACTGCTTAATGTGTCCACTGTATGGGTTATCATTGTCAATGAACTTTCTTTCGTATTCAGCCATGTACAGTATAGCCATCTCTGGGGCATAAGGGCATACCATAGCAGTACCTTTTGTCTGCATAAAGAATTGCTCATTGAATCAAAAGTAATTCTTCCTCAAGGCTATTTCTGCTAGCTTTAAAATAAAACTAGTGGGAACTCGACGTGGTCTTTCATGAGCTTCCAGATATAGCTCATTTACCTACAGTGCCTCGTCCTGGGGGATCTGGGTATAAAGGGACATGACATCCATCGTCACCAATAATTGTGACGTTGGATTAAATTCAGTTCCCTCCACTTTCACCAAAAAATCCATTGTGTCTTTTAGATATGATTTAACTGTGCTCACAAAAGGTTTCAAGAAAAAATCTACATATTTTGCGAGCGGTTCCAAGCAAGAATCGCACCCAGAAACAATGGGTCGTCCTAGGGGCTCATTCAGATTTTTATGAATCATTGGGAAGAAGTACAGGATAGGAGTCCTAGGACATTTTTTGATTAGGAATTCACCTTCTTTGGCACCAACATAGCCATTTTCCAACCCTGCTTTGACTGTATCAGCTATCATTCCCTGTATGTTTTTGACAGGATCTTCCTGAAGGGTTCTGTACCAGACTTTGTTGTTAACCTGTAGCTGTGCTTCTGCAAGATATTTATCCCTTGGCCAAAGGACTACTGCACCGCCTTTGTCGGCCTGCTTGATAACTATTGACTGATCTTCCCTCAAGTTTTTTAACGCAATTCTTTGCCCTTTGCTTATATTTTGTTGGATGTATTTTTTGTTTTTTTCTAATTTATCTATTGAACATAACATAATTTGCTCAAAGGCATAGACCTGTTTCTGGATTTTTTGAGTGGGTATAAAATTGTATTTATGTTGTAGCCCAGTAGTCTCTTTTTCAATCATTGGCGGATGATTAGCAAAAAAAGCCCTAAGTCTGATTTTGCGACAAAACTCAATAGTTTTAAGTTTCATTTGGGTAAAGTCTGTTTGCTGGCGTGGAACACTTTTTAATCCTAAATTTAATACAGACTCTTCGTCTTTTGTTAATGTTTTAGGGTATAAGTTAACTATTGTTGTGGTTGCCTTTACGATTTGTAGAAGTTCCTCCTTGTCAGCATCTCCCATCGTACCTTGAACCTTGTCTTTCCTTGCTGGCCTTTCTCTAAAAAAGACACCTGTTTTTTGTTTTGGTTCCCACGTGTATCAGAACCCAATGAATCAGATGAAGAATAGGTTTCAGAGAAGGTTTTAAATCTGTTACGGGATCTGCCCTGGTAGTTATGCAATGCCCCCCTTGATTCTGCCTGTGTATAATACTCGTCTTTCAGAAACGGGTATGCCTTTTCGAGTGTGAACGCTTTTGAGTCTCTTTCGTACTGTGCGATTTTATTATTAGGCGTATTATCCTTAATACGCTTACCCTCCTGCCCATTGGCCGCCCCGCTTCCGCCACCCAGCTGACCCGCCCTCCCGGCTCCTCTCTTAAGGGTGACCACCGCAGGGTTAGGGAGCGACCGCTGAGCCTGTACCAGGCGAGGTCGCCCCCACACCGCTGCTCCTGCCCGCTACCTGCCAGCATCCTGCCCTGCTGACTGTGCACTCCTGCTGCTGCCTTCCTTGCCCTGCAGCTCGCCGCCTGTTTCCCCCGTGTCTCCCCTGTTGCCGCTCGCCTGTTGTCCTAACTTTTGCCTCCCCCTCTGCACTCCACCGTTTGTTTAGCCTGTTTCTGTTGCCCTGTGTGCTTGACTTTTGTGCTCCCCTCTCCCCTCCTTTTGCCTTCTGTACCCCCCTGTGTGCCCCCTGCCCAGCCGCCGGACGACCCAGCCGCCGCTGAGCCGCCCCTGGTCCTCCCTTCCCGCCACTGCCCTCCGGCGTCTCCGCCCCCCTCCTGCCCATTGGCCGCCCCGCTCCCGCCACCCAGCTGACCTGCCCTCCCGGCTCCTCTCTTATGACGCCCCCAGAGCGACCGCGCAGCGGACGCGCGCAGCGGGAGCACCGATTGAGCGCCGAAGGTGCGCCAAAGGTAAGCCCGTCTGCGCCCAGCCGCGACTGGACCGCGCCCAGCGCCAGGACCCTTGGCCCCCGCAGACCCCAGCCCACCCGCCGGACATACGACGCCGCCACCCTCAACGCACTCAACATCGGCCGACTCCCGGGATGCTACCGAGCCACCCCGAGACGCACCCACGGACCCTTCAGTTGCCACTCCTGCAAGTTCACCTGCATCTGGACCTGCACGGCACCAGCAGCCACCAAACCGAACACCAGCAGCAACCACCTCAAGTGCATCCTGCTCAACACCCGCTCCGTCCACAGACACGCCGTCGAACTCTGGAACCTCCGCGACACAACATCACCAGACGTCGCCTTCCTCACGGAAACATGGATGAACGCCTCCTCAGCGCCCGACATCACCATCCCCATTCCGGAGGGCTACAAGATCACCCGGAGAGACCGCGCCAACCAGACGGGAGGAGGCATCGTCATCATCCACAGGAACTCCATCCGCATCACGACCAACACCGACGACACCCTGACACCCGCTGAACACCTGCACTTCCAGATCCACACCGACCCCAAGACCACCCTCAGAGGCACCCTCATCTACAGACCCCCGGGACCGCGCACACATTTCAGCGAAGACATCGCCGACTTCATCAGCCCGCACGCCCTCCCCTCCACTGACTACATCCTCCTCGGGGACCTCAACTTCCACCTGGAGAACAACAACGACCGCAACACCACCACCCTGCTCGACAACCTCGCCAACCTCGGACTCAAGCAACTGGTGACCACCCCCACCCACTACGCCGGACACACACTCGACGCAGTCTTCTCATCCAGCAAGGACATCGCCTTCAGCCACGCCACCGGACTCCACTGGACGGACCACAGCTGCATCCACTTCAGCTTCAGAAGGACCACGATCCACCACCACCAGCAACAGGTTGCACGAATAAGCTGGAACAAGATCACGGCCGACCAACTAGCCGCATCCCTGAGCCAGCACACCCCCGCCAGCTCAGCGAACCCCAGCCAGGCCGCCGACAACCTCACGAAGTGGATCAGCATCTGCGCAGACGACCTCGCCCCACTGAGGACCCCGCCCAGCAGACCCGGCAGCAAGAAGGCCCCATGGTTCACCGACGAACTCAAGAGCTCCAAGAAGAACTGCAGAGCCCTCGAGAGAGCCTGGAGAAGAGTCCTAACACCAGACAACATGACCACCCTCAAGCTCGCCACCCGAAAGCACCATCAACTGATCCACGCCACCAAGAAAACAGCATTCAAGGAGTGGCTGGACAACAACGCACACAACAGCAAGGAACTCTTCAACATCGTGAAAGAGCTCTCCAACCCCAATGCCGGAAACAATGACATCACCCCATCGCAAGACCTCTGCAACTCCCTCGCCTCCTACTTCCACAACAAGATCGCTGACATACACAACAGCTTCAGCACACAAACAACGCTCCCCACGACCGCACCAATGCCCCCCACCACCACCCTCCGCGCCTGGAACCCGATCAGCACCGAAGACACCATCCGCACGATGAACTCCATCCACTCCGGATCTCCTACCGACCCCTGCCCTCACCACGTCTTCAACAAGGCCGACGCTGTCATCGCACCCCATCTGCGGGACATCATCAACACCTCCTTCGACACCGCCACCTTCCCTGAGAGCTGGAAGCACGCAGAACTCAGCGCTCTACTAAAGAAACCAACAGCGGACCCCACCAAACTCAAAAACTACCGCCCCATCTCGCTCCTCCTGTTTCTAGTCAAAGTCATCGAGAAGACCGTCAACAAGCAACTGGCCGCCTTCCTCGAGACGAACGGATCCCTCGACCCCTCACAGTCGGGCTTCAGGGCCAACCACAGCACCGAGACTGCCCTCATCGCTGCCACTGATGACATCCGAGCCCTGCTCGACAACGGAGAAACAGCGGCCCTCATCCTCCTAGACCTCTCCGCAGCATTCGACACTGTCTGCCACCGCACCCTAGTGCAGCGCCTCAGCAACGTCGGAATCCGGGAGAAGGCACTGGAGTGGATCATCTCCTTCCTCGCCGGAAGGACACAGAGAGTCTGCCTACCCCCTTTCAAGTCAGAAGCCACCGAAGTCATCTGTGGCGTTCCTCAGGGCTCCTCGCTCAGCCCCACCCTCTTCAACGTCTACATGAGCCCCCGTGCGGCCACCGCACGCCAACACAACCTCAACATCATCTCCTACGCCGATGACACACAGCTGATCCTCTCCCTCACCAACGACCCCACCACCGCCAGAACCAAACTTCACGAAGGGATGAAAGACGTAGCCGAATGGATGATAACCAGCCGCCTGAAACTGAACTCAGACAAGACAGCCCTCCGCATGGGACGACTCCTGGTGGCCCCCCGCCCTGGGCACCGCGGTACAGAACGGGAATATCGTTGCAAAAATATCGACTTACCTAAATATCGCTGCAAAAATATCTACAGGAAGAAATATCGATGACAAAAATATAGTCTGACCAGAATATCGCCAGACAGGTAAGTAATATCGATAACATTAATATAGTTGTAATAAATATCGTTTACAAAAACATAGTTTACAAAAATATCGTTTTTTAAATAATTATAAGTAATGTAGTGTTTTTAATGATTATTTGTTGTCAAAGTAGTATTTTTTGTAGTATTTTATTAGTTAATAATGTATTTTATGTTGAATTTAGTATTAATAGTTCCGTAGCGGGTTGTGGGTTTATAGGGGAGTAGGGTGGGAAGTTTTCTAAATATAATAAAATATTAGATTAATTAATGTTTTAAATGAATATAAATAGTGTAATAAATAATAGTTAATTAATTTCAATTAGTTAATTGATTAATAATTATGTAATTAATTAAGTTAATTTTTTTAATTAATTTTAGGTGTGTGTACTGGAATTTTTTAGTGAAAATGTAGTAAATTAATTACTTTTTAATCGAATAATTATTTAATTAATGATTAAATAAATAAAAATAAATATTTGTTATTTTATAAATGAATAAATACATTTAGTAATTTTTACTCCTACGCTATCCAACGCTTTCCCTACTGTTGCACCCTCTGGAGTGGGAATAGTAATTTTTACTCCTACGCTATCCAACACTTTCCCTACTGTTGCACCCCCTGGAGTGGGAATAGTAATTTTTACCCCTACGCTATCCAACGCTTTCCCTACTGTTGCACCCTCTGGAGTGGGAATAGTAATTTTTAGCCCTACGCTATCCAACGCTTTCCCTACTGTTGCACCCTCTGGAGTAGGGAATAGTAATTTTTACTCCTACGCTATCCAACGCTTTCCCTGCTGTTGCACCCCCTGGAGTAGGAATAGTACTTTTTACCCCTACTCTATCCAACGCTTTCCTTACTGTTGCACCCTCTGGAGTGGGAATAGTAATTTTTACCCCTACGCTATCCAACGCTTTCCCTACTGTTGCACCCTCTGGAGTGGGAATAGTAATTTTTACCCCTACGCTATCCAATGCTTTCCCTACTGTTGCACCCTCTGGAGTAGGGAATAGTAATTTTTACTCCTACGCTATCCAACGCTTTCCCTACTGTTGCACCCCCTGGAGTAGGAATAGTACTTTTTACCCCTACTCTATCCAACGCTTTCCTTACTGTTGCACCCTCTGGAGTGGGAATAGTAATTTTTACCCCTACGCTATCCACCGCTTTCCCTACTGTTGCACCCTCTGGAGTGGGAATAGTAATTTTTACTCCTACGCTATCCAACGCTTTCCCTACTGTTGCACCCCCTGGAGTGGGAATAGTAATTTTTACCCCTAAGCTATCCAACGCTTTCCCTACTGTAGCACCCTCTGGAGTGGGAATAGTAATTTTTACCCCTACGCTATCCAACCATTTCCCTACTGTTGCACCCTCTGGAGTGGGGATAGTAATTTTTACTCCTACGCTATCCAACGCTTTCCCTACTGTTGCACCCCCTGGAGTGGGAATAGTAATTTTTACCCATACGCTATCCAACACTTTCCCTACTGTTGCACCCTCTGGAGTGGGAATAGTAATTTTTACACCTACGCTATCAAATGTTTTAACTAATAATATATTGTATATTTTAATTATATGTATGTATTATTGTTGTTATATAAAGTAATGTGTTAAATATATGTATATGTACACATTTATTAAGTTTATAATGAAAAAGTGTAGTTAATTTGTTTTAAATATTTAAAAAATAAAAGTAATGTAATTTATTTTGTTAATAGTACTTATATTTATTTATTATTTAATGTAATTTTAATTAATTTAAAAAGTCGATATTTTTTACATCTATATTAATTACAACGATATTTTTGAGTAGATATTTATGTACTTACCTGTTTAAGTATAGGGTGTCGATATTTTTGTAAACGATATTTTTACAGCTATATTTATGTCAGCTATATTTTTGTAATCGATATTTTAACACCCTATCGGGCACTGCACCCAAACCGACAGACCACGCACGCAACCTGGGCTTCATCCTGGACTCCTCCCTCTCCATGACCAGACAAGTCAACGCTGTCTCCTCGTCCTGCTTCAATATCCTGCGCATGCTACGTAAGATCTTCCGGTGGATCCCCACCGAGACCAGGAAGACGGTCACCCAGGCCCTCGTCACCAGCCGACTGGACTACGGCAACGCCCTCTACGCCGGAACCACCGCCAAGCTCCAGAAGAGACTCCAGCGAATCCAGAACGCCTCAGCCAGACTCATCCTCGACATCCCCCGACGCAGCCACATCTCCGGACATCTGAGAGATCTGCACTGGCTCCCGGTCAACAAGAGAATCACCTTCCGTCTCCTCAACCACGCACACAAAGCCCTACACAATCGAGGCCCGAGATACCACAACAGCCGCATCAACTTCTACACTCCCACACACCAGCTCCGATCAACCAGCCACGCCCTCGCCGCCGTCCCCTGCATCCGTAGAGCCGCAACAGGAGGAAGGTCCTTCTCCTACCTGGCCGCCAAGAACTGGAACTCCCTCCCGACCCACCTCCGCCTGACCCAAGACCACCTCGCCTTCAGGAAGCAGCTCAAGACCTGGCTGTTCGAGCAGTAGCAGACCCCCCCTCCCCAAGCGCCTTGAGACCCTCCGGGTGAGTAGTGCGCGATATAAATGTCTTTGATTGATTGATTGATTGAACAAAAAGTGTCCGTGAAGTTCTGTTCTTATATGTTTTTTACTGAGTCTAATCAATTTGTCTGACTCATTCTGATTGATTAGACTCAGTAAAAAACATATAAGAAATACAGGAAGGGATTCAGTTGTATTAACACAAAATGCAGCAGGGACCTTATGGTCCATACCATCGAAAGTGCGCAGAGACTCAGTGTTAAGGAACTAGAAGAAATAGAAACACTAACCCAGGCTATTAAAGACAGTCCGACAGTCTCTGATGCCAAAGCCCTATTGGAGAAAAAAGAGAAGGATATCATGGCCTTTAAGGATAATACGCTTAATAATAAAATCGCACAGTACGAAAGAGACTCAAAAGCGTTCACACTCGAAAAGGCATACCCGTTTCTGAAAGACGAGTATTATACACAGGCAGAATCAAGGGGGGCATTGCATAACTACCAGGGCAGATCCCGTAACAGATTTAAAACCTTCTCTGAAACCTATTCTTCATCTGATTCATTGGGTTCTGATACACGTGGGAACCAAAACAAAAAACAGGTGTCTTTTTTAGAGAAAGGCCAGCAGGGAAAGACAAGGTTCAAGGTACCATGGGAGATGCGGACAAGGAGGAACTTCTACAAATCGTAAAGGCAACCACAACAATAGTTAACTTATCCCCTAAAACATTAACAAAAGACGAAGAGTCTGTATTAAATTTAGGATTAAAATTTGTTCCACGCCAGCAAACAGACTTTACCCAAATGAAACTTGAAACTATTGAGTTTTGTCGCAAAATCAGACTTAGGGCTTTTTTTGCTAATCATCCGCCAATGATTGAAAAAGAGACTACTGGGCTACGAAATAAATCAAATTTTATACCCACTCAAAAAATCCAGAAACAGGTCTATGCCTTTGAGCAAATTATGTTATGTTCAATAGATAAATTAGAAAAGAACAAAAAATACATCCAACAAAATATAAGCAAAGGGCAAAGAATTGCGTTAAAAAACTTGAGGGAATATCAGTCAATAGTTATCAAGCAGGCCGACAAAGGCGGTGCAGTAGTCCTTTGGCCAAGGGATAAATATCTTGCAGAAGCACAGCTACAGGTTAACAACAAAGTCTGGTACAGAACCCTTCAGGAAGATCCTGTCAAAAACATACAGGGAATGATAGCTGATACAGTCAAAGCAGGGTTGGAAAATGGCTATGTGGGTGCCAAAGAAGGTGAATTCCTAATCAAAAAATTTCCTAGGGCTCCTATCCTGTACTTCCTCCCAAAGATTCATAAAAATCTGAATGAGCCCCCAGGACGACCCATTGTTTCTGGGTGCGATTCTTGCTTAAAACCGCTCGCAAAATATGTAGATTTTTTCTTGAAACCTTTTGTGAGCACAGTTAAATCATATCTAAAAGACACAATGGATTTTTTGGTGAAAGTGGAGGGAACTGAATTTAATCCAACGTCACAATTATTGGTGACGATGGATGTCATGTCCCTTTATACCCAGATCCCCCAGGACGAGGCACTGGAGGTAATTGAGCTATATCTGGAAGCTCGTGAAAGACCACATCGAGTTCCCACTAGTTTTATTTTAAAGCTAGCAGAAATAGCCTTGAGGAAGAATTACTTTCGATTCAATGAGCAATTCTTTATGCAGACAAAAGGTAGTGCTATGGGATGCCCATATGCCCCAGAGATGGCTATACTGTACATGGCTGAATACGAAAGAAAGTTCATTGACAATGATAAGCCATACAGTGGACACATTGAGCTGTGGTTACGGTATATCGACAACGTGTGGCTCCTGTGGCAGGGGAGCCATGCCGAGTTGATGGAGTGCCATGCATGGCTTAATGCCAAACACCAAGATATTAAATTTTCTGTGGAACATAGTGATACGAAAATGACGTTCCTTGATGTGGAAATCGCATGTACAGAAGGACGGCTAATCTCTTCCCTTCATAGAAAAAAGACTGATAAAAACACAATGTTGCATCACCAAAGCGCCCACCCAAGAAACCTGAAGGCCAATTTACCGTATGGCCAACTGCTCCGTATTAGAAGAAAGTGTACGGAGCTGTCTGAATATGAAAGGCATGCTGACTCATTTTGTGAGGAATTAAAAGACAGAGGATATCCCAACAAACTGCTAAAGCATTCATTCAAGAGGGCGCGTTGTACGCCTCGAGAATGTCTTTTGCAGACTAGAGTAAAAACTGAATTAGACCGACTAGTCTGTGTAACTACATTTGAGCCTGACACTAACAAATTGAGACAGGTAGTCCTGAAAAACTGGCACCTATTAGAAAATCTGGATTGCCCTTTTCCGCGTCCGCTGTTTGCGTACCGGAAAAACAAAAGTATTGGGCAACAAATAGTACGGGCAGATATTGCATTACCCAAACCCAAAAGTGACTTATTGTCACAGTGGGGGATGAGACCCATAGAGGGACACCACAAATGTGGCTCCTGTGCGGCATGTGGGACGACAATGGAAGGGAAGGAATTCCAACATGGAAGTGTGAGGTGGAAACATTTGTGTTTCTCTAATTGCAATACACGCAATGTTGTGTATGTAATTACTTGCCCATGCTCTAAAATCTATATCGGCAAGACAACACAGCAAGTCGATACGCGCATAACCCAACATAAATCAAGATTGAAAAAAAAGGTGTTAACTGCTCCCATGGTTGAACACTTTAATGAAAATAAACACACTGAAAATGATTTTAAGTGGTCAATGCTGTATGTGTTGCAACAATCTAGACCAATGGATCCTGGCAAAATCTTGCTACAAAAAGAGGCGTATTTGATACTGAAATTTAATAGCGCACTCACTGGCCTAAACTCACTATCTGAAGTATCCAGGCTGTAACAACCGGGAATCACTTCATATATTGAAAAAATAATGACCATGGGAAACAATTCCACTAGCTAGAAAGCAAGTGGTTGGAATAACAAGCGTAAGGTGCAATACTGCCAAAAGGTTTCCAATGTAATGAATTTAAACTGCAATTCACCTTCTTTGTGCATCAAACACGCATCATGTTCCATTGCTTAGGCTTCGAAAATAGATAATAAAAACATATTCTTAAAAAACAAACCCCACTAAAAGATGGCCGCCATAGAATACGCGCGTTTCAAAGCTTAAAAACACCATCTAAAGATGGCCGCCGCATCCACAGACTGATGAGCAAGTCACCGGATCGCCGTGAAATGAAGTAAGTTTGAATAGGGAACACTGGAATACCACCCTTGCCCCACATTGAGGGGCCGATTATGATGGCGGACGGACCTGAGTCAGTCCGCCACCATAGAGTAGGAGGGACCGTCCGCAGGGACAGCGGTGGTCCCTCCGTGCAGATTAGGATGTGACCGCCACCCTGGCGGTCACATCCTCTATATTTAACATTGCGGTGGGTGCAGCTTCAAGCTGCACCCGCCTCAATGTTAAAAATGCCTGCACAGCATTTGCGTGCACAAGGCGGCAGGCACCGCGCGGTGCCTGCCGCTTTGTTCATGCTAATGCAGGGGGGTACCATAGGTACCCCCCATGTGCACCCCCCACCCCCCTTTCACCCAGCGGGCCCCCGAAGTGAAGGTCCGTATGCTTTTCCACGGCGGAAAAGCGGCCGTGGAAAAGCATACTTTCTACACCATCATAATATGGCTGGCGGTGTCGGATAGACACCGCCAGCCATGTTCATGCTTTTCCGCCGCGGTCGGAAGGCGACTGCGGCGGAAAAGCGGCGGACAGATTCCAAGACTCACCAGCCATCCTAATTTGGCAGTGGGTCTTTCAATCATCCGCGGCGGATTTCCCGCATCCTCCGGGCCGGCGGTGGCTTCCGCCGGCCCGGAGGATGCGGTAAATCCGCAATCGTAATAGGCCCCTGAATGTCCAGTTTGTAAAACAACCTTATGTGTTTAGGTAAACGACTGTTGGCCCAAAAGGATATTAGCAGCCTGACTAGAACGCGTAGAGTGCACGTAGAGCGTCTGCAGCCGAAGCTAAAAGTAGAGCGTCTGCAGCCGAAGCGAAAAGTTGAACCCATCAGGTATGCCTTAAAGAGTAACGAACGCTGTCTCTTTCACATTATTGCGAAATAAAAACTAAATAAATGTTCTATTGACTGTAGGCTGCGAACAACCAGCAAGAATAAATAACAGAAAATAAAATCAGAAGACCATAAAAAGACCTAAGACTCGACATTTTGAGGTATGTCAAGCGAAAGTATGCCCATCGCTGCACTGTCAGGGTAAAATGGAGAATGTCACTATGTCCCTATCTGTCTATAGGTCCAGAGTTAAAGAAACCCAGTCGATAACAAAATAGTACTTGCGGACCGGCGAATGCTGGAAAACAGGTAACATTAGTGACATTATTATTTGATAGATGGAAGCACATAAATCACAGACAAAAAGCTAAAACAACTTTTGTTTTATACACTTCTAGATAAATCTAAAAAGACAGAGCACTGAGGAGAACCCGTTAAGTGAATACACCGGGTTCGAAACGCGTCGGCACACAAAGAAAATAGACATTAGTTTCCTAATAGACCACAGAATTAATTTATGGTTTATTTTGTAGAAAGAATTATTTGTTTGCATTAATTTATTGTTTACTTAATCTTTGAGTCCAAGCATTAACTTGTTGTTTATTTAAACTTTGAGTCCAAAGCGTGACTCTTGTCTATGCAAGAAAACAAATGCTTGTTTTGTGTATATATCAAAAGGAATAATCATGTACATATAAATGGTGTATCTATGTTGTAGAAATGTTTTGTGTACATATAAATGGTGTATCTATGTTGTAGAAAAGTGTTTTTATGTGTAAAAGAAGTAAAACGTCAAGTGTCCTTTTCACATGTGAAATATTTAAAAAATCGAAAACAATAAAATAAAAAAGGGTAAGAGTGAAATATACCCAATCAACCCAGTAGTTTCACTTGGTTTTTCCTCAAAATAGAGGACCTAAAGAAGTGTGCAGTTGGCAGTTTGTTTTCTCTATAACTATAACTTATGGTCCAGCCGACTTCACGTCCCAGGACCTGACTCCCCCCTTTTCTTCGATTATATTTGGGCAGCCATGCCATAATGTAATGTAATGTAAGGAGTCACCCAACGGTTATCCTGGGGCTTAGATTACCAAAAAACACTGTGCGTAACTGAACAGAATGGGGTACATTTTATAGTTTTCAATTCCTTCCAGAAATGTGGCAATGTGTTCATTTGTCTGAGCTCAATAGGCAACGTATTCCAGAGTCTGGAAGCTGTGAAGCTAAATGATCTGCCACCCATTCAGACTTTATTGACGTGGGAGCTGCAAACCAAGCTGGCAGAGGAGGAACGCAGGCTACTAGCAGGAGAATACCATAACAATTTCCTCTGTAACAGCTTAGGCCCAGTGTTATGTGCTGCCCTATAAACAATGCAGAGTGCCTTAAACTGGACTCTTTGTGCAATGGGCAGCCAATGTTGATCTTTTAGGGCAAGTGAAGCTGAAGCTCTGAGTGGTCAATTTAATGCAAGCTTAGCCACAATGGTCTGTACCCTTTGCAATTTTTTTTTATCAGGGAGGCTGGAGCTCCTAGGAGAAGTGCATTGCAATAATCAACTCTGCTCAGAATAATACTCCTTACCACTTGAGGTCTAACTGGGGCAGGTAAACAATTTAGTATTTTTCAAAGAGTTCGAAGCAGGTGCTCACAGTTTTATGTACTGGAGAGTTCAGTTGTAGATTGCTGTCTATTAGCACTCCTAGGTTACGCACTGTCTTAACAGGCAGTGGAGGATAATTAACAGAGACTGGCCAGAAATCTACTGGGAGAGGTCGAGGGATTTTACCTGCAGCACAGCAGAGTTTTTCCGTCTTGTCTCCATTAACTTGCAGTGAATTATCTCTCAGCCAGTCCCCTGTTTTTCTCATGCAGCTATGAAATTTCTCCAGAGGAATTGCATTGTTGCCCTTGAAAGAGAAGACAAGCTGAGTGTCGTCCGCATAATTTATGACATCAATGCCAAAGGATTTTTATAAGTGAGATAAATGGGCATAGAAAGAGATTAAAAAGGACTGGGCTGATCGCCGAGCCTTGTGGAACCCCGTGCTTGATGCATCTATTCGGAGATATGAATGGCGTCAAGGTCACTGTCTGCTGCCTGTTTGAAAGATAAGACTGCAGCCAGTCCAAATGCCCTGCCCATGACACCCATCTACTCCAGTCTCTTGATCAAAATCAAATGATTGACCGTATCGAATGCGGCCGACATGTCAAGCAGCACTAAAATGGCTGCATGACCACTGTCAGCCCGCATTCTCAGGTCATCCAGGACTGCCACCAAGGCAGTTTCAGTGCCATGTCCTGGCCGCAACCCAAATTGGACTTCATCCAGCAAATCATTATCTTCTGCAAATTTTGAAAAAGAGATTTGCTTACTACTCTTTCTAAGATCTTGATCGGATAGGGTAGCAGGGAAATGGGTCTGTAGTTAGAAGGACACTGAGGGTCAAGCGTAGCCTTCTTTAATAAAGGGGAGACAACTGCCTTTTTCCAGCAGTCCAGCACTGTGCCATTAGTTAGGGACTATTAAAGAAAATGGGGTAGCCCACAGGGTATGGACCTGGGTATACTACGATATAAATAAACAGTGGTCCTAGACCTATTGATCAAAATAATTGACCCAATCAATCTTTGTTCAATCATTTAAACATTCCAAAGCACTTCAACCGAATCTGCTCCAATTTTAGTTAATTTGAATTGGATGTCTTCTGAACAATTGTTCATCCATCCATGGAAGTCCGTTAATTCTGACTGTTTGCCCTCCCAGATCAGGAGGACGTAGTCAATATAACTTCAATATGACTGCAATAACTGTATATTAGCTGCGATGGATATCGCATCTTTATACACTAACATTCCCCAACAAGCAGCACTAACTTGTATGGAAAAAGTATTAAATATGAGAACTGCACCACACAGAGTCCCTACAGACTTTATCATCCAATTGTTAACAATTGCTATGACAATTTTTTTTTTTACATTTCAGGACAAATATTACATTCAGACAAAAGGAGTGGCGATGGGGGCAAGTTTTGCCCCCAATCTAGCCATCATTCATATGAGCGAGTACGAGAACACATATATTTTGAATCAGTATAACCCTTATCGGAAGAACATTCGTCTATGGGTAAGGTATATTGACGAAGTCCTCCTGATCTGGGAGGGCAAACAGTCAGAATTAACGGACTCCATGGATGGGTGAACAATTGTTCAGAAGACATCCAATTCACATTAGAATCAGATGCGATGTCTATTAATTTTCTAGATGTACAGATCAAAACGGATGAAGGGAGTCTTTATACAACCCTATGTAGAAAGAGCAGTGAAAGAAACACTCTTCTTAGATACACAAGCCATTATCACCGCAACGTCAGGGACAATTTACCCTTTGGGCAGTTCCTGAGGCTGCGGCTGAATTGTTTTAAGAAGGAGGATTACTTTGACGAGTCCGCACTTTTAATGGCAAGATTGAGCGAACGAGGTTACCCAATGCGATTACTTAAAAAAGCACGCAAACGGGCGTGGCATAACCATCGTGAGCATCTATTGAATGTGAACACTAAAAGGAAGGAAGAAAGATTGGTATGTGTAACAACATTCAACACAAAAAGTAATGCCATTAAAAAATGCATCAACCGACATTGGCATTTAATCAGCAATGAACTAGGGGGTATTCCAACGCCTCTGCATGCATTCCGTAAGGGCAGAAATATACGTGACCACTTGGTAAAATCATTGCTACCTACACAACAATCTCCAAGTCAAACCACATTGGGGGGTCTCCCAGCAGTAATGGGACACAAGAAATGTGGTTCTTGTAAAGCCTGCCCACTTACTGTGGAGGGTACCACGTTCAGTCATAACAACCAGACATATAAGCTGAATGATCATACCAACTGCAATACCTCATGGTTAATCTATGCCATCATGTGCCCGTGTGGTTTCATGTACGTGGGTCAGACCACACAAAAAGTGAAGTGTCGGATTCTACAGCATATGAGTCGGATACGCTGTCGAGTCCCAGGAGCCCTCTTAGTAGACCACTTTACTAAATTTTAACACTCAGAGAACAACTTGAAGTGGTGGGTCATCGAAAAAGTAACAGCAAACCCCCGTGGTGGGGACTTGCAGAATACTTTAAACAGAAGGGAGTGCAAATGGATATACACTCTAGACACAGTTAATAAGGGCCTGAACGAATTGGAGGAAATAAACAAACAGGTGTCATTGTTGAGGATATAAAATCATAAGCCCCGTTTATTGTTTGACTACTGTTTGATTATATGTCAAAATATACTATGTATACATTCATCGAGATATGTAACACTCCTGTTCAGTCAGGCACTCCATTTTCGTCTATGTATGACTATGTGTTTATCCATGGTGGAATTAGGCCTATCGTATAACAAACTGGCTTTTCCATCCAAGTGGCAGATTGCATGATAACAAGAACATGGAGTATGCCTATTATATAAAAATGATTTCTTTCTATCAAAATGTCAAATTGCAAGATACAATGTAATGTTGTGAAATTGTCAGAATGGCTATCAATTATGCTGTTAATACTGAATAAGGTTCTGTTATCACATCGGAATGGAATTATGCATATGCCAACAATATACCACATTTTCACACGAGATTTGTTTTAATTGTATCCACTATGTATTCAGAAATATCGTGATTGGGTATATGAGGCCTGATATTCAGTTACCTTGGAAATGGCGGCTGATTTTTTTGCAGAGAGTCTGAATAATAAGGACTATGTATTCGGGATCTCAAATGGGAATTGGCAGTCCATCTTTAATTTCCTACTAGTTCCCCTGGTCCCCTTTTAAAACTCTTGGTCAGGTGAAACTGGTTTCTCCATCTAATGTGTCAAATTGCATGATAACAAGAACACAGATCATGCCCATTATGTAAAAACGTTTTCTCTCTATCAAAATGTCATTATGCATGATACAATGCAATGTTGTAAATTTGTTAGAATGGCTAGTAACTGATTATAATAAGGTTTTATTATCATATCGGAATGTAATTATACATATGCCAACAATATACAACATTTTCGCATGACACTGCTTTAGTTGTATCCACTTTGGACTCAGAAGTATCGGTATCTGAGGCCCGATATTCAGTTATCTTGGAAATGCTTTTCCCAAAGGAAAATGGCAGCTGTTTATTTTGCCGAGAATCGAAACAATAAGAACTATGTAATCGGGATCACAAAATGTGAATTGCCAGTTCAACTTCTGTTTTTCTACCAGTTCCCCTGGTTCCCTCTTTAAAAACTTTTAGTCCGGTTGAACACGCACAAAAACTGTCTCTAAACCAAGGAGGACAGTCCTCTTTCTATGACTATCTATAGCGGGTAGTCTTCACCTATTAACTCGGACGCGGAAGTAAGCCCATTGTTGCT
The DNA here is from genome assembly GCF_964263255.1 of Lissotriton vulgaris. Classification (NCBI taxonomy): domain Eukaryota; kingdom Metazoa; phylum Chordata; class Amphibia; order Caudata; family Salamandridae; genus Lissotriton; species Lissotriton vulgaris. Next base: position 1,405,114,692 of record NC_141685.1, on the reverse strand, counting down.
GCGTCCCGGTGGAACTTAGGCTTGGCTCCCTTCCACGTATGATAACGCTGCCCAAATGGTAAGCTTTGTGACCGTTCGTTTGTGTCTGGGGGTGCTTTTCATGAGCTGAATACCCTGCTGCACTTTACTGATATCGAGCTTCCGCCGATTTTTAACGCATAATTTTAATGGAGTGAATCACTAACATTTTCCCTACGATTTCTTTTCATTAAAACAGCTACCTGAACTGTGTTGACAGGAGCTTTGGATGTACCAAAAGAATATTAAATGACGATAAGGTAAACATTGTTGGCTATTATTAGCCTTATTCTGTTTTACAATGAGCTAGCACAGTGGACTGATGTTGCCTGTAACTTTCTAGGTACTATCAGCCCGACTTTGGTACATACATGGAACATTGTGCCCACCCCTTATTTGGATGATTGATCCGTCTACATTTAAGGTAATTTCTCATCCACTATGACTCATACATATGGGTTGGATGGATGACTTATAAACAAAATGGATTAGGTCTAGACGCACTGTACAATTTTGTTTTACAGGAGCACGCACTATTGTAAAAGGATGCATACCTCGTTGGTTCTCCAACCTAGGGTAAGCGCAAGGCTCCCCTCTCTATTGTTTTTTGATTGAATCATTATTGCCACTACCATTGGGTAATACCTTCCCTTTATTATTTCATTCTTGTAGGGTCATCGACACCCCTTGGCTGCCCATCTCTTTGTCCTGATGAAGACTCGCATGCCCCAGGTTCAAATGACCGGTTGGCCCTAAGTCGAGTCGAAACGTCGACGCTCCCCCTTCCTTACCTTGGACCATAATTTTGATCTGACACAGTGCTCACTGAGGGCATAAATGTCCCTGTAAAATCTTGAATGTAATGGTTTTATAGTAATTTCTGTTTGGCTAGGTACTCAATACAGCAAAATTAGAACACCGTTATTGATTGACAAATAATGTGAATTTGTGATATTTATTGCTGTGAATTTCCTTTATTTTCTTTATTCACTTAACACTCTGATCACTCTCCTTTGCACGCTCCATTTGGGCAACCTATCTGTTGGCTTTTACTTATTGAAATAGCTCATTATTGTATAAAACGAATTCAAAATATGAGACGATGAATTAAATACATTGTATCTCTGTCTTGGGTTGTAGTGGCTTGTTGTGTTCTTTCACTTAAGACTATTAACTAAAATTGGAGCAGATTCGGTTGAAGTGCTCTGGAATGTTTAAATGATTGAACGAAGATTGATTGGGTCAATTATTTTGATCAATAGGTCTAGGACCACTGCTTATTTATTAGTTAGGGACTGGCAGCAAATTTGATAAAGATACGGAAAGAGCTCAGCACCAAACATTTTCCACTACTTATGTGGAAGTGGGCCCAGGGGAGAGCCAGAGGAGATGCCGGTTGCAATAGTATTAAACTCTTCTTGTGAAGGGACCTGGAAGCATTCCATAAGCAGCGTGTGTTCCCTGGGGATTGATTCATAGGGAGTTCTATTACCGGTTAATAGATGCATATCACCAGCCCTATCCAGTACATGCTTACCTATGAAAATCTGCAGTTGAACTAGGATTTCCAAGTCAGCTATTCAACCAATATTTCCAGTGGCGTGTTGAGACCTTTGTGGTAGAGGTCTGTTCACGGGACTCCCGCTCTGCCTTTTCGCCACCCCAGTTCAGATCCAACCATAGGCAAATCAGTCTTGTCCCTTTGCCTCATGGCAACAGTCCAGCCTAAACTGCCAAGCCAGGTCTTCCCTGTACCGGAATCAAGCATCCTGGGACCAGGTTTGGGGTAACGCCCCACATCAGCCAGACTAGCTTGAACCCAGTGGCAAAGTGAGCAAGGGACCCCCGTCTGGGCATACCCTGCCAACTTAGGGAGAACAAAGCAAACACAAGGAGATGATGGACGGAGTGCTGAAACTTTTCAGACACTCACTCCCAGTCACAGATCTGGGTTGAATTCATCACTGTTCTTGAACTCACTCCACCACCTCAGTTCAGACCCAGCCACATTCAAATCAGTTTTGGCCCTGTGCTTCATGAGAACAATATTATTCAGATCAACAAGAGAGAGAGGACTAGATAAGCTAGCCTGTATCCCCAGTTTATATATATAAATCAATAAAGGCTAGCTAGTTTAAGGGAAATATTAGGGAGACTCTGGTACGTCAGCAGTGACAATATGTGGGAAAAACACTGTTTTCCTTTGAAAGCCCTCACCCACCGACCTAGTCGGTGGCATGCTTCATCATCGGGCCCACCACAGTGGCACCGAATGTGCCCCGGGTGTGCTTCAACGCCAGGTGACTGCGGAGCTGGTATGTTGCTGAGTGTGCAGTGAAGGGGTGTGAAGGTGAGTAATTAAAATGCTATCCAGGAGGTCCCAGCACCCGAGGGTATTAGCAATATTTAATAAACTGGGCCTCTGTTAGCAGGTTAAAAAGGCAATAGGACGTTTTAAGGGAGAGTTACAATGACCTCCAGCGTCCAGTGTGGTCTACATGTTTCAGCCAGTGCCTTTGTTATAAGCTGGCTTTCCTCAGGACCAAAAGGGGTGAAAAGTGCAAATAATAATAAACTATATTAAGTGAGTGTTGTTATTTTCTCTATGTGTCGCGCACGCTAAGGCGCTGTAACTGTTAGAGGGGGATGCATTTCGGGCGCCGCGGATGGATGAATAGGTCCTAGGAGGAACCAGACCGAACTACTCGGTCTCTTTCTCTGCCAGGCGACCCATGAGGCTTTTTACTTTGAAATAACAGAAAAAGCTTGAGGGAATCCCCCTCTAACAGTTACAGCGCCTTAGCGTGCGCGACACATAGAGAAAATAACAACACTCACTTAATATAGTTTATTATTATTTGCACTTTTCACCCCTTTTGGTCCTGAGGAAAGCCAGCTTATAACAAAGGCACTGGCTGAAACATGTAGACCACACTGGACGCTGGAGGTCATTGTAACTCTCCCTTAAAACGTCCTATTGCCTTTTTAACCTGCTAACAGAGGCCCAGTTTATTAAATATTGCTAATACCCTCGGGTGCTGGGACCTCCTGGATAGCATTTTAATTACTCACCTTCACACCCCTTCACTGCACACTCAGCAACATACCAGCTCCGCAGTCACCTGGCGTTGAAGCACACCCGGGGCACATTCGGTGCCACTGTGGTGGGCCCGATGATGAAGCATGCCACCGACTAGGTCGGTGGGTGAGGGCTTTCAAAGGAAAACAGTGTTTTTCCCACATATTGTCACTGCTGACGTACCAGAGTCTCCCTAATATTTCCCTTAAACTAGCTAGCCTTTATTGATTTATATACTTCATGAGAACAATCCAGTCCAAACTGCCAAGGCAGGTCTTCCCTGGACCGGAAACAAGCATCCTGGGACTGGTTTTTAGGTAACACCTCTCATCAGCCAGGCACCGCCTGAAGTAGTCACTATAATAGAGAGAACCCGTTGCCCACCTAAATGGGCAGCTGCACATTGACCACACATTAAACACATTTTTTCACCAAGGATAGAGAGGCAATGGAAACAATTATGTAAGACCACATTTAATATTAAACAAATGCTCATGGGTCTTGGATATTGGTGTAGTATTGTTCTTTATTGCGTGTTTCCAAGATAGCATAGCCAACACGTTTCACCGTACAAAGGCTTCATCAGGGAGAGATTTGAACCACTGGGGAACACATGGATGTTCTTGATTTAAGTTAAGAAGTATCAGAAAATAGAAACACATGAGATTGAATGTTAAGTCCTGATGATAAATGTGATGATTCAAGGGCCAATGTGTAAGACTTCAAATTAGAGCATTTATGACGTGAGTTCAGGTAGGTATATCATACCATGATCCTGTGGTGACGTGTTTCACTTTACAAAGGCTTCATCAGGGCTGTGTATATGTCACAAATCCTTAAACACATACATAATCTATTGACAAGAAACAATCATACAAAGACTCATAAATTACACAACAAATACAGTCTTTTGACAAACTCAATTGACAGCACTGTATCATGGTACACATACATAGGAGAAATATTTAAAAAATAACATCTATTCAGTTAGTACCTTTGGAAAGGCTAGAAAGCAAAGTCATTTATATTCCACTTTCAAAATGCTGTTATCTCTCATGAATTGGGACAGCTAAAATAAACACACATATGCAGGTATGAACCAAACACCGTAAGACATATTGGAGTAAGCATATATAGGCTGAGAAAGTGTCAGGAGTAGCTCAAATTTATAAAAGTTTTCCGCACCCAGTTCCTTCTTACTGATTGGTGTATATTATTACCACATAGATCATGAAAAAAGGGAAAGTAAATTAGTAGAGTGCAATGACAAGCCTCGAACCTTAGCCCGTACAGTCAGGAGTAATGAATATGACACAGGTTCTCAAAAGGTCTCTTACCAAAAGATCTGAACCACTGGGAAACACGTGGATCTTCTTGACAAGTTAAAAAGCATCAGAAAATTGAAACACCTAAGAGGAGTATTAAATGATATTTCAAATGTTGTCTCAAATAATTAGCTCAGCAGTTTACCAGCGTCCAAAATAGACTGCCGTAGTGCTTCAACTTGATGAATTTGATCATTCAGGGGCCAATGTTTAAGTCTTCTAATTAGAGCATTTACAACATGAGTTTGAGTATTCTAGCACATTAAGGAGCTGGTTGTGTATAATAACTATGAACAACCACAATTGCCTGGTGCAATGTACTTTTAGAAAAGTGTTTTTAAGACCAAATATTCCTGCGTGGTTTTTGTGCAGTTGCATCTACATCCATGGACGGAGTAAAGGGCCTCTCTTTTGACCACCAACTATGGATTAATTGACTAATTGATTATCTTTTTTCTTTTACTTAGAAGTGACTATTTTGTGTGGACCATGGGATCATGGTATTCATATACCAACCTGAACTCACACTGTAAATGCTCTAATTAGAACACTTACACATTCCAATATTATCCACCCCCTCAATCTACCCCACTCCAATCTACACCTCTCACCCACTACATTCTTCTCCACTCCAAACTGCCCCACTCTACACTACTACAATCTATCTCACTCCACTGTACCCCAATCTACCTCTCTCCACTGTACCCCAGCCTACCCCTCTCCACTCTATCTCAATCTACTCCTCTCCAATCCACTCCACCACATTCCACTACCTTTTAGCCATGATGAACAGCAGCAACACTGGTGTACCACATGGCTAAAACACATTGCCAAAAAGCTCTTGCATAGGCGAGACCTATTGGCTTTTCTAATGCTTGTTAAAAGTTAATTTTCCTAAATATTTATTACAAATCCAACTTCACCGGTAAACTGCATGTTTAGTGAATATAAAAAATAGTGGTTGGTTCATTCATGTAGCTTATCCCAAACCCAAGTTAGCAAAAACAGTATTATATTCTGAATGTTAGCTTTTCTTATAAGGACAGCTACAGTCCTTCACAGTGAAAATAGTTTTTGTGGGCCAGTGACTGCAGGCACATATAAAACAAAATTCTTGCATTTACCACATTTAAATAATAGGTACCCAACCTTGAGGGCTTCACGTCAGAACTATGGGCAAGGTATTGGCAAGAAAATTAGACCCCTCACTTTGAACAAAAGCTCTGATGGCACCAAGCAAGTAAAGCAAGTGAGCTGCCCTAGAAGAGCACCCTTGTTTCTTCCATCCAAGCATCTAAATATTCTTCCTTTTGCCCTTCCATCCACCCGCAGATATCCACCATTGTACCTTTACATTCTGTCATCTATTCATTCTTTCATCTATCATTCAGTCTTTCACCATTCCATCCATCCACTGGCTATTACATACATTCATCCACCTATCCATTCACACATCCATTATCTATACATGCATCCATACATACATACATCCTCCCATACATCCATAATTTGACTTACCCATGCATCAGTAAAGCCTTTCATCCATCAATTGATCTTTTTGTCAACCATCCACTTATTCATCCACCCATTCATCCTCTTAGGTTTCCATTTACTCTGCCATCCATCCTCTCAGATTTCTATTTACTTTGACACACTTTTACCCACCCATCCTCTCATATTTGCATTTACTTTGCCCTCTTTTCTCCCACCATCCACCCATCCCGCCTTTTTAGATTTTTATTTTGCTCTGCAAAGATTCACCATCCCATCCAGACATTCTCACAATTGTCCATTTACTCTGCCATCCTTTCCTCCACTCATCCACCCATCCTTTGACACACTCTTCCATCCATCATTTTATCGATCTATGCTTTCACCCCATCCATCCTTTCAACCACTCATCTATCCATCCTTACACACCAATCCTTTTACACATTGTCCATCCTTCGTTTCACTCACTAATCCATCCAATATATTAATTGATGTGGCAATATTTTTATTTTTGTTTGTTTTAGGAACGTAAATGGTCTTTTCCTACACAGGATATGTAAACTACATTATTAACCTCTCTGGATGCTTAACAAAAAGGACAACATTGTACCTCAATTTATGCAAAAAGATATCAGGTATATATGCACTCTTTCAGTATCCCTGTTAGAAAGTCCTTATAAATAGTTGGATCTCTCCTGGTACTTTTTTTCTAGCGGAAGGGAGGTGTGAGTTTTAATTTACATTTGTATTCATGTCTGCAATTGAATCTTTTATAACGGGTGTGTAAATTAGAACTGACACGCACCTTTGTGTTTAAACAAAATACTTTGGAATGCGTTACACGCAATGCCAAATGAAGTATGTATAAAGTGAAGACGCTTGTTTCTTGCAGTGTTCTTGTGTATGTTCTTTTGTAATTTTTGTAATTTTCTGTTTGTATACATGGTGGCTTTAAAATGTGTATATTTTGTATGTGTTTCGTGGCCCTGAAGAAGTCCCATGAGGGATGAAACGCATTGCTATGGCTACATTCATAGGACGAGTTATGGCATTGTTCTAAAAACGTTTGTGATTCTTTCAGTACTGAGTCGCTTGTGTTGCAAACATTATTGTGGGCTTTGTCCTATGCTGGTGTTTTCGGTGTCTTATCTCCAAAACTCATACACCTATTTCATTTTCTATTTAACTGTATATTTACTAGTGTGATAAGTGCAATAATTGTTGTCTCAGCTTTCTCAATGCAAATCAGCAGTTCTAAATTTAATATGCACATAATGCTTCCAATAAAACCATTAAGTTTAGGTAAATGTTGCCACTTGACCACATACAGGTTTATTTGTACAACTTTGCTTAAACTTAAAACTCCACCATTCCCACTTAAAACACAATCGTCACGTCCTGAGTAGTTACCACGAGTAGATGTTTTTAGAGTGGCTCTCCTCCACACACATCACATAAGCATTTGCAGAATCCTTGTTGCAAGCCCTGACGAAACACCCAGCTCCCCCACAACCAGACAATTTCTGATTAATGGCAGGTCACTTGTTATTAGCTAAATGATCATTGATATGACATATATGACATCACATATAATCACTGTAATTTTTTACATGAATTAGTTTTTTTCTTAGAATTAAAATGTTGCACTCTATGTCTGCTCTTATGTGTACTTGATTTTGAGTAAGTTGCTTAGCAAACTAATTTGTAATTTTTTGCATTTTCAATGGCAGCCTTTGCACATCTTCAACTCAATTCAGATTTACGTATAATAGATGCAACTTCTGCTAATGCAGAGTCACCCTAAGACCATAATAATTGCTCTTGCACTGCGCTGCTGTGAGTATGCATGATTATTTGGACTCTAATAAAGTTATTGTGTAGGTTTCCGAATCTACAGTTTACTGCTGATTTCTTAAGGGCTGAAACATAAACATGCACAGTTTCTCTCCCATTGCCAAAACAAAAATCTTTCTACTGCTACATAAACAGTGGGAGCAAAATAAGTATCAAGAGCAATTTTAAATATAGCTGTCTCCTCAGAACGTCTACTATTTTTCCATTTGGTTGTCCTGTCTTTGCCCTTCAGGGCTCAAGGAATGTAACAAAATTAATTTTTCCCTTTCCGGGTGTGACATTTCATGTTCAATTGTGGACATATAATTCAAGAAATACTCTTTCCATTCCTACTATTGTGTGAACTAAGTCTATAAGCTTAGTTCAATTAGGTCGGACTTTCCCGGCTAAGGATGCCTGAACTTAGTACTGTACAACAACTCTTGAACGTGAAAGTGCAGGTTGCTGTAGCCCCACACAACTCTAATCAGCTCTCTGGTTGATGTGGGGTCAGTGTTTTCTAGGTTATTAACAGCCCCACAGACATTTCAGGGTTGCAGTGGTTATTCACACCCAATTTCCATATTTAGAATATCACACACAAGCACTGTACTATATAAGAGACACTTTATGGTTAAAAGTGTTTATTTCATCATTCTAATTCTTTTGCCTAGCACATGAATAGTAACCAGACAAAATATGTTTAATACAGCACTGAGGCACATGAACAATAATGAGATTGATGGGAGGGAGGAGCTTCGTGCGCATCCAAGATGGCCACATGAGCAAAGGGCTCCCGAGACCCTCTTACCCTCCCGCATATATCCTGTCACTGATCCTAACTGTTGTCGACATCTCTGAGTAGATGAACCACAGGAGAGCTGAAAGCTGAAAATTGAGTCCCGATCGGACCTCGGAGGCCGGAGTTGTGATGTGGTGAAGTTTGCGGCCCACGTCTCCTGGAGGCCCGGCGCTTGGGTTGGCATGGTGCCCGAGGTGTAATTGAACAACATTGGCACGGTTCACGGTTCAGCGAGGGCGGTCGGTCCGACCTCACTTTAACTTTTGGTTTTGGCACTTGGACCGTTCTTTGATTCGGAAGACGTCTCATTGTTGCGACGGCTCTTGCCCCTGTGCAGTGTCTGAGCGTCCTGGACAATATACGACGTGTCGCGCTTTGGCCTTGGGGACACGCCATCCCTCCCCTTTCGTTGGGCTGACTTGAGTGCATGGCTCGGAGGCCATTTTACATTCTCCGTCTTTTACATCTGGGCGAATAAGAGACGTTGGGAGCATATCCTGGAGCAAAGTCCTTATCTATTGCCTGCCGGATAGGAGACTTGCTCTCCCGACTTGAGATCGCTCTGAAATAGCGAGCAAATCGGAGGGGGACAAGCAGAGGTTGAAAACCACCAGGAGGGGTGGATATACCCAGTCCAATGTCATGGATCGGTATGCCCAGGTTAAGGGGTCGCCCGGCGGACTTGGTAAGTCGCAGGAGGAGGTGAAGGATTCCTCGGCTCCGGCAACTGAACTGACGTTGCAGGACGTTATGGCCGACATTGACGGTATCAGGTCGTCCCTTGGTAAGCAGATGGAGACCCTGGCACATAAGTTGGACACGGTAGCTATTGATGTGAATCTGATTCGCACGGACCTCACAAAGACAAGTGAGAAGGTCAAATCGTTAGATATTAAGACATCGAGTCTAACTGACGACGTCCTCGAATTGCAGACAGAGGTTCGGAATTTGAGGGCCTCGAATGACACTGTTGTCCGTCACCTTGAGGACTTTGAAGGGAGGGCCCGAAGGAACAATGTCCGTATAATTGGAGATCCGGAAAAGGCGGAGGATCAAGCGGACGATCTTTTTATTGAAGACCTTATCATCAACCATCTAAAGCCCAAGGGACTGAGTAAGTTCTTTATTGTGGAAAGAGAACACAGGGTTCCTGGTGGAAGACCGAAAGTGGGCTCCCCGCCGAGGCCTATTAAAGCACGGATCTTTAATTTCCGAGATAGGGACGCTATCCTCCAGGCATCTCGAGTGAGTGGGCCCCTGAAGTTCGAGAACTCATCTATCAGCTTTTATCCGGACTTCACACAGGCGGTCCAAAAACAAAGACTCAGTTTTCTGGGGGTATAGAGGAGACTTCGTGACATGGGTCTCAAATATGCCATACTTTTTCCGGCCAAGCTGAGGATTGAACATGATGAAAAGACCTATTTCTTCGATAAGCCCGAAGTGGTGGCCGATTGGTTGGACACTTTGCCGGCCCAGCAAGATTTGGGGGAACAATCTGGTGGAGCTGAAGGTGAACATATGGATCAGGAATGAATATCGAATGCCCGGTCCCTGGGGTTGCTAGGGTATTTCCGATTGTGTGGGTTCTAAACTAGGGTGTAGTTTCATGCAGATGGGTCTCTCTCCTCCACAGCGTGTCTTTTTGTAGATGTGGGGGTGACAGGCACACTGTGATTTGGGGTGGCTCTATGGTCATAAGCAGGGGTGCAGGGTATTGTAATGGGTTGTTTGGGAAGGGGAGGTGGGGGGGTGTTGATTTTCAGTTTCGTTTTTCAGCACGGCACTATATTGCAAGACATTTTCATTGATGTGAAGGACTTGGAGGGGGGATGGGTTTTCATTCTGTTTTATGATGGGGGTAGGGGGTTGAGGTTGATGAGCTGGAATGTGAATGGGCTGGGGGACAAGATCAAACGCAGGGTGGTGTTTCAACTCCTGAAGCGACACTCTCCGGATGCGGTTTTACTGCAAGAAACCCATTTAGTGGGTAATATGTGTTATGCCATAAATAGAAAGGGATATCGTTTGGTGGCTCATGCGGGGTTCTCATCTGGGTCCCGGGGGGTTGGAATTCTCCTTAAGAACTCTTTTCAATTTGAAGTGGAGTCCTCAGTCCTTGATGAGAGAGGGCGCTATGTTGCGGTTTCTGGAAGGTGGGAGGGCCGTGTGCTTTCCCTTGTGTCTGTTTATGTTCCTCCTGGTCTGCAGTCTACGACTTTTGCTGATCTGGGACGGGTTCTACTAGATCTCCCTGGGGGGTTTCTGATTCTGGGGGGGCCCATGGTAGTCTCTCCATGATAGACTATGTGTTAGTGCCAGCTGCACAGGCGTCCTATATTGCTGAGATCAGACATATGGCTTGGTGTATTTCCGATCACTCCCCACTTTGGTTTCGGTTTGAACTGGCATCTGGCTCTGGAGGGAGGATACCTCCCATTAACCCTTGGTATCTCCGGAATCCCAAGACTCGCAGTTCACTAATTAAGGCATTGGACCATTATTTCCAAGAGAATGAGGGGTCGGTCTCTTCTTCGGTATCGTTATGGGAGGCTTTTAAGACAGTGATTAGAGGTCAAGCTCTCTCTTTAATTTTTTTGTGTTAAAAAACAGAAGGAAGAGGATGTGGTTAGGATGGAAACGGAGATAGCTGCTTTGGAATTGGAATTGGAGCGAGAGGTTACCCCCTCTAGATTGCATGTCCTGCACTTAAAGCAGTCGGATTACAGATCGTTGGTAACGGATGGTGCGAAGGCTCTTAGTCGGGAACAACAGGGGCGCATCTATGATGTTGGGGATAAAGCTGGCAAATTAATTGCGTGGTTAGATAGGAAGGACAGAGCTAGTCGTGTGGTACCCGAAATTGAGATGGAAGATGGGGCTCTGGTCACCGACCCGCAAGAGATAGTGGCATGCTTTGCCGAACATTTTCACTCTGTGTACTCTTCCGTGTCGGATAGACTGGAGGAAGAATTATGCTTGTTGTTGCGAGATATCCCGCTCCGTGTCTGTCCGAGGTGGACCGGGACCTCCTGGATAGTAAGATCTCTGCTGATGAAGTAGCATTGGCAATGCACTCCCTGAATTCAGGTAAAGCAATGGGTCCCAATGGTCTACCAATTGAACTATATAAGCTTCGACCAGATAGGATTGCTCCGTACTTGAGAGACATGTTCCTGGAGTCCCGAGATCGAGGTCTCCTCCCCCGTGATCAGAGATTGGCTTCGATAGTCGTAATCCATAAGGAGGGAAAACTGAAGAATAGCTGTGCCTCGTATCTGCCGATCTCACTGTTGAACTCTGAGCCTAAGATTCTTGCTAAGTTGTTGGCTAATAGGCTGATAAAGGTTATTAGCGATCTGGTTCACCCAGACCAGTCTGGCTTTATTCCACACAGAAATACGGCACTTAACCTTAGGCGTCTTCATGGGGTCCTTGCGAGGGCCTCAACGCTACGTGAGCCGGCCATTTTGGCGTCCAATGGTGTTTGATACTGTTGAATGGCCCTATCTGTGGGCGGTGCTAGCTAAATTTGGTTTCGGTTCAGATTTCATTAGCTGGGTGCGCCTTCTCTATGCAGACCCTCTTGCCCAGATCGTAGTTAATGGTCGCGTATCGAAGCCGTTTGTCTCGGGCGAGGTACTCGTCAGGGTTGCCCATTGTCTCCTCTTTTTTTCGCGTGGGCTCTCGAGCCTCTCGCGGCATGGATCCGCTGGGAGCCCTCGATGAGGGGCATTAATTGGTCGCCGCAATTTGAGGATCGTATTTCCTTATATGCGGACGACATTCTGCTGTATTTGACCTCCCCCAAGAAATCTTTAATGGTACTCTGTGATGTTCTGGCCTCCTTCGGAAGAAACTCTGGTTTGGTCATTAATTGGGCGAAATCCTACGTGTACGTTCTCAGTGGCGAGATACTGATCCTGCCTCGTAACTGTCCTATAGAAATAGCACAAGAGGGATTCAAATATCTCAGAATTTATATTTCCATAGACCCTACGGTTCAATACGAGAGGAACCTTCTCTCTCCTTTGACTCGCTTAAAGCGAGATGTTGCGGGCTGGCAAAAACTCCCATTGTTTATGCTTGGGCGGGCGGGCGGCCCTTTTTAAAATAATGTCGCTCCCTCGTTTTCTGTACGCCTTTCAGAACACGCTGGATATTGTTCCGGCTAGTTACTTCCATTTGGTGGAAGATTTACAGAGGAAGTTATTATGGGATGGCAGACCGCGTATTGCGCTAGCTAAATTAATGCTCCCATGGTATGATGGGGGCATCGCTCTCCCTGATATTAAGATATTATTGGGCGTCGCAGTTGGCAGCCTTTAATCACGGTATGTATGGCCCTGTGTCGAATCCCGGTTTTGCCATGGATACGTGGTTACTACCTGGTGGTAATTATTATAGAGCGCTGTATTCTAAATCGGTGATGAAGGCTTTGGTGGGGCCGACCAGGACAGCTGTGCGGGTCTGGCGTGATGCTACCAGTTCATTAGGGTGGAAGGACCGTTTAACTTTGGCTACCCCATTTTTCGGCTCTGACAAGTTAGGCAAACTGTGGAACACTAAAGAGTTCGACAAGTGGGATCTTATTGGTATCGCCAAGGTCGGAGACATATGGGTGAAGGGACAGGTGAAATCATTTGCGGCCTTGCAGACCGAGTTTGAATTGGGAGGGATGGAATACTTTTGTTATGCTCAGATTAGACATGCACTGACTTCGGTTTTCCCAGAGGGGGAAGAGATTCCGGAATCTACCCCATTAGAGGATCGCATCTTGGATGGCCATATGCCTGATAGCACCATATCCCTAGTGCATAAGAAATTGATTAATCATAGGGCGGACCTTTTATTGCAGCTGCGTGATCAGTGGACCAGTGACGGCCTTGAGCTTGATGACAAAGACTGGCAGTCGGCGATCTCCTCTCCGAAGGAGGTCGCGATTCCAGCGCGATTGAGATTGGTTCAACTAAAAATATTGCATAGGGTATACGTCATGGGTCCCCGTTTGGTCCGGATGGGGCTATCTGAGGAAGGTCTGTGTCGGAGGAGTTGCGGTCAACTGGGGACGTTCCTCCATATCATCTGGGAATGTCGGGTAGTGTTTGACTATCGGAGTAGAGTCCACGCTGTAATGCAGGAGGTCACGGGTGTGGCTCTCTTACCAGAGGCCAGACGCTGTTTACTAAATGTCTGGGAGCCTACTGATCATAATGTGGCACAAACACAGTGGGTGACTCTAGGGGCCATGATTGCCAAACTGAACATTGAGCAGTTGTGGGGGTCCCAGAAGCCTCCAACACTTGACGTGTGAGTAAAAAACACGGACTGATGTATGTTCCGAGAGAAAACAGTGTACTTGGCTCGGGGGCGCCCCCAGAAATGGAGCTAGATTTGGGGCCCTTGGAATTGATATAGAGGGGATATATGTGTACCACCAGTTACCGCGGTCCTTGATGTTCCACTTTCCCCCTGACCCCTTATTTTTATTGATTACTTTCGCTGTTCTTCTGTGTCCTCTCCTCCCCCCTACCCCATCAATATATTGTTTATTGTAACATTTGAAAATATGATGCTCGACCCTCGTAAAGTCTTTGCATTCCTATGTTTTGTATATGCCTTGCTTGTTTTTTCAATAAAAAGAAACATTAAAAAAAAACAATGAGATTGATATGAACATTTCTAACATAGTAAGAAATTAATTAATCAATCTAACACCCGAACATCTACTTCTATGCACTACACTATGAGAGCATGGAGTAGATGAACTCTAGAGTTTCTTAGGAGACGACGTACTGCATACCTGTTCATAGCAAAGTGCCATGATTATCAGGAAGGCTGGGAGTGAGTGTTTGCTTGAAAGAAAACACACAACGGTTGTAGGCAGCTCTTCTCCTCTTGGTGGGTTATCAGCATTCAGTATGGCACTGGCGGCTGCTGCAGCACATCGATCTAGTAGGTTATGTTAGGAGAATCTCCGGCAGCATCTAGTGTGCGGGAAAGTAGAATCTGGAATATGAAATGCAGTTTATGAGCCAGTGGTTAGTTGCAGCTGGTGTTTGATGGGTGAGGTTCTGATAAATATAGACTCTACTCTGTACTCACCTAAATCCTGTTACAGTTGGACATCCTTGTTATACTGGTGATGAGTATGGGATTGTTTTGTAGAGTGAGCACCTCAACATCAGAGAGGCACACTGTTGGCAGTTGGTTGCTATAAGCAGGGCATGGGAGTGGCAGTTGGTGGTAGGTCCCTGGAACTGAGGCGACAAAACTCTGGAGTGTTGGCTGCCGGGTCAGGAGCAGCAGAAACTGGCATAGTAATGGTGTGCTTTTTTCGAGAATGAACTGCAAAGTGAGTTGTTGAGGGAACAGCCCTGAGTTATCCAGCTCTGAATCAATCAGCACCTTTTAGGCAATCGCTTGCAGAAAACGCATGCAAAACAGAATGCAAGCAGACATATTGGACAATTGGGCACTGTGCAATTGGTAGGTAAACAGATACAACGAAACATGGACGAAAGACGTGGGCAAATTCTACAAATATATGCACACAAGGCAGCACGCCAGTGGCCACTTTGTTCAGTTGGGCACTGTGCAATTATTAGGAAATGGGTCGATACATGGTAGATAGGCGCATATCGTCACGTGTGGGAGGCCATTTCAGGAAATTGTGCCCATCTCAATTATTTAACAGAAAATACCAGTATCAGAGTGTCATGTGCACTAATAATCACATTGGCTGTGCGGAAAGAGTGTTGAAGGAGTGTCGCTGCAGGAAATATCACAGAGCCAATCACAGTGACGGGTACACCTTCATGTTGATTTTAGAAGGAGTGCAAGTGCAGCAAATAAAAGGGAGCCTGTTGCAGTGACATGCCCGCCTTTGCATTGTAGTGTCATCAAAGCTTGTCGCCTTTAGGTTGATTGATTCCTGCAGTGACAGATACACCTCCTTCATTCTGTGTGGTTGAAAAGATGGTGTCTCTACGAGGTAGGAACAGACACACCAGTGGAGTTTGTTTGACATAATGCTAGATGTACTTTCCTTGTTTGGTGAGGTAAACCTGGTTAAACCAAAGTCTGGTTGGTGTTGAAACTGTGGAATCATAGGGGTTTATTAGGATGGCGGACGTAAAACCACCCCGACCGCCATGGTAGCGGAAATCAACCATCCGCCGGTACCGCTGCAAAACTGGCGGTCCTATTAGGATCAACCGCCAAAAAATCCTGACCGTGTTGGAACAAGGCCACGAAAAACCACCGGTAGCGGGCGGAGCTGGTTGAAATCCATCTGCAGCGGTCGGATTCGCGGCGGAAACACACTAAACCGCCGCCAGGCCAGCGGAGTCACCGCACGGAAAATTAGGAATCCCCTGATGTGACAGAGGTGCGTTCCACTGTTCCCGACCGCCGCGATCGCAAACAGTGATGAATGGGAGAGCCAGTGGAAGGGTTGTTGCATACCCACCGCCGCGGACACTCCGTGACAAATATGGTGGTCAACAAAAAAACACATCACAAGGCCACCAAGTGCACACAAGTCCAAAAAGACCTAACACACACCAATGACACACCCCCATGGCAACTTCAAAAATACAAATCCCAGGCCAACCCACACAACACACCTGACAGCAATACCCCATTTTGACACACCCACAAAGCTGGGTATGAAACCAGCCCTTTCCCTGACCAGAATCATTTGCACTACTCCAGCCCTGAAGGAACCAAACCCTGTAGCACATTGGATAGGCAAAACACCACACATCTCACCAGCACCACAACACACACACATCATACACACCACCCTCACAACTGCACCTCAAAACATATGCACATCACACACCATGGCACAAAATAAAATGCCCAAATTCACAGAGAGTGAGTTGTCAGTCATGGTAGATGAGATAATCAGAGTAGAACCACAATTATTTGGTCACCTGGTCCAACAGACACCATTATCGATCAGAACACAGATGTGGGAAAGGATAGTCAACAAGGTCAATGCAGTAGGTACCACCCCGCACTCCAAGCAGGAAATCATGAAGCAGTGGCATGACCTGAAGAGGGTGGTAAAACAGAAGAAGAGCAAGAACTGTCAGCTGGCTCAGAGGACTGGTGGTGGCCCTCCCATTCCACCAAAAACATTCACTGCATAGGAGGAGCAGGTGCTTGCCATACTGCATCCAGAGAGTCTCACAGGAATAGCCGGGGGAGTGCAGGCTGGTAAGGACAAACAAATGTATACCATAACACTGCTATGTACTGTTTTGCACAACCATAAAGCTACACCTCTTAGGCCCAAGTACATCCATATGCACCACAATACCCAACACAGGTCTTACAGATGTAACATCCATTCCATCTAAATCACCCCAAAGGTAGCCTGCAACATTCCCAGGGTTGCATGTGTACATGCAGCCAGCACTACAACTCCCACCTGGCCCCCTGTTCAACCCCTGAGCAAGATGGAGCTCACCCCCACCCAGAAGCAAGTGGCAGCCATTATATGGTTTACCTTCACCTAACAGGTAGGTAGCCATCTTCCCAGGGAGGGCTGCTGGTGGGTAGGAGGCCTGCACTACAACTCCCACCAGCCCCCTGACCCATCCATGAGCAGGATGGAGCCCACCCACCCAGCCAGAAGCAAGTGGCAGACATTGTATTACAACAAACAAACTTACAGGTAGGTAGCCATCTTACCTGGGAGGGCTGCTGGTTGGTCGGATGCCTGCACTACAACTCCCACCAGGCCCCCGTCCTACCGCTGAGCAAGATGGAGCACACCCCCCACCCAGAAGCATGGGGGAGCCATTGGACTACAACAAACAAACTTACAGGTAGGTAGCCATCTTCCCAGGGAGGGCTGTTTGGGGGTGTGAGGCCTGTCCAACAACTCCCACCAGGCCGCCTGTCCCACCCCTGAGGAGGATGGAGCACTCAAATACAGCCAGAGAGATGTGTCATAAAGTCCACCCGATGTGATTACAGAACAGGTAAGTAGACAGTGCATGCTCCCCAGCATTCCTCTCAAAAAGCATGTAGCCATATGACAATGGCAGCCCTCCAATCCCACCAAAATTGACCCAGATACAATAACAAATTACAGTGTGCAGACAGATAAGCGTATGTAACTGTCACAGAAGTGTGACTCACCAAATCGCACGTTGAAGAAAATCAGGGCACAAACATGCACAGCACTGAATGCTAAGTGCCATGGGGGCTGAGCTTGAAGGACCAAGTGAAAACAAAGCAAACACGGTCTGTAGAACAAATACATCAAAGCACAGGACATGGCAAAGGAATGTATGGGATGACAATGGCTAGTTCATGCGCAGATGTAACGCCTGCCAGGCAGAGTAATCAGCAAAGATGCTTCACATCAAGTCGTAGTGCCACCAGTTGTCAGATGACCTGTCCTCGTAATCACAAAATCTGCACGTGGGGCATGCTACCCATTGCCATGTCACACCATGGAAAAATAATGTATGTACCTCTACGTTATGTCATGAAACACATTACTGTGCAGACATACAATGTGAAAACTAGTAAACAGTTTGTTGCATAACCTGGAAATAAGATACATTGAACACCAAGTTTGAGGGGTGCACGTCAATGACCATTTCCACTCTGTCCCACAGGTGAGCAAGAACTGATTGCAGAGGAAGACAACACCAACCTGCAGAGCCAGTCTCCACCCCCGGAACATGGACTCTCTGATTATGACTTCCTGGATTTCGAGGAGGCGGAGCAAGAAGCAGGCCCATCTGGCATGCCAGGGCGCAACAGGGCCCAGGACCCCACTGTCCCCCCTGCCACCACATCAGCAACCACAACAATGCTGATTCCTGCTGTTACGACCTGTGCGGCCTCCACCATCACCAGTGCTGCCTGCAACACTCTCCCTGCCCCAGAGGATGACCACTCTACCCCACCGAGGCGGCCAAGGAGAGTAGGCGGTGCGTACAGTGGTGAGGCAACAGGTCTGTGACAGCAGGGCAGGTGGGATGGCAAGGGGGAGTTAAAGACAACCGGACACTCGGACCGAAGCCCTGGACAACATCACCAGAGTCCTTGGGGCCTATGAACGGGCCCAGGGACAAATGGGACAGGCTTAGGAGGATTCCTGTGAGCTCCGCCTGCTGCTGAGGTCCATCGACATCCGCATGGGCCAAATCATGGACCTC
This sequence comes from Lissotriton vulgaris, assembly GCF_964263255.1. Lineage (NCBI taxonomy): Eukaryota > Metazoa > Chordata > Amphibia > Caudata > Salamandridae > Lissotriton > Lissotriton vulgaris. The sequence goes on along the minus strand of NC_141685.1, from coordinate 1,405,095,957 downwards.
TTGGCCCAGCTAGTGGTGGTTCTGAGGGACAGGCATGCAGCACAAAAAACACCCCCACCTCCATCTGGTGGGCCACAGGATGACAGTGACACATCCTCCCCTGCGACCACGGAGATAGGAAGACTCCTCAGACCCCAATGGCCCATAGCAGAGGCCCCGCCTACAAAACAACCAAGGGGCCATCCAAAGAAATCCCAGGGAGGATCCCATGGCAAAGCACCTGCCAAACGCCAGTCAGGGAGCCAGCCATGATGGCACCCCTCTTCACCTTGTCATTGACTTTGTTGACTGTCCTTCCCCACACTGCCATGTGAATGAATGAATGAATGAATACCTTCTTCTATAGCGCATGGCTACTCTTGAGCATCCCAGCGCTGTAAGACCAAGGGACCAGGAAGACACTATTAAAACAAGTGTGTCTTTAAACGCTTCCTGAAAGCAAGGTGGTTAGACTCGTGCCTGATGTCATCTGGGAGTGCGTTCCATTCTTTAGCTGCATGCACAGAGAGCCGGCGGCCACCCATCCGGGCCAGCTTTATCCTGGGGACTACCAACAAGTTCCGCTGGTTGGATCTCAGAGCTCTCACTGATTGATGGCGACAAAAGAGGGGATCCAGAATCGGCGGGCCAGCGCCATGGATGGACTTGTGCGCCAAGCACATGGTTTTGAAAATAATCCTTCCCTTGATGGGTAGCCAGTGGAGGTATTGAAGTGCGGCTTTCGCTGAGCATCTTTTGGGGACTTTCATAAGCAGCCGAGCAGCACAGTTCTGCACAGATTGCAGAATTTTTATGGTGCCGACTGGAGCCCCCATATAGACAGCGTTTGCATAATCCAGCCGCGACAAAATCAGCGACTGGACCAGCAATCGTCTGGCTTCGAATGGCAAGTTAATGGCATCCGTCTGTTGGACTGGGCCACCACATCAATGTGGTGGCTACTCGATTGTCTCATATTCCATCACTGACAACTCATTGCTTCACTAATCACCTTTTTTTAAATATTCACTACCCTGTCACATGTACCCATTATAAATAAACACACCTATGTTGTTGTGTCTGCTCTGTGTTTATCACAGGATGTGCAATGTTCACCATGATCACAATGTACCATGAGCACAGATTGTTTGTAGGCAAGGAGAGGCTGAAGGGACCTAGGAAAACACAACAGAACATCATTCACTAGTCAGGTGGTGGCATCACAGCCTTAACACAACACTTGTCATCAAGGTACTCCAATCTGCACACATTACAATGAGCAACAGTACCGGCATAGACATCCTGTAGCTGTGCATAACTACCCTGTCCCAGAAACATTGGCAGCCAGCACTGAGTCAACAACAGGCTGCAGTCACAAAGCTCACACAGACCTTTTCACCAACAACAACAGCAGCAGACAAGGGCGCTGTTGTACATTGTCACTCATCTTCAAGTGAAGTAGCAGTTAATGAGCTGTTGACGCAGGTTGACACCTTCCTCCTCTCCACTGTTCTTGTCACTGGACATGGGTTGGTTTGCAGGCGGGGGCCTCGGCTGCTCATCAGCATCCAGGAGGAGGGGGATCTCATTGCGCAAGGCCAGGTTGTGGAGCATGCAGCATGAAACTACAATCTGACACACCATTTTGGGAGAGTACTTCAGTGCACCTCGGGTCTTGTCCAGGCAGCAAAATTGTGACTTCAGGAGACCAAAATTACGCTCCACCACATGAAGTGTTCTCCCATGGGCATCTTTGTAGCGGACATCACTTGGAGTCCTGGGATTCCTCAGTGGGCTCAGCAACCAAGGACGGTTGGGATATGCAGAGTCAACTAGGTGTGAATTACACAGACCAACTTTGTAATATAACTGTGGCAGAGGACAGCATGTCACACACACAGCATGCAACTTGACTGCATACTCACCCACAATCCATGAATGCTTCGAAAGCAGATTAGCCATCAGCTGTGGCAGAATGCTGTTACGTATGATGTAAGAAGTCATGGGCCCAGCCAGGAAATTTGGCACAGATGTGGGAGATGATCATATCAACCTGGCACATCACTTGCACATTGATGAAATGGAAATGTTTCCTATTCCTGTAGATGTGCTCACGTACCTGTGGTGGAACTAGGCATCATGTGTGCAGTAAATGGAACCAAAAACATTGGGGATACGCCCAAAGGCATAAGAATCTGCCTTCACAGCCGCTTTTGGACTTGGCCCTTCTAGCAGGTTCACACCTGAACTTCTTGCCTTTTAAAGTTACATCATTATAGTGTTTTCTGGTCTTTGCGCTTGTTAGCACTGTGGCGCAGTGTAAAGTGCGTGCGCTCTCTGAGTGCGTGTGTGAAGTTGACCTGCCTTCCTATAGGAATGCATGGGGAATATGTGTGTCCATGGTAACTCCTGATGCGTGGGGAGTGCAAGGTTGAGTTTGGTATGTGCGAACTCGTGAGGTTGAATGCTGCGCGATGATGTGTGTGGCGTTAATGTGTCTAGTGTGGAAGTGCCACTTCTAGAAGTTGGCATGTCAGTGTACTAAAGGTGAAATGACTGGCTGGCTTGTGATTGGCTGGAGCTGGCTGGTGTGCCAGGCTCCAAGAGTCAGGATCTGCCCCGGTGGTGAGTGGAGAGATCTGCATATTGATGGCAGGGAGGAGTGCACCTGGAACCTGAATAGGGCTGGGCTTTCCCTACACAATGCTGGCTCCGCCCCCTGTGGTGCAACTGATGTCCCTAGCCTGGGTAGTGAATGGGAAGGGGGGCTGAGCACAACAGAGTGTTCCAGAACCAGCTGCGCCAGATTTTCCCCCACCCTGAACCCTAGAGACAAAGGGATTTGGTGTATAAAAAGAGGCTGTGATCTCATGTTAAATGTTCTTGTGTTCCTACTTGAATCTCCCAGGGGCGTTCTTCTGCTGGGGCCCAGGGGAAGGCTTGTCTCCCTGGGCCCTGCCCAGCCCCTGGATTACAGATGGACTTTTCTGCTCCTGTTGCCTTGCCTGGGGGACAGGAGGACTTCATTATGTGCTATTCCTGGAACCCTTTTGTCTTTTCTTCCCAGCCTCCAGGACCTTTTGTAAGATGGGAGCACTGGGCTCCCTTTCCTCATGGCCCTGTGAGAGGAAACCCCCAGTGTAGGGATTCCCCCTTGTGGCCCCTTCATCGCAGGTGCCCACCCTCCATTATGCCTGTGTTTCTATATTTTATATGTTTCAACAAAACAAGGGAACCCTTAAGGTATAGCATAGGGACCTTGGGCATTACATATTACAAAGAACAGTGGTCCCTATATAGGAGTAATATATTCAAAACACAATGATCATACACTTGATAAGTCGTATGTCTTCTGTCCGTCCGGACAGGGTTTTTTATTTTCTATTTAAGTTTAGATTTTTAAGTTTCTTGAAAATGTCAAGCGGGCACAGCCGTGACCTTTAACATACAAGAGACAACAACAGGAAGAGGTAAAAAAACAAGAGATCTGTCTGTGTACTTGTGTATCAGTTAAACAGACTTAGGATGTTCAAATAAACCACAACATTGCGTTATTCAGTAGTACATAGAAAATTTGCATATGGGGTTTAAGGGTAGACGTTTCGATGCCTTTCTTAGGATATAGCAAACAAAACAGGTGATGGACAGAATGTGGATCAATGTCACACATTCACCCCAGTCCAAAGATCTGGGCCCAAATCCATCGTTTTTTTGCACTCCACACCACCCTGGGTTAGACAATGGCGATATGCAAATCAGCTCTGACCCTGTGCCCCATGGGAACAGTCCAGTCCGAACTACAAAGGCCATGTCCCTCCCAGAACGGAATCAAGCATCCGAGGACCGGACCGGTTTCGAGGTAACACCTCTCATCAGCCCGGCTAGCTTGACTCCAGTGGTGTGGAGTGCCTGGGACCCACGTCTGAGCATCCCCAGCGCACTTATGGCGGCAACTGCAAACAAAACAGGTGATGGACAGAATGTGGATCAATGTCACACATTCACCCCAGTCCAAAGATCTGGGCCCAAATCCATCGTTTTTTTGCACTCCACACCACCCTGGGTTAGACAATGGCGATATGCAAATCAGCTCTGACCCTGTGCCCCATGGGAACAGTCCAGTCCGAACTACAAAAGCCATGTCCTTCCCAGAACGGAATCAAGCATCCGAGGACCAGACCGGTTTCGAGGTAACACCTCTCATCAGCCCGGCTAGCTTGACTCCAGTGGTGTGGAGTGCCTGGGACCCACGGCTGAGCATCCCCAGCGCACTTATGGCGGCAATTGCAAACAAAACAGGTGATGGACAGAATGTGGATCAATGTCACACATTCACCCCAGTCCAAAGATCTGGGCCCAAATCCATCGTTTTTTTGCACTCCACACCACCCTGGGTTAGACAATGGTGATATGCAAATCAGCTCTGAGCCTGTGCCCCATGGGAAAAGTCCAGTATGAACTACAAAAGCCATGTCCTTCCCAGAACGGAATCAAGCATCCAAGGACCGGACCGGTTTCGAGGTAACACCTCTCATCAGCCCAGCTAGCTTGACTCCAGTGGTATTGAGTGCCTGGGACCCACGTCTGAGCATCCCCAGCGCACTTATGGCGGCAATTGCAAACAAAACAGGTGATGGACAGAATGTGGATCAATGTCACACATTCACCCCAGTCCAAAGATCTGGGCCCAAATCCATCGTTTTTTTGCACTCCACACCACCCTGGGTTAGACAATGGCGATATGCAAATCAGTTCTGACCCTGTGCCCCATGGGAACAGTCCAGTCCGAACTACAAAAGCCATGTCCTTCCCAGAACGGAATCAAGCATCCGAGGACCGGACCGGTTTCGAGGTAACACCTCTCATCAGCCCGGCTAGCTTGACTCCAGTGGTGTGGAGTGCCTGGGACCCACGTCTGAGCATCCCCAGCGCACTTATGGCGGCAATTGAAAACAAAACAGGTGATGGACAGAATGTGGATCAATGTCACACATTCACCCCAGTCCAAAGATCTGGGCCCAAATCCATCGTTTTTTTGCACTCCACACCACCCTGGGTTAGACAATGGCGATATGCAAATCAGCTCTGACCCTGTGCCCCATGGGAACAGTCCAGTCCGAACTACAAAAGCCATGTCCTTCCCAGAACGGAATCAAGCATCCGAGGACCGGACCGGTTTCGAGGTAACACCTCTCATCAGCCCGGCTAGCTTGACTCCAGTGGTGTGGAGTGCCTGGGACCCACGTCTGAGCATCCCCAGCGCACTTATGGCGGCAATTGCAAACAAAACAGGTAATGGACAGAATGTGGATCAATGTCACACATTCACCCCAGTCCAAAGATCTGGGCCCAAATCCATCGTTTTTTTGCACTCCACACCACCCTGGGTAAGACAATGGCGATATGCAAATCAGCTCTGACCCTGTGCCCCATGGGAACAGTCCAGTCCGAACTACAAAAGCCATGTCCTTCCTAGAACGGAATCAAGCATCCGAGGACCGGACCGGTTTCGAGGTAACACCTCTCATCAGCCCGGCTAGCTTGACTCCAGTGGTGTGGAGTGCCTGGGACCCACGTCTGAGCATCCCCAGCGCACTTATGGCGGCAATTGAAAACAAAACAGGTGATGGACAGAATGTGGATCAATGTCACACATTCACCCCAGTCCAAAGATCTGGGCCCAAATCCATCGTTTTTTTGCACTCCACACCACCCTGGGTTAGACAATGGCGATATGCAAATCAGCTCTGACCCTGTGCCCCATGGGAACAGTCCAGTCCGAACTACAAAAGCCATGTCCTTCCCAGATCGGAATCAAGCATCCGAGGACCGGACCGGTTTCGAGGTAACACCTCTCATCAGCACGGCTAGCTTGACTCCAGTGGTGTGGAGTGCCTGGGACCCACGTCCGAGCATCCCCAGCGCACTTATGGCGGCAATTGCAAACAAAACAGGTAATGGACAGAATGTGGATCAATGTCACACATTCACCCCAGTCCAAAGATCTGGGCCCAAATCCATCGTTTTTTTGCACTCCACACCACCCTGGGTAAGACAATGGCGATATGCAAATCAGCTCTGACCCTGTGCCCCATGGGAACAGTCCAGTCCGAACTACAAAAGCCATGTCCTTCCCAGAACGGAATCAAGCATCCGAGGACCGGACCGGTTTCAAGGTAACACCTCTCATCAGCCCGGCTAGCTTGACTTCAGTGGTGTGGAGTGCCTGGGACCCACGTCTGAGCATCCCCAGCGCACTTATGACGGCAATTGCAAACAAAACAGGTGATGGACAGAATGTGGATCAATGTCACACATTCACCCCAGTCCAAAGATCTGGGCCCAAATCCATCATTTTTTTTTGCACTCCACACCACCCTGGGTTAGACAATGGCGATATGCAAATCAGCTCTGACCCTGTGCCCCATGGGAACAGTCCAGTCCGAACTACAAAAGCCATGTCCTTCCCAGAACGGAATCAAGCATCCGAGGACCGGACCGGTTTCGAGGTAACACCTCTCATCAGCCCGGCTAGCTTGACTCCAGTGGTGTGGAGTGCCTGGGACCCACGTCTGAGCATCCCCAGCGCACTTATGGCGGCAATTGCAAACAAAACAGGTGATGGACAGAATGTGGATCAATGTCACATATTCACCCCAGTCCAAAGATCTGGGCCCAAATCCATCGTTTTTTTGCACTCCACACCCACCCTGGGTTAGACAATGGCGATATGCAAAGCAGCTCTGACCCTGTGCCCCATGGGAACAGTCCAGTCCGAACTACAAAAGCCATGTCCTTCCCAGAACGGAATCAAGCATCCGAGGACCGGACCGGTTTCGAGGTAACACCTCTCATCAGCCCGGCTAGCTTGACTCCAGTGGTGTGGAGTGCCTGGGACCCACGTCTGAGCATCCCCAGCGCACTTATGGCGGCAATTGCAAACAAAACAGGTGATGGACAGAATGTGGATCAATGTCACACATTCACCCCAGTCCAAAGATCTGGGCCCAAATCCATCGTTTTTTTGCACTCCACACCACCCTGGGTTAGACAATGGCGATATGCAAATCAGCTCTGACCCTGTGCCCCATGGGAACAGTCCAGTCCGAACTACAAAAGCCATGTCCTTCCCAGAACGGAATCAAGCATCCGAGGACCGGACCGGTTTCGAGGTAACACCTCTCATCAGCACGGCTAGCTTGACTCCAGTGGTGTGGAGTGCCTGGGACCCACGTCCGAGCATCCCCAGCGCACTTATGGCGGCAATTGCAAACAAAACAGGTAATGGACAGAATGTGGATCAATGTCACACATTCACCCTAGTCCAAAGATCTGGGCCCAAATCCATCGTTTTTTTGCACTCCACACCACCCTGGGTAAGACAATGGCGATATGCAAATCAGCTCTGACCCTGTGCCCCATGGGAACAGTCCAGTCCGAACTACAAAAGCCATGTCCTTCCCAGAACGGAATCAAGCATCCGAGGACCGGACCGGTTTCGAGGTAACACCTCTCATCAGCCTGGCTAGCTTGACTCCAGTGGTGTGGAGTGCCTGGGACCCACGTCTGAGCATCCCCAGCACACTTATGGCGGCAATTGCAAACAAAACAGGTGATGGACAGAATGTGGATCAATGTCACACATTCACCCCAGTCCAAAGATCTGGGCCCAAATCCATCGTTTTTTTGCACTCCACACCACCCTGGGTTAGACAATGGTGATATGCAAATCAGCTCTGACCCTGTGCCCCATGGGAACAGTCCAGTCCGAACTACAAAAGCCATGTCCTTCCCAGAACGGAATCAAGCATCCGAGGACCAGACCGGTTTCGAGGTAACACCTCTCATCAGCCCGGCTAGCTTGACTCCAGTGTTGTGGAGTGCCTGGGATCCACGTCTGAGCATCCCCAGCGCACTTATGGCGGCAATTGCAAACAAAACAGGTAATGGACAGAATGTGGATCAATGTCACACATTCACCCCAGTCCAAAGATCTGGGCCCAAATCCATCGTTTTTTTTTGCACTCCACACCACCCTGGGTTAGACAATGGCGATATGCAAATCAGCTCTGACCCTGTGCCCCATGGGAACAGTCCAGTCCGAACTACAAAAGCCATGTCCTTCCCAGAACGGAATCAAGCATCCGAGGACCGGACCGGTTTCGAGGTAACACCTCTCATCAGCCCGGCTAGCTTGACTCCAGTGGTGTGGAGTGCCTGGGACCCACGTCTGAGCATCCCCAGCGCACTTATGGCGGCAATTGCAAACAAAACAGGTGATGGACAGAATGTGGATCAATGTCACATATTCACCCCAGTCCAAAGATCTGGGCCCAAATCCATCGTTTTTTTGCACTCCACACCACCCTGGGTTAGACAATGGCGATATGCAAATCAGCTCTGACCCTGTGCCCCATGGGAACAGTCCAGTCCGAACTACAAAAGCCATGTCCTTCCCAGAACGGAATCAAGCATCCGAGGACCGGACCGGTTTCGAGGTAACACCTCTCATCAGCCCGGCTAGCTTGACTCCAGTGGTGTGGAGTGCCTGGGACCCACGTCTGAGCATCCCCAGCGCACTTATGGCGGCAATTGCAAACAAAACAGGTGATGGACAGAATGTGGATCAATGTCACACATTCACCCCAGTCCAAAGATCTGGGCCCAAATCCATCGTTTTTTTGCACTCCACACCACCCTGGGTTAGACAATGGCGATATGCAAATCAGTTCTGACCCTGTGCCCCATGGGAACAGTCCAGTCCGAACTACAAAAGCCATGTCCTTCCCAGAACGGAATCAAGCATCCGAGGACCGGACCGGTTTCGAGGTAACACCTCTCATCAGCCCGGCTAGCTTGACTCCAGTGGTGTGGAGTGCCTGGGACCCACGTCTGAGCATCCCCAGCGCACTTATGGCGGCAATTGAAAACAAAACAGGTGATGGACAGAATGTGGATCAATGTCACACATTCACCCCAGTCCAAAGATCTGGGCCCAAATCCATCGTTTTTTTGCACTCCACACCACCCTGGGTTAGACAATGGCGATATGCAAATCAGCTCTGACCCTGTGCCCCATGGGAACAGTCCAGTCCGAACTACAAAAGCCATGTCCTTCCCAGAACGGAATCAAGCATCCGAGGACCGGACCGGTTTCGAGGTAACACCTCTCATCAGCACGGCTAGCTTGACTCCAGTGGTGTGGAGTGCCTGGGACCCACGTCCGAGCATCCCCAGCGCACTTATGGCGGCAATTGCAAACAAAACAGGTAATGGACAGAATGTGGATCAATGTCACACATTCACCCTAGTCCAAAGATCTGGGCCCAAATCCATCGTTTTTTTGCACTCCACACCACCCTGGGTAAGACAATGGCGATATGCAAATCAGCTCTGACCCTGTGCCCCATGGGAACAGTCCAGTCCGAACTACAAAAGCCATGTCCTTCCCAGAACGGAATCAAGCATCCGAGGACCGGACCGGTTTCAAGGTAACACCTCTCATCAGCCCGGCTAGCTTGACTCCAGTGGTGTGGAGTGCCTGGGACCCACGTCTGAGCATCCCCAGCGCACTTATGACGGCAATTGCAAACAAAACAGGTGATGGACAGAATGTGGATCAATGTCACACATTCACCCCAGTCCAAAGATCTGGGCCCAAATCCATCATTTTTTTTTGCACTCCACACCACCCTGGGTTAGACAATGGCGATATGCAAATCAGCTCTGACCCTGTGCCCCATGGGAACAGTCCAGTCCGAACTACAAAAGCCATGTCCTTCCCAGAACGGAATCAAGCATCCGAGGACCGGACCGGTTTCGAGGTAACACCTCTCATCAGCCCGGCTAGCTTGACTCCAGTGGTGTGGAGTGCCTGGGACCCACGTCTGAGCATCCCCAGCGCACTTATGGCGGCAATTGCAAACAAAACAGGTGATGGACAGAATGTGGATCAATGTCACATATTCACCCCAGTCCAAAGATCTGGGCCCAAATCCATCGTTTTTTTGCACTCCACACCCACCCTGGGTTAGACAATGGCGATATGCAAAGCAGCTCTGACCCTGTGCCCCATGGGAACAGTCCAGTCCGAACTACAAAAGCCATGTCCTTCCCAGAACGGAATCAAGCATCCGAGGACCGGACCGGTTTCGAGGTAACACCTCTCATCAGCCCGGCTAGCTTGACTCCAGTGGTGTGGAGTGCCTGGGACCCACGTCTGAGCATCCCCAGCGCACTTATGGCGGCAATTGCAAACAAAACAGGTGATGGACAGAATGTGGATCAATGTCACATATTCACCCCAGTCCAAAGATCTGGGCCCAAATCCATCGTTTTTTTGCACTCCACACCCACCCTGGGTTAGACAATGGCGATATGCAAAGCAGCTCTGACCCTGTGCCCCATGGGAACAGTCCAGTCCGAACTACAAAAGCCATGTCCTTCCCAGAACGGAATCAAGCATCCGAGGACCGGACCGGTTTCGAGGTAACACCTCTCATCAGCCCGGCTAGCTTGACTCCAGTGGTGTGGAGTGCCTGGGACCCACGTCTGAGCATCCCCAGCGCACTTATGGCGGCAATTGCAAACAAAACAGGTGATGGACAGAATGTGGATCAATGTCACACATTCACCCCAGTCCAAAGATCTGGGCCCAAATCCATCGTTTTTTTGCACTCCACACCACCCTGGGTTAGACAATGGCGATATGCAAATCAGCTCTGACCCTGTGCCCCATGGGAACAGTCCAGTCCGAACTACAAAAGCCATGTCCTTCCCAGAACGGAATCAAGCATCCGAGGACCGGACCGGTTTCGAGGTAACACCTCTCATCAGCCTGGCTAGCTTGACTCCAGTGGTGTGGAGTGCCTGGGACCCACGTCTGAGCATCCCCAGCACACTTATGGCGGCAATTGCAAACAAAACAGGTGATGGACAGAATGTGGATCAATGTCACACATTCACCCCAGTCCAAAGATCTGGGCCCAAATCCATCGTTTTTTTGCACTCCACACCACCCTGGGTTAGACAATGGTGATATGCAAATCAGCTCTGACCCTGTGCCCCATGGGAACAGTCCAGTCCGAACTACAAAAGCCATGTCCTTCCCAGAACGGAATCAAGCATCCGAGGACCAGACCGGTTTCGAGGTAACACCTCTCATCAGCCCGGCTAGCTTGACTCCAGTGTTGTGGAGTGCCTGGGATCCACGTCTGAGCATCCCCAGCGCACTTATGGCGGCAATTGCAAACAAAACAGGTAATGGACAGAATGTGGATCAATGTCACACATTCACCCCAGTCCAAAGATCTGGGCCCAAATCCATCGTTTTTTTTTGCACTCCACACCACCCTGGGTTAGACAATGGCGATATGCAAATCAGCTCTGACCCTGTGCCCCATGGGAACAGTCCAGTCCGAACTACAAAAGCCATGTCCTTCCCAGAACGGAATCAAGCATCCGAGGACCGGACCGGTTTCGAGGTAACACCTCTCATCAGCCCGGCTAGCTTGACTCCAGTGGTGTGGAGTGCCTGGGACCCACGTCTGAGCATCCCCAGCGCACTTATGGCGGCAATTGCAAACAAAACAGGTGATGGACAGAATGTGGATCAATGTCACATATTCACCCCAGTCCAAAGATCTGGGCCCAAATCCATCGTTTTTTTGCACTCCACACCACCCTGGGTTAGACAATGGCGATATGCAAATCAGCTCTGACCCTGTGCCCCATGGGAACAGTCCAGTCCGAACTACAAAAGCCATGTCCTTCCCAGAAAGGAATCAAGCATCCGAGGACCGGACCGGTTTCGAGGTAACACCTCTCATCAGCCTGGCTAGCTTGACTCCAGTGGTGTGGAGTGCCTGGAACACACGTCTGAGCATCCCCAGCGCACTTATGGCGGCAATTGCAAACAAAACAGGTGATGGACAGAATGTGGATCAATGTCACACATTCACCCCAGTCCAAAGATCTGGGCCCAAATCCATCGTTTTTTTGCACTCCACACCACCCTGGGTTAGACAATGGTGATATGCAAATCAGCTCTGACCCTGTGCCCCATGGGAAAAGTCCAGTCCGAACTACAAAAGCCATGTCCTTCCCAGAACGGAATCAAGCATCCGAGGACCAGACCGGTTTCGAGATAACACCTCTCATCAGCCCGGCTAGCTTGACTCCAGTGGTGTGGAGTGCCTGGGACCCACGACTGAGCATCCCCAGCGCACTTATGGCGGCAATTGCAAACAAAACAGGTGATGGACAGAATGTGGATCAATGTCACACATTCACCCCAGTCCAAAGATCTGGGCCCAAATCCATCGTTTTTTTTGCACTCCACACCACCCTGGGTTAGACAATGGCAATATGCAAATCAGCTCTGAACCTGTGCCCCATGGGAACAGTCCAGTCCGAACTACAAAAGCCATGTCCTTCCCAGAACGGAATCAAGCATCCGAGGACCGGACCGGTTTCGAGGTCAGCCCGGCTAGCTAGACTCCAGTGGTGTGGAGTGCCTGGGACCCACGTCTGAGCATCCCCAGCGCACTTAGGCTGCCACAGTTTTTAAAAAAAATAAATAGTGGTCGATTGGGAAACAGTGAGGTATCATATTTTCTAGGATGACAGCGCTGTAATTCACTCTAGGCACAACAAAAAGAGGATCTGTGTCATATACCTGTTATTTATGTAATCCTTTTTATGTTTTTCTTCCTTCTTTTCCCCATTGTAAATATGTTTGTAAAGTACATGTAAAAAAACTTTTAATCATGACAACAATACTGTCATCCAATGTCCTGATGATGATGCCTATATCCTAAGAAAGGCATCGAAACGTCGACCCTTAAACCCCTTATGCAAATTTTCTATGTACTACTGAATAACGCAATGTTGTGGTTTATTTGAACATCCTAAGTCTGTTTAACTGATACACAAGTACACAGACAGATCTCTTGTTTTTTTACCTCTTCCTGTTGTTGTCTCTTGTATGTTAAAGGTCACGGCTGTGCCCGCTTGACATTTTCAAGAAACTTAAAAATCTAAACTTAAATAGAAAATAAAAAATCCTGTCCGGACGGACAGAAGACATACGACTTATCAAGTGTATGATCATAGTGTTTTGAATATATTACTCCTATATAGGGACCACTGTTCTTTGTAATCTATATTTTATATAGCAGGAGCCAACCCTGCTTTATCATCCACTTCGGAGGGAGCCTACCCCTCATTTGCGCTCTTTTGAACTTATTTCTTTCTTTTGCGGGTGCCTACCCCGCTATTTATAATTTACTCGAGGGTCCTACTCCTCTTTTCAGCTGTAATCACCGCCGCAGCCCTCGGGCCGAAAACAGGATGTCAGGCACTGTAGTGCCTGATGCGGGCGGGACTTCCAGTTTTGAAGGGAAGTCCCGCCCGCCGCCGCGCTCTGATTGGAGGCTGCCCGGAAGGAGATGGCGGCCCGGAGCCTCGAGGGTTCTACACTAAGTTCCGGTACCGAGATGGGGGACCGGGTGAAGTAGGCGAGGCAGGGCTCCCATGAGTAGGGAAGCCCCGCGATGTGCGGAGCAAGTCGGCCGCCGCAGGAGAAGCAGAACCGCCCGAAGGAGCCCCCGCCAGGAAGTCCACCCCGGGGAGTGAGAAAGGGCTCGGGGGCTCCGTGCAGGCGATTCATGGTGCCTGATTAAGGCACAGCGGTGAGCCCACGGTTAGAGTGGCCCGGTCTTGCAGGGGGTCGCTCCCGTTGGGGCCATAGTTGTGTTAAGGGGCCAGAGAGTCCCAGGTCTTTCCCCTGTTTAACACAGAGTTAGGGCGTCCCCGGATGGCAGTGGGCCGCCCCACCGTTGTACCGAGCCATGCATGGCTCCAACAGGGGACACCTTCTGTTTTCGAGCCCTGAGTGGGCCCATCAGCGGGCATGATTATTTCAGGAGCCAGAGGGCTCCACGGCGCATGATTATTTTCAGAGCCTGCGGGCTCCCACGAGGCCCCAGTATCCCTTGAGCCTAGATGGCTCCAACCTGGGGCACATTGGTTTTCAGAGCCTAGAGGGCTCCAACGATGGGCAAGAGTTTATTTCTAGAGCCAGAGGGCTCCAACTCTTTGCGCAGTTTTGCTCCTAAGGGCCAATGAAGACCCATGTCACAGTTTTGAGTCTACAGCTGCCCAGCAAGTAGTGGGCAGCTGCTACGTTTAGGTTTTGACGCAGTGGCGCAACCTGGACCTTGATGTGAGTTAAGTGCTACATCTGATTTATGTACAAATGCTTTGGGTGTTAGGAAATGTACTGTGTGTAGCATGTTTTGCACACCCTGTGTTCTGATACCTCTAGACATGGCTTATACATAGGAGGTTGTTTTACCTGTTTAGGTATGTTAGGGAGATTGTACTTCTCTGTGTGATTTTCGCCCCTAGTGTAAGGTTTTACTTAGGTGGTAAGGGTCTAATGTAGTTAGACTGGTGGGATACTGTGCATGATGGATTTCATGGCGCAGACTGTGGCAAGTGCAGTAATTATCAGTGTTCACTGACTGTACGTTCTATGACCTATTGTTACTTGTATGTTTTAGTTCACTTTTACCAAATTCACTTTGTGATAAATGTAAATGTAGTGCTTTTATATAGCGCACAAATCACCCCCGAAGGGGTCTCAAGGCGCTGTGCACATACCACTGTGGAACCCTTCCTGACCTTTCCCTGTGAAGTGCCCACTCCTGGGCACCCCCAGGTGAAGCCAGGCATCCTAGCGCTGTTGGGGCTGTTGTGGAGATTAAGCAAGCTATTGCCCAGAGTTGCAGAGTGGCACCCATGATTAGAATAGGCACTGAGGCGAAAATTAACAGGTCCGGGGAAATTGAGCCCAAGATCCGCCGAGGTGGGAATTGAACCCTGGTCGGGCCAGACCTTTGCATCAGGGTCTGCCGCTCAAACCATTGAGCCACACTGGTCCTGACAGTGGTCCATGTGGCCCTGTCAGGTGTACATAATCCCTTGTAAATATTGCCCATGCCAGTTGGCACAATGTACATCCTGTGATTATGATTCTGATGTGTTGTGATAATACAAAGGCTATTTTTGATATAACCTTGTGTGGAGTTCCTTTTGTGGGGGGCTTGGATGTTGTTGCTGGTGGGTGCGTGCGCAAATGCTTTACACATTGCCTCCGGGATCAGCCTGACTGCTCGTGCCAAGCTACCAAGGGGGTGAGCAGAGGTTATCTTTGCCGGGTGACTTCCTTGCCCTGACGTAGAGTGGTGGTTTCTGCCTGGCTTTGGTGCAAGCCTTAGCCAACCAGAAATCCCAATTTCTAACAGCCGCCAATTCATGCCTCCTGGGGAAATGGATGCATCTGTCCT
This sequence comes from Lissotriton vulgaris, assembly GCF_964263255.1. NCBI lineage: Eukaryota > Metazoa > Chordata > Amphibia > Caudata > Salamandridae > Lissotriton > Lissotriton vulgaris. Next base: position 1,405,080,628 of record NC_141685.1, on the reverse strand, counting down.
TGTAGATCATCATAGCGGACAGGACATCACGTAGCACCATGCTGAACATAGGTTGCGACATCCCACCTGCGCTGGACACCGTCTAATGGAATGATCCAGTAGCAACAAAATGCAGTGCCACCATCACCTTAGACTTTGGTGTGAAAGCAGTCAGATATGTTCTGCGATGCCGCAGGTGGTGCTTCAACAGAGCACATAGGTCTTGTAGGGTGGGTCCGTCCAGACGGAAATTCCGTATGACCTTCTCTTTCTCCATGTCTGCCAGCACTGTGAAAGGACGATGCATATTTGGTCCCCTCCTAGGTCCGATGAAAGGGGACACATGTCAATGCAATCCACCATGCTATGTGTCCAACATCTTAAGTTGTGAATGGTCAACAATGACTGTCATCGCAGTTCAGCTTACAGTACAACTTACATGTAGGGACACCTTCAGCTATACTAGTGGTGCACTTGTCCACTTTTCACACAGTGAGTATCTCAAAAACAATATCTGACTATATGAATGTCCACAGGTATCTGGCCAAATCTTGCATGAGCAGCCCTGAGAGTATTTCATACAGCATTTGTGTGAAACTGCAACACTACTGTCTCCTACCTAGCTGCGGTTCCGGCCACACCTTCTTGCGTAAGTCGAACAGGGCACACATCAACACAATGAGCACGGTCTGTGTGTTAACAACAAGTATGTGCACGAGTCAAGCAAGGTAGACAGTGACATATGCACAATGTGTTCCCATTGGAGAGTCCATCACAACACTGTTCTGTGTACTTTCCCAGCAATATCACAAGTGGCTTGTGAGGGGGTACATGCCAATGTGTACAATCATATGCCTAAACATGGCATGTGTAGTCAGCAGTGGGGTAAATGTTACATTGGGATTGTGTGCACAATCTTGGGCCATTAATCATGTGGGCACTGTTGAGAACTGCCCATTGGCCATTGACACAGCATGATGTGTCCATAGGTTCTGTCAAAGTGCTCCGCCACCCAAATCACAGTCATTCTTAGCAATGTATAGCACCCATATCGCTGTAGCGACCGCCTGGCCCCAGCAGTGTGTCACTGCCAAAGCCACACTCGCGGTAGTGATGGATATATACTCCTGGTCAAATGACGGGTGGCATGCTCCGCCACCCAAATCATGGTCATTCCTTGCAATGTATGGCACTGATATCGCGGTAGCACCCACCTGGCCCCAGCGGCGTGTCACTGCCAATGCCAAAGCCACACTGGCGGTAGTGATAGATATATACTCATGGTCAAATGGCGGTTGGCATGCTCCACCACCCAAATCATGGTAATTCTTAGCAATGTATAGCACCCATATCGCAGTAGAGACCGCCTGTCCCCAGCGGTGAGTCACTGCCAATTGAAAATCGCGGAAGGCATGCACCGCCACCGCGTAGCCGGTCATTGGATGCATTTGAAAATAGGTGACCTGGAACACCAATTGCAGCAGCTTAGAACCACTGAAACAACCCAGGGGGCTATATATGTGTGGGAGAGAGCCTCACATTTCCACTCCTTCCAGACACTGCTGCCTGACACTCTTCCTTCACCACCAACTGCTGCTGATCTTGTCTCCTGGACCCAGCCACTGCTGCCTGACACTCCTCACCACCAACTGCTGCTTCTACAGTCTCCAGACACTGCTGCCTGACACCTCTCACCACCAACTGCTGCTGCTCCAGTCTCCAGACACTGCTGCCTGACACCCCTCACCACCAACTGCTGCTTCTCCAGTCTCCAGACACTGCTGCCTGACACCCTTCACCACCAACTGCTGCTGCTCCTATCTCCAGACACTGCTGCCTGACACCCCTCACCACCAACTGCTGCTGCTCCAGTCTCCAGACACTGCTGCCTGACACCCCTCACCACCAACTGCTGCTTCTCCAGTCTCCAGACACTGCTGCCTGACACCCTTCACCACCAACTGCTGCTGCTCCTATCTCCAGACACTGCTGCCTGACACCTCTCACCACCAACTGCTGCTGCTCCAGTCTCCAGACACTGCTGCCTGACACCCCTCACCACCAACTGCTGCTTCTCCAGTCTCCAGACACTGCTGCCGGACACCCCTCACCACCAACTGTTGCTACTCCTGTCTCCTGGACCCAGTGATGTTGAGGACTGAGAAGATCAGAGCTTGTCCCTTCACCACTGAGGAGCTGGAGGTTCTGGTGGGTGAGGTCCTCATACATTATGGGAGGCTATATGGTGCTCCAGATGTCATGGTAAGTGTTTCAGAGTGGAAGTGAGAGTGCACGCATGAAGTTGATCTGCTGCAGTATGTGCCTGAGAGTGTGGGGTTGTGTCATACACTGCCTAGCATGGTGACTCCAGGGGAAAGGGGTGTATAGCCTATTTTTCTTGTTTCACTGGCTGCACATCAGAATGGGAGGGGCATGCATTCTTTTTACAGCCATACAGTGACACAGCAGGTTGGTTAAGCTAGAGTCAGGACAGAAATTGCCTGTGTAAATGGATGTGTGGGTCCATGATATTCTTCACAGGCTCATCTGTGACATTACCAAGGGTTGTCGTCCAGAGGGTACTGATGGAAGTGTGTCTGACTCGGAATTGGCACCATCTATGGGTCAGCACTATGAACAGGACTTAAATGCCAGAGTGTGACACTCTTGGTGGAAATTCACCTATGACACAGCAGATTCTAGCACTTTTGTGCAGAGCCCCTTCCATTTTCTCCGGCATATGTACTGCCTCACATATGTAGGCACTGTTTACGCTCTCATATTGTCCCTGCATGTGACATTTCTGATGCCCCACATTAGACCTCAGTGGGAGCCCGCCTGCCTGGCCTGCACAGTCACTGCCCAATCTGACAAGGACACTTCATTGAATGTACAGAGTGAAACATATGGGTTGTCTGCTATACTATCCATCAAAGAGCTATCTCAGCCCTTTAGATTGCACATGACAGACCTTGTGAGAAGGGTGTGAGAGTGTAAGATCATGTCCCTAAATGTGACCTCCATGACACAGTGAGCCATTCACAGGGCAAGGACAAGGACATTGAGGGCTGCGCAGTGTTGGACACAATGAGTCTGCCCCGAAACATATTTGCTAATGTAATTTATGTCTTGCTCAACCAAAAACTGGATAGCAGATGTGAGCCCCCTACACATAGCTTTCAGTGCTGGCATCCTGCATGTGTATGAGATGGGCAGGTACTGTGTCCACCCTCACACCTGCAATGCATTTTTGTATGATCCGCCCCCGCTTATGTAGTATGTGAGATGCTGTATTGTCTCTGCTAGACATAGCTGTGAAGTAGTGCTGAGTTAGTATAATGCTCCTGTACTGAGAGGTAGTAGTACATAACCCTGTGTCACTGATTTCCCCCCTCTCGTCTCCCATGCCTGCAGCTCAAAATCCACCAGCATAAGGCCTTGTGGAAGGCCATTGCATGCTTGGTGCGGGCTTTGGGTGTCTCCAACCGACGGCGCACACACTGTCACAAGAGGTGGATGGCATCTACCAGATGAGCAAAAACGTGGAAGAGATGATGCTGGGGCTGGAAGGTTGGCGCGCCGGAGCATGACACCACGAATGACCCGCATCTTAGCTGTGACACAGCCTGAGCTGGATGCACGTTTGAAGGAGCATCGGCAGCAAGCTGGGGTGAGTATTCTGTGACAGGTGACTTTGGTTGTGAGTGACTGCATGTGTTCCAAGCCTGGGCCAGTGCTGAGCTCTGTGATGTTCCTAGTGGGATGCAATGGCTTGTAAGTGGCCTCTATGTTGGGTGCAGCTGTCATGCATTTTCCCTACCTGTATTTTCTTATTTCATTGATGTTATGGCCCTTGACATTGCATTCCGAGTTGTGGCCTTCTGGCATTGTCTGCATTGGTGTAGTAAGTGACATCCTATGGAAGGGAACGACAGTGTGCCTCATCTGAGTGTGCTTACTTCATTGTGTTTAGTGCCTGACCTTAGCATTTTGAGGACTACACATCTGACAACAATGTGCAACTGTAGTTGTGCCCCAAAGTACAACATGGTGGATGGCATGAGCTCATGCCCATTGTGGACTGATATTTTGGAATCTGTATCTGTGTTGCCCCCTTCTGCTGCCTCCAGATGTGACTGTGGCAACATAATGGGAGGTACATATTTTCCTCCCTCAGGGACCTAGGTATACTCAAAGGGATTTGTATGTCTGATTACACAGAGCCACGGGCAGGCTATTGTGCTGTGTGGTCATCACATGGCTCACTTATGCCAAGTTTGCATAATAACACGCAAAACTTGAGTTTGGAATTGAGCTAGCACAGTGTTACTGCACAGGGTGGTGTGCCAATTGGGGATATCATCATCTTGTTTAGTGCTTTGCTTGCATATGATGTTTGTGTTAATGCTACTGAACTGACCCTACGTCTCTGTCTCTTGCAGCATCTACCGTGGGCACAGAAGGACAGGGGATGGACTCCAGTGGTGAGGTATCACGTAAGACTGCTACACACAAGCACACTGACACTGATGTGACCAGCGCCTCGGAGGGGGACAGGAGTCTGCTTGAGGAATCACAGCCAGAGACACCAACCTCAGCGTCATCTGACGCCAGCGGTGACAACTCTATGTTGGCAGGCACAGGGAGCGGGAACTCTGCCTCCTCTTCCACCACACAGCGTCCAGTGTCCACCCACCCAGCTACTTGCACTAGTGCTGCAAGGGCATGCATCAGTAAGAAGGGAAGAGTGTCCTTCACCCCAGGCACCGCTGCCCCTGCCCCGGTCTCCCCTGCTGCCATCGGTGTTGAGGCTGTGGACCTTTTGCACCAGCTGTGTGTGGGGCAGTCAACTCTCCCCAATGCCTTCCTAGATCACGACAAAAATTTGCCACAGGTAGTTGCCTTCATGGAGGGCATTCATTCAGATGTGGGTGGGCTACACCGGACTGTCCAGTCTTTGTCCTCCACAGTGACGGCAGCCATTTAGATGTCACAGGCTCAGTCCAGCTCCAGTCCCTTTGCCACACCCCTGCCAGTGCCTACACTTGATGAAAGTGACCACAACCCACAGACCTCAAGCCCAAGATACAGCCCACGCAGCACACAACAGCAGCAGACCAAGCGGGCGAGAGCGCAGACACCATCCCCCCAAAAATCCAAGTACACCCCAGAGTGCAAAGGCAAAAGCCCTTCAGCAGACACTCAGGGGCATAAAGCAGAGAAGCAGGTCTCAGGTTCACAGAGGCATCCCCAGCCAAGGACTCTCCTGTTCCAAAAGCATCTTACAAAGAAAAGCAGACAGTTGCCGTGCATACTGAGAAGCTGGTGCCTGCTAAGAGTCCACATAAAAAAAACTCCAAGGCAGATTCACCCACAACCTCAACTCCCATCCACACCCCTGTAAAGCAGGGTAAGGAGGGCACTGTAGGGGGTACACCTGATAAACAGGGTATGGAGGGACAGAGGTAAGTCCAGGCCAAGCGTACTGCTGGATCTAGCATGTCCCCAGAGGGATGGCCACTGGTTGCACCTGATGCAGCTTTGGTGGAGAGTGTGCCTGTTGTGGCCGCCCCACCTTGCACTCCTACCAAGACAGGAAAGCCATTTCGACTCCCCAAGAAGTGGAAAGGCACCCCTCCACATTCTCCCACCCATACTGTATCGCACATCAGCATGTCTTGTACTGTCCTCATACCTACACTCATTCTTGCTTCACTTTCCTTTCACTCTACACTGCACTCTGTCCTGTCACTTATACTAATGTTTTTCGCTCGCCATGCCTATCTCTGTACCCTGCAATAAGTCCTCTTACATTAAGGCACATACATACCATACTTTTAATATTTCCCCAAATCCTCTCTGCCACCAATTGGTCCTTAACCTTCAGAATGCTCCGTATTGCTATAACACAAAAGTGTCCATAAAACTCCACCATGAACATTCATCGCATCACTTAGCCCTTTTGCTTTTAAACAGTAATCTAGGTAACTCCCTTACCACGCCTCCAATCTAACAGCCAACTTTTGCTCTTTCCCAACTTGCTCACACGCTTCAAACCGCTACACTAATTAACTACACAAATGTATCAAATACTTAGCAACAATATTCTAGCTTAACTATCTCCATGCGAAAGCTTTCATTGTAACAGCAGCAAGGGAGCCGTCAATTTGCATTATCTTTATTAAAGTAAAAAAACGGTTGTATGTAGGACCTTGAAACAATACAAATGGGTAGTAAGTGGTTTTCCATGTCTCCTGCCACCTAAACATATGCACACGCTCTACCTTTGCTTCCACTGTTTGCTTACTCCCTTTTTATGTTTGATAAATTCCTCGTGTTTCATTATGTACAGCTTGGTATTAACTTTCCTTTTTAGGTCTCGCTAAGAACACAGCGCATGCGCTGCTTCGCTAGCGCGCCTCTATTGTTGCCGCTTTCTGTCCCGAAGGGAGACAGGAGGTGACACACACAACCACAACCACACACACACACACACACACACACAACCACACACAAACACACACAACCATAAACACACACAACCACACACACAACCACAACCACACAACCACAACCACAAACACAACCACACACACAACCACACACACAACCACACACACAACTACACCCATACAACCACACACACAACCACACACATACAAACACACACATACAAACACACACATACAACGACACACACAACCACACCGTCATTGCACACTTTCACCAGACACAGACACCACCAGCCGTCAGTGCACGCTTTTACCGGGCACAAACACCACCAGCCGTCAGTGCACGCTTTCACCAGGCACACACCACCAGTCGTCAGTGCACGGTTTCACCAGGCACACACCACCAGCCGTCAGTGCACGCTTTCACCAGGCACACACACACCACCAGCCATTAGTGCACGCTTTCACCAGACACACACACCACCAGCTGTCAGTGCACGCTTCCAGCAGGCACACACACCACCTGCCATCAGTGCACAATTTCTACAGGCACACACACCACCAGCCATTAGTACACACCTCAATTGTTAACGCAACCACAATTAACTATTGTATCAATCGCAGTATGGCGCACTTTACTTTTAAACATATTCATCTGAAGCGCAGCATGCCACCATTGCTACAAAAATAAATCTACATTTTTTTGTCCTACAATTTATAGACTTTTGTTGCAATTGATGTTGCAATATTTAGCAATGCCAATAGCTCAGACTTAATTAATGCGAGACCTATTGCATTGCAAATGCTTGTTATTTTAGCTACCTTACTTACAAGGCTTAATGGATGGCTCTACAATGTTGTAAAAGGGAAATGAGCTCCTACTCTAGCCCTACAATTCTCTAGGTGGGCATCAAGCCTGAGGAATGAATAAAAGAAGTGGGGTATGGGAGACCCTACCCATGATTAGGGTCCAAGGGCTGCAGTACTGTCCTCACTTCCCTATCTGAAGAGAGGAAAGTAGTTTACCAGTGAGCGAAGGCCTCACCTCCTCACCAAAGTCATGCAATCTATAGTAATTTTCATAAAGTTAATTAAAAAACATCAGCTGAGCACTTTTTTCAAGCACACATAAATGCCATTAACGAAAGACTCTCTGAAGTAAATCCATGACCCAGCTAATTCTTTTGTTGTGATCTTTGAAAGTCGGCTGTTTCTAGGTTTGAGAGGAGATATGATCTAATTTCAGGAGAAGATACGGGTATATGCTCTGTAGATCCCTATTCGTGTTCATGTAAGGACTCTGCACTAGGTTCCCTCTGACCTCTTCTGCCTCTCTCAAACAATTCCTTTAACAACATCACATGATAACTCATGCTGACCTGCTGAGGCATGCAGGGTTTAGTCCAACAGTTCTCCTGTCATACTGCTACAGTCTTACATCTTTACCTTAAAGAGTGTGACTGTACTAGCTCACCTGTGTGTCACACTCCTTCTCCAAACATCACCTCAATACTGTAAACCATCAGGTGTTATAATCTAGTTCTGATTGTTCTTTCTACTGACTCCACTGGACAGTGTTCCTTCTGGATATCAGTGAAGCTGTCTCCTTAAATCTCTTTTTTTTAAAAAAAAAAGATGAAGTGGCACAGCCTGAGATTGGAGGTATCATCACAAACACTATTTCCCCTACACTTCCCTCTTGAATGAGTGACTATACCCATTTTGAGGGTATGCTGTTAGCCACGTCCTTTTGATTTTAATAAAATAAGCTATATAACATACATACTTAAAGGGGCTTTCAGCCAGCCTTCTTCATCCATTGGTCTGTTGTTCACATTTTAATTACAGCCATTACAGCATATCGTATACGACAGTTGGTCATCCCATTACAGCCGTTGATTAAATTCACAGCGCTTTACGGTATTCTGCTCTTTCATAAGAAGCACATTCACACATAAAGTAGTTCCATAATTTCAGAGGCTACTATAGCAATGTATACTTTTCTAGCAAAGGCAATGACAAAACAAAATAAGCATTTGCAAATCCACAATTCAGGGAGGCAAAAGTAAGTCCCATTGGCTTTCCAATGCTTGTTGTCTCATGCGTCTTCTTCAGTCCTGTATTGTGCAACTTATAGTATAGTTTTACCCACTTACTTAACTGGTTGATGTTTGCAAAGGTTTAGTACGTTTCTAAGGTATGCTAGTGAAATGGCTTTCATCAGTCAACTCTCACCACCTTTAGGAAAATCTATTTCATCAGGAGCTTCAAATGCATCGCGTTGGCCGTAAATATCTTATGCCTGACATAAAACCTACATACAATGACAATGTATTTATTTCCTAACTACGAGCTCCGCGCTGTTTTTAGTTCCACAGCAGTGTGCTTTACTACCCATTCACTTACAAACTCACTCAATCTCTTCTCTTCTTAGGAAAGGGAAAATGGCAAAGTCCTGCTGCCTGCTTCACGGTGAGCACAACTTTCCCAAGTTCCTGTTGTCCGATACCTATTAATACCATGTAACATGAAAACACAGGCATCGAAAGCCTTTTGACTACAACTTACACTGGAGACAATCAAAGAGTTGGATAAGAACCACTCACCGCCCATCTTATTTGATATTTTTACTTTCAGCCATTTCTGAGCTATGTAGGCCTGACACCAATGTCCTCCAATTCCCAGATGGTAAGGTTAACAGATGCTTCCATGTCATCAGGGAAACCATGATCAATTTCTGGGTTTTCCATTTTCAAACCATTGTTTTCAGGTATGTAAGTCCAATTAGTTCAGTATACATGAATCAGGAATACATCTCCCACAATACAATAGAATGTTAAGGGAAAACTGTGCCCATAATGACAATGAAAGGTGCACATTTAGGTGAGATCTTCTCACTTTAAGTAGGGTTGTGTAAAGCGGGCTGTGTTGTCATATTTCCACTGTTCATCAAAATAACTGTCTACAATTTGGCAAAATCTTTATGCAAATCTAAACCTGCTTTGGAAGGGGTTACACAGTAGTAACAGCACTTGGATATCTACTGTGTATGCAACATGTAGTAACATTTTCAGTGAAACGTGTACCTTGTGTAGAAACTACAGTGAGAGTTGTTATTCTAGTGAGACTGCACCACGAGCAAGTAATGGTCACTATGAGGGGTAATTTAATTAGCCATTTCCGTGTTTCCCTCATTTGGGAGGTATGATCCCTTCTCTAGTCTCCCCTCACTCTATTGTGTCTATTCTTACAGCTCACCCTCTTCGCTAGTTCCACACATAAGGGCCTGTATAATGAGGTGCAGACACCAGGAAGGGGAGACTGCTGGCAGCCTACCAGGCGTTGCCATGGCAGCAGTCCTCCGAGCTGAAAATGCAGGTTGGGGATTTTACGGCAAGAGGGGGGGAGGGGCGCTGAACAGACACAATGACTTGGAAACGAATACACAATATGCTGGAGTCTCGTAGGTACCCAAGGCAAAGTAAGCTTTCTCCATATTACAAAGCAGAAGTGTAAATTCTGGTTATAAAATATGTTGTGTTTGTCAAGAAATCACACAAAAAGAAGCAAGCACCCAGGATGAATCTGAATGAGGCACTACCTGGGGTGATTTAATATACATTTCCATGCTTATTACCTATTTCTGTAAAAGGTGACACATGTATAAAGGGCAATATTTAAAAAGTCATGCATGTCATTCTTACATGGTATTATTTTTTCCATGCTGCCTCTTCATTAAAACTGCATTATTTCCCCTTTCTGGATGGTCCTGGTTTTTGGTTGGTGTGGGGGAAAAGTGCATGGCAATCACCAATTTAGCCTCTGATTTTTTAGGTCGAGCTGATGTTGCATTCATGCGAAGCATGAATGCATCAGCTCGACAACTTATGCTGCCCGTATTTAGGAGAGTGGACAGCTACCAGACGCGCGCTTTGTCGAGGTCGGATTTCACCTCGGGAGCGAGCGTCTGATAGCTGCGCATGCGTGGTGCAAGCCCTGGCTCTCACACAGACACAGACAGCCCCCACCCCTCTGCATGCACGCACGCACACACACACAGGCGCGCGCATGCACACGCGGGCATACGGCACACTTACAGGCACACATACAGGCACACTATCCCCTACCTCGCATTCTCTCTCATTCACACACAGTCACGCATGCGCACACACTTTCCTTCGCGCACACACGCACACACGCACGCACACACTCCCACCTCCCCACCACACCACCCCCCCACCCCCCCACCCCCCCACCAGGCATACACACAGGCACGCACGCACTTCACATCAGCCCTGGGCCCCACTCACCGACTGCGCTCTTCCGGCGGGGCTCCTCACGGCGCGGCGCGTCTCATCCTCTAAATCGGGGCTCCCTCAGGTCAGAGGAGCCCCGCAACAGGTGCCACACTTCTCCTTCTCCCCGGCACCCTCCTGGGGACCCGGGCTACCCCAGACGTCAGGGCGCTCCATGCGCCGGCAACTCGCAGCTCGCGGACCTCGGGAGGCGGGACTTCCGGTCGGCCGCGAGCAGATTGGCCGGCCGGGCAAGAGCTTCCAGGTCGCCGCAAGATCAGCTTTCAGCGGCGCCGGCACACGGAGCTTGCTTCTCCAGGCTCGGACTGCCCCTGTGATTTTGCCCACCAGGACCGTCCGAGGGAAGGCGGTGAGGACTCGTTTTTAAAGGTAGTTCTATTTGTGATGAAATGCAGGCTGTGAAGACAAAAGTTCCACAATCAGGTGCCTGACTCTGAATGTCTCACTCCACATGTGCAAGTAAAAAACGAAGGAAGTACTTCAGAACATGGGTAACAAAAATATTTTTTTTTGGATCCATTTCACGGCGAAGCCTGCAACACATCTTCCTGCCAGCAGGTCTCCCAGCCTGTTCCCAACCCGTAGTTATCTGTCAACCCTTCTCCCAGCGCACAGCTCTCCGAGCCCATACCGTTCCCTGGCCGCACAGTTTCCTTTCCCTGTTTCTGCCCACATGTCTCGGTCTGCACCCCTCCATGCCTGTACCTCTCCCCGGCTGCTCCGCTCCATCAACCTTCGCAGCCCATTGCTCTTCCTGCCCACACATCGCCATACATTTTCCCAGCCGGTTCTGCCCTTTCTTCCCTCCTCCTCCTTTCCCCCCTTCACCTCTACCCTGTGCTGTCCTGACCTACTCCCTTTTGTACCTCGGCCCCAATGCCTGCTACTCCCAGCTCCATTCACCGCGCCTTTTCGCCTCCTTCCTCGGGTAATAATAACTCCTGCGTCACATAGCGCTTCATAAAGCGCCACTGCCATATCTAAGCCCATGAAATAAGAGAAGGTAAGAGATGGTACTATCAGTGAGTGCTACTCTCCGGTTTACTTTGAAAACATGGTCACACAACTCGGGGGTTTCCTGCAGCTTGTGTTGGGGTCCTCCAGCCTCAGTGACGTGTGGGCGCCCTTCACTGGAGCAGGCTCCCAGGGTCACACACTGACGCAGCGCTTGCACTGCTGCGGGCACCGAGGGTGCTGCACTGACTGTGGTGGTGGGCCTGGGCCAGGCCAGAAAATAGCCGAGCTTGAGTTGTGTACTTCCCTCAGATTCATCCAGTGTTTTGTTAATGACAATGGTGGCTGCGGTGCTCTTACCTCACTTTTTCTCAGAGATAGAGGCTCAGCTTTATCTCGTGGGCTAGGTGGAAAGTCTTCCCCAGAGAAGGCTCCGGGGACCGGCCTCTCAGACACACACTGGCTGGTAGTGGTGGAGTTACTCTACGCCCAGAGTCTAGCCTCTCAGACAGAGTCAAACACGGCCTCTGTGGTGGGGTTACCCGGCCTCTCTGACACAGCCTCAGTAGTGGGGTTAGCCGTCCTCACGCACAGTGACTGTGGGTTCTCTAGTGAGAGACAGTGCTGCGGCACTGCGAGTCCTCTAGTGAGAGTGCTGCAGCAGTGACTGAGTGCACCAGTGAGAGAGAGGGATGCAGCACTGTGAGTGCTCTAGTGAGTGCTGCAGCAGTGACTGCGTGCTACAGTGAGAGTGCTGCAGCAGCGACTGCGTGCTACAGTGAGAGAGAGGGATGCAGCAGTGAATGATTGCTCCAGTGAGAGAGAGTGCTGCGGCACTGCGAGTGCTCTTGTGAGAGTGCTGCAGCAGTGACTGTGTGCTCCAGTGAGAGAGAGGGATGCAGCACTGTGAGTGCTCTAGTGAGTGCTGCAGCAGTAACTGTGTGCTACAGTGAGAGGGAGTGCTACAGCAGTGAATGAGTGCTACAGTGAGAGAGAGTGCTACAGCAGTGAATGAGTGCTAACGTGAGAGAGAGTGCTACAGCAGTGAATGAGTGCTCCAGTGAGAGGGAGTGCTGCGGCACTGCGAGTGCTCTTGTGAGAGTGCTGCAGCAGTGACTGAGTGCTCCAGTGAGAGAGAGTGATGCAGCACTGTGAGTGCTCTAGTGAGAGAGAGTGCTACAGCAGTGAATGAGTGCTACAGTGAGAGAGAGTGCTACAGCAGTGAATGCTTGCTCCAGTGAGAGGGAGTGCTGCGGCACTGCGAGTGCTCTAGTGAGAGGGAGTGCTGCGGCACTGCGAGTGCTCTAGTGAGAGTGCTGCAGCAATTACTGAGTGCTAGTTTTAGTTAGTCATACACCATATGAATGTTACAGTCTCTTAAAGTGAAACTCCCCCAAAAGGAGTGTTATCCTCACAATATTGAGATTACAGGGGTATCCTAATAAACATAATATTGGCTGGTGATCAGGAGCGATCTGCTTCTACTCTTGCCCTTCCGGAGCAGCTATGCCAGGCTGTCTAGGGTATCTCTTTTCCAGTTTCCTAAGGTGTGTATATCTAAGATGTCTTTTATATTTGACTTTTATTTATACCATTATTTGCCGCATTATTGACAAATATATATGATTTAGTATCCTGAAGGCATGCCTTACTTCTCTTCCCATTTAATAGGCTGTTCAAATACACTGAACATAATGAAATGTTCACAAAAGTTATTTACAAAAGTTTAATCTATTGCCATTATAAATTACAATAACTTTTATTTAAGTATTAATAAAAAAAAATTAAAAGCCATTGTTATTTTTAATATCAATACATCCAAGTCACGTAAATACAACACATTGCATTACAGATGCTATAGGTATCACATTTGCGAAAGTTAAAACTATTAGCATTGTAAATGACAAAGCTATTAATTTCGCTATTTTCAAAACCAACACATAAATAAAACATTTGTCATTTACAAGACCAATAGCTCAAACTTTCCTAATGCGAGACCTATTGCATTGCAAATGCTTGTTTTTTCATGAATTGGATTGTTTACATACTCTCTCGGACAAACATACATCAAATGGATCACACAAAAAGTCATGTTCTGCTCTATTCTTTTATTTGGTTCCAGCGCAGCAAACACCTGAGGTCAATTTAGTCTCTGATTTTTTTTCATGAATTGGATTGTTTACATACTCCCTCGGAAAAAAATACATCAACTGGATCACACAAAAATCATGTTAGGCTCTATTCTTTTATTTGGTTCCAGCGCAGCAAATACCTGAGGGCTTCCTGGCGCTCTAGAACAAATATTGGCAAATGAACAGTAGTTATCTGCATATAGGCAGGCTTTAAGAATTTCCTATATTTCATATGATCTGTTTGCATCTGCATAGAAGCTGGCAGAGTATTCCGTGCTAGAACAACCTGGAAGGAAACAGCTTCACCTCCTTCACTTACCTTCTTGATGAAGAGAACAAGAAGATCCAAGGATAAAACTAGTGCCCATAAAGGATGACTGGCAGGAAATCAATTCGCTCCCAGCAAAAAAATGGATGAGTCTGATACAAAGACTTGTGAATCGAATAAATGTGTAAAATAGCTTCTTACCAGGACAGGGTTGTCCAGTTGGTATGGATAGGTCACGGTCTGCAGTATTCTAGTAATCGAATTGCGAGCATCAAAAGGCATTCATGATACTCACCAAATTGGTAAAGGAAAAGAAATTCCAAAACGCACCATGACAGAATAAAAATGATATGGAAAAAGTCTTCACCCGAGATACCATAGGTAGTTATCTGGCGCACTTTCTTCTATCTCAATACTGTAGTATAGTCATGTATCTGATTGCACCACTGGGCATATGGACGCTTGTCGACTGAAAATTTATCAAAGGAGCTAACAACAGCACAATATTCCCATTGCAGCTAAAAGCATTTACCTCTAAGATAACAACAGAGTGGATGGTGTCCAAACCATGACGGTTTATTAACAGATTTTGTCAAAGTTACAAGTTAATCAATCAGTAACTCAATTTAACATAGCATATATATTTATGTGTGTTTCAACAAGTTGATTCGTTAGTGACAGCGCTCTCTGTCATCCGGTGCAGACTCTGGGTGGCTGGAATCCAGCCCAAATGTCATATCAATAGAACAAAGGGAAGTCGCACTCCAAAGATACTTTCTTGTTAAGGGTTTTATTCACTACCACCAATGCGTTTCACCACAAGGGCTTGTTCACAGTTGGGGAAGTCTGTGGTTTCAAGACATGCAGTAATATATCATTATTTACAATTAGTTACATGTCACTCAGACCATTGACACATATAGCAGACATCAAAGTAATAGGATCCTGAACTCACAAACTTTACCCAATCACAACATCATATATAAAACAGGACTGAGCAGGAATATGGAACGGAAATATTGTAAAACATTATAAATACTTGTAAATAATTATATATTACAGCATGTGTTGAAACTACATATCCCACAATGCCTCATAATGGGCAAAAGTGGTAAAGAGTATAAATTACAATGGTAGACAGACTTTCCCAACCGTGAACAAGTCCTTGTGGTGAAACGCGTTGGTGGTAGTGGTTGTGGTGAATAAAACCCTTAACAAGTATCTTTGGAGTGCGACTTCCCTTTGTTCTATTGATATATATATATATATATACCAGGTATGTACCAGGGCAGAGGCATTTGAATTCATTGATGATATTAATAACAACGACCTCAACCTCAACTTCACCGCTCACGTCGAGAAAGAGAGAATTCAATTTCTCGATGTAGAAGTGTATATAAAAGACAACAGAATTAATACTACTCTACACAGGAAAAAGACAGCTGGAAATGCCACATTGCATGCCACCAGCATGCACCCCAGGCATACGATTACTGGTATCCCATACGGCGAAATGTTAAGGCTCAAAAGAATCTGTAGCTCTCCATCTGATTATGAGCAATGCCTTAAAGATTTAACAACACGTTTAAGAGTCAGGGGGTACTCTGAGTCTATATTGAAAAATGCCTATGACAAATCTCTATCTCGGACGAGAGAAAGCCTGTTTCCGGTTAGCATCTCTGAAACAGATAACCCTGCAGCTAGTGAGTCCCCAGTTTCTGGTCCTCGCATGATCACAACCTTTAGTAGGGAGGAAAGGAAAATCAAGGCCATTCTCAACAAGAATTGGCCGATAGTACTCAGTGATCATGTCCTCAACACTGTATTACCCTCAGCTCCCCTTGTCACCTTCAGAAGAGCTAAAACTATGGGTAACCATTTGGATACCGCTGCTCCTGAATTGAAAACTAAAGCAGCCTGGTTACGACCAACTAGGGGTTTCTTCAAATGCTCCAGCTGTCGGGCATGCAAATTTGGCATCTCCACTGCACATTATATGACTCCCTTTAGCACTGTAGCTAAACCAATACTGGGCAATTACTCCTGCAAAACCGATCACGCTGTTTATGTTCTTGTATGTACCTGTGGACTTAGGTACGTTGGCAGTACCAAGCTCCAGGTACATATGCGGATATTGCAGCACTTACGAGCAATACTACACAATGACCCTGCATATCCGGTCGCTAGGCATTTTAACCAGGTCCATAACAGGGATCTGTCTTGCCTCACTTACTTTGTGATCGGATCAGTTCCCTTGCCAAGGAAGGGTGGCAACAGAGAACTCCTATTGAGAAAGTTGGAATCTCGATTCATCCTAGAGCTCGATAGTCGTTGGCCTAATGGGCTCAACAACATCGAAGAAATGCACCATTTTCTAGAATAATTTTCCACTTTCTATTGATGTGTACATTTACTGATTTGTTCTCTGTTTCTTTTTCCTTTGGCGCCAATTGACGCAGGAGTATACATATCTCAAGTTAGGTTCCCTATTTGAGATATACATGTTTGTTAGCTCCCTGTTTCCCATTTTTTTGGCGCCAATTCCTGCAGGAGTACTCATATCACAAGTTAGGTTCCCTATTTGTGAGAAACATGTTTGTTTGCCTATTCGATTACAGTTACGCAATGCTTCATGGAGTACTATATACTATGTAGATTGATTACATTGTCTTCGCACTTCATTGCACTTTATTCATCTAATTTTGTACATCTGCGCTTTTTTTCTATGAATTTAGTGTTGACTGTGTGACTTGTCTACTCAACTTGTAAATATATGGGATATAGTGTTTTTTTATATATATACCCGTTTTTAGCATTTTTTGATACTCTATTTTTGATACTAGCTTTTACCATTTATGACTTTGATTGCCATGATTTATTATATTTATTGACCATTTATATTCAGGAATCTGAATTTCTGTGTTCATTTATATTATATACGGCATTTCTGGTCTGGTAATGATGCGGCTTATATTGCACTGTGACACTTTTTTCGCCACAATCACTTTTTTGCACTTTATCCACTTATGCACTTTACTATGTCCTTTTGCTGCATTTTAATATTGCTATTTTGCACATAAAAGTCAGTTGTTTACATGTTTCTAAATTTCAGGTTTTTCAACTGAAATAAGTTAAGTAATATATATACCTTCGGTATATATTTGTGATGGCGTTTTAGGATATTGGTCAAGAAGATCTTCATGACTTCAAGTTATTAGGAATAACTGCACTTTATGAGTCATTCTGAATTTAACCAGTCATTTATATTTCTATGTGCACTTAAACGCCACCACTCTGTGACTTTTGGATTTAACCTGTGACTGTCATTTAAAATGTGCTGTTCCTGCAGCAAAAGTCTGTTTTCACTGTCGTTACCCACGTGACACGGGAGGTTACCACCAGGGGGTGGTAACACAGTATTAGCATTGCATTTAAAAAAAGGCTTGTGACTGTTTCATTTTTCACTGCAGCGTGAACAAGGGCACCTGTGCTCGAAACGCGTCGCTGATCTGGCTTCTGTGAATTAAATAAAAAAGAACTCTGCTGACTTGGTGGTCCGTATTTCCTTTTGTGGATGGCGTGGAGGCTTTGACCACGAACGCAGATCCCGAAGAGGGGGAACTTTGTGCTCTTATATATATATATATATATATATATATATATATATATATATATATATATATATATATATATATATATATATATATATATATATATAGATATTACCTACTGGCGGTCACCAGTAGGTAGTTATAGTTAGGACCTAGTTTCCATAGGAAATCCTCAACATTCTATTTGGAATAACTTTGGCCCTGGTTGAAGAATCTTAGCGAATTTCTCAAAGAAGATGGCTCGGTCTGCTGCGCTCCTTCCCTAAAAGTTTGGGGGGGATTGGTCAAGTGGGGGCTGAGATAAAAGGGGGGTCCCAAAACGTGTTTTCTCCATGTTATTTTCCATAGGACCTTTAGACTCGGCTACAGGTCGAACGGGTGAATGGATTTATAAGAAAT
The DNA here is from genome assembly GCF_964263255.1 of Lissotriton vulgaris. Classification (NCBI taxonomy): domain Eukaryota; kingdom Metazoa; phylum Chordata; class Amphibia; order Caudata; family Salamandridae; genus Lissotriton; species Lissotriton vulgaris. The sequence goes on along the minus strand of NC_141685.1, from coordinate 1,405,062,517 downwards.
TTGGCAAAACTGTACAGTCCGGCTCGCAGATTACGCTTTTTTTGAAATGGTGTAAATCCGTTCAGTAGTTGCTGAGGAAATTAAAGTTAAAGTCAATTATATATCTATACGCGCGCACACGTGCGCGCACTCAAGTGGCTGCGTGCGCGAGCGGAATTTTGTTGCGTGACGTCTGTTAACGTTCGATTCGAAGGAAATCAGGAAGTGTTGACCGCCATTTTGTCATTGCGAGTAAATATATTGTTGATTTCAAAGCGTTGGAATATGGAAAGGGGAGAAGGTAGAGATTGTTTTGCTGCGTAGGTTTTCTCAGGGTGTGCAGTAAGGCCCTTAAACGCGAAAATATATATATATTTTTTTAAAAAATGTTGCGTGGTGCGCGCACTCGGTCGCGCACACCTTTTTACAAGAGTGTGAAAATGGAGATAAATCAGAAGTTTGAGTGCTTAGATATAAGGTGGCTCTGAAAAGAGCCATTGTGTTAATTGAGTGTTTTCTGCATTTATAAGTAAGTACCGATGCAGAGCCTGATGTTGCAGAGGAAGATTCTGTTTCCCTCATTCGTGAAATGAACTCCGTCTCTCCTATAGACGTCTTGCATGTGGTATCGCAAGTTGTTGTGGTAAATAGAACCCATGCTATAATCTCTGAGGAACGCAGAAACAGATTTATTTACATGTCTCCTTGCTTTCTCAAATTGTGCACAATGGTGATTGGACCAATTCCATTTCTGTCTTTGGCATATATTGGAATATACCAAGGCAGATGGAGGAAAAAGTGTCATCAATTGTCGAAAGGTGTCTTTTAGAAGCATTTCCAGACCTACCCCAGTGATTGTGCCTAGATCGTTCCCACCACAGTGCACAATTATAAGGTCTGGTTCTGGGAGATGCATAAAAGTTTTCACCAATGGAATCAATTGGTGACATTTCAATCCTCTTTTGGAAATCCATGTTATGTGTACATTTGGTAAGCTGAGGTTGCAAATTCGTCTGCTTACTGCATATTTTTCACTCCAGTGAATATAACTGTGTCCTATTAGCCAGACCTTCATTTTCAAGGGATTTGTAGTCGTCCTCCGATCGGTTCTGGAAGTGGAATGGTAGTTAGAAGTTGAAATTCTAAATAAAGAAAAAGGAAGAGGCTGGGTGTGGTTTAAAAAATAAAAATGATTGGTTGATTGTAAGAAGTGGAGATTGAACAGTACGTTGCATGTTAATGTTTATGTTAAACGAAAAGTACTATTGGGTGTGAAAAAAAAAGACATGTAACAGAGCTGTGGATTGGCAGGTGTTTCTGGAGGGAAAACAGTGTTGTTACTTTGCTGTAGAACGTTGAGATATGAACTTTTGACCTGTGCCTTCAGCCAGGTGCAGAATGAGGTGTTACCATGGAAACAGCCAGAGATGGCAGTGGGTGATGGGTGACTTTTATGTGACATTGAAAATATTGTGAGGGAGAACCAACTGAAATGTAATTGCTTACGTTACGCGCTCCGCATTGCTTCCGGGAAGCTGCGCTTCGCGCCTCGCGCACCGGAGCACTTCCGGGTGCGCTAACGCGGCGCGTCATATGACGGATTACGCAAGAACGCGATACGTCGTTGGGGCTCCACCGGAACTGACCGAATTGGTAGTCTACAGTGTTTCTGGATGTTTCAGACTGAAGCTGGCGTCAGCATGAGAGCACCCCGTAGCTACGTCGTGGCCATTCCGCGAGCAATCATGGCAGTCGCTCCCCACCGGAAGTCTGCAGGAGTCGGGGGCCTCGGTGACTCTTGTAGAATCTTCAAGGCTGACGGGACGCTTTTGGGAATGGGGCTCATGCCCTAGCAGTCAAGCGTCCGAGTTCCAGGGTTGCCCAGAGCCATCCTTGCAGGCCAGGCCCAAGTCTGTGGAGCCGACCGCCATTTCCTGAGCTTCGTGGCAGCCGCCTGTCGCTGTATCGGAAGAGTGGGTGCAATTCAGCCGGATGGCGGGTGAGACGGTGTAAATGTGATGGTTGGACCAGGGCACCGCAGGACGTGTCTTCAGGTCAAACGGATTGTGGGACAAGGTCCAGAATGGAAGAGGCATTAAAAGGCAAGAAGTTCCGCCTGACCCCGGGAGCCGGCCGCCTATGTCGTGGGCGATCTCAGGCCATACCAGGGGAACAAGACTTGGGGAGGGGGCAGGAGCCAAGCGCCCCCTCCGAGTCCGCGTTTCTTGGACCCTGAAGTATGGCACTCAACATTCAGAACTTATGACATTTGTGCAAGGCAGGGACATCGAAGCCTCTCAGGGACCAAGTATATCCAGAGTCCTTCCTACAGAAGGTGGTGGGGGTGGCGGCATTAGCAAGGCATCCCCCCACACAACTTGTCGGACCCTGAAGTATGGCTCTCAACATCCAGAACTTATGACATTTGTGCAAGGCAGGGATATCCAGAGTCCTTCCTACAGAAGGTGGTGGGGGTGGCGGCATTAGCAAGGTATCCCCCCACACAACTTGTCGGACATGACCTCTGGATGTACTGGGTGTTCAATTTCAGAATTGAAACTACTAAGAAGCAATTAGAAGTGTTGTTTTCATGTTGCAGTAGGTTCCATGTAAATAGTTATTTAATACAACGTTTTATCCTGTTACTTTGCTGGTGTGTTGTATATATTTATAATATTTGCATAGTGTTTGTCGTTATTTTGGGCGGGGTGGGTGGCGGAGCCGAGCTGTCTTGCAGCCACCATGGCGTCGAGGTTGGTTCCTCTCTCTATATTCATGTTTTTTCTAACGATTTATATGTTATAGTTTGCTAGCACGATACAGCGGATAGTCCGCATTTTATATATATGTCCTTTTTTAAAACTAAACAGAGTATTGCGACTTTATGCTTATTTGTGAACAGAGAATGACCCAAAGAGAACCAATTTTGAACAATCATAGGCTATTGGCAGTGGGCAGAGAGGCCATGACACAGAAAATGGCTGTTACTTACGTGCATGATGGGGCCTAAAAGGGACTAGATGGCGTGGCCACTGTTTCGCGACTTTCACTTTACTTTTAACAATGGCTGTGGTGAACATAAATGAACGCCGCTTATGTATACCTAATTGTAGTCATTTTGCACAAAAAAGCTTTTGATATTTGCTATTAAAAAACAAAGAAAAACACTGAAAAAACCATAGGTTATAGACCATATATAGTTAAATATCTGAAGTCCATCTCTGCACTGCATGGAGATACAGGTCGTCGATCAGAAGATGTGCTGGCCACCTCTGATGGTAATAGCGTGGCCAGGGCTCTTGTCGTTGCCTCTGCAAATTGCAGAGGGTGCACTTGTTTGACATGCCGCACCATGGTATGTATGGAAAAGAAATATTTTTTTGCTGGATTTCTTCTTAAGAGAACCAAGTCACATATCGTGCAGGTTACTTTTGGTGCATTCACTTTCTTTTGATCTTCAGGATAAGTGAAAAATTGCCAGATGAAAGATTTATTTTTTCTTATTAAAGGTAGTCGATCATTTTGGTCAGATTCGGAAGATGAATGAGATACGGTAGCCATTTCACCAAAGTCTTCCAAAAGATGTAGGACGTTGTTGTCTCCTGAGAGTAGAAAAGATAGTGAGGGAAGTGGGTGGAGTGCTGCGTGTAAATTCCAGAATTGAAACTATTAAGAACCAATTGAAAGTGTTGTTTTCATGTTGCAGTTGGCTGTCATGTAAATAGTTATTTAATAAAACGTTTTACCCTGTTACTTTGCTGGTGTGTTGCGTATCTTTATAATATTTGTCGTTATTTTGGGTGGGGTGGACGGCGGAGCCGAGCTGCAGCCATCATGGCGTCGAGCTCGGTTTCTCTCACTAGTTTCATATTTCTCATGAGGGGTTGTTCCTAATTTTTCTATTTTAGCGAGGTCAAAAAAAGATCCCATCAGTGGCCTACTGATTTTGCTCGATTCCTTTTGTTTTTTCTAACGATTTATATGTTATAGTTTGCTAGCACGATACAGCGGCTAGTCCGCATTTTATATATATGTCCTTTTTATTAGGGGTGTCTTCCGGTGGAGTCGGATGATCTACCTCTAATAAACGGTCCGGGTTGAACCAACTACCATCATGATTTTGTATATCTTCTGAGCTGGATTTAAGCGCACAATTGTTAAAGTATGAAACGTTTTATATTTCTAAAAAAAATACCAAGGTGTGTACATCCGGTAACGCACGAAAGTTTAAAAAGACATTCGGCTCCTTTTACTGAAAAGTTTCATAAGAATAAAAAAGAAGTCTAGGTACAGTCTCTTTGACGCACTATAAGTTCTTTGAGGGGTGTATGAAGAAATTCAATAAGTTGAAATCGCAAGGTTTTTACGAAATATATAGGCCTGTGCGCGCACTCGGTCGCGCACGAAAGCCTGGAAATGCGATATCCATTTTATTGACAACTGTTGCCGAGAGTGTGCACACCGGGTCGCGCACGAAAGTTTAGTAAGGCTATTTTTATTTACAGACAAATTTTAATGTGTTTAAAAAAAGGCAAGGTACAGACTTTCGAATTCTGTATTGCTTTACAAGGAGTCTCTATGGAACTTGAACAGTGAAGAAAATGGCTTGTTTTCGAAAAAAATATTGCCAGAACTTTATTGCCAAAACTATAGGTTGCATACACGACATTTTTCTGAATTAGCATTTTAAAAACCAATGAAATTCACAGAAAAAACCATAGGTTTTACACACGCTATAGTTAGGAAGTAGCATTTAAAAAACCTATGAAATTCACTGAAAAAACCATAGGTTTGACACATGTTATAGTTAGCTGGAAATTTTACTAACATAAAACCAATGAAATTCCACGTTATAGTTAGTTGGACTCACTATAACTTGCGCGTGCAATGCACTGCTGATGACGTCACATATTACATCACTCATGACATGGTCAGTGACATCACTCATGACATCACTGATGACACCATCCAGTGAATATGTGTCTTTCTGAAAAATAAATATTAGTGAGTAATGTTTAAATATTTAAATATATATATTAGTGTTTCACTTTGTGTATAAGTGGCTACATGTGTTGGTAAGTAGCTACATGCGTATGTATATGGGTTATTAGATGTTTCTCTTAGTATCAGTATGAGTGTCTATATGGTTTGGTGGGGGTATTACTTAGCACATAGATGCATGAGTGACTGACTCTCTGTTTGTATGTGTTTTGAAGACAGCATATGTGCAGGACTGTATGGGTGGATGAGTGTGTATATGTGTTTGTTAGTGAGTGAATGACTGTCTCACTAGTGTCTTTATCAGTAACGACATATGTTTTAATCTAGTATATGTGAATATTGATGTATATAAGTGAGTATATGTGAGAGTAAGAGATTGAAAGAGTTCCTGTTTAAATAAGTATGTGTTTCTATAAGTGATTGTTTAAGAGAATAAATATGTGTAATTTTCAATAGAAGTAAGGTGGAAGTGTGTGTATAAGTCTATATTCAAATAAATGGATGTTCAATAGTTTATTTGCACGTGTGAGTATGTCTGTGAGTAACTTTTCGATGATTGTCGGTGTGTAACAGGATGTATAGGTGTATCATTTCATATGATGAGTGAGTATATGTATGAGTGGATGTGTATATAGATGGTGGAATTACTTGTTGTAACTGATATGGGTATCTGCATTTTTTTTTTAAATTTCAGTTTCTATTTTTGAATATGTGTTTCAAGGATTACATTACAGTGAAAGGAGGTCTGTCACTATGTCACAAGGATGGTGTCATGAGTGATGTCACTGACCATGTCATGAGTGATGTAATATGTGACGTCATCAGCAGTGCATTGCACGCGCAAGTTATAGTGAGTCCAACTAACTATAACGTGGAATTTCATTGGTTTTATGTCAGTAAAATTTCCAGCTAACTATAACATGTGTCAAACCTATGTTTTTTTCAGTGAATTTCATAGGTTTTTTAAATGCTACTTCCTAACTATAACGTGTGTAAAACCTATGGTTTTTTCTGTGAATATATATATAGATATATATATATATATATATATGTGTAACAATCCTCAGTAACCTCTCGCCCGGAGCCCAAATACAGGAGACCGCTGCGCAGGAAGGAAGACGGAGACCTCAGGTGCAGTGAGCAATTTTCATCTTTATTGTACCCTCGAGGAAGCGGCACACAGCATGACGTTTCGGCCTGCACAGAGGCCTTGATCACATCATATATATGTGTATATATGTATATATATATATATATATATATATATATATATATATATATATGTGTGTGTGAGTGTGTATATATATATTTTTGCACATTTTTGCACTTTATTTCAGATGAGACTGGTTCTATGTATTTTGAGAGTGTGATTTTACATCTGTCTAGCTTTTATGGGATTGCTTTTTCTTGTACCGGTGGATGCCATCATGAGCTATAGTGATTGCTCTAATTCTTTGATTAACTGATTTATTCAGTGAATATACGGGTCAGCTATATACCGAATATCCTTTTAAACATACATTTAGTCGTTAATCTTCAATTTTTACGTACATATGAATTGAGTCCTTTTGTCAGCATGTATAATAATACTACCTGGATGCCAATTGATATATCTCATTTGGGATATTTTAATAATTTTGCACTTGTAGTTTATTAACTAGGTAGTGTGCTGTAAAAATTCAAGGACTGAAGATCAACCTTGCACTTGCACTTTATATGTATGTATGATTCGTCAATTTTTATGTTTTGATGGTTTATTTACATCATAATCAATGAATTAGCAGGTATTTTATTCAGAATTTATCCAGTACTGTATTTTGCGTATTTGCACATATTAATGCTCCTTTCACATCTAGAAATTCGAGAATTAGTTAATAAGCTATTGGTCCACTTTGTAACAATATGGAATATTCGATATTATTGAAATTCTAGTTGTTTTGATCAGTCTGTCTTATATTTTCACTGCTATCACGCTTGTTTTTAATGTCATTTGTGTACTTTCTTGTATTTTTTATATTTCTTGTATTTTTTATATTTATTGAGTTTCCTGATCACGAGACGCATCATGTGATCAAGCTCACGTGATGCGAGCGAAACGCTTCAGGGCAGGCACTATGCCTGGTTATTCTGTGGAAATTAAGCCAGCATAAATTTCACTGCTTCTGTACATCGCAACGTTAGTGTGATTATTTTCGGAGCACAACGAGGTCCTTGCCTGGGTTTCCTGAAAGAGCACATCATGTCAGGTTTTGGAGTTTGATATATATATATATTTATTCAGAAAAATTACAGTTAGGAAAGACAGGTGGATTTATGATGTAATTTATTTCATGGTCGCCAATTTTTTGGTACGATTATTTGTTATGTATGCTATTAAGTCTGACAGATTTTGTACTTTTATAATCTTGGATTGTGTGCTTTGTGCTTTATAATGAAATTGTATAGATAGAATATTTGACATCTTGTCTTTTATTGTAAATAATGTACTTATAGCAATGATGATGAATTGTTTTTATGTTTATTTATACATATATATAACAGATGTACATATATATTTCTATATATCTATATATATTTTTTTCTAGTATTTTATATTGTACAGTTTTGTATAGATTGAGACAAGTACAAATATTTTAGTCTTGTCACATTATGGCGGCCATGAACTGTCTTTTTTGAACCAGTGCACTTGCCCTTAATTGTATCTACTAACTATTATGGTTCCTAAATCCAAAATGTAAATATATGAAAAGGGATGATCATTATGGGGTTAATTGGAAAGGGCGGGTCAAACATGAATAGTACCGCCCTCCATGTATTTTCCACTCCTTAAATACCCTCATCCATTTCAAGCAATGTATCATGTGATCAAGCCTCTGGCTAGAGGCGAAACGCGTCATGCGGGCTTCCTGGGTTTCATTTTTTATTTATTTTTTTATTTTTTATTTTTTTTTATTCTTTTTATTGACAGATTTTAAATATTTTCCACCCTCTGGAACCCAGAGGGGGCATGGAACAAGTAAACAATAGTACATATCCATGGAATATTCATGCAATACAGCTCGCTATACCATAAACAGAAAAACTTCTTCTTCATAACAAAATATTACATCAGTCCCTATTGAGATGGACTCAGTATCCTGAAAATAGCATATTGATATCAGTTATATACATTATATAAACATAAAATAGTACTATCAATTATATACAGAATATATACATTTCCTATACAGGTCATCCTTCTTCCTTCCATTTCGTTATTACCTCCCATATTTTCAAACCTAGTTTCCTCGAGTTTTTCCCCCTTCTTGAGTAGATTGCTCTTTCTAGATTGTATATACTCAACAACCTAGCTAACCATTGCTGAAATGATGGTGCCATTTGTTCTAACCATGCAGAAGCGATACATAGTCTATACACTGCCATAGCAATAAAGATACAATATTTCCCTGCTTCGTCTTCATTACTTCCATCTACCCCTAGTAAAATAATCACAGGTGTTAAATTAGCAACTAATTTTAGTGCCCTTTGTAAAAACATTTCTATCTCCTTAAGTAATATAGCTAAGCATGGACATGTTGCAAACATGTGAATAGCATCTGCATTTACACTCATACACCTAGGACAGTTTATACCAGTTGTCGCCCCCCGTTGTGCTAAGTTAGCAGGGGTGTAATATAGCCAGTACATGGTCTTGTAATGCTGAGCCTGTAATGACGCAGAACAGAGGATATTTATCCCTAAGTCTAATGAAACATTAAAACAATCTTGTTCTATACCCAGCTTCATTGACCAAGTTTCCCCCCATTTAGCCATGTTGTCTGATCTATGTTCATTTAACTCGGCGTAGAACCTTTTAATAGTACAATCTACTCCAGTCTCTATTATTTCTAGTATATTATTTTTTTCAAATCCTCTTGTCCCCCCTCTTTTATTTTGTAGAAATCTTCTTACTTGTAGGTATTTGAAGAAGTGACTTCTTGGCAAATTGAATTTCTCCTGTATTATTACAAATTGTTTCACCCCTTGTGTCCCCATAATATCCCCCAGTTTTATTACCCCTCTCCGATACCACTCTGCATATATTGAATCAGAGAATATATCTCCCGGAAATGCCATATTCTCATATATCCTCGTGTATCTATTGAATTTTCCCAAACCAAACTTTTTCATAAAAGCCTTCCATATATTATAAGCTCCCAACATAGTCTTAAAGCGTGTTCTTTTAAAATATGCCGTGTCAAAGTTTTTCAAAAAAATGTTTTTGGTTTCTTCACCCATTAAAATGCCATATATTGCCAATGACCCCAGATGATCCTCTCCTTCTGCTTCAGCTCCACCTATTAATCCCATCATATACTGCAGAGCAGTAGCCCAATAATAAAGCTTGACGTCTGGTAATGCCCATCCTCCTCTTTCACGTGGGAGTGCCAAGAATCTCGCCGCCCTTCTAGTTTTACCTTTGGACCATATGAATTTATTGATCATATTCTCAATCTTTTTAAACCAGACATTGTCAAACCATAGGGGGATTGTTTGAAAAAGGTACAAGAATTTTGGCATAATTAACATTTTTACAATGTTTACTCTTCCAACCAGAGTAAGGTGGAGGTTGTTCAATCTATCTAGCTCTCCCCCTACTTTCTGTATAATAGGATCAATATTTAGTTCTACTATCTTTTCTAAAGCTGAGGTTATGGTTATTCCCAGATAGGTTCCCGTCAGCGCTACCCTAGAATCCTGGCATAAAGCCTTGTTATTTTTTATGATTTGTGTTTTTCCGGTGTTCAAGGAGTACCCAGACACCTTCCCAAATTCTTTTGCCTCTTGTTCCACATATCTTATGGCCTCTGTGGGTGAAGATGTTATAACCGCCACGTCATCAGCGTATGCCAGAATCTTACACTCCCCCCTAAGTGTGACAATTGGGGAGATATTCCTATTTAGCTCCAATTTTCGAATTAACGGGTCTAGATATATAGCGAACAATAGCGGGGAACATGGACAACCCTGCCTTGTGCCCCTATCAATTTTTACTTTGTCCGTTAGCCCCGCATTAATTCTAATTGCCGCACTCGGGTCTTTATACAATGTCTTTATCGCTGTCAAAAAGCCATTACCAAATCCCAATTTTTCCAAGACACTCCATAGATATACCCATGATACACGGTCAAAAGCTTTTTCAGCATCCAGTAATAATACCGCAAATGGATCCCCACTAGCCTCTGTCTTATCCATAAGGGTAATTAATTTCCTTACGTGGTGCGTAGTCCCCCGACCTGGTATAAAACCATGCTGGGTGGTAGTAACTAGCGGTGTTATTACACTGGCAAATCTAATTGCCAGTGCCTTTGAATAGATCTTTGTGTCTGTGTTCATGAGAGTGATTGGTCTATATGACCCCGGATCTGTTGGTATTTTTCCTTTCTTAAGGATGACCACAATTTCAGCCTCAGACCAGGTATTCGGTATTGAGCATCCCTTCTGTGCCTGTTTCAAAGTGTAAAGCATATCTCCTGCTAACTCCTCCCAGAACACCTTATAAAACTCTAACGGGATTTTATCTGGACCAGCAGCCTTTCCTGATGGTAAACTCTTCATAGCTGCTTTTACTTCCTCTAGTTCTAACAAGTTATCAATCCTCTGCTTCTCTATTTCACCCAGCTGCCTCCCCTCATAGTAATTCAGGTACACCATTATGTCTTCAGGATTTTTTATTTGACTTTCACAGTATAGCTTCGTATAAAAGTTCCTGAAGACTTCCCTTATCTGTTGTACATTAGTTACCATCATCCCTGAGGTATCTTTTATTGCTTTTATCTCACCAAAAGATGCCTTCTGTCTAGTTCTAGCTGCTAGCATTTTGCCAACTCTTTCATTCAACTCATAACAATTCTCTCTATTCACTGTGTATTGTTTAGCTGCCCTTTCTGCTATGTACTCTTCTGCTGCCATTCTTATTTTTACAAGTTTCATATATGCAGAATCCATTGGGTCTCCATTATCAGTTTGGTCTGTCCTATTGGTTAGTTCCTCCTCTGCCAACAATAACTCCCTCTTTACCCGGTCGTTTCTTTCTTTCTCCTCTTTCCTTTTTCTAGCCCCAAAGCTGATGGTCTCGCCCCTTACTCCAGCCTTAAAACAATCCCACACTATCCCTACGGGTGCTGTATGTCTATTTATATTCAAAAATTCGATTATCCATTTCTTCATGTGTTGAATGTATGCATCCTCCACTAGCAGTGCCCTTTCAAATGTCCACTCCGATGCCTTCCTTACCACTGTCATACCCTTCAAAGTGACAATGAGAGGGTTATGGTCCGAAAAAAGCCTTGGTATTCTTTCAATCTCTGCCCCATCAATGCGTTGGCTACTAATTAAAAAATAGTCTAATCTCACACTTATTCTATGAGGTGCTGAGTAATATGTGAAACCATCTTGTCCTGGGTTAAGAGTATCCCATACATCAAGTAATCCATTATTCCTGGCTAAATTATAGATTGCTTTAAAAACTCTTTTCTACCTCCCTTTATATTTAACTGGTGGTCCTAGCCCCAACCCCAATCCCCCTGCTCCATTGATGTTAAAATCGCCACCTATCAGTATAAAGGGAGCCCAAGTTGGGTTTCATTTTTTAAACTGAATTAAAATCACTTCACTTGAATTTTGGGTCTGCCTTATTAGTTTTCTGGACAGTCTGGATTCGACTGTGGATTCTGTGAGAGCGATGTCGAGCGAAGTGAAAGTAATATATATATATATATATATATATATATATATATATATATATATTACTACAGTCGCCAGTAGGTAGTCATAGTTAGGATTTTTTTCAATGCAAAATCTCAAAATTCTATTATGAATAACTTTGGCGCCGGTTGACGAATCTGCCTGAAAACTTCCTCAAATTTGCCTCGCGGAGCTCTGGTCCTTCCTTGAAAGTTTGGGGGGGATTCGTGAAGCGGGGGCCGAGATAAAAGGGGGGTCCCAAAACGTGTTTTCCCCATGTTAATTTCCATGGGGCGGTCAAACTCACTTTTAGCCCGAACGGCTGAATGGATTTCCACCAAACTTGGCAAAATTGTAGGGACTGGTAGCCGGATGTGCCTTTGCTATGTCTCAAGATATGTGCTACAGTGGTTTTTGAGTAATTTAGGTTCAAAAAAATATATATATCTATGGCAGCGCCCCGGAGCGCTGTGGGCGCGCCACGTGAGGTGCGCACGGAAAGCTGATTGGCTCTCGGGTGTCTGTAAACATTCGAAACAGTCCGGAGCGGCCGCCATCTTGTGTCTCGGTAGGATCAAGACACAAGAGGTGGGAAAAACAAAGGGTGAAATGACAATAAGGGGGCAGAGTAGACCCCCCCTTGACACCCTAGGTTTAATGTGGGGGCTATAAAAGGGCCCCGCGGGTGAAAGAACATTTTTCTTTTGATTTGCGCGGGGGGAGCGCCCGGTACGCGCACCGGGGAGCGGACCGGGGAGCGTACCATGGGGAAAAATGAATGATAGAGTTTTTAAAAAATGTAGCCTTTTTTTAGAAATTGGAGGTAGTTCTACAAAGAACTGTTCTTTTCTTCTTTTTGTTGTTTTATATTTTTTTTAATGTTTTTTGAACATTTTGTACTTTTTTTGCTTTTATGAACTATTTTGTATTTTTTGGGTAATTTTTATGGGGAGAAACAAAAAACAGGGAATTGAAAATGGCTCAACAGGAACAAAAAAAAATCAGGAAAAAATTAGGGTTTTTTGAGGCAATTGTGGTTGTCACCAGCAAGGAGGATGAGCTTTAGGCTCTGCTCACCATAGGAGATGGTCTTACCACAAAAAATACAGGTGACTCTAAATTCTCCAAACCGTGGTTGAATGCAAGGGATTGTCTCCCTTGTCTCTGGTCCCAATGGAGTGGGTTGTTTTCGTTTGGAGGTGCTGGGTGTAGATTGGGGAGGGTTGCTGGCCAGTTCTCTCATCTCTGCGGCAGCATAGTCGTTAGGATGCTTGCGCTGCATGTGCCTTATCATGGTATTGTTCCCAAATGAATATTTTTTATTTGGGTTACCCCTTGAGAGTTCCATGTCACAGATAATGCAAGTCACCTTTGCCGCATTCACTTTCTTTTTTCCCTCAGGGATGGAAAAAAACTCCCATACAATGTGTGGCTTGGGTTGGTATGGGGTATTGTGTTCTTCCAGCCACCTCCTCCTCGTCCCCTCCTCCTCTTCCTCCTCCTCCTCTTCTTCTTGACCACCAATGTGATGTTTTGGTGGTCCTCTTGGTGGTGGTGGTGGTGGTGCAGATGCTCCAGCTGATGCTGCTACTGTAGCCATTTCAAAGTACAAAATATACCTCAAAGATTTCAAAACAGGTCTTCCTCAGTCAAAGGACAAAGTCAGAGTAAGGAAAAAAGGTGGGGTCTTTCATTATTTGGAAAAAAAAAATGTCCTGAACCAATGAGAAGTGTTATTTCCAGGTCACAAGACTAGGGATTTCATCATTATGAAACCAAAACTGTTCTGCACCAATTAAAAGTGTTATTTTCAGGTCACATGACCCGACGCGCTTACGCAACGCGCCCCCGGGCGCGGGCGCGCCCCGGGTCGCGTCGTGTAAGCGCGTCGGATGTTTACGTTACGCGATCGTATTCGTTCGAGTGCTTCCGGGTGCGCTTACGCTGTGTGTATCACGTGGACGCGGCTACGCGATACGTCACGATGTTCTTTTCGTTCGCGGCAATAGCGCTAACGGGACGCTCTCCGGAGCGCGCCCTGGGGCGCTTCAAAAGACTACGCTTTCCGGGGCGCTCACCGGGGCGCGCCCCGGGAGCGCTCCAGGGCAAAAAAAAAATATATATACGTTTAAAAAATTGTTTTAAATACAAATATAATACAGGATTCATTCATTTTCAAAAATATTACATTTCATAGCTACAGACATTTGCTATTAACAAAATTTTGAAATTTACTGAAAAAAACATATGTTTCGGGCCTTATATATAGTTAGGAATTAGCATTTAAAAAACCTATGAAATTCACTGAAAAAACCATAGGTTTCACCACAGTTATAATTAGGAATTAGCATTTAAAAAACCTATTAAATTCACTGAAAAAACCATAGGTTTCACACCAGTTATAGTTAGCTGGAAATTTTACTGACATAAAACCATTGAAGTTCCCACGTTATAGTTAGTGAGTGATGTCACTGACCGTGTCATGAGTGATGTAATATGTGACGTCATCAGTAGTGCATTGCAGGCGCGCAAGTTACAACTAACTATAACGTGGGAATTTCAATGGTTTTATGTCAGTAAAATTTCCAGCTAACTATAACTGGTGTGAAACCTATGGTTTTTTCAGTGAATGTATATATATATATATATATATATATATATATATATATATACGATCATGCAATCCAAATTTTAAATTATGAAAAAGATGCAAAATTTAACAAGATACAGAACAGAAAATAGATTGGTTTCATAAAGGAACTTTTCTAATCTAAACAAAGCATCAGAAGTGGCAATGGGGAATCTATGAGGATGGTGTCAGCATCTGTTGACTCAAGTTAAGGTTCAAGGGAAATAGGCACATGTGTTCGAGCATGAAGCTCAACACCACATGTATGGGAAACCAGTAGAGTTTGGGAAAGATCTTCCCTCAGTGAAGTCAGGTCAGGATCTACTCAACTATACTAAGAAGAGACACACAATTAAATACAGTAGATGGTTCTGGAAGCTTCGTCCCACCAACTCCCTCTGGTTGTACCAATCGGGGTACTGCATTTCCTGGGAGCAGGTAAACTCCCCACTTTCCCATCACTGAACAAAGAAGCACACAGCTGCATGGCCATGGAAATAGCAATGGTTCAATCTGCCCGATACAGGAGGCCCTCTCACATCCCCCACACACTACATGTCCATAGCCATATCCCAATTACTAAACTATAATCTATTAATTCTCGTTGTAAACAAAAGCATATTCTAACTAACAAAGTAGAAAGGAAACCTGAAATAGGAAGAAAACATGGGAACAACTCAAGAAGAAATTCTTATTCTGAAAATAAAAATGCACTTTGAGAAACTCTGGTCAGACATAAGGTCTAGCCGCAGTCAGGCTAACGTTGAGAGAGAAAAGGGCAGTCAATTAATACAGTTAGCATAAGCAATACATCAATTATATAAGGGATAAAGTACCCCGGCATATATTAAAAGGATATTTCAAGTCAGCGAGGTGTTCTATAACCATATAGAAGAACAAGGCAGACGGCCATGGTTGAATGCCATGCTCATTTATAAGGTTATGGAACTCTGAAGTGACTTGCAATATCCTTATCATGCTTGCTAGGGGTACTTTATCCCACATAATACATGGTCACAACATCACCTTTCCCACAAACCACTTAACCCTTTCCATGCTCATGACGAGCTCAGCTCGTCATGAGGCACAGTGGAGCTGTGCTGATGACGAGCTGAGCTCGTCATGAAACGATGTAAATCTGAAACCTTCAGCACCGGAGGGGAAAATGTGCAGCAGCGATGTGGTTAAAACCTTGGTGCGTAGCTTTCCATCATACGAAAGAGAAAGCATGTTTGCAAACATGAACAATAAAAATAACACCTCTAGTGCAAAATGAAACACTGCAAAAACATATTAGATATTTATGGTAGATATTAAAAACAGTTTGATACAAGTCAGTTAAAAAAAAAGTTGCAATAACTCGGAATCTAAGGAGGGCAAAAATATAAACATATTCTCTGTGCTTGTCATTGTAAGCTATTAAAATACAGCAGAAGAAAGAAAAGCAACATTCTGTTTTTGTTGCTTTAAAAAGCTGCTTCAATTATGCTACGTGACCTGTCCTGCCTTTCACTTTGCCTTCTGGCAGCAGGCATTGTGACATCAAAACTCGACTGTAATAACTTATAATATTTGAGTTCTGACATATTTTCTTTATAATCTGAGACTGGGTCCGCCACAAGTCACCGATTATAAAGAAATCAGAACGTGCTGTTTATACAGGGATTACAGAACCCCATGTATAACAACTTGAATATTTAAAAGTGGCTTCCACTACGAGTAAATATAGCCATTTGCTAACAGTATGAGTAATACATTTGCACACTGATTAATATTTTAGTAAACAGATTAATATTTTGTTGCATAAAAGTTTGGAGCACTAAATTACACTTCTCCAGTAGGTTAAAGTTCCCTTTGAACCCTAAATTCTTACCTATCTTTACCAAAGCTGGAGGGAGCCAACCAGCACTTTGTAACAGAAAGAGATACCTCATTGGATGGAGCCAGGATTTTGGACTAAATTTCATTCCGTTTAAGTGTGTGGTAACATTTCCATGATTGGAAGGTAGGATTAGAAGTTGTGTTCATTGCAGAATATTCTGTGTTGTGCCCCTCCCCCTGGTGATTACCTTTACAAATGGTAAAGAATAGAAAGTGTCCTAGCTTTCCTAACGGAAAGTTTCGATTCATTTTCAGATTGATTGGAAAGTCAAGACTTACAAATTAAAGAAACTACAGTTCTCACTCTCTCGGCACCCTTAAGGTTCACCAAGGTGCTATGGCCGGTCATAGCGAGCCTAAGGGCCTGAAGGGTACGTCTCATTGTGTACCTTGACAATATCACTTTTGCTGGACCAGTGCCAGAAGAAACTATCAGAACTGTCAGAGGGGATCCATGATTTTTGAGACATATTTAAGTGCCCAAGGTCCCTATGCCTCTTCTGTTTGTTGTGCTTCTTTCTATCCTTGCAAAAAAGCAATGTGAACCCTGCACATATATGCAAAGGATAAAATGTAAATAATTAACATTTTCACAGATGCTGATGGGTTTCCAATGGAGCACATTATATGTGGCAAGGGCACTGGCAGCTCAGTAGACATTTGCTACTAAGTGGGGAGAAAGACAATTGATAATAAAAATTATATTGACCATTTCACCTGTTCTAGTTTTAACTAAGGAGACATCTATCTGCATAGTGAGGGTTCAGTATTTAGAGGACCCTTACCTCAGTGACCGTCAAAGTTTTTAGGCTGAGCCCCCCTTGAGTAAAAGTAATTTTAGCAGCACAACCAAGAGACATAAACAGCTAAAATGTTTCACATTCAACAACAAATATTCTGAACATAACAAGCAAGTTATACATTTAACATTTGCACTCTCAAATATGTTTCAATGGAAAGCTCAGATTGAGTTCCCATTTACACATCAGCAAATCCTCATTTCATCTGTGCCTGAGAGTGAGCAATGGGGCAGATGCTGTCTTCAGGGTGTAAACTGCATTGTTTCTAGTTAGTGAGTAGTGGTTGTAGGTAGAATAAAGCAAGACCTATTTGAGGGTCAAACCCTCAAATTATTGGTAAAAAAGACCATCTTCAAGCTGTGCCCTTCGATTATATTTGGGCAGCCATGCCATAATCTAATGTAATGTAAGGAGTATTTATATAGCGCAGCTGCCACCCAACTGTTATCCTGGG
This sequence comes from Lissotriton vulgaris, assembly GCF_964263255.1. NCBI lineage: Eukaryota > Metazoa > Chordata > Amphibia > Caudata > Salamandridae > Lissotriton > Lissotriton vulgaris. The sequence continues at coordinate 1,405,045,047 of NC_141685.1, read as the reverse complement.
GCTTAGATTACCAACAAACTCTGTGTGTAACTGAACAGAATGGGGTACATTTTATAGTTTTCAATTCCTTCCAGAAATGTGACAATGTGTTCATTTGTCAGAGCTCAATAGGCAACGTATTCCAGAGTCTGTAAGCTGTGAAGCTAAATGATCTGCCACCCATTCAGACTTTATTGACGTGGGAGCTGCAAACCAAGCTGGCAGAGGAGGAACGCAGGCTTCTAGCAGGAGAATACCATAACAATTTCCTCTGTAACAGCTTAGGCCCAGTTTTATGTGCTGCCCTATAAACAATGCAGAGTGCCTTAAACTGGCCTCTTTGCGCAATGGGCAGCCAATGTCGATCTTTTAGGGCAAGTGAAGCTGAAGCCCTGCGTGGTTGATTTAACGTAAGCTTCGCCGCAATGGTCTGTACCCTTTGCAATTTTTTTATCAGGGAGGTTGGAGCTCCTAGGAGAAGTTCATTGCAATAATCGACTCTGCTCAGAATAATACTCCTTACCACTTGAGGTCTAACTGGGGCAGGTAAAAAATTGAGTATTTTTCAAAGAGCTCGAAGTAGGTGCTCACAGTTTTATTTACTTGAGAGTCCAGTCGTAGATTACTGTCTATTAGCACTGCTAGGTTGCGCACTGTCTTAACAGGCAGTGGAGGATTATTAACAGAGACTGGCCAGAAATCTACTGGGAGAGGTCGAGGGATTTTACCTGCAGCTCAGCAGAGTACTTCCGTCTTGTCCCCATTAACTTGCAGTTAATTATCTCTCAGCCAGTCCACTGTTTTTCTCATGCAGCTATGAAATTTCTCCAGAGGAATTGCATTGTTGCCCTCAAAAGAGAAGACGAGCGGAGTGTCGTCCGCATAATTTATGACATCAATGCCAAAGGATTTTATAAGTGAGATAAATGGGCATAGATAGAGAATTAAAAGGACTGGGCTGATCGCCGAGCCTTGTGGATCCCCGTGCTTGATGCATCTATTCAGAGATATGAATGGCGTCAAGGTCACTGTCTGCTGCCTGTTTGAAAGAAAAAACTGCAGCCAATCCAGTGCCCTGTCCACGACACCCATCTCCTCCAGTCTCTTGATCAAAATCAAATGATTGACTGTATCAAATGCGGCCGACATGTCAAGCAGCACTAAAATGGCTGCATGACCACTGTCAGCCCGCATTCTCAGGTCATCCAGGACTGCCACCAAGGCAGTTTCAGTGCCATGTCCTGGGCGAAACCCAAATTGGACTTCATCCAGCACATCATTATCTTCTGCAAATTTTGAAAGAGATTTGCTCACTACTCTTTCTAAGATCTTGATCGGATAGGGTAGCAGGGAAATCTGTCTGTAGCTAGAAGGACGCTGAGGGTCAAGCGTAGCCTTCTTTAATAAAGGGGAGACAACTGCCTTTTTCCAGCAGTTCAGCACTGTGCCATTAGTTAGGGACTGGCAGCAAATTTGATAAAGATACGGAGAGAGCTCAGCACCAAACATTTTCCACAACTTATGTGGAAGTGGTTCCAGGGGAGAGCCAGAGGAGATGCTGGCTGCAATAGTATTAAACTTTTCTTGTTAAGGGACCTGGAAGCATTCCATAAGCAGCGTGTGTTCCCTGGGGAATGATTCATAATGAGTTCTATTACTGGTTAATAGATGGATATCACCTGCCCTATCCAGTACATGCTTACCTATGAAAAGCTGCAGTTGAACCAGCATTTCCAAGTCAGCTATTCAACCAATATTTCCAGTGGCGTGTTGAGACCTTTGTGGTAGAGGTCTGATCACGGGACTCCCGCTCTGCCTTTTCGCCACCCCAGTTCAGATCCAGCCATATGCAAATCAGTTTTGTCCCCGTGCCTCATGGCAACAGTCCAGCCTAAACTGCCTAGCCAGGTCTTCCCTGGACCAGAATCAAGCATCCTGGGACCAGTTTTGGGGTAACGCCCCACATCAGCTAGACTAGCTTGAATCCAGTGGCAAAGTGAGCAAGGGACTCCCGTCTGGGCATACCCTGCCAACTTAGGGAGAACAAAGCAAACACAAGGAGATGATGGACGGAGTGCTGAAACTTTTCAGACACTCACTCCCAGTCACAGATCTGGGTTGAATCCATCACCGTTCTTGAGCTCACTCCACCGCCCCAGTTCAGACCCAGCCATATGCAAATCAGTTTTGGCCTTGTGCTTCATGAGAAAAATCCAGTCCAAACTGCCAAGGCAGGTCTTCCCTGGACCGGACACAAGCATCCTGGGACCGGTTTTTAGGTAACACCTCTCATCAGCCAGGCACTGCCTGAAGAAGTCACTATAATAGAGAGAACCCATTGTCCACCTCAATGGGCAGCTGCACATTGACCACACATTAAACACATTTTTTCACCAAGGATAGAGAGGAAATAAAAACAATTATGTAAGACCACATTCAACATTAAACAAAAGCTCACGGGTCTTGGATATTGGTGTAGTATTGTTCTTTATTGAGTGTTTCCAAGATAGCATAGCCAACACGTTTCACGTACAAAGGCTTCATCAGGGACAGATTTGAACCACTGGGGAACACATGGATGTTCTTGATTTAAGTTAAGAAGTATCAGAAAATAGAAACACATGAGATTGAATGTTAAGTCCTGATGATAAATGTGATGATTCAAGGGCCAATTTGTAAGACTTCTAATTAGAGCATTTATGACGTGAGTTCAGGTAGGTATATCATACCATGATCCTTTGGTGACGTGTTTCACTTTACAAAGGCTTCATCAGGGCTGTGTATATGTCACAAATCCTTAAACACATACATGATCTATTGACAAGAAACAATCATATAAAGACTCATAAATTACACAACAAATACAGTCTTTTGACAAACTCATTAATTGACAGCACTGTATCATGGTACACATACATAGGATAAATATTTAAAAAATAACATCTACTCAGTTAGTACCTTTGGAAAGGCTAGAAAGCAAAGTCATTTAAATTCCACTTTCAAAATACTGTTATCTCTCATGAAATGGGACAGCTAAAATAAACACACATATGCAGGTATGAACCAAACACCGTAGGACATATTGGAGTGAGCATATATAGGCTGAGAAAGTGTCAGGAGTATCTCAAATTTATAAAAGCGTTCCGCACCCAGTTCCTTCTTACTGATTGGTGTGTATTATTACCACATAGATCATGAAAAAAGGGAAAGGAAATTAGTAGTGTGCAATGACAAGCCTCGAACCTTAGCCCGTACAGTCAGGAGTAATGAATATGACACAGGTTCTCAAAAGGTCTCTTACCAAAAGATCTGAACCACTGGGAAACACGTGGATCTTCTTGACTTAAGTTAAAAAGCATCAGAAAATTGAAACACCTAAAAGGTGTATTAAATGATATTTCAAATTTTGTTTCAAAGATTTAGCTCAGCAGTTTACAAGGGTCCAAAATAGTCTGCCATAGTGCTTCAACTTGAAAAATTTGATCATTCAGAGGCCAATGTTTAAGTCTTCTAATTAGAGCATTTACAACATGAGTTTGAGTATTCTAGCACATTAAGGAGCTGGTTGTGCACAATAACTATGAACAACCACAATTGCCTGGTGCAATGTACTTTTAGAAAAGTGTTTTTAAGACCAAATATTCCTGCATGGTTTTTGTGCAATTGCATCTACATCCATGGACGGAGTAAAGGGCCTCTCTTTTGACTACCAACTATGGATTAATTGACTAATTGATTATCTCTTTTCTTTTACTTAGAAGTGACTATTTTGTGTGGACCATGGGATCATGGTATTTATATACCAACCTGAACTCACGCTGTAAATGCTCTAATTAGAACACTTACACATTCCAATCTTATCTACCCCCTCAATCTACCCCACTCCAATCCACACCTCTCCCCCACTACATTCTTCTTCACTCCAATCTGCCCCACTCTACACTACTACAATCTACCTCACTCCACTGTACCCCAATCTACCTCGCTCCACTGTACCCCAACCTACCCCTCTCCACTCTACCTCAATCTACCCCTCTCCACTCTACCTCAATCTACTCCTCTCCACTCCACCTCATTCCACTACCTTTTAGCCATGTTATGTTATGTTATGTTATGTTATGTTATGTTATGTTATGTTATGTTATGTTATGTTATGTTATGTTATGTTATGTTATGTTATGTTATGTTATGTTATCATCATTTATTTTCCGCACAGATGCTCCAGCTAAGGAGCGTCCTGGCGCAGGGAAAAGGTGAACATAACACAACGCAAAAGGAAACAGAAAAGTGAAGGAGTCAGTATAAAAGTAGTTAAAACAGGTGAGTTTTCACGGCCCTACGGAATGCTAATAGATCCTCTAACAGGCGGATTTCCAAAGGGAGAGAGTTCCAGAGAGCCGCAGCTCTCACACGAAAAGAACGACCGCCCATCTGGCTAAGCCTGAAACGCGGGATAACCGCAAGGGATTGCCCAAGAGATCTGAGAGAGCGAGTCGGGACATAGGCGGATAAGAGATTATTGAGGATCTCAGGTGCCGATCCTTTTAAGATTTTAAAGGCAAGGCTAAGGGCCTTAAATTGGATTCGGCTTTTAATTGGTAGCCAATGTAGGGACTGCAGAGTATTGGAAATGGGACAGGACCTCGGCAGACCCACCACTGCTCTCGCAGCTGCGTTCTGTACGCGCTGCAGGCGTACAATCTCAGATTGGTTAACTCCCAGCAGGAGCGAGCTGGCATAGTCCAGCCGGGAGATGATCGTCGCTTGGATGACCAACTGTCTCGTCGAAGCATCAAAAAATTTGAGCACCGGCCTCAGCCCACGCAGGACACCAAAACAGCATGCTGCCACTCTCTTAGTGTGGGTAGTAAAGCAAAGGGTGTGGTCAAGCCACACTCCCAGGTTTCTAAGTTCCATCACCGGTGTAGGGGCCGGCCCTAACTCCAGAGGCCACCAAGTGTCCCCCCAGCGATCCGTTTCCCTTCCAACGATCATCACCTCAGTTTTTTTCGCGTTCAGCTGGAGACAGTTGTTATTCATCCAGCTGGCCACCTCTCTCAGCCCATCTCGGAACCTGGGGGCATCCTGTTCGGCATCCCCGCTGATCGTGACCGCTAGCTGCGTGTCGTCGGCATACAAGACCATGGTTAGGCCCCACTGCCTGGCGACATCAGCCAGCGGCCGCACGTACAGATTGAAAAGCGTGGGACTCAGCGAGGAGCCCTGAGGGACCCCCAGGTCCAACTGATGGAATTTGAACTGAAAAGGAGGGGTGGCAACGCAGAAGGAGCGATCACTGAGGAAGGATCGGAACCACTGCAGAGCAGAGCCACAGATGCCAATGTCCTCCAGGCGGTGCAGAAGGATGCGATGGGACACCGTGTCAAAGGCAGCGCTAAGGTCTAATAAAATAAGCGCTGCCATTTGACCTGCATCCAACACACTCCGCAGATGTTCTACCATTGCCAGGAGGGCGGTCTCCGTGCTGTGACCAACACGGAACCCATTCTGCGTAGGGTCGAGGACATTGGCCCGGGCCAAATGCTCGGATAGAGCCAGGTTGACATGAGCCTCCATGACTTTGGCCGGCCAGGGAAGCAATGAAATCGGGCGGTATTTTTCCGGTTTTAAAGGATCCAATGATGGTTTTTTCAGGATCGGGGAAACCACCGCCTGCTTCCACTTGGCAGGAACCGTGCCTGAAGTCAAGGAAAGGTTAATCAGCGAACACACTACAGTGCGCCCCTGAAAAGACGGATCTCTAAAGAGGGCAGGTCTGAGCGGATCCGCCGGAGAACCGGACTTGACTCGTTGTGCCAACTTGACAAACCCATCCCAAGAAAGAGTAGGGAGAGAATGTAATGCCGGGCAGCTGCGAGGGCCATTCAGAGGAGTGAGTGGCAGCGTCGTACTGGGAAACGACTGATAAATGGTCTTAACTTTCTCCAAGAAGAAAGCGGCCAAGGTCTCACAATGGGAGGTAGAACCGTCCACTGGCGGAACCGCTCTCTTAGCCATCAGATTTTTAAGGGCTTTGAAGATGGTCTTTGAAGGGTTGTGGCTGTTACGGAATTCCGTCGCATAGAACGCCACGCGGGCTCTACAAATAGCTCGATGGTAGAGCTTGACAGAGGCCAAATACGCGTTTTTTTTTACGGCATCATACGTCTTCCGCCACTCCCTTTCTGCCCGTCTACATGAACCCTTCAGAGCATGAAGGGCACTGTCATACCAAGGACTCGACTGCCTGGAGCTGGATTTACTTGAGATGATGGGAACCAATCTGTTGAGTGCCTTGGTAATCCAGCTGCAGAATTGGTCGTAGCCCAAGGGGGCGTCGGACAAAGGGCCTAGTGGCTCTTCAGCCATGATGTAATGTAGGTCCTCTAGCCTGAGCTTATTCCAGTGCCGCCGAGGGATCCACTTAGGAGATGGAATAATGGGGGTTTCGGGGAGAGGTAGCCAGATGGACACCAAAAAATGATCAGTCCAACCCACTGGAGAAATAGCCAAAACTTGGACATCCGGTAAGTTAGTGAAGAACGGGTCCAAAATGTGACTAGCCACATGTGTAGATTGAGTGACAAGTTGGGTCAGCTGAAGGGCCTCCAGATCCGCCAGAAAACCACTGATAGCCGAGGTCTGTTGGTTGTCAAATTGGAGGTTGAGGTCACCTAAGATGCAAAAATTGGCGCAGTCACTAGCTAGCGAACTAACCGCCTCAGGGAAAGCTCCCCTGAATGCTACATCACTGCCTGGTGGGCGGTACACGGCCATCCCAGACAGCGTGAACTGGGGACTAATAGTAATTTTAAACAGGGCGCTTTCGCACCCTGCAATATGCAGACCCGTCCAAGAGCACGCAAAGGTAGATTTTATAGCTAGGGCAATACCTCCACCTCTGGACAGACGGTTCCACGTAAAAAGTGAATATCCTGGGGGGCAAGCCAAATTAATTATGGCTGCATCTGTGTCCTGGAGCCAGGTCTCAGTGATGATAAACAGATCTGGCTCCTCGTCGGTGATAAGGTCCATGATAGACAGATGATGTTTAACCAGAGATCTGGTATTAAGGTTTAATATCCGCAGACCATGGGCACGACCCTTGCTCAACTGAGGCACACTTATGCCTTCCGGTGGAGCAGCAGAGTTGTCATAGTCCATGATGAACAGCAGCAACACTGGTGTACCACATGGCTAAAACACATTGACAAAAAGCTCTTGCATAGGCGAGACCTATTGGCTTTTCTAATGCTTGTTAAAAGATAATTTTCCTAAATATTTATTACGAATCCAACTTCACCGGTAAACTGCATGTTTAGTAAATATAAAAAATAGTGGTTGATTCATTCATGTAGCTTATCCCAAACCCAGGTTAGAAGAAACAGTATTATATTCTGAATGCTAGCTTTTCTTATAAGGACGGCTACAGTCCTTTACAGTGAAAATAGCTTTTGTGGGCCAGTCACTGCAGGCACATACCAAAACAAAATTCTTGCATTTACAACATTTGAATAATAGGTACCCAACCTTGAGGGCTTCAAGTCAGAACTATGGGCAAGGTATTGGCAAGAAAATTAGACCCCTCACTTTGAACAAAAGCTCTGATGGCACCAAGCAAGTGAAGCAAGTGAGCTGCCCTAGAAGAGCACCCTTGTTTCTTCCATCCAAGCATCTAAACATTCTTCCTTTTGCCCTTCGATCCACACGCAGATATCCACCATTTCACCTTTACATTCTGTCATCTATTCATTCTTTCATCCATCATTTAGTCTTTCACCATTCCATCCATCCACTGGCTATTACATCCATTCATCCATCTATCCATTCACACATCCATTATCTATACATGCATCCATACATACATACATCCTCCCATACATCCATAATTTGACTTACCCATGCATCAGTAAAGCCTTTCATCCATCAATTGATCTTTTTGTCAACCATCCATTTATTCATCCACCCATTCATCCTCGTAGGCTTCCATTTACTCTGCCATCCATCCTCTCAGATTTTTATTTACTTTGCCACACTTTTACCCACCCATCCTCTCATATTTGCATTTACTTTGCCCTTTTTTCTCCCACCATCCACCCATCCCGCCTCTTAGATTTTCATTTGCTCTGCAATGATTCACCATCCCATCCACTCATTCTCTCAGATGTCCATTTACTCTGCCATCCTTTCCTCCACTCATCCACTCATCCTTTGACACACCCTTCAATCCATCATTTTATTGATCTATCCTTTCACCCCATCCATCCTTTCAACCACTCATCTATCCATCCTTACCCACCAATCCTTTTACACATTGTCCATCCTTCCTTTCACTCACTAATCCATCCAATATATTAATTGATTAGGCAATATTTTTATTTTTGTTTGTTTTAGGAACGTAAATGGTCTTTTCCTACACAGAATGAGAAAACTACATGATTAAACTCTCTGGATGCTTAACAAAAAGGACAACATTGTACCTCAATTTATGCATAAAGATATCAAGTATATATGCACTCTTTCAGTATCCCTGTTAGTATCCCTGTTAGAAAGTCCTTATAAATAGTTGGATCTCTCCTGGTACTTTTTTTCTAGCGGAAGGGAGGTGTGTGTTTTACTTTACATTTGTATTCATGTCTGCAATTGAATCTTGTATAACGGTTGTGTAAATTCGAACTGACACGCACCTTTGTGTTTAAACAAAATACTTTGAAATACGTTCCATGCAATGCCAAATGAAGTATGTATAAAGTGAAGAAGCTTGTTTCTTGTAGTGTTCTTGTGTATGTTCTTTTGTAATTTTTTTAATTTTCTGTTTGTATACATGATGGCTTTAAAATGTGTATATTTTGTATGTGTTTCGTAGCCCTGAAGAAGTCCCATGAGGGATGAAACGCATTGCTATGGCTACATTCACAGGACGAGTTATGGCATTGTTCTAAAAACGTTTGTGATACTTTCAGTAGTGAGTCGCTTGTGTTGCAAACATTATTGTGGGCTTTGTCCTATGCTAGTGTTTGCGGTGTCTTATCTCCAAAACTCATGCACCTATTTCATTTTCTATTTAACTGTATATTTACTAGTGTGATAAGGGCAATAATTGTTGTCTCAGCCTTCTCAATGCAAATCAGCAGTTCTAAATGTAATATGCACATAATGCTTCCAATAAAACCATTAAGTTTAGGTAAATGTTGCCACCTGTCCACATACAGGTTTATTTGTACAACTTTGCTTAAACCTAAAACTCCACCATTCCCACTTAAAACACAATCATCACGTCCTGAGTTGTTACTACGAGTAGATGTTTTTAGAGTTGCTCTCCTATACACACATCACATAAGCATTTGCAGAATCCTTGTTGCAAGCCCTGACGGACCAACAAGCTCCCCCACAACCAAACAATTTCTGATTAATAGCAGGTCACTTGTTATTAGCTAAATGATCAGTGATATGACATATAATCACTGTAATTTTTACATTAATTTGTTTTTTTCTTAGAATTAAAATGTTGCACTCTAGGTCTGCTCTTATGTGTACTTGATTTTAAGTAAGTTGCTTGGCAAACTAATTTGTAATTTTTGCATTTTCAATGGCAGCCTTTGCACATCTTGCACTCAATTCAGATTTACATATAATAGATGAAACTTCTGCCAATGAAGAGTCACCCTGAGACCATAATAATTTCTCTTGCACTGTGCTGCTGTAAGTATGCATGATTATTTGGACTCTGATAAAGTTATTGTGTAGGTTTCCGAATCTACAGTTTACTGCTGATTTCTTAAGGGCTGAAACATAAACATGCACAGATTCTCTCCCATTGCCAAAACAAACATTTTTCTACTGCTACATAAACAGTGGTAGAAAAATAAGTTTCAAGAGGATTTTTAAATATAGCTGTCTCCTCAGAACGTCTACTATTTTTCTATCTGATTGTCCTGTCTTTGCCATTCAGGGCTCAAGGAATGTAACAAAATTCATTTTTCCCTTTCCGGGTGTGACATTTCATGTTCAATTGTGGACATATAATTCAAGAAATACTCTTTCCATTCCTACTATTGCGTGAACTAAGTCTACAAGCTTAATTCAATTAGGTCGGACTTTCCCGGCTAAGGATGTCTGAACTTAGTACAGTACAACAACTCTTGAACGTGAAAGTGCAGGTTGCTGTAGCCCCACACAACTCTAATCAGCTCTCTGGTTGATGTGGGGTCAGTGTTTTCTAGGTTATTAACAGTCCCACAGACATTTCAGGGATGCAGTGGTTATTCACACCCAATTTCCATATTTAGAATATCACACACAAGCACTCTACTATGTAAGAGACACTTTATGGTTAAAAGTGTTTATTTCATCATTCTAATTCTTTTGCCTAGCACATGAAAAGTAACCAGACAAAACATGTTTAATACAGCACTGAGGTACATGAACAACAATGAGATTGATATGAACATTTCTAACATAGTAAGAAATTAATTAATCAATCTAACACCGAACATCTACTTCTATGCCATACACTATGAGAGCATGGAGTAGATGAACTTGAATCTAGAGTTTCTTAGGAGACGACATACTGCATACCTGTTCATAGCAAAGTGCTATGATTATCAGGAAGGCTGGAATTGAGTGTTTGCTTGAAAGAAAACACACAACGGTTGTACGCAGCTGTTCTCCTCTTGGTGGGTTATCAGTATTCAGGCACTGGCGGCTGCTGCAGCACATCGATCTAGCAGGTTATGTCAGGAGAATCTCCGGCAGCATCTAGTGTGCGGGAATGTAGAATCTGGAATATGAAATGCAGTTTATGAGCCAGTGGTTAGTTGCAGCTGGTGTTTGATGGGTGAGATTCTGATAAATATAGACTCTACTTGGTACTCACCTAAATCCTGTTATAGTTGGACATCCCTGTTATACTGGTGATGAGTATGGGATTGTTTTGTAGAGTGAGCACCTCAATATCAGAGAGGCACACTGTTGGTAGCAGGTTGCTATAAGCAGGGCATGGGAGTGGCAGTTGGCGTTGGGTCCCTGGAACTGAGGCTACAAAACTCTGGAGTGTTGGCTGCGGGGTCAGGAGCAGCAGAAACTGGCATAGTGATGGTGTGTTTTTTTCGAGAATGAACTGCGACGTGAGTTGTTGAGGGAACAGCTCTGATTTATCCAGCTCTGAATCAATCAGCACCCTTTGGGCAATCGCTTGCAGAAAACGCATGCAAGACAGAATGCGAGCAAACATATTGGACAATTGGGCACTGTGCAATTGGTAGGTAAACAGATACAACGAAACATGGAGAAAGACGTGGGCAAATTCTACAAATATATGCACACAAGGCAGCACACGAGTGGCCACTTTGTTCAGTTGGGCACTGTGCAATTATTAGGAAATGGGTTGATACATGGTAGATAGGCGCATATCGTCACGTGTGGGTAGCCATTTCAGCAAATTGTGCCCATCTCAATTATTTAACAGAAAATACCAGTATCAGAGTGTCATGTGCAATAATAATCACATTGGCGGTGCGGAAGGAGTGTTGAAGGAGTGTCGGTGCAGGAAATATCACAGAGCCTATCACAGTGACGGGTACACCTTCATGTTGATTTTAGAAGGAGTGCAAGTGCAGCAAACAAAAGGGAGCCTGTTGTAGTGACAGGCCCGCCCTTACATTGTAGTGTCATCAAAGCTTGTCGCCTTTATGTTGATTGATTCCTGCAGTGACAGATACACCTCCTTCATTCTGTGTGGTTGAATAGATGGAGTCTCTACGAGGTAGGAACAGACACACCAGTGGAGTTTGTTTGACATTATGCCAGATGTACTTTTCCTTGTTTGGTGAGGTAAGCCTGGTTAAACCAAAGTCTGGTTGGTGTTGAAACTGTGAAACCATAGGGGTTTATTAGGATGGCGGAAGTAAAACCACCCCGACCGCCATGGTAGCGGAAATCAACCATCCACCGGTACTGCTGCAAAACCGGCGGTCCTATTAGAATCAACCGCCAAAAAATCCTGACCGTGGTGGAGCAAGGCCACGAAAAACCACCAGTAGTGGGCAAAGCTGGTGAAAATCCATCTCATCTGCAGCGGTCGGATTCGCGGCGGAAACACACTAAACCGCCGCCAGGCCAGCGGAGTCACCGCACAGAAAATTAGGAATCCCCTGATGTGACAGAGGTGCCTTCCGCTGTTCCCGACTGCCGCGATCGCAAACAGTGATGAATGGGAGAGCCGGCGGAAGGGCTGTTGCATACCCACCGCCACGGACGCTCCCTGACAAATATGGTGGTCGACAAAAAAAACACATCACAAGGCCACCAAGTGCACACATCAAACTAGCTATGCCCCCAAAAAGACCTAACACACACCAATGACACACCCCCATGGCAACTTCAAAAATACAAATCCCAGGCCAACCCACACAACACACCTGACAGCAATACCCCATTTTGACAAACCCACATAGCTGGGTATAAAACCAGCCCCTTCCCTGACCAGAATCCTTTGCACTACTCCAGCCCTGAAGGAACCAAACCCGGCAGCACATTGGATAGGCAAAACACCACACATCTCACCAGCACCACACTACACACACATCAAACACACCACCCTCACAACTGCACCTCAAAACATTTGCTAATCACACACCATGGCACAAAAGAAATGCCCAAATTCACAGAGAGTGAGTTGTCAGTCATGGTAGATGAGATAATCAGAGTAGAACCACAATTATTTGGTCACCTGGTCCAACATACACCATTATCCATCAGAGCACAAATGTGGGAAAGGATAGTCAACAAGGTCAATGCAGTAGGTACCACCCCGCACTCCAACCAGGAAATCATGAAGCAGTGGCATGACCTGAAGAGGGTGGTAAAACAGAAGAAGAGCAAGAACTGTCTTCTGGCTCAGATGACTGGTGGTGGCCCTCCCATTCCATCAAAAACATTCACTGCATAGGAGGAGCAGGTGCTTGCCATACTGCATCCAGAGAGTCTCACAGGAAAAGCCGAGGGAGTACAGGCTGGTAAGGACTACAAATGTATACCATAACACTGCTATGTACTGTTTTGCACAACCACAAAGCTACACCTCCTAGGCCCAAGTACATCCATATGCACCACAATACCCAACACAGGTCTCACAGATGTAACATCCATTCCATCTAAATCACCCCAAGGGTAGCCTGCAACATTCCCAGGGTTGCATGTGTACAAGCAGCCAGCACTACAAATCCCACCTGGCCCCCTGTTCCACCCCTGAGCAAGATGGAGCTCACCCCCACCCAGAAGCACGTGGCAGCCATTATATAGTTCACCTTCACCTAACAGGTAGGTAGCCATCTTCCCAGGGAGGGCTGCTGGTGGGTAGGAGGCCTGCACTACAACTCCCACCAGCACCCCTGACCCACCCATGAGCAGGATGGAGCCCACCCACCCAGCCAGAAGCATGTGGCAGACATTGGATTACAACAAACAAACGTACAGGTAGGTAGCCATCTTACCTGGGAGGGCTGCTGGTGGGTCGGATGCCTGCACTACAACTCCCACCAGGCCCCCTGTCCTACCGCTGAGCAAGATGGAGCACACCCCCCACCCAGAAGCATGTGGCAGCCATTGGACGACAACAAACCAACTTACAGGTAGGTAGCCATCTTCCCAGGGAGGGCTGTTTGGGGGGTGTTAGGCCTGCCCAACAACTCCCACCAGGTCCCCTGCCCCACCCCTGAGGAGGATCGAGCACTCAAACACAGCCAGAGAGATGTGTCATAAAGTCCACCCCGATGTGATTACAGAACAGGTAAGTAGACAGTGCATGCTCCCCACCATTCCTCTCAAAAAGCATGTAGCCATATGACAACAGCAGCCCTCCAATCCCACAAAAATTGACCCAGATACAATAACAAATTACAGTGTCCAAACAGCTAAGCGTATGTAACTGTCACAGAAGTGTGACTCACCAAATCGCATGTTGAAGAAAATCAGGGCACAAACATGCACAGCACTGAATGCTAAGTTCCATGGGGGCTGAGCTTGAAGAACCAAGTGAAAACAAAGCAAGCACGGTCTGTAGAAGAAATACATCAAAGCACAGGACATGGCAAAGGAATGCATGGGATGACAATGGCTAGTTCATGCGCAGATGTAACGCCTGCCAGGCAGAGTAATCAGCAAAGATGCTTCACATCAAGTCGTAGTGCAGCCAGTTGTCAGATGACATGTCCTCGTAATCACAAAATCTGCACGTGGGGCATGCTACCCATTGTCATTTCACACCATGGAAAAATAATGTATGTACGGCCACGTCATGTCATGAAGCACATTACTGTGCAGATATACAATGTGAAAACTAGTAAACAGTTTGTTGCATAACCTGGAAATAAGATAAATTGAACACCAAGTTTGAGGGGTACAAGTCAATTACCATGTCCACTCTGTCCCACAGGTGACCAAGAACTGATTGCACAGGTAGACAACAGCACCCTGCAGAGCCAGTCTCCATCCCCGGAACATGGACTCTCTGATGATGACCCCCCTGGATTTCGAGGAGGCGAAGCAAGAAGCCGGCCCATCTGGCATGCCAGGGCGCAACAGGGCCCAGGACCCCACTGTCCCCCCTGCCACCACATCAGCAACAACAACAATGCTGATTCCTGCTGTTACGACCTGTGCGGCCTCCACCATCACCAGTGCTGCCTGCAACACTCTCCCTGCCCCAGAGGATGACCACCCTACCCCACCGAGGAGGCCAAGGAAAGTAGGCGGGTGCGTACAGTGGTGAGGCAACAGGTCTGTGACAGCAGGGCAGGTGGGAGGGCAAGGGGGAGTCAAAGACAACCGGACACTCGGACTGAAGCCTTGGACAACATCACCAGAGTCTTTGGGGCCTATGAAAGGGCCCAGGGACAAATGGGCCAGGCTCAGAAGGATTCCTATGAGCTCCGCCTGCTGCTGAGGCCCATCGACATCCGCATGGGCCAAATGGTGGACCTCTTGGACCAGCTAGTGGCGGTTCTGAAGGACAGGCCTGCGGCACAAACAACACCTCCACCTCCCTCTGGTGGGCCACAGGATGACAGTGACACATCCTCCCCTGCGGCCACGGAGAGGGGAGACTCCTCAGTCCCCAATGGCCCATAGCAGAGACAAAACAACCAAGGGGCCGTCCAAAGAAATCCCAGGGAGAATCCCATGGCAAAGCACCTGCCAAACACCAGTCAGGGAGCCAGCCATGATGGAACCCCTCTTCACCTTGTCATTGACTTTGTTGACTGTCCTTCCCCACACTGCCATGTTAATGGCATCAGTCTGTTGGACTGGGCCACCACATCAATGTTGGGACTACTCGATTGTCTTATATTCCATCACTGACAACTCATTGCTTCACTAATCACCTTTTTTAAAATATTCACCAAGCATGGGCGAATTTTGAGAATTTGGCGTTCGCGAATATGCGCATTTGCGAACTCGCAATCCGCAAAATCCGCAAATTCTCGTGATTTTTTTTTTGTGTTCGCAAGGGTTTCTGCCAGTTCACGAGGGTTTTATACCAGTTCGCAATTGCGAACTTACTTGTCGGCTCGCAACGGTCGCTACTATGTTGTTTCTACGTCTGGTTCATCATCACAGGTTCACAGCACCCTCTGTTTCACCACTGCCACCCTGTTTCACCCATGCCACCCTCTGGTACATCAATGCCACCCTCTGGTTCATCACTGTAGATTATGGGGGGAAAAGCAAGCACATCTGCCCTGCTTCAACTGACATGAATTAATTTGGGGTTGATTTATTAATGTGTCACTGTTTTAAAATTCCAGTCTGGCACCGGCTTCCTTATCTGACTGTAATTTGCTTTCTGTTGCAGTGCAATTTTTTTTCCAGGACCTTTGTGGCCTACTTGTAGCTATTCTATGAGCCTGCTGTGAGGGTCAGAGCAGGGTCATAGAATTGTTGCAACTAGCAACTGAACTCTGGAGGGGCCCCAGTCAGGAAGCACTACAGGGAATAGTTACTAATGATGAGTTTGAACTTTTGCACCTGCTGAGTGCTTTCAGTTTTGCAAAACTCGTTTTTCTGCAGAACAGCAACTGTAATGCCCCAAACAAACATAGGCAACTGAACTCTGGAGGGGCCCCTCAGGAGGTACTACAGGGAATGGTTACTAATGATGGGTGAACTTTTGCACCTGCTGAGTGCTTTCAGTTTTGCAAAACTCGGTTTTCTGCAGAACAGAAACTGTAATGCCCCAAACAAACTTACTTGTGAAAGTTGATTTCTAATCCAAAAGTGATCCAAAGAAAGTCAAAAGGCCTCAAATCCAAAAAAGTGCAGGCAAATGTCAACCTGAGGAGTTATTCTGATAAAAATCATCATTTTCAGAAGGTCTATGCTGCTTGCTAGTGGATTGCTTGTGCAGAATTGCAAATTTTGTAATTTCACGAGTGCGAGATTGTTGCTGCCCGCCGCACCTACATGTTCGCAATTGCGAACTCTCGCGAAGCGTCGCCAAACTCCTGCGGGATCCCGCAGCAAGATCCAAAATGGGGCAGCACTCGCAAAATATCGAGAAAAACAACTCGGCAAACGCTGAATGACGGAAAGTGAACGCCGCACGCCGCAATATTGTATCACCAAGAAAAAAAATCCGCTGCGTGCGAATTTGCGGATTTTTGGTAAATTCGCAAGAGTTCGCGGATTGCGAATTTACCGAAAATCCGCAAAATCCGCGAGCGGAACGGATTTTCCGCCCATGCTTAATATTCACTCCCCTGCCACATGTACCCATTATAAATAAACACACCTTACACTCCTATGTTGTTGGGTCTGCTCTATGTTTATCACAGGATGTGCAATGTTCACCATGATCACAATGTACCATGAGCACGGATTGTTTGTAGGCAAGGAGAGGCTGAAGGGACCTAGGAAAACACAACAGAACATCATTCACTAGTCAGGTGGTGGCATAACAGCCTTATCACAACACTTGTCCTTAAGGTACTCCAATCTGCACACATTACAATGAGCAACAGTACCGACATAGACATCCTGTAGCTGTGCATAACTACCCTGTCCCAGAAACATTGGTCGCCAGCACTGAGTCAACAACAGGCTGCAGCCACAAAGCCCACACAGACCTTTTCACCAACAACATCAGCAGACAAGGGCCCCGTTGTACATTGTCACTCATCTTCAAGTGAAGTAGCAGTTAATGAGCTGTTGACGCAGGTTGACACCTTCCTCCTCTCTACTATCCTCGTCACTGGACATGGGTTGGTTTGCAGGCGGGGGCGTCGGCTGCTCATCAGCATCCAGGATAAGGGGGATCTCATTGCGCAAGGCCAGGTTGCGGAGCATGCAGCATGCAACTACAATCTGACACACCATTTTGGGAGAGTACTTCAGTGCACCTCGGGTCTTGTCCAGGCAGCAAAATCATGCCTTCAGGAGACCAAAACTACGCTCCACCACATGACGTGTTCTCCCATGAGAATCTTTGTAGCGGACATCACTTGGAATCCTGGGATTCCTCAGTGGGCTCAGCAACCAATCACAGTTGGGATATGCAGAGTCAACTAGGTGTGAGTTACACAGACCAACTTTGCAATATAACTGTGGCAGAGGACAGCATGTCACACACACAGCATGCAACTTGACTGCATACTCAACAACAATCCATGCATGCTTCGGAAGCAGATTAGCAATCAGCTGTGGCACAATGCTGTTACGCATGATGTAAGAAGTAATGGGCCCAGCCAGGAAATTTGGCACAGACGTGGGAGATGATCATATCATCCTGGCACATCACTTGCACATTGATGAAATGGAAATGTTTCCTTTTCCTGTAGATGTGCACACGTACCTGTGGTGGAACTAGGCCAACATGTGTATAGTAAATGGAACCAAAAACATTGGGGATATGCCCAAAGGCATATGAATCTGCCTTCACAGCCGCTGTTGGACTTGGCCCTTCTGGCAGGTTCACCCCTGAACCTTTTGCCTTTTAATGTTACATCATTATAGTGATTTCTGGTCGTTGCGCACTTTAGCACTGTGGCGCAGTGTAAAGTGCGTGCTCTCTCTGAGTGCATGTGTGAAGTTGGCCTGCCCTCCCATAGGAATGCATGGGGAATATGTGTGTCCATGGTAATTCCTGATGCGTGGGGAGTGCAAGGTTGAGTTTGGTATGTGCGAACTCGTGAGGTTGAATGCTGCGCGATGATGTGTGCGGCGTTAATGTGTCTAGTGTGGAAGTGCCACTTCTAGAAGTTAACATGTCTGTCTAATAAAGGTGAAATGAATGTCTGGCTTGTGATTGGCTGGAGCTGGCTGGTGTGCCTGGCTCCAAGAGTCAGGATTGGTCTGCCCCGGTGGTGAGTGGAGAGATCTGCATACTGATGGCAGGGAGGAGTGCACCTGGGACGTGAATAGGGCTGGGCTTTCCCTACACAATGCTGGTTCCGCCCCCTGTGGGGCGACTGATGTCCCTAGCATGGCCAGTGAATGGGGAGGGGGGCTGAGTACAACAGAGTGCTCCAGAACCAGCTGCGACTGGTTATCCCCCACCCTGCACCCTAGGGACAAAGGGATTTGGTGTATAAAAAGAGGCTGTGACCTAATGTTAAATGTTCTTGTGTTCCTACTTGAATCTACCAGGGGTGTGCTGCTTCTGGGGCCCTGGGGAAGGCTTGCCTCTCTGGGCCCTGCCCAACCCCTGGATTGCTGATGGACTTTCTGCCTGGGGCCCCTGTTGCCTTGCCTGGGGGACTGGAGGACTTCATTATTTGCTATTCCTAGAACTCCTTTGGCCTTTCTTCCCAGCCTCCAGGACCTTTTGTAAGATGGGAGCGCTGGGCTCCTTTTCCTCGTGGCCCTGTGTGAGGAAACCCCCAGCATAGGGATTCCCTCACCCGTGGCCCCTTCATCGCAGGTGCCCACCCTGCATTGTGCCCGTGTTTCTATATTTTAAATAGCAGGAGCCCACCCTGCTTTATCATCCACTTCGGAGGGAGCCTACCCCTCATTTGCGCTCTTTTGAACTTATTTATTTCTTTTGCGGGTGCCCACCCCGCTATTTATAATTTACTCGAGGGTCCTACCCCTCTTTTCAGCTGAATTCACCGCTGCGGCCCTCGGGCCGAAAACAGGAAGTCAGGCACCGTAGTGCCTGACGCGGGGCAGGACTTCCGGCTTTGAAGGGAGGTCCCGCCCACCGCCGCGCTCTGATTGGAGGCTGCCCGGAAGGAGATGGCTGCCCGGAGCCTCGAGGGCTCTACACTAAGTCGCAGTCCCGAGATGGGGGACCGGGTGAAGTAGGCGAGGCGGGGCTCCCATGAGTAGGGAAGCCCCGCGCTGTGCGGAGCAAGTCAGCCGCTGCAGGAGAAGCAGAACGGCTCGGAGGAGCCCCTGCCAGGAAGTCCAGCCCAGGGAGTGATAAAGGGCTCGGGGGGGCTCAGTACAGGCGATTGATGGTGCCTGATTAAGGCACAGCTGTGCGTCCACGGTTAGAGCGGCCCC
This sequence comes from Lissotriton vulgaris, assembly GCF_964263255.1. NCBI lineage: Eukaryota > Metazoa > Chordata > Amphibia > Caudata > Salamandridae > Lissotriton > Lissotriton vulgaris. The sequence goes on along the minus strand of NC_141685.1, from coordinate 1,405,025,565 downwards.
ATCTTGCAGAGGGTCGCTCCCATTGGGGCCATAGATGTTTTAAGGGGCCAGAGAGGCCCAGGTCTTTCCCCCATTTAACCCAGAATTAGGGCGGCCCCGGATGGCAGTGGACCTCCCCACCGTTGTACCGAACCATGCATGCCTCCAACAGGGGACACCTTCTGTTTTCGAGCCCTGAGTGGGCCCACCAGCGGGCATGATTATTTCAGGAGCCAGAGGGCTCTAGGGCGCATGATTATTTTCAGAGCCTGCGGCCCCCCACAAGGCCCGAGTATCCCTTGAGCCTAGATGGCTCCAACCTGGGGCACATTTGTTTTCAGAGCCTAGAGGGCTCCAAGGATGGGCAAGTGTTTATTTCTAGAGCCAGAGGGCTCCAACTCTTTGCGCAGTTTTGCTCCTAAGGGCCAGTGAAGGCCCATGTGGCAGTTTTGAGTTTACAGCTGCCCAGCAAGTAGTGGGCAGCTGCACCGTTTAGGTTATCCTTCCTAGAGACATGTCTTTGGACTCAGGAGTGAGTCGCACTCCTTCATCCCTACTTTGGCCTTCCCCAGCTGCGCAGCACTTAGTGCCAGCTGCAGCGTTTAGCCCCTGTTCTTGTCCTCAGCTGCCCAGCAAGTAGTGGGCAGCTGCTACCTTTAGGCTTTGATGCAGTGGCGCAACCTGGACCTTGATGTGAGTTATGTGCTACATGTGACTTATGTACTAATGCTTTGGGTGTTAGGAAATTTACTATGTGTAGCATGTTTTGCACATCCTGTGTTCTAATACCTCTAGACATGGCTCATGCATATGAGGTTGTTTTACCTGTTTAGATATGTTAGGGAGATTGTACTTCCCTGTGTGATTTACGCCCCTAGTGTAAGGTTTTACTTAGGTGGTAAGGGTCTTGTAGTTAGACTCGTGGGATACTGTGCATGATGGATTTCATGGTGCAGACTTTTGCAAGTGCTGTAATTACCAGTGTTCACTGACTGTACGTTCTATGACCTATTGTTAGTTGTATCTTTTAGTTTACTTTTACCAAGTTCACTTAGTGATGGTCCTGACAGTGGTTCACGTGGCCCTATCAGGTGTACATAATCCCTTGTAAATATTGCCCGTGCCAGTTGGCACAATGTACATCCTGTGATTATGATTATGATGTTTTGTGATAATACAAAGGCTATTTTTGATATAACCTTGTATGGAGTTCCTTTTGTGGGGGGGGCTTGGATGTTGTTGCTGGTGGGTGCGTGCGCAAATGCTTTACACATTGCCCCTGGGATAAGCCTGACTGCTCGTGCCAAGCTACCAAGGGGGTGAGCAGGGGTTATCTTTGGCGGGTGACTTCCTTGCCCTGATGTAGAGTGGTGGTTTCTGCCTTGCTTTGGTGCAAATCCCCATTTCTAACAGCTGCCAATTCATGCCTCCTGGGGAAATGGATGTATCTGTCCTTGTAGATCATCATAGTGGACAGGACATCACGTAGCCCCATGCTGAACATAGGTTGTGACATCCCACCTGCGCTGGACACCGTCTGATGGAATGATCCAGTAGCAAAAAAATGCAGTGCCGCCATCACCTTAGACATTGATGTGAAAGCAGTCAGATATGTTCTGCGATGCCGCAGGTGGTGCTCCAACAGAGCACATAGGTCTTGTAGGGTAGGTCGATCCAGACAGAAATTCCGTATGACCTTCTCATTCTCCATGTCTGCCAGCACTGTGAAAGGACGATGCACATTTGGTCGCCTCCTAGGTCCGATGAAAGGGGGCACATGTCAATGCAATCCACCATGCTATGTGTCCAACATCTTAAGTTGTGAATGACACAACGTCAACAATGACTGTCATCGCAGTTCAGCTTACAGTACAACTTACATATAGGGACAACTTCAGCTACACTAGTCGTGCACTTGTCCACTTTTCACACACCGAGTATCTCAAAATCAATATCTGACTAAATGAATGTCCAAAGGTATCTGGCCAAATCTTGCATGAGCAGCCCTGAGAGTAGTTCATGAAGCATTTGTGTGAAACTGCAACACTACTGTCTCCTACCTAGCTGCGGTTCCGGCCACACCTTCTTGCGTAAGTCGAACAGGGCACACATCCGCACAATGAACACAGTCTGTGTGTTAACAAGTATGTGCATGAGCCAAGCAAAGTAGACAGTGACATATGCACAATGTTTAGTCAGACATTCATCACTGTGAGTTGCTCTGCCATGTCACACATTGACATGTGTTCCCATTGGAGAGTCCATCACAACACTGTTCTGTGTACATTCCCAGCAATATCACAAGTGACATGTGAGGGGGTACATGCCAATGTGTACAATCATATGCCCAAACATGGCATGTGTAGTCAGCAGTGGGGTAAATGTTACATTGGAAATGTGTGCACAATCTTGGGCCACTAATCATGTGGCCACTGTGCACTGTTGAGAACTGCCCATTGGCCATTGACACAGCATGACGTGTCCATAGGTTCTGTCAAAGTGCTCCGTCACCCAAATCACAGTCATTCTTAGCAATGTATAGCACCCATATCGCTGTAGCGACCGCCTGGCCCCAGCAGTGTCACTGCCAAAGCCACACTTGCGGTAGTGATAGATATATATACTCTTGGTCAAATGACGGGTGGCATGGTCCGCCACCCAAATCACGGTCATTCTTTGCAATGTATGGCACTGATATCGCGGTAGCACCCACCTGGCCCCAGCGGTGTGTCACTGCCAATGCCAAAGCCACACTGGCGGTAGTGATAGATATATACTCATGGTCAAATGGCGGTTGGAATGCTCCCCCACCCAAATCACGGTCATTCTTTGCAATGTATGGCACCCATATTGCAGTAGCGACCGCCTGGCCCCAGCAGTGTGTCACTGCCAAAGCCACACTTGCGGTAGTGATAGATATATATACTCTTGGTCAAATGACGGGTGGCATGCTCCGCCACCCTAATCACGGTCATTCTTTGCAATGTATGGCACTGATATCGCGGTAGCACCCACCTGGCCCCAGCGGTGTGTCACTGCCAATGACAAAGCCACACTGGCGGTAGTGATAGATATATACTCATGGTCAAATGGCGGTTGGAATGCTCCCCCACCCAAATCACGGTCATTCTTTGCAATGTATGGCACCCATATTGCAGTAGCGACCGCCTGGCCCCAGCGGTGTGTCACTGCCAAAGCCACACTTGCAGTAGTGATAGATATATACTCATGTTCAAATGGCAGTTGGCATGCTCCACCACCCAAATCATGGTCATTCTTAGCAATGTATAGCACCCATATCGCGGTAGCGACTGCCTGTCCCCAGAGGTGTGTCACTGCCAATGCCAAAGCCACACTCGCGGTAGTGATAGATGTATACTCATGGTCAAATGGCGGTTGGCATGCTCCACCACCCAAATCACTGTCATTCTTAGCAATGTATGGCATTAATATCGTGGTAGCGACCACCTGGCCCCTGCAGTGTGTCACTGCCAATGCCCAATCCCTTACAGCCAATGGGAACCGCAATCGCGGTAGCCTAATGTAATTTTGAAAATCGCGGAAGGCATGCTCCGCCACCGCGTAGCCGGTCATTGGATGCATTTGAAAATAGGTGACCTGGAACACCAATTGCAGCAGCTTAGAACCACTGAAACAACCCAGGGGTCTATATATGTGTGGGAGAGAGCCTCACATTTCCATTGCTTCCAGACACTGCTGCCTGACACTCTTCCTTCACCACCAACTGCTGCTGATCCTGTCTCCTGGACCCAGCCACTGCTGCCTGACACCCCTCACCACCAACTGCTGCTGCTCCTGTCTCCAGACACTGCAGCCTGACACCTCTCACCACCAACTGCTGCTGCTCCAGTCTCCAGACACTGCTGCCTGACACCCCTCACCACCAACTGCTGCTTCTCCAGTCTCCAGACACTGCTGCCTGACACCCTTCACCACCAACTGCTGCTGCTCCTGTCTACAGACACTTCTGCCTGACACCTCTCACCACCAACTGCTGCTGCTCCAGTCTCCAGACACTGCTGCCTGACACCCCTCACCACCAACTGCTGCTTCTTCAGTCTCCAGACACTGCTGCCTGACACCCCTCACCAACAACTGGTGCTGCTCCTGTCTCCTGGACCCAGTGATGTTGAGGACTGAGAAGATCAGAGCTTGTCCCTTCACCACTGAGGAGCTGGAGGTTCTGGTGGGTGAGGTCCTCACACAGTATGGGAGGCTATATGGTGCGCCAGATGTCATGGTAAGTGTTTCAGAGTGGAAGTGAGAGTGTACGCATGAAGTTGATCTGCTGCAGTATGTGCCTGAGAGTGTGGGGTTGTGTCATACACTGCCTAGCATGGTGACTCCAAGGGAAAGGGGTGTATAGCCTATTTTTCACGTTTCACTGGCTGCACATAAGAATATGAGGGGCATGCATTCTTTTTTCAGCTATACAGTGACACAGCAGGTTGGTTAAGCTGGAGTCAGGACAGAAATTGCCTGTGTAAATAGATGTGTGGGTCCATGATGTTCTTCACAGGCTCATCTGTGATATTACCAAGGGTTGTCGTCCAGAGAGCACTGATGGAAGTGTGTCTGACTCGGAATTGCCACCATCTATCGGTCAGCACTATGAACAGGACTTAAATGCCAGAGTGTGACACTCTTGGTGGAAATTCACCTATGACACAGCAGATTCTAGAACTTTTGTACAGAGATCCTTCCATTTTCTTCAGCATGTGTACTGCCTCACATATGTAGGCACTGTTTACGCTCTCATATTGTCCCTGCATGTGCCATTTTTGATGCCCCACATTGAACCTCAGTGGGAGCCCACCTGGCCTGCACAGTCACTGCCCAATCTGACAAGGACACATCATTGAATGTACAGAGTGAAACATATGGGTTGTCTGCTATACTATCCATCAAAGAGCAATCTCAGCCCTTTAGATTACACATTACAGACCTTGTGAGAAGGGTGTGAGAGTGTAAGATCATGTCCCTAAATGTGACCCCCATGACACAGTGAGCCATTCACAGGGCAAGGACATTGAGGGCTGCACAGTGTTGGACACAATGAGTCTGCCCCGAAACATATTTGCTATTGTAATTTATGTCTTGCTCACCCAAAAACTGGATAGCAGATGTGAGCCCTCTACACATAGCTTTCAGTGCTGGCATACTGCATGTGTATGAGATGGGCAGGTACTGTGTCCACCCTCACACCTGCAATGCATTTTTGTATGATCCGCCCCTGCTTATGTACTATGTGAGATGCTGTATTGTCTCTGCTAGACGTAGCTGTGAAGTAGTGCTGAGTTAGTATAATGCTCCTGTACTGAGAGGTAGTGGTAAATAACCCTGTGTCACTGATTTTTCCCCCTCTTGGTTCCCATGCCTGCAGCTCGAAATCCACCAGCATAAGGCCGTGTGGAGGGCCATTGCATGCCAGGTGCGGGCTCTTGGTGTCCACAAACGACGGCGCACACACTGTCACAAGAGGTGGGATGACATCTATTGGATAAGCAAAAACGTGGAAGAGATGATGCTGGGGCTGGAAGGTTGGCGCGCTGGAGCATGACCCCACGAATGACCCGCATCTTAGCTGTGACACAGCCTGAGCTGGATGCACGTTTGAAGGAGCATCGGCAGCAAGCTGGGGTTAGTATTTTGTGACAGGTGACTTTGGTTGTGAGTGACTGCATGTGTTCCAAGCCTGGGCCAGTTTTGAGCTCTGTGATGTTGCCAGTGTGATGCAATGGCTTGTAAGTGGCCTCTGTGTTGGGTGCAGCTGTCATGCATTTTCCCTACCTGTACTTTCTCATTTCATTGATGTTATGGCCCTTGACATTGCATTCCGAGTTGTGGCCTTCTGGCATTGTCTGCGTTGGTGTAGTCAGTGACATCCCATGGAAGGGAACAACAGTGTGCCTCATCTGAGTGTGCTTACTTCATTGTGTGTAGTGCCTGACCTTAGAATTTTGAGGACTACACATCTGACAACAATGTGCAACTGTAGTTGTGCCCCAAAGTACAACATGGTGGATGGCATGAGCTCATGGCCATTGTGGACTGATATTTTGGAATCTGTATCTGTGTTGTCTCCTTCTGCTGCCTCCAGATGTGACTGTGGCAACATATTGGGAGGTACATATTTTCCTCCCTCAGGGACCTAGGTATACTCAGAGGGATCTGTATGTCTGGTTACACAGAGCCACGGGGAGGCTATTGTGCTGTGTGGTCATCACGTGGCTCACTTATGCCAAGTTTGCATGATAACATGCAAAATTTGAGTTTGGAATTGAGGTAGCACAATGTTACTGCACAGGGTGGTGTGCCAAATGGGGATATCATCATCTTGTTTAGTGCTTTTCTTGCATATGATGTTTGTGTTATTGCCACTGAACTGACCCTACGTCTCTGTCTCTTGCAGCATCTACTATGGGCACAGAAGGACAGGGGATGGACACCAGTGGTCAGGCATCACGCAAGACTGCTACACACGAGCACACTGACACTGATGTGACCAGCGCCTCGGAGGGGGACAGGAGTCTGCTTGAGGAATCACTGCCAGAGACACCAACCTCAAAGTCATCTGACACCAGCGGTGACACCGCTATGTTGGCAGGCACAGGGAGCGGGAACTCTGCCTCCTCTTCCACCACACAGGGTCCAGTGTCCACCCACCCAGCTACTTCCACTAGTGCTGCACGTGCATGCATCAGTAAGAAGGGAAGAGTGTCCTTCACCCAAGGCCCCGCTGCCCCTGTAACCCTGCTGCCATCAGTGTTGAGGCTGTGGACCTTTTGCGCCAGCTGTGTGTGGGTCAGACAACTCTCCCCAATGCCTTCCTAGACCACGACAAAAAGTTGCCACATGTAGTTGCCTTCATGGAGGGCTTTCATTCAGATGTGGGTGGGCTACACCGGATTGTCTAGTCTTTGTCCTCCACAGTGACGGCAGCCATTTAGATGTCACAGGCTCAGAGTCCAGGTCCAGTCCTGTAGTGTAGTTCCTATTTTCCCTATAGGCCCTGCGCATTGGAATAACATAAAAAGCAGGGTAGACGTAGGACTGAGGTCTTCTAGGTCTCTACTGACTATGTTAGACTTAATTTAGGTTTGTGCCAGCTAGCTCAGATATCACTGGAAACTTTCTTGACTGAATAGGAAGTGATCAGCTTCCCTGGCTCTTACAAGAAGGGATTCAGCTTCCGACAACCGCATAAACATGACAACTTTGCTCCCTCAGAATAAGAGTCAATCTCTAGAGTCGTGTGAAACAATAGACAGCTATTTCACTCAGTCAGATGTGGATATTTAATTTCACCAGGGTGCAGAGAATAGAGAGACGAGCGTTTTCAATAAAAGGTATTATTTATTGAGCAGTCTTCCTTCTCATGCAAGAGAAATGAATTGCCACAATTTCGATACTTAATGTAAAGTAAAGTACGTACAGTAAAAGGAGTATTATGAAATAATACTGTAAAAGCATTGGTATGGTTTCTAAGCCATAAGACACTTTAAAATGGATAAAACATATATACATATATACATAGGCTAACGTGCTCAACTGGTGCTTTTAAACTAAGCCTACCCCGGTGTACTTGACCTAAGCCTAATACGTGGGAAGGAGTAAATAAGTAGCAGTTTAAGTTAAGTAAGTTTGTTGCCAAGGATCTGTTCAAGAATTCTCTCTAAGGGTTTAGTCAGCACTGTACCTTGGGAATAGAATGTAGGAGGTCTGGTATCTCTCTCTCAGGTCTCGATATCCCAGTCACCCGCAAGGTTAGGCTGGAAACGCTGGAGCTGGATTTTCTCGGCAGGAGAAAAGACAGCGTCTTTCTCAGCGCGTCAAAGAGGAGGGGCAGCGTCCGTGGGCTTCTCGCTTCTGCTGGGCTCTCGGAAAGTAGAGTAGCTGCTCTGCTCCAGAATCACCACTGTGTGTTTGCTTAAGGCAATGTTGGTATATTTATACCTGAAAGGTGCCGAGTTTGATGTAAGGTTTGGACATAAGACGTCAATAAAGATGTCACTAAGAACTGGTGGTTCTTACAGTGCTCGCAGGAGTTCTATTACAAATAGAAACAAAGCAAGCAGGGCTTTCCCAGGTTGCTGGAGGTTTGGTGTGTCGAAAGAACTCGGTGTGCTCTCTAGGAATCCAAGGAAGTAGCTTTTGCCGTGCCTTGGACTGCAAGGGCGATTTACTGAAATATGGATCTGATTATTATGCCATTATCGGGATATTATTGATTATAGCTGTATAGGGGCATAAAGTCACAATATTGAATCGGGTTCCTAGATAAAACACATCACCCACTCCACGGTTTTATGTCCATCAATTACTAAAAACTAAGCAATAAAGATGCATGTGTATTCCAACCCACCCCAAAATACATTTTTGCATTCGAAATGGTGTATGCAAAATACACGGAACGTTATGGGTAGTGTACGTTTTTAAGCAGTGTAATCATTCAAAAAAACTGCATATCTTTAGCTGAACGATTTGCAAAAATTACACATGAAATGTCTCTTAATTACAGAAAAGAAGGTTGAGACTATTTCATCACATATAAATGAAATTGCTTGTGAGAGTGCTAGGCTGTGGTAACATATTGTCTCTAGATTTGCTAAAAATAGAAGCTCTGTTCTTTATGAATAGTTCTACTGTAAGCAGAGTACGTGTGCCAAAAAAAAGGTAAATATTTAGGAATTTGGAAAAAATAATTTTGTTTTCAGGGGAAAAAATAGTTCCAAATGTTTTCAGTAGCTTTTGTTTTTCAAAGCTGAAGGCCGAATTCAGAGTTCATGGGAACGCCGTGTGCTGGTTGGCTTAAAAGTTATTCTTTTGGTTCAGGGGAGAACATGACTTAAGATAGATGCGCAAAAAAACAGTCTACAGCTTCAGGTGAAAGTTCGACCAAGGATGATAATGCTGTAACTGGGCAGTCGTGAGAATGATTGCTATCATCGATTTCAGGATCAGCAATGCTCACAGAAGGTCGTACCTGGGTGCTCTCATTTCTTGCTTCACTGCTACCACCTAATCGTAGTGCAGAAGTCTCAACGAATGCCGTCATCAGGATTGGTAACCGCTGGGGACAACACGATGCATGAGCCATTACTGGACTTTGCAAAGTATCGATATCCATTGGTACTGCTGATTGTAGTGTAAGACAGGTGTCTAACACGCATTCTTCTCCGCATAGCATATCGAAGCACAGGTAAGATGCAGTTCTGCCATATAGGTCTGAATGAAAGAAACCAGGTCATATTCAGATCTCTTAGCCGGGCTAATCCAAGGATTTTAGGTATGCGGTCCCGGTAGCGTATTGCTAGGATCGTTTCTTCCATTGTTGCCGGAGTCATGTCTGTGTTTTGGCTTGCCATATCGGAGCAGAAGGGTCAAAAATAAGATTCCTGCCACGAGTCCCAAAAGTAGTGGTAGGCCGCCAAAGACAGAATGGACAAAATTGGGAAAGATGCCCAGGACTGCTTCGAAGGGTGGTAACAGTCCCGAAAAAAATCGTCTTAAATACATTTGCGATACCACTGGCATCTGACATATTTAGGATTTGGCTTAGCATTTCCACTAAATGCACCGGGCAATTAGTTGATAAAAGTGTATGTATCTCTGCTGTTGTCCTTGCAACTTGAAGATCATACGTTTCTTTTAATGACGTGATGGGCACTGTTGTCTGTAAAAGCACAGACTTCATTCTGCTTAAAGTATCAATTCGTATAGAAGAGATATTCAACGGAGGCCAAATCATCGCCTCTGAGTCTCCAGGGCCGTTTGGATACAATGCTTGCATACAGCAAGTGACCATGGAACTAACACTTATGAGATATGCTTTCCCTGGCACCATGCCACAACAGCTGTGGTCCGTTATTAGAACATAACTCCCGTTAGAAAGTTGTCTAAAGAATGCCTCTATCTGTGTTGCAGGTGTGCCGTGCTGGTGGCATGAAAGGTTATTTGAAGTCCCTTCACAGGCCCCATGTAAATTAATACCTTGGCACAGAAGTATACAGCTTAGTGATTGTTTACAATTATTACCACTAAGAAATACATTCTGGTTTTTGTCACTATAACATGTGTGTGTATAAGGTAATTTCCATGATGACTTAATGTACCCTTTACCCAACCTTTCATACTGGCCTGCTGGTATATACTCTTGGCATTTTTTAAATTGGAAAGTTGTTATCGGAATTGTGATAATTCCGTGTATTATCCATTCAATGACAGGTCTTTCTGACATTGTCAATGGTAATCTCTCAAATTTTTCAATGCTCAGAATCGTATAGTCTGCTCCTTTCTGTGCCAAACTGATTTGTTTATCAGTAAGGTTAAAGATAGAGAACAATGACGTTGTGTTGATTAAAAGCCAAGGCACATAGCCTGAACGCATGTTTTGCAACGTCCAGCCTAGCTGTACAATAGAACGTAATTGGGACTGACCATGTTGTAACATTAGCAAGTCCTGATCTATTATATCTATAGCAGATGATACAATACTGTCCAGTGAATATATTCTGGAGGACAGAGTCATTAACCCGTTGTCCACAACAGAAAGTGATTTTTCCAAATTAATATGATCAATTTCTCGTATTTTCTCTGCTGTCTCAATTTGAGTCACTTTCCATGCCTCGTTGTAAGCAGCGTATATACTGGCCGCTATGAAACGTTTTTGACGCTGTTTGCGTGGTCCCATTATGAAATCGCGCAAGTCAGCACCATCTTTAAGTAAAGACAAGTGTTGCTTAATTTCTGCCAGTGTGGATGTTTGTAGCCATTCAAGGCATAGTTTCCCTGCACTGTATGTTGTTACTATCCCTGGATGTTGTCTCTGGGAGTATCTAGGGTAGGCGTGGGCGGAAAATCCGTTCCGCTCGCGGATTTTGCGGATTTTCGGGAAATCCGCAATCCGCGAGATTTGCGAATTTCCCGCAAAATCCGCAAATCCGCGAGCAGCGGATTTTGCTCGCACTGTTCGCGTGAGTTCGCGCCCCGCGAATAAGTGCAAAATTGCAGAAATACGATCTTGGCAAAACTGAAAGTAACTACTTACCAGGTTCAAAAGTTCAGGCACATCATTAGTAGCCATTTCCTGTAGTGCTTCCTGAGGGGCCCCTCCAGAGTTCAGTTGCCAGTTGAAACTATTATGTGACCCTGCTCTGAACCTCAGAATAGTTACACATATGCCACAAAGGTCCTGAATTACAGCTAAGGGAGACAAGCAGGAGCCAGGCTGGAAGTTAAAATCCATTAATCAGCCCCTAATTCATTATTGTCAGTTGGGGCAGGGCAGGTGTTGTAACTAATTTTGCAACAATGAAAGCACTTAGCAAGTGCAAAAGATCACTAATCAGGGCGCACTAAGGAAGCAGGTGCCAGCTAAAAAAATATTCTGTGACACATTAATCAGCCCCAAATTAATTCAGGTCACTTGAGGCAGGGAAGGTGTGCTTTGCTTTGCCGAAAATAATGTACACTGGACAACCAGAGGGTGTAGTGATGAAACAGAGGGTGGCATGGGTGGGCCAGAGGGTGGCATGAGTAGTCAGAGAGTGGCAGTGGTGACAGAGAGTGGCAGTGATGAAGAAGAGTGTCCCAAACAGGCTGGACACGTAGAAACAACAAGTTCGCAAAACTTGCGACCCGACAGGTAAGTTCGCAAATTGCGAAATTGTAAAAACCCTCGCGAACTGGCAGAAACACGGGCGAACACAAAAAAAAAAAATCCGCAAATTCGCGGGAATTCGCGGATTTTGCGGATTGCGAATCCGCAAATCCGCAAAATTCGCGGATTGCCAATCCGCAAAATCCGCTCATGCTTAATCTAGGGTCTGGTCTGGTCATTTTTAACCCTTGTATTTTGTTCAGGAATCTATCTTGACATTTATTTGTGTCTGTTGGCCAGATTAACCACTTTTTCCAATCAGGATGTGTTCTATTTTGATGTAAAATTTGGGATACGTCTATCTCAATATCTGTGGTTGTGTTATCAGGTATTGGCTTTGGAATAGACGGTTTGTGTAAGTCTTTAATTTTAGCTAAGCCAAGACAAGTAGTCTGTTGAATGGTGTCATTGAAGAACATTATTTGTTCTGGGACCATGCAGGCTCAAAATAATGCTTCTAGGCCTTGTACCTGCCATTCTTTTGTACCCAGATGGTTTTTGTTTCAATGTTGTTTTTCCAGAAATCAAAACCAAATGTAATCATTTTTTCATAAAATGTTTCCGAATAGATCAATTTAGAATTTGTCAGCATGGTTTTTGTCCCCGTTTTATCTAACAGTTTATAATAAAATGCTTCTGCATCACTTGTGTTAAACCCTGAGAAGTATTGGAATTTCTCATAGAATGTTTTTGAACTGCTTTTAGGTGGAGTTGCACAATGTTCCCATTGATTATATTTATAAACATTTCTAGGTTGAGCAGATTTATGCAAATAGTGGTCTGCATAGTGGGTATAGCAATACATCTGTTCATAATTCGATGAACCTTGCAAATAATCATGTTCTGTAAATTTTGCTGATATTACTAAATCTGACATTGTATTATTTATGCTTTCAAAGTCCCAATCATCAGAGAATGTACTTGGTTTTACAAAGTTACTTAATGAAACCTTAAACTGATGAGGATATTTCAAGAGTTCGACCGGTCCATATATTTCGTAATCTGTTTTGTCCCAAACTACCCCGCCGGGTATTGGAATGGCTGTGACATTCACTGATGACAGTTCTCTTTTCTCGATGTGAGATGACTTGTGTGGCTTCAGAACTAAGTTGATGTTCTGACTTGCTGTGTCTATTGTACTGTAATAAATTTTCCTAAAATTAGAACTAAAATTAGGCAGAGTAGGAGTATGAGTACCCCTAATACAATCCAATATTCAATCAATGGTGCATTTAGATAAGTTTCTTTGAGTTGATGAAAGAGTTCTGTTGCTTTGTCTTTAAAAGTCTTTGTTGCTGGCGTTACCTCAAGCTCACTGTGATCTTCAGAAAAGTTATCGAAATTGATGAAGTAGCCAGATGCAGTTCTGTCAATTGTTGGAATTGTTTTTTCAATTTGCCTTTCATTAGCACATTCTGATGCTACATCATTGTAGACTGGTGTTTCTTGACAAACTGTTTCAATTTGGGTTTCAAGAGGCACAAGTTCCATGACATTGTTATTGCATAGTCCTTTTTTATTCACTGCAGGTTTATCGAATGTGATTAGTCTCTCAGTTTGAACCTCTTGGATTGTAGCAAATTTTGGTATTCTGCTATTTCTTGGGAGTCCGCTGGGCCTACTACTTATTATCGGCCACATGATTGTGGTTTTACCAGGTAGATGGATACAACTCGGTTCTCCTTTTTACCAGCAAGGGGCGGTAGTACAACTGATCTTGTTCCGTTGATTGCTAAGACAGGTACTGCTTTTCTGTAAGAAGGCCCAAATTCCTTCTTCACCTCTATTTTCTCTCTGACCAGATCCCCAATCTTTGGAATACAGACAGGTCTTGCTGGGACAGGTGGTGTGTCTTCAGTGGTTGTTGGCTGCTGTTTTAACTTTATGTTGCTCAGGGCTTTTCTTGTTTCATTTAAGTCATGTAAAACAGCCAAACAATCTTTGATGTCAAAGCATTTTTTCTTATCTTCTACCACTGAAGCATGACTATCTAAGTCCTGAACATACATTCTAGTTCCGAACAATAGTTCGTACGGGCTGAAACCTTTCAGAGAATTCCTTGGCAGATTATTAAGACTACGTTGGACACTTGTTAAAGTTAATTTTGGACCCACCCATCACCCAAACCTAATACCTTTGCCGTTATAGATTGCTTTATGTCTCGGTTTTTCTTTCCACAACCCCGTTTCCCTCAGGATGGAAGGGACAAGAGTACCGCAACCCAATGCCCATGCTGGTCATGGCCTCCTTATAAGCTCGAGAGCTAAAAGCAGGACCCGGGTCAGAATGAAGCATGGCAATTGCGTATGTGCCGATAAAGACTTGCAAATCTTTTATAACAGTTCTGGCGTCAGCCGAGCGCTGGGGCCACATCCAAATGAATCTCGTACAGGAATCCACTGCGACCATGATATATTTATAGTTACCATCCCTTTGTAAGGGACCACAGTGGTCCAGGTAAAGACATGCCAATGGTTTATCTGAGATTAGAAGGGGTGTATGCGCCAGTCGTTTTACTGTTGATACTTTCATTCTTTGGCATATTTCGCATTCTAGCACATATTTCTTAGTTTGTATTCTCATGCGCGGCCACCAATATCTCTGTTTTAATAATGATATTGTGGCGGAAACACCAGCATGTGCAGAAGCAAGCCCTTTGTATGCCGCTGTAATTAGTCCTATCCTGTGTTCCATGTTTGGAATTACTCTATCCCCCACTCCAGGGATTCGAGCAAAAGGAACATTATTCGTATCGGTTATGTATGTGTACTTTTCTGGAAAGCCTTTTGGGAGTGTTTTTCTATCATCTTTTACTGACGCACTGACAGCTTGTAGTATATCTCTGTCTATTTTTGTTTTTGACCGGGTGATAGCAGCTACGGAAGCCGTTTGCACAGCTGCCTTTGCGGCTTCATCAGCCAATGAATTTCCCGCAACGTGAACGCCATCACGTTGATGACTCAGAGTGTGTATCACGTGAGTCTTTTGTAGTTCTTTCTGTAAAAGAACTACCTGTTTCCAAAGCATTTTATGCTTGATTGTGGCACCTGTGTCATCTTTGTAATCATTTTGAACCCAGTTCTGCAAATCGGTATTGTAAGATTTGACGCAGAAATGCGAATCGCACACTATTAGTGTCGGGAATTCACGTTCGGCATTTTCAAGCGCCATCTTTAAAGATCTGATTCCAGCTTGCTGAGCCGAACAGTTTCTCAGTGATTCAGTTTTTGTTATTTTCAGTCTGAATTTACCGCAGAGCCAGCGACCTTTAACAATCGCACAGGCTGCATTGTAGGATTTATCATCTACATTGTAATGCTGTACAAATCTGTCCATATAGATTATACAAGAGTACTATTGGAGAGGTAGAATTTCGATTGGCAGAGGATATTCTTCATATTTCAAATCATTCAGTTTTTTCATGTTCAGGACAAAATAGTATGTCACGTCTTCTGCAGCAAGAGAATTTTCCCACTGTATCCATTTTGGATCTAGTGCCACTGTTTTTAGATTTACTGGTCTGAATAGCGCCTCGAAGGCTGATTCTGCTGTGAAAACAGTTATTCTTTTGCCTTGGGCTAGGGCTCGTTCTCTTTCTACAGCAGTTTGAACTGCCTTTACAGTATTTTCTGTAAGACTGAATGTTTTTTCTACTTGTGTGTACAAATGTGATTTGTATGCTATTGGTACCGTTTCTCCCTCATTAGAGGTCAGGTACGTGAATCCGCATCTTCCTGGGATGACTCGGATTACAAGGTTGCGTGTATTGTCACGTGTTTCTAATTTTGTTTTAGCTAACATGTCTGTTTGCAGTGATCTCAAAATTTCTGTGTGTTTTTGAGTCCAGTTGATTGGTTTAAAATCAGGTTTTATTAATTCGTAGAGAGGTTTAACCCTCTCTGCATAACTTAGATTGCAAGTTCTTCCGAAATTCAGGAAGCCTAGAATCGATTGTAAGTTCTTCAGCGTTTTTGGTGCTTGGAGTACAGCGCACTTCTCTAAGAAGTTGTCTGCTAGGCTTTTGCCTTCACTTGATAATTCATATCCTAAAAACAGGACCGTTAGATGGGCAATTCGTGACTTTTTAAAGTTGAATTTGTAACCCTCTGCTGCAAACCCAAGTATTATGGTGTTCACTCTTTTCAAGTGAGTATCCAAGTCGTCGTCTGTGAGGTAGATGTCATCGACATAAGATAATGCCTCATCATCATACATTTGTAGTAACTCTGTTACTCTGGCTGAGAATAATCCTGGGCTGTTCTTGAATACCTGTGGGAGTCGACAGAAATTTTTCTGTGACCCCATTATTGAGAAAGCGGTTAAATACCTGCTTTCCGTGCAATATTTTGACAGAAGAATCCATTAGAAATGTCTAATGTTGTTTTGTATTTTTTGCGAACTATGTTATTCATTAGTGCCGCACTGTGCGAATTTTGTACCGCAAATGTTTTGCAAAATTAGTTAAGGTGTCTGTAGTCCAAGACTAGACGATATGAATCGTCTGGTTTGGAGACAGGAAACAAAGGATTGTTCATTTGAGAGGTGCATGTTCCAATCACCCCTTGGTATTCAAGTTGATCTAAAATCTCCCTGACCTGTTTTTTAGCTTCTTGCTTAATTGGGTACTGTCTTTGTGCAGTAGGTTGACATTTTAACTGGATTTTGTGAGGAGGAGAGTCCTCATCCCATCCCACATGATTCTTATATAATGCAGGTGCTTAATCTACTGCGTATTTTCTTGCATATATATATTTTCTGTGAATTGGAATATGATTTGAGAAGGCAGGCATAATCATTTCTTCGCCATGAGGGCACTGCCTTACAAACTCTGGTGGCCAGTCTTTCTCGGCTAAAAGGATGTCATAGCCTTTTGAGAGGTTATCCCAAAATAGACCCCTTATTTTCCTAGTCTTATCTCCCTCTATACTCAATGTTATTTCGTATATTTTGTGAGGTTCGCTAACTCTGGTATCTGCAGTTTCCACTTGAATGTACTCCTTCGTGTCCACTGTCTCCACATGATTCATCAGGATCTTGCGAGCTATGCTGATTTCTGCTGCGCTATCTAGCATTGTCTGTGCCCACTCTCCGTTTTTCAGCTGTGTCCTCAGTATCCTCTGCATGTTTGATTACTTTAATACTGGCTACCTTCTTTCTTGGAACTTGTAATTTTTTACTTTGAGCAAGTTCCTTGTCTTTGGACTTGGCGTGCTCTTCCCTTTGTTCTGACCGTCCTCTTTTTTCCGATTTCTGCGAAAAAGATCGAGAGGGACATGTATCAATATCTTGAGATCTATCAGGCTTTTTCAAATTATCCCTATTTCTAAGGTTGTATCTTTTTTCAGAGGGCTCCCTTTGGGGAGACTGGTGTTTTAGGCTCGGAGCTCTTTCTCTCCGCTGAGGAGACCTTCCTCTGGACTGGAAACCTTTTTCTTTGGGAGTGGATTGTTTATTTCCATCCCAGCTGTTTTTCGGAGTGTTTAGATTATTTTTAATAAATAATTTTTCAGGATTTTCAAGTAGTTGGAGTTTTACTGGTTTCCCACCCAAACTATCTCTACCTAGTTCTTCATAGCATTTTTCTATGATTCTGGCAAGCTCAATAGGTTGATCTGTTATATCTGTTTCTTTCAATTTTTGGTGGATCGCCACAGATGCTGCTTCTCCTTTTATGTTGGCTAATAATATAGCCGAGACGTGCTTGAAGTCTTTTAGTAATTTCATACCGAAAATTAAAGCAGGTTCTGGACCGTATTAATTCTGAATTTGTTTTAGCACATCTGGTATTACCGCCAGAGACGGAACACCATGTGTTTTTGTGTAAATGAAAGCAAAGACTGTGCCCCAAGTGTCACAGTCCTCCACGTGTGGTGCGACCCCATTGGAAGGCAGATAGTCAGAATTCTGTGTTTCTCAATAGGGGTAGTATTAGGGAATACTGCCTCTATTTGAGTTATTTTCTGTGCTAGCCAGAATGGAATTTTTTCCCGTTTTGCTGGTGTTTTTCCTAGACATGATTGTATGTTCTGTGGTGTAATTTTATTCGTGTTCCCCTGATGAGGGGTCAGCTGTGGAATATTAACAGCTGGTTGGACTGTTGCAGTCCGCATTACATATTGGGCTAACTGTCTGTGAATTTTAATTAGTAATTTTAGCTGTGCTAAAAGTTCTTCTCTTGACATTTTATCAATGTCTGGATGTGGTGTGTAGCTGGCTAGAACCGGCCACGTTGCTCCTGGTCTACCTAGTGGACCGAGCCTGGTGATGTGATCAGTATGTTTTAGGGCGCCTTTAAATCAGAGCAGGTGCTCTTGGTAATTTAGTGGTATTTCAATATCCTCGAAAGGTGTATATTCTTCCGGTGGTTCCTCTATTTAGTAATAGTGGAATTCGTGTGTTGAAGCGTTTGCCGCTGGAAAGTTTATCCATGAATAGAATACCTCTGTCTGCCGATATTCGTGTGCCTCTATCACGAAAATGACTGTACCACCTCGTGATGTCAGTCCGTTTTCTATAAGTTTTAAAGTTATAGTTTTTCTTATGTTTGCCGGGATGATAATTGCACCCGGTTCATTAAACCCTGTAACATCGAAACCCCGTTGATTCGCATCTACTGCGGTTTCATTGGTTTCCTTGTTATCGCCGTTTTCTGACATTGTTTTAATGAAAGTTTGCAGCGCAGGTTTCCAAGGAGACAAAAGATTAGGTGCACAATATTTTGGAACACTGTATCCTTCAACGTTGACTATGCCAAAAAACTCTACATAGGAATCTTTTCCTACTAAGTTCCTGCGGATTTTAACCTTTCACCCACTCCAGACGTCTGTTGGAGTATTTACGGGAGAAAGGGTCTGTGTGAAAAAGCACGACTGAGTTACTCTAACGTCTTGCGTTAGTTTTATCGCCTTACCAAACGTTGGGCGCCATGTAGTGTAGTTCCTATTTTCCCTATAGGCCCTGCGCATTGGAATAACATAAACAGCAGTGTAGACGTAGGACTGAGGTCTTCTAGGTCTCTACTGACTATGTTAGACTTAATTTAGGTTTCGCCAGCTAGCTCAGAGGTCACTGGAAACTTTCTTGACTGAATAGGAAGTGATCAGCTTCCCTGGCTCAGACAAGAAGGGATTCAGCTTCCGACAACCGCATAAACATGACAACTTTGCACCCTCAGAATAAGAGTCAATCTCTAGAGTCGTGTGAAACAATAGAAAGCTATTTCTCTCAGTCAGATGTGCATATTTAATTTCACCTGGGTGCAGAGAATAGAGAGACGGGCGTTTTCAATAAAAGGTATTATTTATTGAGCAGTCTTCCTTCTCATGCAAGAGAAATGAATTGCCACAATTGCAATACTTAATGTAAAGTAAAGTACGTACAGTAAAAGGAGTATTATGAAATAATACTGTAAAAGCATTGGTATGGTTTCTAAGCCATAAGAAACTTTAAAATGGATAAAACATATATACATATATACATAGGCTAACGTGCTCAACTGGTGCTTCTAAACTAAGCCTACCCCGGTGTACCTGACCTAAGCCTAATACGTGGGAAGGAGTAAGTAAGTAGCAGTTTAAGTTAAGTAGGTTTGTTGCCAAGGATCTGTTCAAGAATTCTCTCTAAGGGTTTAGTCAGCACTGTACCTTGGGAATAGAATGTAGAAGGTCTGGTATCTCATTCTCAGGACTCGATATCCCAGTCACCCGCAAGGGTAGGCTGGAAACGCTGGAGCTGGATTTTCTCGGCAGGAGAAAAGACAGCGTCTTTCTCAGCGCGTCAAAGAGGAGGGGCAGCGTCCGTGGGCTTCTCGCTTCTGCTGGGCTCTCGGAAAGTAGAGTAGCGGCTCTGCTCCAGAATCACCACCGTGTGTTTGCTTAAGGCAACGTTGGTATATTTATACCTGAAAGGTGCCGAGTTTGACGTAAGGTTTGGACATAAGACGTCAATAAAGATGTCACTAAGAACTGGCGGTTCTTACAGTGCTCGCAGGAGTTCTATTACAAATCAAAACAAAGCAAGCGGGGCTTTCCCAGGTTGCTGGAGGTTTGGTGTGTCGAAAGAACTCGGTGTGCTCTCTAGGAATCCAAGGAAGTAGCTTTTGCCGTGCCTTGGACTGCAAGGGCGATTTACTGAAATATGGATCTGATTTAAGCATGGGCGAATTTTGCGAATCTCGCGTTCGCGAATTTTGCGGATTTGCGAACTCGCAATCCGCAAAATTCACGAATTCTCGCGAATTTGCGGATTTTTTTTTGTGTTCGCGCGGGTTTCTGCCAGTTCGCGAGGGTTTTGTACAATTTCGCAAACGCGAACTTACCTGTCGGGTCGCAAGTTTTGCGAACTTGTTGTTTCTACGTGTCCAGCCTGTTTGGGACACTCTTCTTCATCACTGCCACTCTCTGTCACCACTGCCACTCTCTGACTACTCATGCCACCCTCTGGCCCACCCATGCCACCCTGTGTTTCATCACAGCACCCTCTGGTTGTCCAGTCAGTGTACATTATTGTGGCAAACCAAAGCACACCTTCCCTGCCTCAAGTGACCTGAATTAATTTGGGGCTGATTAATGTGTCACAGAATATTTTTTTAGCTGGCACCTGCTTCCTTAGTGCTTCCTGATTAGTGATCTTTTGCACTTGCTAAGTGCTTTCATTGTTGCAAAATTAGTTACAACACCTGCCCTGCCCCAACTGACAATAATGAATTAGGGGCTGATTAATGGATTTGAACTTCCAGCCTGGCTCCTGCTTGTCTCCCTTAGCTGTAATTCAGGACCTTTGTGGCATATGTGTAACTATTCTGAGGTTCAGAGCAGGGTCACATAATAGTTGCAAGTAGGCAACTGAACTCTGGAGGGGCCCCTCAGGAAGCACTACAGGAAATGGCTACTAATGATGAGCCTGAACTTTTGAACCTGGTAAGTAGTTTCAGTTTTGCTAAGATCGTATTTCTGCAATTTAGCGCTTATTCGCGGGGCGCGAAGTTGTACTGGGAAGCCGCGAACTCACGCGAACAGTGTGAGCAAGCCATAAAATCCGCTGCTCGCGGATTTGCGGATTTTGCGGGAGATTCACGAATCTCGCGGATTGCGAATTTACCGAAAATCTGCAAAATCCGCGAGCGAAACGGATTTTCCGCCCATACTTAATCTGATTATTATGCCATTATACGGATATTATTGATTATAGCCGTATAGGGGCATAAAGTCACAATATTGAATCGGGTTCCTAGATAAAACACATCAGTCCCTTTGGCCACACCCCTGCCAGTGCCTACACCTGACAAAAGTGACCACACCCCACAGACCTCAGGCCCAAGATACAGCACACGCAGCAAACAACAGCAGCAGCCCAAGCGGGCCAGAGCGCAGACACCATCCCCCCAAAAATCCAAGTCCACCCCGGAGTGCAAAGACAAAAGCCCTTCAGCAGACATTCAGGGGCATAAAGCTGAGAAGCAGGTCTCAGGCTCACATGTCTCAGAGTCATGCATGCTGAGAATCTGGTGCCTGCTAAGAGTCCACATAAAAAGAGCTCCAAGGCAGATTCACCCACAACCTCAACTCCCATCCACACCCCTGTAAAGCAGGGTAAGGAGGGCACTGTAGGGGGTACACCTGATAAACAGGGGATGGAGGGACAGAGGTAAGGCCAGGCCAAGCGTACTGCTGGATCTAGCATGTCCTCAGAGGGAGGGCCACTGGCTGCACCTGATGCAGCTTTGGTGGAGAGTGTGCCTGTTGTGGCCGCCCCACCTCGCACTCCTACCAAGACAGGAAAGCCATTTTGACTCCCCAACAAGTGGAAAGGCACCTTTCCACATTCTCCCACCCATACTGTATCGCACATCAGCATGTCTTGTACTGTCCTCATACCTACACTCATTCTTGCTTCACCTTCCTTTCACTCTACACCACACTCTGTCCTGTCACTTATCCTAACGTTTTTTGCTCGCCATGCCTATCTCTGTACCCTGCAATAAGTCCTCTTACATTAAAGCACATACATACCATACTTTTAATATTTCCCCAAATCCTCTCTGCCACGTAATGGTCCTTAACCTTCAGAATGCTCTGTATTGCTATAACACAAAAGTGTCCATAAAACTCCACCATGAACATTCATCGCAGCACTTAGTCCTTTTGCTCTTAACCAATAACCTAGGCAACTCCCTTACCACGCCTCCAATCTAACAGCCAACTCTTGCTCTTTCCCAACTTGCTCACACGCTTCAAACTGTCACACTAATTAACTACACAAATGTATCAAATACTAAGCAACAATATTCTAGCTCAACTATCTCCAAGCGAAAGCTTTCATTGTAACAGCAGCAAGGGAGCCGTCAATTTGCATTATCTTTATTAAAGTAAAGAAACGGTTGTATGTAGGAGCTTGAAAAAATACAAATGGGTAGTAAACCTCAACATATGCACACGCTCTACCTTTGCTTCCACTGTTTGCTTACTCCCTTTTTATGTTTGATAAATTCCTCGTGTTTTATTATGCACAGCATGGTATTAACTTTCCTTTTTAGGTCTCGCTAAGAATGCAGCGCATGCGCTGCATCGCTAGCAAGGCTCTATTGTTGCCGCTTTCTGTCCCGAAGGGAGACAGGAGGTGGCACACAGAACCACAACCACACACACACACACAACCACACACAAACACACACACAAACACACACAAACACACACAACCACACACATACACACACAACCATAAACACACAACCACACACACACACAACCACACACACACAACCACAACCACACAACCACAAACACAACCACACACACAACCACATACAACCACACATACAACCACACACACAACCACACCCATACAACCACACACACAACCACACCAATACAACCACACCCATACAACCACACACATACAAACATACACATACAACGACACACACACACAACCACACCGTCAGTGCACTTTCACCGGGCACAGACACCACCAGCCATCAGTGCATGCTTTCACCGGGCACAAACACCACCAGCCGTCAGTGCACGCTTTCATCGGGCACAAACACCACCAGCCGTCAGTGCACGCTTTCAACAGGCACACACCACCAGCCGTCAGTGCATGCTTTCACCACACACACACACACCAACAGCCGTCAGTGCAGGCTTTCACCAGGCACACACACACCACCAGCCATCAGTGCACGCTTTCACCAGGCAAACACACCACCAGCTGTCAGTGCACACTTTCAGCAGGCACACACACCACCTGCAGGCAGTGCACACTTCCACCAGAATAAATACAATTTTTTTTTGTCCTACAATTTATAGACTTTTGTTGCAATTGATGTTGCAATATTTAGCAATGCCAATAGCTCAAACTTAAGTTCTAACTGAAGTAGTGTGGCTCACTGGTTAGAGGCGGCAGACCCGAGAGCAGAGGACGGCCCGGGACCAGGGTTCGATTCCCGGCGCGGCAGGTTTCTGGACCAGGGTCAGCGGACTCGATAATTCTCGCCTCGGTGCCCACTCTGATCAGCAATCACACTCGGCAACTCTGGGCATTAGCTTGCCTCATCTTCACTAACGGCCCCACCAGACCGCCGGGGATGCCTGGTCTCACCCTGGAGATACCCATTAAGGGACCATCTCTCAGGGAAGCCAGGAAGGGTTTTGCAGCGGTCGAAGCGCCTTGGGACCCTACGGGTAAGTAGTGCGCTATATAAATGCCAATACATTTACATTTACATTTACATTTAATTAATGTGAGACCTATTGCATTGCAAATGCTTGTTATTTTATCTACCTTACTTACAAGGCTTAATGGATGGCTAAAAAACGTTGTAAAAGGGAAATGAGATCCTACTCTAGCCCTACAATTCTCTAGGTGGGCATCAAGCCTGAGGAATGAGTAAAAGAAGGTGGGTATGGGAGACCCTACCCATGATTAGGGTCCAAGGGCTGCAGTACTGTCCTCACTTCCCTATCTGAAGAGAAGAAAGTAGTTTACCAGTGAGCGAAGGCCTCACCTCCTCACCAAAGTCATGCAATCTATAGTAATTTTCATAAAGTTAATTAAAAAACATCAGCTGAGCACTTTTTTTAAGCAAACATAAATGCCAGGAACGAAAGTCTCTCTGAAGTAAATCCATGACCCAGCTAATTCTTTTGTTGTGATCTTTGAAAGTCGGCTGTTTCTAGGTTCGAGAGGAGATATGATCTAATTTCAGGAGAAGGTACGGATATATGCTCTGTAGATCCCTATTCGTGTTCATGTAAGGACTCTGCACTAGGTTCCCTCTGACCTCTTCTGCCTCTCTCAAACAATTCCTTTAACAACATCACATGATAACTCAGGCTGACCTGCTGAGGCATGCAGCGTTTAGTCCAACAGTTCTCCTGTCATACTGCTACACTCTTACATCTTTACCTTAAAAAGTGTGACTGTAATAGCTCACCTGCGTGTCACACTCCTCCTCCAAACATCACCTCAATACTGTAAAACATCAGGTGTTATAATCTAGTTCTGTTTGTTCTTTCTACTGACTCCACTTGACAGTGTTCCTTCTGGATATCAGTGAAGCCGTCTCCTAAAATCTCTTTTTTTTTTAAAAACAAAGCTGAAGTGGCACAGCCTTAGATTGGAGGTATCATCACAAACACTATTTCCCCTACACTTCCCTCTTGTATGAGTGACTATACGTATTTTGGGGGTCTGCTGTTAGCCACGTCCTTTTGATTTTACTAAAATAAGCTATATAACATACATACTTAAAGGGGCTTTCAGCCAGCCTTCTTCATCCATTGGTCTGTTGTTCACATTTTAATTACAGCCATTATAGCATACCGCATACGACAGTTGGTCATCCCACTACAGCCGTTGATTAAATTCACAGCGATTGATGGTATTCTGCTCTTTCATAAGAAGCACATTCACACATGAAGTAGTTCCCTAATTCCAGAGGCTACTATACTTTTTCAGTCTCCAAAAATATTTTTGCTTTTAGGCAATTTTTATTGGTAGGGTCTGGCAGCTCAATCGACAATACAATCTAGCAAAAGCAATGACAAAACAAAATAAGCATTTGCAAATCCACAATTCGGGGGGGGGGGAAGTTAGTCCCATTGGCTTTGCCAATGCTTGTTGTCTCATGCGTCTTCTTCAGTCCTATATTGTGCAACTTCTAGTATAGTTTTACCCTCTTACTAAACTGGTTGATATTTGCAAAAGTTTAGTACGTTTCTAAGGTATGCTAGTGAAATGGCTTTCATCAGTCACCTCTCACCACCTTTAGGAAAATCTAATTGATCAGGAGCTTCAAATGCATCGCGTTGGCCGTAAATATCTTATGCCTGAAATAAAACCTACATACAATGACTATGTATTTATTTCCTAACTACGAGCTCCGCGCGGTTTTTAGTTCCACAGCAGTGTGCTTTACTACCCATTAACTTACAAACTCACTCAATCTGTTCTCTTCTTAGGAAAGGGAAAATGGCAAAGTCCTGCTGCCTGCCTCACGGTGAGCACAACTTTCCCAAGTCCATTGTTCGATACCTAGCAATACCATGTAACATGAAAACACAGGCATCGAAAGCCTTTTGACTACTACTTACCACTGGAGACAATCAAAGAGTTGGATAAGAACCAGTCACCGCCCATCTTATTTGATATTTTTACTTTCAGCCATTTCTGAGCTATGTAGGCCTGACACCAATGTCCTCCAATTCCCAGATGGTAAGGTTAACAGATGCCTCCATGTCATCAGGGAAACCATGATCAATTTCTGGGCGTTCTATTTTCAAACCATTGTTTTCAGGTATGTAGGTCCAATTAGTTCAGTAAACATGAATCAGGAATACATCTCCCTCAATGCAATAGAATGTTAAGGGAAAACTCAGAAGTGGAAAAGAGTGCCCATAATGACAATGAAAGGTTCACATTCAGGTGAGATGTTCTCACTTTAAGTAGCGTTGTGCAAAAGGGGCTGTGTTGTCATATTTCCACTGTTCATCAAAATAACTGTCTACAATTTGGCAAACATCTTTATGCAAATCTAAACCTGCATTGGAAGGGGTTACACAGTAGTAACAGCACTTGGATATCTACTGTGTATGCAGCATGTAGTAACATTTTCAGTGAAACGTGTACCTGGTGTAGAAACTACAGTGAGAGTTGTTATTCTAGTGAGACTGTACCACGAGCAAGTAATGGTCACTATGAGGGGTAATTTAATTAGCCATTTCCGTGTTTCCCTCATTTGGGAGGTATGATCCCCTCTCTAGTCTCCCCTCACTCTATTGTGTCTATTCTTACAGCTCACCCTCTTCGCTAGTTCCACACATAAGGGCCTGTGTAATGAGGTGCAGACACCAGGAAGTGGAGACTGCTGGCAGACTACCAGGCGTTGCCATGGCAGCAGACCTCCGAGCTGAAAATGCAGGTTGGGGATTTTTCGGCAAGATGGGGGGGAGGGGCGCTGAACAGACACAATGACTTGGAAACGAATACACAATATGCTGGAGTCTCGTAGGTACCCAAGGCAAAGTAAGCTTTCTCCATATTACAAAGCAGAAGTGTAAATTCTGGTTATAAAATATGTTGTGTTTGTCAAGAAATCACACAAAAAGAAGCAAGCACCCAGGATGAATCTGAGTGAGGCACTACCTGGGGTGATTTAATAGACATTTCCATGCTTATTACCTATTTCTGTAAAAGGTGACACATGTATAAAGGGCAATGTTTAAAAAGTCATGCATGTGATTCATACATGGTATTATTATTTCCATGCTACCTCTTCATTAAAACTGCATTATTTCCCCTTTCTGGATGGTCCTGGTTTTTGGTTGGTGTGGGGAAAAGTGCATGGCGATCACCAATTTAGCCTCTGATTTTTTTTTCATGAATTGGATTGTTTACATACTCTCTCGGACAAACATACATCAACTGGATCACACAAAAAGTCATGTTCTGCTCCATTCTTTTATTTGGTTCCAGCGCAGCAAACACCTGAGGGCTTCCTGGCCCTCTAGAACAAATATTGGCAAATGAACAGTAGTTATCTGCATATAGGCTGGCTTTAAGAATTTCCTATATTTCATATGATCGGTTTGCAACTGCATAGAAGCTGGCAGAGTATTCCATGCTAGAACAACATGGAAGGAAACAGCTTCACCTCCTTCACTTACCTTCTTGATGAAGTGAACAAGAAGATCCAAGGATAAAACTAGTGCCCATAAAGGATGACTGGCAGGAAATCAATTCGCTCCCAGCAAAAAAATGGATGCGTCTGATACAAAGTCTTGTGAATCAAATAAATGTGTAAAATCGCTTCTTAACAAGACAGGGTTTTCCAGTTGGTATGGATAGGTCACGGTCTGCAGTATTCTAGTAATCGAATTGCGAGCATCAAAAGGCATTCATGATACTTACCTAATTGGTAAAGGAAAAGAAATTCCAAAACGCACCATAACAGAATAAAAATGATTTGGAAAAAGTCTTCACCCGAGATACCATCTGGTGCACTTTCTTCTATCTCGATACTGTAGTATAGTCATGTATCAGATTGCACCACTGGGCATATGGACGCTTGTCGACTGAAAATTAATCAAAGGAGCTAACAACAGCACAATATTCCCATTGCAGCTAAAAGCATTAACCTCTGAGATAACAACAGAGTGGATGGTGTCCAAACCATGACGGTTTATTAGCAGATTTTGCCAAAGTTACAAGTTAATCAATCAATAACTCAATTTAACATAGCATATATATTTATGTGTGTTTCAACAAGTTGATTCCTTAGTGACAGCACTCTCTGTCGTCCGGTGCAGACTCTGGGTGGGTGGAATCCAGCCCAAATGTCATATCAGTAGAACAAAGGGAAGTCGCACTCCAAAGATACTTGTTAAGGGTTTTATTCACTACCACCAATCCGTTTCACCACTAGGGCTTGTTCACAGTTGGGGAAGTCTGTGGTTTCAACACATGCAGTAATATATAATTATTTACAATTAGTGACATGTCACTCAGACCATTGACACATATAGCAGACATCAAAGTAATAGGATCCTTAACTCACAAACTTTACCCAATGACAACATCATATATAAAACAGGACTGAGCAGGAATATGGAATGGAAATATTGTAAAACATTATAAATACTTGTAAATAATTATATATTACAGCATGTGTTGAAACTACATATCCCACAATGCCTCATAATGGGCAAAAGTGGTAAAAAGTATAAATTACAATGGTAGACAGACTTTCCCAACCGTGAACAAGTCCTTGTGGTGAAACGCGTTGGTGATAGTGGTTGTGGTGAATAAAACCCTTAACAAGTATCTTTGGAGTGCGACTTCCCTTTGTTCTATTGATATATATATGTGTGTGTGTGTGTACATATATATTTTTGCACATTTTTGCACTTTATTTCAGATGAGACTGGTTCCATGTATTTTGAGAGTGTGATTTTACATCTGTCTAGCTTTTATGGGATCGCTTTTTCTTGTACCGGTTGATGCCATCATGAGCTATAGTGATTGCTCTAATTCTTTGATAAACTGATTCATTCAGTCCATATACTGGTCAGCTATTTACCGAATATCCTTTTAAACATACATTTAGTCGTTAATCTTCTATTTTTACTTACATATGAATTGAGTCCTTTTGTTAGCATATATAATAATACTACCTGGACGCCAATTGATATATCTCATTTGGGATATTTTAATATTTTGTACTTGTAGTTTATCAACTAGGTAGTATGCTGTACAAATTCAAGGACTGAAGATCAACCTTGCACTTGCACTTTATATGTATGTATGATTCGTCGATTTTTATGTTTTGATGGTTTATTTACGTCATAATCAATGAATTAGCAGGTATTTTATTCAGAATTTATCCAGTACTGTATTTTGCGTATTTGAACATATTAATATTCCTTTAACTTCTAGAAATTCGAGAATTAGTTAATAAGCTATTGGTCCACTTTGTAATAATATGGAATCTTCGATACTGTTGAAATTCTAGTTGTTTCGGTCAGTCTGTCTTATATTTTCACTGCTATCATGCTTGTTTTTAATGTCATTTGTGCACTTTCTTCTATTTTTCATATTTATTGAGTTTCCTGATCACGAGACGCATCATGTGATCAAGCTCACGTGATGCGAGCGAAACGCTTCAGAGCAGGCACTATGCCTTGTTATTCTGTGGAAATTATGCCAGAATACATTTCACTGCTTCTGTACATCGCAAAGTTAGTGTGATTATTTTTGGAGCACAACGAGGTCCTTGCCTGGATTTCCTGAAAGAGAACATCATGTCAGGTTTTGTAGTTATATATATATATATATATATATATATATATATATATATATATATATATATATATATATATATATATATATTCAACAACGTTTAACTCCCGGAGGGAAAAACTTTGGTCACACCTGAAAACTCTGCTTCTGCTTCTTTTATTAATGGAAAACCAACAGCTTGTGGCACAATCCCAACATGTTTCGTTCCTCTTGGAACTTCTTCAAAGGTAAGCCTCGCTCTAAAACCAATTCCGCATCATTCCACAGTCCGGTGTTTTAAATTCATTTCGTTTGCCTCCAATGGCATTCTTTTATGGAATCACTTCCGTTTTGAAATGGATTGTGGGACTTGGGGTTGTGTATTGATCCCAGTCATTATTGTTTTACAGTCTGATTTTTTTCAAGTCTCTTCCCATTTATTTTGTGTGTCTCACCTGGTGTTCTCTTTCCGTGATGACTTCTATTTTGGGACACATACTCGGACCTGTGATTCAAAAGGCTGTTTAGCAATTGTAACCCTCCAGTGGGTAGAGCATTATGCTGTTGTCGTTTCGGTGCTTGTTTCCACATTTGTCCATCAATTAGGCAGAGAGTTTTCCCGGGTCAGCCTGCATTTGAAACCGACTCCAAAACCAATACCGAGGTACAGTCCTCGGCGGCACCAATCTCCCTATTTTCGTTTTACCGAGTCCAACAGGATGGTTCAGGGCGGGAGATCCGCGGCGCTCTTGTGGTGGTGTTTGACCTTCGGCAGAACCACGCCGATACGTATTTCAACAACGTTTAACTCCCGGAGGGAAAAACTTTGGTCACACCTGAAAACTCTGCTTCTGCTTCTTTTATTAATGGAAAACCAACAGCTTGTGGCACAATCCCAACATGTTTCGTTCCTCTTGGAACTTCTTCAAAGGTAAACCTCGCTCTAAAACCAATTCCGCATCATTCCACAGTCCGGTGTTTTAAATTCATTTCGTTTGCCTCCAATGGCATTCTTTTATGGAATCACTTCCGTTTTGAAATGGATTGTGGGACTGTGGTTGTGCATTGATCCCAGTCATTATTGTTTCACAGTCCGATTTTTTTTCAAGTCTCTTCCCATTTATTTTGTGTGTCTCACCTGGTGTTCTCTTTCCGTGATGACTTCTATTTTGGGACACATACTCGGACCTGTGATTCAAAAGGCTGTTTAGCAATTGTAACCCTCCAGTGGGTAGAGCATTATGCTGTTGTCGTTTCGGCGCTTGTTTCCACATTTGTCCATCAATTAGGCAGAGAGTTTTCCCGGGTCAGCCTGCATTTGAAACCGACTCCAAAACCAATACCGAGATACAGTCCTCGGCGGCACCAATCTCCCTATTTTCATTTTACCGAGTCCAACAGGATGGTTCAGGGCGGGAGATACGCGGCGCTCTTGTGGTGGTGTTTGACCTTCGGCAGAACCACGCCGATAAGTATTTCAACAACGTTTAATTCCCGGAGGGAAAAACTTTGGTCACACCTGAAAACTCTGCTTCTGCTTCTTTTATTAATGGAAAACCAACAGCTTGTGGCACAATCCCAACATGTTTGGTTCCTCTTGGAACTTCTTCAAAGGTAAGCCTCGCTCTAAAACCAATTCCGCATCATTCCACAGTCCGGTGTTTTAAATTCATTTCATTTGCCTCCAATGGCATTCTTTTATGGAATCACTTCCGTTTTGAAATGGATTGTGGGACTTGTGGTTGTGCATTGATCCCAGTCATTATTGTTTCACAGTCCGATTTTTTTCAAGTCTCTTCCCATTTATTTTGTGTGTCTCACCTGGTGTTCTCTTTCCGTGATGACTTCTATTTTGGGACACATACTCGGACCTGTGATTCAAAAGGCTGTGTAGCAATTGTAACCCTCCAGTGGGTAGAGCATTATGCTGTTGTCGTTTCGGCGCTTGTTTCCACATTTGTCCATCAATTAGGCAGAGAGTTTTCCCGGGTCAGCCTGCATTTGAAACCGACTCCAAAACCAATACCGAGATACAGTCCTCGGCGGCACCAATCTCCCTATTTTCGTTTTACCGAGTCCAACAGGATGGTTCAGGGCGGGAGATCCGCGGCGCTCTTGTGGTGGTGTTTGACCTTCGGCAGAACCACGCTGATACGTATTTCAACAACGTTTAACTCCCGGAGGGAAAAACTTTGGTCACACCTGAAAACTCTGCTTCTGCTTCTTTTATTAATGGAAAACCAACAGCTTGTGGCACAATCCCAACATGTTTCGTTCCTCTTGGAACTTCTTCAAAGGTAAACCTCGCTCTAAAACCAATTCCGCATCATTCCACAGTCCGGTGTTTTAAATTCCTTTCGTTTGCCTCCAATGGCATTCTTTTATGGAATCACTTCCGTTTTGAAATGGATTGTGAGACTTGTGGTTGTGCATTGATCCCAGTCGTTATTGTTTCACAGTCCGCAGGTCAGCTTGCTTCAAAGTCCATTACAAATGCCAGACGTATTTTGAAGCTAATTGCTTCCTGTTCACTGGCGTGGTGCAAAGTAGGCGTGGTACGTGCAGGAGCAATCAGTCCTTGTTAATGCTTTTTTCGCCCCCTGGTGGGCTTGCTCTGGTGCATTGAGGAAAAGCCTTCTGGGACTTCGAGTTCCTGCTCGTGTTTAGCTGACCTGCTGAAATAAAGGACCCTTTTAAAATCGAACGGAGCCCGACCTGTTACTGAGTGCATTCCAAGCAGCTGGCACATTTTTCTTTGAAATATTACGGCCTGCCAAGGGTCGGGGATTGCACCATCACAGAGTGAGCTGCCTTAAAGATACCAGAATCTGACAATTGGCAGAATAACAGGGAAAGAGCAGAACAAGGTCCGCTTGTCTCCCAAATGAAATGGATGCTAAAAGGCAGGCTTCACCAAAGAGAGCTAAACAAGAGCAGGAACTCGTGAACAGATAAAATGATGAACCTCTTCAGACTCTAATATAACCTTAGATACACTCAGTGTAAACAGACACTCACAGACTGTCACTCATCCATGGAGTTACTCACACACCTCGTCAGTCATGCAAAGAATCAATAAGCTGTAAAATGTATTCTTCTTTTTAAGGAAAAATATATTTTATATTTTTTTAATATAATTTTTTTATGCATCTGCCAAACGCTTACCACTTAATAGTGCACTGTGGTGGAAATGATTTTGGCACTATGACTGGGGTTGGTCTGGAAATGCTTTTAATGGACACCTTTCATCAATTGATGACACTTTTTCCCCAATCTGCCTTGGTATATTGCAATATATGCCAAAGACAGAAATGGAACTGTTCCAACCAATTTTGTCCACAATTTGAGAAAGCACGGAAACATGTGAATAAATCTGTTTCTGCTTACATGAGAGACTTTAGAATGGGTTCAATATACAACAATAACTTGCGATACAACATGCAAGACATCTACAGAGGAGATGGTGTGCACTTCTCAGATGAGGGGAATAGAATATTCCTCCTGAATTTAAGACTTCATTTGAACCTACTTGTAGGTACCTAAATCAGCCACAGAACCCAATAGCTCTTTTCTGTGCTACCCTACCTCTGATCATTCAAAACATTTTTCTTTTTCTAACTTTTTTCACTATTTTTCACCAAAGTACGCTCCCCGGTACGCTTACCGGTGCGCGTACCGGGCGCTCCCCACGCAATTTTTTTTTTTTTGCCTATATGAGCGTCCTAAGCCCCCCTCAGAAAACCTAGAGGGTCAGGAAGTGTCTACCGTGCCTCCTTCTACCCATTCCGAACATTGTTTGCCCTCCATCTTGTGTCTCAATTCTACCGAAACACAAAATGTAGGACTCCCGTAACGCTGCCGGTACGCGTACCGGGGCGCGCACCGGTAAGCGCTCGCTTAAAAAAGGTGGGAAAGTAATTTACAGAAAAACCACTGGAGACACTTTCATCAAATGTAGAATAAGCCCTACTACATAGAAGTCCCTACCATTTACCCAAATGTGATGGAATTCCATTGAGACATTTATGCTGTAGGCCTGACTAAATATCCTGAGGTAAATTACATGACAAAAACACATATGAAGTGTTAGAATTGACAACCAATTAAAATGTTACTTTCATTTTCTACTTTTATTTCATGACATTTGATTGGTTATGTACCTGAATATATATAAAGAAAGAGAGAGAAACCCAGCCATTTTGACTACTACTTCCTGAAGTACATTTCAAGAGCATTTTCACTGACAACTTAAACTTCTTTTTGAAAGGTAAGATGTTATTTTAAAAATTTGAAAGGAGAACTATGTTATGCACTTTAAATTCATTTAGGAAAACGTTTTCAGATAGTTATATACTGTCACTCTATAAGAGTTAGTCATTGAGAAAGGCTTAATTATTTAAATTATTGATTGAGTTAGGCTTCTGTGGTATAATTATGAATTTACTTAGGCTTCATTACAGGCACTTTTTAATAGTTCTACTTCCTGCCTGAAACCATACAGTGCCCAAAGATAACTTCTCTGTTAAAAATTCACAAGTACCTGTCTGAACTTAAACCCAACAGTGCCCTATCTCTACTGATATATTTATTTTTTATGCAATTTACAGCAAGAAAATGGAAGCACAACAGAATGAAAATAAAATTTCATTTCAAATTAAGATTGAAAGCAATCCTAACGAAGAAAAAGAAGAAATAGACTTTTTGGATGACACTGTAGACGAAGAATTAATTAAATGTGTTGTTATGTTATGTTATGTTAAATAAGTTTCTAAAGCGCAACTAACACCGTTAGGTTTCTTGGCGCTATAATGGAGAGAGCAGATAAGGAAGCAGAAAAGCCAGTTATTTGTAGGATTCAGTGAAAAGAAAAGTTATAAGGGAGGATCTGAATTTAGGATAAGAAGTGGACAACCTAAGAGGAAGGGGGAGGGAGTTCCAAAAAGTGGGGGCCAAAAAAGAAAACTTAAGGCCGCTGTGTTTCTTCCTCTTGTATCTAGGAACTGATAACAAGGCTAATTGGGAAGACCGGAGAGTACGAGAGGGAACATAGGGGTGGAGGAGGGAAGAAATGAAGAGGGGACCCTGACCAGCGAGGGATTTGGAGATGATGCAGCCCAGCTTAAATTTACAGCGGGCAGCTACCGGAAGCCAGTGTAGGCTTTTTAGGAGGGGGTGAACATTAAGCATGGGCGGAAAATCCGTTTCGCTCGCGGATTTTGCGGATTTTCGGTAAATTCGCAATCCGCGAGATTCGCGAATCTCCCGCAAAATCCGCAAATCCGCGAGCAGCGGATTTTGCTCGCACTGTTCGCACTGTTTGCGTGAGTTCGCGGCTTCCCAGTACAACTTCGCGCCCCGCGAATAAGTGCAAAATTGCAGAAATACGATCTTAGCAAAACTGAAACTACTTACCAGGTTCAAAAGTTCAGGCTCATCATTAGTAGCCATTTCCTGTAGTGCTTCCTGAGGGGCCCCTCCAGAGTTCAGTTGCCAGTTGCAACTATTATGTGACCCTGCTCTGAACCTCAGAATAGTTACACATATGCCACAAAGGTCCTGAATTACAGCTAAGGGAGACAAGCAGGAGCCAGGCTGGAAGTTCAAATCCATTAATCAGCCCCTAATTCATTATTGTCAGTTGGGGCAGGGCAGGTGTTGTAACTAATTTTGCAACAATGAAAGCACTTAGCAAGTGCAAAAGATCACTAAGCAGGAAGCACTAAGGAAGCAGGTGCCAGCTAAAAAAATATTCTGTGACACATTAATCAGCCCCAAATTAATTCAGGTCACTTGAGGCAGGGAAGGTGTGCTTGCGTTGCCACAATAATGTACACTGACTGGACAACCAGAGGGTGCTGTGATGAAACAGAGGGTGGCATGGGTGGGCCAGAGGGTGGCATGAGTAGTCAGAGAGTGGCGGTGGTGACAGAGAGTGGCAGTGATGAAGAAGAGTGTCCCAAACAGGCTGGACACGTAGAAACAACAAGTTCGCGAAACTTGCGACCCGACAGGTAAGTTCGCAATTTGCGACATTGTACAAAACCCTCGCGAACTGACAGAAACCCGAGCAAACACAAAAAAAAAAAATCCGCAAATTCACGAGAATTAGCGGATTTTGCGGATTGCGAGTTCGCAAATCCGCAAAATTCGCGAACGCGAGATTCGCAAAATTCGCCCATGCTTAGCGAACATGTTGATCTCTTCGTTGGAAATGAATCAGGCGGGCAGCCTGGTTCTGGATCAACTGAAGCCTCCTGAGTTGGTAAGCTGGAATGCCTACATAAAGCGCATTGGCATAGTCAAGCCTCGATATGACTAGCGCAAGCAGGGCCAGGATGGGGGCCTCGGAAGTGAGTAGGCGGGAGATTTTCCGTATTTTTCTAAGTTGGAAATGGCTAGAGGAGACTACCGCGCTAATCTGGGGCGTCATAGAGAGGTCACTGCTAATGACTGCTTCTGTGGAGTGCGCAGGTCTGAATCCGGCCTGCTGGGGGTCCAATACACTTGAGTCTTCCACAAAAGAACTAAGAATGTGAGTAACGTGTGACTCTAAAACTTTACTAAGAAAAGGAAGGAGGGAAATTGGGCGATAGTTGCTCATGATGGAGGGGTCTGCCGAAGGTTTTTTCAGAATGGCAACCACCTCGGCCTGTTTGAAAGATCCAGGAACCTCCCCAGTAGTCAAAGAATTGTTCAAAAGAGCAAGGGGGGGTCTGGACAGGAAGTAAAAGCTTC
This sequence comes from Lissotriton vulgaris, assembly GCF_964263255.1. Classification (NCBI taxonomy): domain Eukaryota; kingdom Metazoa; phylum Chordata; class Amphibia; order Caudata; family Salamandridae; genus Lissotriton; species Lissotriton vulgaris. Next base: position 1,404,989,894 of record NC_141685.1, on the reverse strand, counting down.
CCGAAGGGCCGAGGGGGGGCAACAATCGCTGGGAGAACCAGAAGAAACTTTGTGGAGGAGTGATAGAAAATTATCCTTTGAGATGAGGGGGATATGGGTGAGAGTGTGAGTGTGGGGATAACTGGGGACACAGAAAGATGTGGGGACAGGTGGAACTAGAGTGGAGATGCTGGTTTTGATTTTAATGATTTTGTCCACGAAAAATTGGTTAAGGGAGTCGCACAGAGACTGGGAAGGAAGGGGGGCTAGAGTGACTCTTGCCGGGTTAGATAGTTCTTCCACAATAGAAAAAATGTCTTTGGACTTGTTAGACGAATTCAAGATTTTACTTGAAAAGTATCGTGATTTGGCCACAGTGATTGCTTCCTTGTACTCCCTCAACCGAGACGAGAAAATCTCTTTCGATTCGGGGGAGTAGCCCCGGCGCCAGCGTCTTTCTGCCTGGCGGAGACCAAGTTTTTGTGCACTGAGCTCAGCGGTAAACCACCTTTGGGCATCATGGCTGCGCCTCGTCTTGACAGGTTTTAAGGGTGCCACAGAGTCGGCCGCAGCGGTGAGCCAGTGTGTAAGGGTTTCGGACTGAAGGTCAGTGGAGGTGGTAGATCCAATGGTGAGTGGGGACGATGAGCTCAGAAGGGCAGTGAATTTATTAAGATCGGCTTTATTCCAATTACGTGCCAAGAAATTGGATTGACGGGCAGCAGTAATAGGGGAAGACATAGCTAAGGTAAAAGTAATGAGATAATGATCTGACCAGAGACAGGGAAGAATGAGGGGGGCAGAAATATCAAGGGAGGTGGTCCAAACTTGATCTAGAATATGGCCTTTGACATGCGATGGTGCATGTATATGTTGGGTGCAGTTAAGACCCAACATAAGATCAGAAAAGGCGCGTGAATCAGAAGTTTCGTGGATGTCTGACGGCCAGTAATTAAAGTCGCCCAGAACCAACACGTTGGAATTGTTAATGGTAAGCTGGGTGATCAGGTCGCCAAACTGAATAGAAAAATTAGGCATGGGTTGAGGGGGGCGGTATATCAGCACGCAAATGAGCGAGGACCCAGGCTGCTCCAGTCTAAGTACAAGACAGTCTGTCGAGGTAATACTGAGAGAGGGCACTGGGGAGAACTTGATGGGGTGTCTAATGATGACTGCAACCCCTCCGCCAGCTTTACCAGAGGGGCGGTTAGTTTGCAGTATGTAGTAGCCTGAGGGAATGGCTGCCAGAATATCTGGGGACGAGTCGTCTGTGAGCCAGGTCTCGGTCAGGAACAAGACGTCAGGCTGTTCCGATTCCAGAAGATAGAATATTTCTGATTGATGGCGGACCAGAGACCGGGTGTTGAGATACATCACAGACAATGGGGGATTAAGGGAGCATGGTGGTGACAGGGTCCGGGCCTTAGGACCCGAGGCAGGGGAACTGGTATGAGGCAGTGTAGGGGCGATCTCGGGAAAGGATGTTCTGGTCGTAGACAGGTCATGTAGTGCCAGTTTGGAAGAGGATTGGGGAGGGGGAAGGGCGGGGTCGTGAACCGATATAAGGAAAGAGCGAGTGTAAGTAGGGGGAGAGGCAGAGTGACATGCCCCATGCCCCGGCCTGGCGCTGACGGGCGCAGACGGGCTTAACTCAGGCGCAACTCCGGCGCGCCTACGTCGCGCCCGCTGCGCTCGTCCGCTGCGCTGACACATGAGGGCCGTTTAAATAGGGGCGGAACGAGGGTGGAGTGTCAGGGCTACACTTCAGTGGAACAAGCCCAATCAAAGATGGCACCCGCTACCGCTGGGAACCCGCGGTTCCAAACAGCCCCCAGCCAGCAGCTCACCTTCAAAAGTAAGAATCAGGAGTTAGTTGCCTGCATAACAAAAGATTTGTGTTTAAAATAGAAGTTAAAAAACTAACGTTGCGTGAAAGCGCCGACTGCTCGCAATTAGCGGGGCACAATGCAGGTAATGTCTAAAAATGCTCTCAGAGCGTCAGCAAGCCAGCCCACCGCCACTGGGCTACTCGCAAACACGGAGCAAGGATCAAAACGCGCTCCTAAATAGGGGCGGAACGAGGGTGGAGTGTCAGGGCTACACTCCAGTGGAACAAGCCCAATCAAAGATGGCGCCCGCTACCGCTGGGAACCCGCGGTTCCAAACAGCCCCCAGCCAGCAGCTCACCTTCAAAAGTAAGTTATTGAATGTGAATCATGGAATGAAAATGAGGACATACCAGATGAATTAATGTTACAAATTATTTTAGATTTTGAAAAATCAGAACAATAAATGTAAATTTTAAAAGTTAAGATTGTTTGAGACATTATTCTTTTTTATTTGAAAATTATGAAGAAAGTACCCAAAAAGATATAATATAAAGTGAGACTTAAAATATACTGTGCAACTTTTTTGTGTTACATAGTAAGTTTGCTCATAGTTACTTCCTTTCTCCAACTATATTATCTCCAATGTGTATTTAAGATCTCTTTATCATCTCCTGCCTCCATATTGTTTCTGCTTTCCTGACAGACTATGGTATGAATTCCATATACCACAATAACTTCTGAAACAACATGCAAGATATCTACAAAGGAGACGGTGTATATTAATTTTTTGACTCTGCATTGGTACCTACATGTTGCTACTTAAATAAAAAAGAACAAAAAAAAAAACAAAATTAACAATCAATAAACATACAATATTTGAAAAGTCTATCATTCTTTTTTCCCCATAGTACGCTCCCCGGACCGCTTCCCGGTACGCGTACCGGGCGCTCCCCCGCGAAAAAAACGAAAAAAAGTTTTGCCCCGCGGGGCCCTTTTAAAGCCCCCACATCAAACCTAGGGGGTCAGGGAGGATCTACTATGCCCCCTTATGGTCATTTCACCCTTTGTTTTGGCCACCTCTTGTGTCTCGATCCTACCGAGACACAAGATGGCGGCCGCTCCGGACTGTTTAGAATGTTTACAGACACCCGAGAGCCAATCCGCTTCTCCTCGCAAAGTTCTGTTACGCGTCTGGTACGCGAACCGGGGCGCTTACCGGGACGCTGTCACAGATATATATATTTTTTTGAACCTAAAATACTCAAAATCCACTTGAGCACATATCTTGAGACCTAGCAAAGGCACATCGGACTACCAGTCCCTACAATTTTGCCAAGTTTCATAGAAATCCATTCAGCCGTTCGAGCTAAAAGTGAGTCCAACCGCCCTATGGAAAACTCAATGTTAAAAACACGTTTTGGGACCCCCCTTTTTTCTCGGCTCCCACTTCAAGAAACCCCCCCAAACTTTCAGGGGACGCTCTGGAACAAAATGTGGCATTTTCCTAAATATTTCAGCCAATTCCATCCTTCAACGCCAAAGTTATTCAACATAGAATTTTCAGAAATCTCTATTCCAAAAAATCCTAACTATATATACCTACTGGCGACCGCCAGTAGGTAATGTATATATATATATATATATATATATATATATATATATATATATATATATATATATATATTCTGAGCAAACGCTGTGAAGCTTGGAAGAGCACTCATCCACTCTCTGCCATCCAGCAATTCAAAAGTGCAGCCCTCCGTTTTTGCTTCGTGTTTTAATTAGGTCTGCCAACGCGTTTCAGGGCTCAAGGCCCCTTCTTCATGGGCTGAGAAATCTCACATGAGGCCAGCATGCGCAGTGAAATGCTTTTTATTGTAAACCATCCTTCCGGCGATGGGCGTGTTTGCATCCACTTCCCTTCGTGCATTCTGGGGGATGGAGTTTAGCATACTGGAAAGAGCGTCTTCTTTAAGTAAGTTCATGTGTCTATTTCCCAATGGTTTTCATTGAGGTTTGTTACTCTTAGTGAGCCACGAAATTGCAAAAGTAGGAAGGTTTCATCAGCACATTGAGAGCGGCGCAGCGATGTCAAGTTCTATCCCGACTGCAGTCTCCTCTCAGCTGTCGGTTGGAGTATCCTTCAGCTGACGGTGGTGCCTCTCCCCACGGTCACACACCGTGTGATATAGTCTGAGCAAACGCTGTGAAGCTTGGAAGAGCACTCATCCACTCTCTGCCATCCAGCAATTCAAAAGTGCAGCCCTCCGTTTTTGCTTCGTGTTTTAATTAGGTCTGCCAACGCGTTTCAGGGCTCAAGGCCCCTTCTTCATGGGCTGAGAAATCTCACATGAGGCCAGCATGCGCAGTGAAATGCATTTTATTGTAAACCATCCTTCCGGCGATGGGCGTGTTTGCATCCACTTCCCTTCGTGCATTCTGGGGGATGGAGTTTAGCATACTGGAAAGATCGTCTTCTTTAAGTAAGTTCATGTGTCTATTTCCCAATGGTTTTCATTGAGGTTTGTTACTCTTAGTGAGCCACGAAATTGCAAAAGTAGGAAGGTTTCATCAGCACATTGAGAGCGGCGCCGCGATGTCAAGTTCTATCCCGACTGCAGTCTCCTCTCAGCTGTCGGTTGGAGTATCCTTCAGCTGACGGTGCTGCCTCTCCCCACGGTCACGCACCGTGTGATATAGTCTGAGCAAACGCTGTGAAGCTTGGAAGAGCACTCATCCACTCTCTGCCATCCAGCAATTCAAAAGTGCAGCCCTCCGTTTTTGCTTCGTGTTTTAATTAGGTCTGCCAACGCGTTTCAGGGCTCAAGGCCCCTTCTTCATGGGCTGAGAAATCTCACATGAGGCCAGCATGCGCAGTGAAATGCTTTTTATTGTAAACCATCCTTCCGGCGATGGGCGTGTTTGCATCCACTTCCCTTCGTGCATTCTGGGGGATGGAGTTTAGCATACTGGAAAGATCGTCTTCTTTAAGTAAGTTCATGTGTCTATTTCCCAATGGTTTTCATTGAGGTTTGTTACTCTTAGTGAGCCACGAAATTGCAAAAGTAGGAAGGTTTCATCAGCACATTGAGAGCGGCGCCGCGATGTCAAGTTCTATCCCGACTGCAGTCTCCTCTCAGCTGTCGGATGGAGTATCCTTCAGCTGACGGTGGTGCCTCTCCCCACGGTCACGCACCGTGTGATATAGTCTGAGCAAACGCTGTGAAGCTTGGAAGAGCACTCATCCACTCTCTGCCATCCAGCAATTCAAAAGTGCAGCCCTCCGTTTTTGCTTCGTGTTTTAATTAGGTCTGCCAACGCGTTTCAGGGCTCAAGGCCCCTTCTTCATGGGCTGAGAAATCTCACATGAGGCCAGCATGCGCAGTGAAATGCTTTTTATTGTAAACCATCCTTCCGGCGATGGGCGTGTTTGCATCCACTTCCCTTCGTGCATTCTGGGGGATGGAGTTTAGCATACTGGAAAGAGCGTCTTCTTTAAGTAAGTTCATGTGTCTATTTCCCAATGGTTTTCATTGAGGTTTGTTACTCTTAGTGAGCCACGAAATTGCAAAAGTAGGAAGGTTTCATCAGCACATTGAGAGCGGCGCAGCGATGTCAAGTTCTATCCCGACTGCAGTCTCCTCTCAGCTGTCGGTTGGAGTATCCTTCAGCTGACGGTGGTGCCTCTCCCCACGGTCACGCACCGTGTGATATAGTCTGAGCAAACGCTGTGAAGCTTGGAAGAGCACTCATCCACTCTCTGCCATCCAGCAATTCAAAAGTGCAGCCCTCCGTTTTTGCTTCGTGTTTTAATTAGGTCTGCCAACGCGTTTCAGGGCTCAAGGCCCCTTCTTCATGGGCTGAGAAATCTCACATGAGGCCAGCATGCGCAGTGAAATGCATTTTATTGTAAACCATCCTTCCGGCGATGGGCGTGTTTGCATCCACTTCCCTTCGTGCATTCTGGGGGATGGAGTTTAGCATACTGGAAAGATCGTCTTCTTTAAGTAAGTTCATGTGTCTATTTCCCAATGGTTTTCATTGAGGTTTGTTACTCTTAGTGAGCCACGAAATTGCAAAAGTAGGAAGGTTTCATCAGCACATTGAGAGCGGCGCCGCGATGTCAAGTTCTATCCCGACTGCAGTCTCCTCTCAGCTGTCGGTTGGAGTATCCTTCAGCTGACGGTGCTGCCTCTCCCCACGGTCACGCACCGTGTGATATAGTCTGAGCAAACGCTGTGAAGCTTGGAAGAGCACTCATCCACTCTATGCCATCCAGCAATTCAAAAGTGCAGCCCTCCGTTTTTGCTTCGTGTTTTAATTAGGTCTGCCAACGCGTTTCAGGGCTCAAGGCCCCTTCTTCATGGGCTGAGAAATCTCACATGAGGCCAGCATGCGCAGTGAAATGCTTTTTATTGTAAACCATCCTTCCGGCGATGGGCGTGTTTGCATCCACTTCCCTTCGTGCATTCTGGGGGATGGAGTTTAGCATACTGGAAAGATCGTCTTCTTTAAGTAAGTTCATGTGTCTATTTCCCAATGGTTTTCATTGAGGTTTGTTACTCTTAGTGAGCCACGAAATTGCAAAAGTAGGAAGGTTTCCTCAGCACATTGAGAGCGGCGCCGCGATGTCAAGTTCTATCCCGACTGCAGTCTCCTCTCAGCTGTCGGATGGAGTATCCTTCAGCTGACGGTGGTGCCTCTCCCCACGGTCACGCACCGTGTGATATAGTCTGAGCAAACGCTGTGAAGCTTGGAAGAGCACTCATCCACTCTCTGCCATCCAGCAATTCAAAAGTGCAGCCCTCCGTTTTTGCTTCGTGTTTTAATTAGGTCTGCCAACGCATTGCGCTGGGGGCGCTCTAGGATAGGGAATAAGTATAATTTACTATCCAACACCTTCCCTAGGGTCCACGGAGACTGGAGTTAGAATAGTAAATTATACTTACCACTATCCAGCACCTCAAAGCGCTATGCGTTGTAGTGGTATGCGTTGTAAAAGTCGCGTTGTAACGGTATGCGGAGTAAAAGTATGCGGAGTAACGTCATCCATCCATGCTGGCCTCATGTGAGATTTCTCAGCCCATGAAGAAGGGATCTTGAGCCCTGAAACGCGTTGGCAGACCTAATTAAAACACGAAGCAAAAACGGAGGGCTGCACTTTTGAATTGCTGGATGGCAGAGAGTGGATGAGTGCTCTTCCAAGCTTGACAGCGTTTGCTCAGACTATAGCACACGGTGCGTGACCGTGGGGAGAGGCACCACCGTCAGCTGAAGGATACTCCAACCGACAGCTGAGAGGAGACTGCAGTCGGGATAGAACTTGACATCGCGGCGCCGCTCTCAATGTGCTGATGAAACCTTCCTACTTTTGCAATTTCGTGGCTCACTAAGAGTAACAAACCTCAATGAAAACCATTGGGAAATAGACACATGAACTTACTTAAAGAAGACGATCTTTCCAGTATGCTAAACCCCATCCCCCAGAATGCACGAAGGGAAGTGGATGCAAACACGCCCATCGCCGGAAGGATGGTTTACAATAAAAAGCATTTCACTGCGCATGCTGGCCTCATGTGAGATTTCTCAGCCCATGAAGAAGGGGCCTTGAGCCCTGAAACGCGTTGGCAGACCTAATTAAAACACGAAGCAAAAACGGAGGGCTGCACTTTTGAATTGCTGGATGGCAGAGAGTGGATGAGTGCTCTTCCAAGCTTCACAGCGTTTGCTCAGAATATATATATATATATATATATATATATATATATATATATATATATATATATATATATATATATATATATATATATATATATATATATAGATAGATATGTATATATATAGATATATATAGATAGATATATATATACGATCATGCAATCTAAATTTTAAATTATGAAATAGATACAAAATATAACAAGATACAAAACAGAAAATAGATTGGTTTCATAAAGGAACTTTTCTAATCTAAACTAAGCATCAGAAGTGGCAATGGGGAATCTATGAGGAAGGTGTCAGCATCTGTTGACTCAAGTTAAGGTTCAAGGGAAATAGGCACATGTGTTCGAGCATGAAGCTCAACACCATAAGTATGGGAAACCAGTAGAGTTTGGGAAAGATCTTCCCTCAGTGAAGTCAAGTCAGGATCTGCTAAACTATACTAAGAAGAGACACACAATCAAATACAGTAGATGGTTCTGGAAGCTTCGTTCCACCAACTCCCTCTGGTTGTACCAATCGGGGTACTCCATTTCCTGGGAGCAAGTAAACTCCCCACTTTCCCATCACTGAACAAAGAAGCACACAGCTGCATGGCCATGGAAATAGCAATGGTTCAATCTGCCCGATACAGGAGGCCCTCTCACATCCCCCACACACTACATGTCCATAGCCATGTTCCAATTACTAAACTATAATCTATTAATTCTCATTGTAAACAAAAGCCTATTCTAACTAACAAAGTAGAAAAGATACCTGAAATAGGAAGAAAACATGGGAACAACTCAAGATGAAATTTTTATTCTGAAAATAAAAAGCACTTTGAGAAACTCTGGTCAGACATAAGGCCTAGCGGCAGTCAGGCTACCGTTAAGAGAGAAAAGGGCAGTCAATTAATACAGTTAGCATAAGCAATACATCAATTATATAAGGGATAAAGTACCCCAGCATATATTATAAGGATATTTCAAGTCACTGAGGAGTTCTATAACCATATAGAAGAACAAGGCAGATGGCCATGGTTGAATGCCAAGCTCCTTTATAAGGATATGGAACTCTGAAGTGACTTGCAATATCCTTATCATGCTTGCTAGGGGTACTTTATCCCACATAATACATGGTCACAACATCACCTTTCCCACAAACCACTTAAAACCTTGGTGCGTAGCTTTCCATCATACGAAAAAGAAAGCATGTTTGCAAACATGAACAATAAAAATAAAACCTCTCGTGCAAAATGAAACACATCAAAAACATATTAGATATTTATGGTAGATATTAAAAACATTTCGATACAATTCAGTTAAAAAAAGTTGCAATAACTCAGAATCTAAGGAGGGCAAAAATATAAACATATTCTCTGTGCTTGTCATTGTAAGCTATGAAAATACAGCAAAAGAAAGAAACGCAACATTCGGTTTTCGTTGCTTTAAAAAGCTGCTTCAATTATGCTCGTGACCTGTCCTGCCTTTCACCTCGGCTTCTGGCAGCAGGCATTGTGACATCAAAACTTGACGGTAATAACTTATATTTGAGTTCTGACATTTTCTTTATATTGTGTCAGCAAAGAAGGGAGACAGTGTGGGGCGGGTTTACCACTCTCAGGGGGAGTGGAAGGTCCAGCTAGGTGTTAGCCCCAATAGCAATGAGATACAAAAGGTACCCGGCTGTTCCTATTCCAGGTGAAAGTTTGGTGTTGTTGATACCCGTGCATAGTGATAAAACGCTTGGGTATCCAATTTGTTAGATATAATGGCCTCACACACCCTTGCAGGTGTCATCCTTCATCATCGGCAATGCTCCTCGTTGGGTCGGCGGTGCAAGACCCAACGGGCAACACCTCAAAGAGGGGCTCTTTGGCGGAGATCTTTTTCCAACTGCCGTATTGGTGAAGTGCGGGTGAGGGGCCAGTACTGTGTAGACGTTTATTGGAGGTTAAAATTGGGGTAAAGGGTACCAGGATCAGGTTTATTCTAGCGGCCCCTTACTCCAAGTTAAAAAAGAGATAGAGTAAACTCGAAGGGAAATAATGCACCGCCGACCCAACGAAGAGCATTGCCGATGATGAAGCATGACACCTGCAAGGGTGTGTGAGGCCATTATATCCAACAAATTGGATACCCAAGCGTTTTATCACTACACACGGGTGTCACCAACACCAAACGTTCACCTGGAATAGGAACAGCCGGGTACCTTTTGTATCTCATATTTTCTTTATAATCTGAGAATGGGTCCGCCACAAGTCACCGATTATACGGAAATCAGAACGTGCTGTTTATACAGGGATTACAGAACCCCATGTATTACAACTTGATTATTTAAAAGTGGCTTCCACTTCGAGTAAATATAGCCATTTGCTAAGATTATGAGTAATACATTTGCATACTGATTAATATTTTAGTAAACAGATTAATATTCTGTTGCATAAAAGTTTGTAGCACTAAATTACGCTTCTCCAGTAGGTTAAAGTTCCCTTTGAACCCTAAATTCTTAACTATCTTTACCAAAGCTGGAGGGAGCCAACCAGCAATTTGTAACAGAAAGAGATACCTCATTGGATGGAGCCAAGATTTTGGACTAAATTTCATTCCGTTTAAGTGTGTGGTAATATTTCCATGATTGGAAGGTAGGTTTAGAAGTTGTGTTCATTGCAGAATATTTTGTGTTGTGCCCCTCCCCCTGGTGATTACCTTTACAAATGGTAAAGAATAGAAAATGTCCTAGCTTTCCTAATGGAAAGGCTCAATTCATTTTCAGATTGATTGGAAAGTCCAGACTTACAAATTAAAGACACTACAGTTCTCACTCTCTCGGCACTCTTAAGGTTCACCAAGGTGCTATGGCCAGCCATAGAGAGCCTAAGGGCCCGAAGGGTACGTCTCATTGTGTACCTTGACAATATCAATTTTGCTGGACCAGTGCCAGAATAAACTATCAGAACTATCAGAGGGGATCCATGATTTTTGAAACATATTTGAGTGCCCAGGGTCCCTATGCCTCTTCTGTTTGTTGTGCATCTCTCTATCCTTGCGAAAAAGGAATGTGAAGGCGGTATACCCTGCACATATATGCAAAGGATAAAATGTAAATAATTTACATTTTCACAGATGCTGATAGGTTTCCAATGGAGCACATTATATGTGGCTAGGGCACTGGCAGCTCAGTCGACATCTGCTACTGTGTGGGGAGAAAGACCATTAATAATAAAAATTATATTGACCATTACGCCAGTTCTAGTTTTAACTAAGTTGACATCTATCTGCATAGTGAGGGTTCAGTATTTAGAGGACCATTACCACAGTGACCGTCAAAGTTTTTAGGCTGAGCCCCCCTTGAGTAAAAGTAATTTTAGCAGTACGACCAGGAGACATAAACAGCTAAAATGTTTCACATTCAACAAAAAATATTGTGAACATAACAAATAAGTTATACATTTAACGTTTGCACTCTCAAATATTTTTCAATGGAAAGCTCAGATTGAGTTCCCATTTTCACATCAGCAAATCCTCATTTCATCTGTGCCTGAGAGTGAGCAATTGGGCAGATGCTGTCTTCAGTGTGTAAACTGCATTTTTTCTAGTTAGTGAGAAGTGGTTGTAGGTAGAATAAAGCAAGACCTATTTGAGGGTCAAACCCTCACATTATTGGTAAAAAAGACCATCTTCCAGCTGTGCCCTTCGATTATATTTGGACAGCCATGCCATAATGTAATGTAATGTAAGGAGTATTTATATAGCGCAGCTGCCACCCAACGGTTATCCTGGGGCTTAGATTACCAAAAAACACTGTGTGTAACTGAACAGAATGGGGTACATTTTATAGTTTTCAATTCCTTCCAGAAATGTGACAATGTGTTCCATTGCCTGAGCTCAATAGGCAACGTATTCCAGAGTCTGTAAGCTGTGAAGCTAAATGATCTGCCACCCATTCAGACTTTATTGACGGGGGAGCTGCAAACCAAGCTGGTAGAGGAGGAACACAGGCTTCTAGCAGGAGAATACCACAACAATTTCCTCTGTAACAGCTTAGGCCCAGTGTTATGTGCTGCCCTATAAACAATGCAGAGTGCCTTAATCTGGCCTCTTTGCGCAATGGGCAGCCAATGTCGATCTTTTAGGGCAAGTGAAGCTGAAGCCCTGCGTGGTCGATTTAACGCAAGCTTAGCCGCAATGCTCTGTACCCTTTACAATTTTTTTTATCAGGGAGGCTGGAGCTCCTAGGAGAAGTGCATTGCAATAATCGACTCTGCTCAGAATAATACTCCTTACCACTTGAGGTCTAACTGGGGCAGGTAAAAAATTGACTATTTTTCAAAGAGCTCGAAGCAGGTGCTCACAGTTTTATGTACTTGAGAGTCCAGTTGTAGATTACTGTCTATTAGCACTCCTAGGTTACGCACTGTCTTAACAGGCAGTGGAGGATTATTAACAGAGACTGGCCAGAAATCTACTGGGAGAGGTCAAGGGATTTTACCTGCAGCTCAGTGTAGAAAGTGAGCCCATAATTCTATCGATGCCCAGGCTGCTGGCGCAGATCGCCTCTTAGTTCCCATTCTGAATAGTTACCAAATAAAGAGACGGGCGCTGGAAGCAGGAATCAAGAACAGAGTTTATTTCTCATGAGGAGAGCCAGTCATTTCGGACACGAAACACAGTGTCTTTCGGGAGGTGCTCTAACAAGTGAGCTTGAGACTCTTGCTTATATACTTTGCAAAACATTTGATGGTACAATCAGGTCAGTATGTCGCAAAAGGAGGACATCCCTATAATCCTCGTGATGATCCTATTCCACATACATTCACAATGGGGACCCTTGACCTGCTGATAAGAGGGGAGGGCAATCATGCAGCTGAGTGTGTCGTAGGATGTGTGCGCCTGGTCATGGCCCAGGGGGTGGGGTGGCTAGGCATACAATAAGGGCAGTAAATGGTATCTCCTGGCTTAGGCGATGGCCTCGGACATGTGTGGTCAGCCGAACTCGGGGGAAGGGGTCATCAAAGGAGTGGTATTCATGCCTGCGTGGACAATCGAGCGTGGAGGGAAGGTTTGTCAATAGAGGGGCATTCAGGGAAGGGAAGGAGGTGCTGGTCAGGCGCGGCCGTGACTTCTCAAGGACAGGGCTTTGCGGAAGAAGAGGGTTTATGACTTGCTCATATGAGGAGAAGGAGGGGGTCAGGGTGCGTGCAGGGCCAGAGTCGCGCAGAGAGAAAGAGAGAGAGAGAGAAATCTTATGACCTGTACATGAGAGAACAGGGGCAGTCAGATACAACTGGGGGGGGGCTATGTCAGCTGAGGCGAAGGATGCTTCTTCGAGAGGGAAATGGGGAAGGCCTGGGTCAAGCAGGAGGGTTACCTTTTCACATCAGGATCGCGCAAAGGGAAAGGGTTTCGTGGTCTATGCATGGGAGAGGGGGTGCAAGATACGCGCAGGAGGGAAGCTGGGGATTCCAATGGGTAAAAAGGCCATGGTGCCTGGAATGGCTGCACATATGCATAGGGGTACGGGTTCTTACTGGCAGGGTGATACGGTCAATAATTTACAGTATCCATGGTGCCCACAGGGAGAGGAGTGGGAAAGGAAGGGAAATGAGTGCTGTCTATGTACATCAATTTCGTCAGATTTTACACTCAGCAGAGCACTTCCGTCTTGTCCCCATTAACTTGCAGTGAATTATCTCTCAGCCAGTCCACTGTTTTTCTCATGCAGCTATGAAATTTCTCCAGAGGAATTGCATTGTTGCCCTTGAAAGAGAAGACGAGCTGAGTGTCGTCCGCATAATTTATGACATCAATGCCAAAGGATTTTATAAGTGAGATAAATGGGCATAGATAGAGATTAAAAAGGACTGGGCTGATAGCCGAGCCTTGTGGAACCCCGTGCTTGATGCATCTATTCAGAGATATGAATGGCGTCAAGGTCACTGTCTGCTGCCTGTTTGAAAGATAAGACTGCAGCCTGTCCAAATGCCCTGTCCATGACACCCATCTACTCCAGTCTCTTGATCAAAATCAAATGATTGACCGTATCGAATGCGGCCGACATGTCAAGCAGCACTAAAATGGCTGCATGACCACTGTCAGCCCGCATTCTCAGGTCATCCAGGACTGTCACCAAGGCAGTTTCATGCCATGTCCAGGGCGAAACCCAAATTGGACTTCATCCAACAAATCATTATCTTCTGCAAATTTTGAAAGAGATTTGCTCACTACTCTTTCTAAGATCTTGATCGGATAGGGTAGCAGGAAAATGGGTCTGTAGTTAGAAGGACACCGAGGGTCAAGCGTAGCCTTCTTTAATAAAGGGGAGACAACTGCCTTTTTATAGCAGGCCAGAACTGTGCCATTAGTTAGGGACTGGCAGCAAATTTGATAAAGATACGGAAAGAGCTCAGCACCAAACATTTTCCACAACTTATGTGGAAGTAGGTCCAGGGGAGAGCCAGAGGAGATGCCGGCTGCAATAGTATTAAACTCTTCTTGTGAAGGGACCTGGAAGCATTCCATAAGCAGCGTGTGTTCCCTAGGGAATGATTCATAGGGAGTTCTATTACTGGTTAATAGATGCATATCACCTGCCCTATCCAGTACATGCTTACCTATGAAAATCTGCAGTTGAACTAGCATTTCCAAGTCAGCTATTCAACCAATATTTCCAGTGGCGTGTTGAGACCTTTGTGGTAGAGATCTGTTCACGGGACTCCCACTCTGCCTTTTCGCCACCCCAGTTCAGATCCAACCATATGCAAATCAGTCTTGTGCCTGTGCCTCATGGCAACAGTCCAGCCTAAACTGCCTAGCCAGGTCTTCCCTGTACCGGAATCAAGCATCCTGGGACCAGTTTTGGGGTAACACCCCAAATCAGCCAGACTAGCTTGAATCCAGTGGCAAAGTGAGCAAGGGACCCCCGTCTGGGCATACCCTGCCAACTTAGGGAGAACAAAGCAAAGGCAAGGAGATGATGGATGGAGTGCTGAAACTTTTCAGACACTCACTCCCACTCACAGATCTGGGTTGAATCCATCACCGTTCTTGAGCTCACTCCACCACCCCAGTTCAGACCAAGCCACATGCAAATCAGTTTTGGCCCTGTGCTTCATGAGAACAATCCAGTCCAAACTGCCAAGGCAGGTCTTTCCTGGACCGGAAACAAGCATCCTGGGACCGGTTTTTAGGTAACACCTCTAATCAGCCTGGCACCGCCTGAAGTAGTCACTATATTAGAGAGAACCTGTTGCCCACATCAATGGGCAGCTGCACATTGACCACACATTAAACACATTTTTTCACCAAGGATAGAGAGGTAATGAAAACAATTATGTAAGACCACATTCAACATTAACAAATGCTAATGGGTCTTGGATATTGGTGTAGTATTGTTCTTTATTGTGTGTTTCCAAGATAGCATAGCCAACACGTTTCACCGTGCAAAGGCTTCATCAGGGAGAGATTTGAACCACTGGGGAACACATGGATGTTCTTGATTTAAGTTAAAAAGTATCAGAAAATAGAAACACATGAGATTGAATGTTAAGTCCTGATGATAAATGTGATGATTCAAGGGCCAATGTGTAAGACTTCTAATTAGAGCATTTATGACGTGAGTTCAGGTAGGTATATCATACCATGATCCTGTGGTGACGTGTTTCACTTTACAAAGGCTTCATCAGGGCTGTGTATATGTCACAAATCCTTAAACACATACATGATCTATTGACAAGAAACAATCATACAAAGACTCATAAATTACACAACAAATACAGTCTTTTGACAAACTCATTAATTGACAGCACTGTATCATGGTACACATACATAGGATAAATATTTAAAAAATAACATCTACTCAGTTAGTACCTTTGGAAAGGCTAGAAAGCAAAGTCATTTAAATTCCACTTTCAAAATACTGTTATCTCTCATGAAATGGGACAGCTAAAATAAACACACATATGCAGGTATGAACCAAACACCGTAGGACATATTGGAGTGAGCATATATAGGCTGAGAAAGTGTCAGGAGTATCTCAAATTTATAAAAGTGTTCCGCACCCAGTTCCTTCTTACTGATTGGTGTGTATTATTACCACATAGATCATGAAAAAAGGGAAAGGAAATTAGTAGTGTGCAATGACAAGCCTCGAACCTTAGCCCGTACAGTCAGGAGTAATGAATATGACACAGGTTCTCAAAAGGTCTCTTACCAAAAGATCTGAACCACTGGGAAACAGGTGGATCTTCTTGACTTAAGTTACAAAGCATCAAATAATTGAAACACCTAAAAGGAGTATTAAATGATATTTCAAATGTTGTTTCAAATAATTAGCTCAGCAGTTTACCAGCGTCCAAAATAAACTGCCATAGTGCTTCAACTTGATAAATGTGATCATTCAGGGGCCAATGTTTAAGTCTTCTAATTAGAGCATTTACAACATGAGTTTGAGTATTCTAGCACATTAAGGAGCTGGTTGTGTATAATAACTATGAACAACCACAATTTCCTGGTGCAATGTACTTTTAGAAAAGTGTTTTTAAGACCAAATATTCCTGCGTGGTTTTTGTGCAATTGCTTCTACATCCATGGACGGAGTAAAGGGCCTCTCTTTTGACCACCAACTATGGATTCATTGACTAATTGATTCTTTTTTTTCTTTTACTTAGAAGTGACTATTTTGTGTGGACCATGGGATCATGGTATTTATATACCAACCTGAACTCACACTGTAAATGCTCTAATTAGAACACTTACACATTCCAATCTTATTACCCCCTCAATCTACTCCACTCCAATCTACACCTCTCCCCCACTACATTCTTCTCCACTCCAATCTGCCCCACTCTACACTACTACAATCTACCTCACTCCACTGTACCCCAATCTACCTCTCTCCACTGTACCCCAGCCTACCCCTCTCCACTCTATCTCAATCTACTCCTCTCCAATCCACTCCACCACATTCCACTACCTTTTAGCCATGATGAACAGCAGCAACACTGGTGTACCACATGGCTAAAACATATTGCCAAAAAGCTCTTGCATAGGCGAGACCTATTGGCTTTTCTAATGCTTGTTAAAAGTTAATTTTCCTAAATATTTATTACGAATCCAACTTCACCGGTAAACTGCATGTTTAGTAAATATAAAAAATAGTGGTTGGTTCATTCATGTAGCTTATGCCAAATCCAAGTTAGCAGAAACAATATTATATTCTGAATGTTAGCTTTTCTTATAAGGACGGCTACAGTCCTTCACAGTGAAAATAGCTTTTGTGGGCCAGTCACTGCAGGCACATATAAAACAAAATTCTTGCATTTACCACATTTAAATAATAGGTACACAACCTTGAGGGCTTCAAGTCAGAACTATGGGCAAGGTATTAGCAAGAAAATTAGACCCCTGACTTTGAACAAAAGCTCTGATGGCACCAAGCAAGTGAAGCACGTGAGCTGCCCTAGAAGAGCACCCTTGTTTCTTCCATCCAAGCATCTAGACATTCTTCCTTTTGCCCTTCCATCCACCCACAGATATCCACCATTTCACCTTTACATTCTGTCATCTATTCATTCTTTCATCCATCATTCAGGCTTTCACCATTCCATCCATCCACTGGCTATTACATCCATTCATCCACCTATCCATTCACACATCCATTATCTATACATGCATCCATACATACATACATCCTCCCATACATTCATAATTTGACTTACCCATGCAGCAGTAAAGCCTTTCATCCATCAATTGATATTTTTGTCATCCATCCATTTATTCATCCACCCATTCATCCTAGGCTTCCATTTACTCTGCCATCCATCCTCTCAGATTTATATTTACTTTGCCACACTTGTACCCACCCATCCTCTCATATTTGCATTTACTTTGCCCTCTTTTCTCTCACCATCCACCCATCCCGCCTCTTAGATTTTCATTTGCTCTGCAATGATTCACCATCCCATCCAGACATTCTCTCAGATGTCCATTTACTCGCCATCCTTTCCTCCACTCATCCACCCATCCTTTGACACACTTTTCAATCCATCATTTTATCGATCTATCCTTTCACCCCATCCATCCTTTCAACCACTCATCCATCCATCCTTACCCACCAATCCTTTTACACTTTGTCCATCCATCCTTTCACTCACTAATCCACCAATATATTAATTGATTTGGCAATATTTTTATTTTTGTTTGTTTTAGGAACGTAAATGGTCTTTTCCTACACAGGATAGGAAAACTACATTATTAAACTCTCTGGATGCTTAACAAAAAGGACAACATTGTAACCTTAATTTATGCAAAAAGATATCAGGTATATATGTACTCTTTCAGTATCCCTGTTAGAAAGTCCTTATAAATAGTTGGATCTCTCTTGGTACTTTTTTTCTAGCGGAAGGGAGGTGTGTGTTTTAATTTACATTTGTATTCATGTCTGCAATTGAATCTTGCATAACGGTTGCTTAAATTAGAACTGACACGCACCTTTGTGTTTGAACAAAATACTTTGGAATGCGTTCCACGCAATGCCAAATGAAGTATGTATAAAGTGAAGACGCTTGTTTCTTGCAGTGTTCTTGTGTATGTTCTTTTGTAATTTTTTTAATTTTCTGTTTGTATACATGATGGCTTTAAAATGTGTATATATTGTATGTGTTTCGTAGCCCTGAAGAAGTCCCATGAGAGATGAAACCCATTGATATGGCTACATTCACAGGACGAGTTATGGCATTGTTCTAAAAACGTTTGTGATATTTTCAGTACTGAGTCGCTTGTGTTGCAAACATTATTGTGGGCTTTGTCCTATGCTAGTGTTTGCGGTGTCTTATCTCCAAAACTCATGCACCTATTTCATTTTCTATTTAACTGTATATTTACTAGTGTGATAAGTGCAATAATTGTTGTCTCAGTCTTCTCAATGCAAATTAGCAGTTCTAAATGTAATATGCACATAATGCTTCCAATAAAACCATTACGTTTAGGTAAATGTTGCCACCTGTCCACATACAGGTTTATTTGTACAACTTTGCTTAAACCTAAAACTCCACCATTCCCACTTAAAACACAATCATCACGTCCTGAGTCGTTACAACGAGTAGATGTTTTTAGAGTGGCTCTCCTCCACACACATCACATAAGCATTTTCAGAATACTTGTTGCAAGCCCTGACGAAACACCCAGCTCCCCCACAACCAGACAATTTCTGATTAATAGCAGGTCACTTGTTATTAGCTAAATGATCAGTGATATGACATAGATGACATCACATATAATCACTGTAATTTTTTACATTAATTAGTTTTTTTTCTTAGAATTAAAATGTTGCACTCTATGTCTGCTCTTATGTGTACTTGATTTTAAGTAAGTTGCTTGGCAAACTAATTTTTTGCATTTTCAATGGCAGTCTTTGCACATCTTCAACTCAATTCAGATTTACTTTCCGGTGAAGAATTGGCTTGGTAGTTTGGTCTGCCCTGTTCCCATGATGCACTGGGCCAGGGACAGACTAATTTGCATATAGCCAGGTTCTGAGCTGGGATGGTGCCGTGAGCTAAATAACGGTGATGGATCAAGCCCTGATCTTTGGACTGGGTAAGAGTGGTCTGCTTAATTCAGACACTCTGTTCATCACCATCCCCTTTTTTGAATCCTCAAGATATATGGGACAGGGTGCTTTCTTGGTGCCATGTCTACAAGCCATAGTATATGTTTTGGTAGTGTTGACCTTCAACCCCCTATCTTTCATGTAGGTATTAAATTTTGTGACTGCCCTCTGGAGACCCAGTCTGGTTTGCGACATGATGGCCTCATCGTCAGCGTATAAGAGTATGGGGACAGGGTGGCCCTGAGATGAGGGGTAGTCGAAGGGGAATCCCTTAAGGTGATCGCCGATAGAGTTTATATATAACGTGAATAAGAGGGGTGCAAGAATGCACCCCTGTCTCACTCCCCTCTTGATGGAAAATTTTGACGAGCACTCCCCCTGCTTGCCAAAACGCACCCTGGCCCCAGCGCCCCTATATAATTCCTTGATAAAATTTAAAATTGTTACATCAATGCCCAAGTCAGATAGTGTGGACCAAAGTTGGTTGTGGTCCACACAATCGAAAGCTGAGCTCAGGTCTATGAAAGTAATAAAAAGATTCCCTTTTCTGGCCTGGGTGAACTTAGAAATTAAAAAATACAAATTTAAACACTGCTCTATTGTTCCCATGCCGGTGCGAAAGCCGTACTGGAGGTTAGATATGATGTTGCCTTCCTCGGCCCACAGTTGGATTCGGTTTAGAATGATGGGACCGGCCACCTTAATTAGGGCGTCTAGAAGGGAAATACGCCGATAACAGGTTGGGTCTTGTCTATTACCCTTTTTGAAGATTGGAACCACTATGGCCTCAGTTCACGTTGATATTAGCCCAACCGAGTTTGCACTGTTCATAACGTTAGTTAAAAGTGGGGCCCAGAGGTCGATTTCATGTTTGAAAACGTCAGTTGGTATACCATCCGTGCCTTACCCGAGGGGCTCTCCCTTATTGCCATTTTAACCTCATCACAAGTAAAGGAAATTGCCAAAGGGAAAGTTCCCTTGCAAGGACTTCCCATGTTTCCGGACGTAGTAATAAGGGCGAAAGGTGGTGATGTATAAGAGGGTTCGTTATCATAAAGATGTTCAAAGTGAGTGACCCAGTTTTCACCATTTATAGCAATGTCTATCACCGCGTTGTTATTTTGGTCACGGAAGATAGGAGCACTAACCACCTTCCAGAATGAGGTAGAGTCCCTGTTTTTGGAGGCGGTATTTAAAGCCTGCCATGCTTCTTTTTTCAATGATTTTTCCCTATTTTTCAGTGCTAGACGATAAATTTGTCTGGCTTCTCGAATCTCAGATAGGGATCTAGGTGTAGCATGGAGGGCCTTTTTTAAAGTTTTTAAAGCAATAGTGCAGTTATGATCGAACCAGCCAATTTGGCGGTTCGAATCTGGGCAATTGTATCTAGTCAGTAGTTACCCCAATAAGTGTGCAGGCTCTAAAGTCCAAGTTGATATGAATGACAACTCTATTGTCCCTGAAATTGATTATCACAACATCCCCCTCGATATCTTTTGGGCGGGGGCCCACCCAGTTGCGGCGTCTAACAGAGACTATGTCACCGTTTATATTTGGTGGCAGAGGTCTGTTAGTACACAGCCAATGAATTACTTCGTTTTTAAGATTGGCATGGGGTTCTATACTACCTTCAGCCAACCCTGGGACTCCAGTCAAGATGATTACATAGTTTGCTGCTTCTGGTGGTAAATCTATGTAGTGTTCACTGTTATTTTTGGCCGTATGCAATGGGGCTGCCCTCGATGATACTGTGTTTTTAGTGTTTGGGATTTTTGAGGGTCCTATGTTAATGTTCTCTCTGGCAGGGTTTCGAGGTGGCTCTGAGGTTACTGGGGCAGTCTGAACGGATCCTGATTTTAATGAAGGGCGTTCCCTGTGAGGCTTAGTTGGTTTTGGTGGAGGGCACTGGGAAACAGTCTGATTTTTTGGGTTTTTCTGGGTAATAGATTGTTTTAAAGTCTCTTCATTTGAGTGGGAGGCTTCCAGTAAGTGGGTCATTTGATCTCCCAACCTCTTAACTCTCTCTATATGAGGTAGCAAGAGGGATTTTATTAGGTGTTCCATAACCTCTCTAAATCCTTCTAGTGGAGGACCCTCAGGGAGTAGGTTTTAGGACCAGGTGGTATATCCCTCATTTCTTGCTTCTTAGTTAGTTTCTTGGATGGTCTAAAAAATGTTGCACTATTACCTGCATGTGTGTCCCCACCCCTCTTGCGTTTCTCCCTGTTCTCGAGGGGGGAGATTTTCCTTCGGTTGAAGGTTTGGGCCAGATTTATTGCCCGGAGGTGGTAAGGGAGGGTAATCCTCATTTGATAAATTAGACGAGTGATCAAGATTAATTGTGGTAATAGTGTCCCCTTGTGAAGGTTGTGTTTGAGGGCGGCTATCTTGAAGGAGTAAGGGGATCCCTGGGTCTTCCGTAACGATGTTGACTGTGCGTGCTGGTGGAGGAGTAGTGGATAACTGAATTGAACCTAGAGATGATCGTTTATTTGAAAGTAATTGAGTTGAAAGGCTTTTTTCAGCGATAGCTATGTTGTGGTCCAGCTTATTAGCGGCCTTCATCAGGAATGATCTATGGTGCCTATCAGACTACCGGCTGCCTGGGACTTCCTTCTTGAGATTTGACCTTTAGACATTTCAAAAATGAATATTGCAATAAGGACCGTGTGCAGTAAAAGCTAATAATTACTTATCATCCTCTGTTCAGATGTCCAACATGTACGAGCGAAAAGGACTGGCCCAGCCCGGCCTCCTCTGGCCTCGGAGGGCCTAAGAGGGCCCGCCCTTTGCCCGGGCTTAGCCCGGCGCAGTCCCGCGACGCGGGAAAGAGTCTTTCTTTTCTAGCGCCCCCGGGCGCGGATGTCCGGTGGAGCGGCTGCCTGCCTGCCGCTATGCCCCCTGGGAATTGAAGTCTCCCCCGCACGGCAGTCACACAAGGATGGAGAAGGCTGTGGTGGTGGGGGGAGACTGCTGGCAGGGACGGAGCTGAGGGTCGCTGCCCAGGTAGGGCAATGGTGTGCCTGGTAGGTTGAGCGCAGATCGCGGGGCTTGGGGAGATACACCCGCTCTGCCGCAAAGAGTCTTTCTTTTCCAGCGCCTCCAGGCACGGATGTCCGGTGGAGCGGCTGCCTGCCTGCCGCTATGCCCCCTGGGAATTGAAGTCTCCCCCGCACGGCGGCCACACAAGGATGGAGAAGGCTGTGGCGGCGGGGGGAGACTGCTGGCAGGGACGGAGCTGAGGGTCACTGCCCAGGTAGGGCAATGGTGTGCCTGGTAGGTTGAGCGCAGATCGCAGGGCTTGGGGAGATACACCCGCTCTGCCACAAAGAGTCTTTCTTTTCTAGCGCCTCCCGGTGCGGATGTCCAGTGGAGCGGCTGCCTGCCTGCCGCTATGCCCCCTGGGAATTGAAGTCTCCCCCGCACGGCTGCCACACAAGGATGGAGAAGGCTCTGGCGGCGGGGGGAGACTGCTGGCTAAGGGTGGGCGGGCAGCTACGCTCCGTGCACGGAGTGTGCGTAGTGCCGGCTTCTACGCATTTTGCGTAGCAGGCGGAGAATTCGGCACTACGCACGCTCCGCAGACGGTGCGTAGCTGGCTGCCACCCGCCTCCCTCCCGCCCTCCCTAAATACTTTAATTTAAATGTTAGAAAGAATTAAAAGGCACTTACCTTGCCCGCCGCTGCCCGCCGCGTCCCCGGGGCTCCCTCTCTTCATCGCTGCCGTCTTGGGTACTAATGCGCATGCGCGGGCGGCGGCGCATGCGCATTTCTCACGAGAAATGCGCATGCGCAGCCGCCCGCGCATGCGCATTAGTACCCAAGACGGCGGCGATGAAGAGAGGGAGCCCCGGAGACGCGGCGGGCAGCGGCGGGTAAGGTAAGTGCCTTTTAATTCTTTCTAACATTTAAATTAAAGTATTCAGGGAGGGCGGGAGGGCGGGAGGGAGGGAGGCCTGCGGTGCGTAGTGGGGCTACGCGGAGTGCAGAGGTGGGCGTAGTTTCTCGCCCACTTCACGTAGCTCCGCGAAGCCCCACTACGCCCACTACGCCCAGGGTTACTGCTGGCAAGGACAGAGCTGAGGGTCGCTGCCCAGGTAGGGCAATAGTGTGCGTGCTAGGTTGAGCGCAGATCGCGGGGCTTGGGGAGAAACACCCGCTCTGCCGCAGAGAGTCTTTCTTTTTTAGCACCTCCAGGCGCGGATGTCCAGTGGAGCGGCTGCCTGCCTGCCGCTATGCCCCCTGGGAATTTAAGTCTCCCCCGCACGGCGGCCACACAAGGATGGAGAAGGGTGTGGCGGTGGGGGGAGACTGCTGGCAGGGATGGAGCTGAGGGTCGCTGCCCAGGTAGGGCAATGGTGTGCCTGGTAGGTTGAGCACAGATCGTGGGGCTTGGGGAGATACACCCGCTCTGCCGCAAAGAGTCTTGCCGCAAAGAGTCTTTCTTTTCTAGCGCCTCCAGGCACGGATGTCCGGTGGAGCGGCTGCCTGCCTGCCGCTATGCCCCCTGGGAATTGAAGTCTCCCCCGCACGGCGGCCACACAAGGATGGAGAAGGCTGTGGCGGCGGGGGAAGACTGCTGGCAGGGACGGAGCTGAGGGTCGCTGCCCAGGTAGGGTAATGGTGTACCTGGTAGGTTGAGCGCAGATCGCGGGGCTTGGGTAGCTCCCCTTAACCCTTGGTATCTCCAGAAACCCAAGACTCGCAGTTCACTAATTAAGGCATTGGACCATTATTTCCAAGAGAATGAGGGGTCGGTCTCTTCCACGGTATCGTTATGGGAAGCTTTTAAGACAGTGATTAGAGGTCAAGCTCTCTCTTTAATTGTTGGTGTTAAAAAACAGAAGGAAGAGGATGTGGTTAGGATGGAAACGGACATAGCTGCTTTGGAATTGGAATTTGAGAGAGAGGTTACCCCCTCTAGATTGCATGTCCTGCACTTAAAGCAGTCGGATTACAGAACGTTGGTAACAGATGGTGCGAAGGCTCTTAGTCGAGAACAACAGGGCGCATCTATGATGTTGGGGATAAAGCTGGCAAATTAATTGCGTGGTTAGATAGGAAGGACAGAGCTAGTCGTGTGTTACCCAAAATGGAGATGGAAGATGGGGCTCTGGTCACCGAGTTGCAAGAGATAGTGGCATGCTTTGCCGAACATTTTCGCTCTGTGTACTCTTCCCTGTCGGATAGACCATAGGAAGAATTATGCTTGTTGTTGCGAGATATAGCGCTCCAGTGTCTGTCCGAGGTGGACCGGGACCTCCTGGATAGTAAGATCTCTGCTGATGAAGGAGCATTGGGAATGCGCTCCCTGAATTCTGGTAAAGCGATGGGTCCCGATGGTCTACCGATTGAACTATATAAGCTTCGCCCGGATAAGATTGCTCCGTACTTGAGAGACATGTTCCTGGAGTCCCGAGATCGTGGTCTCCTCCCCCGTGATCAGAGATTGGCTTCGATAGTTGTAATCCATAAGGAGGGAAAACCAAAGAATAGGTGTGCCTCTTATCGGCCGATCTCACTGTTGAACTCTGAGCCTAAGATTCTTTTTTTTTTAAACCTTTATTGACAGACATGGATATACAATAGCAAGCATGCAGCCACTCAGGGTTGGCTGTCAACAGTTTCAAGGATCATAATAGATGAGTGAGTTAAACAGCACTTTAGCCGACAACCCGAGGGCCCGGCGGCAATTAAACAAGCATGTCATAGCCATACATTGAATCACAGGAGAAATAAGGTCTTTCTCTTTTATGTTTTTTTGAAAAACAACAAACCAAGAAACGAAAAAGAGAAATAACTGTGGAGGCCAAACACAGAGCTTATACGCAAGTGATCCTTCTGGGGAGGGAGTACCGCATCCAATGCTGTTACTTAGTAACAAGTGAAGTTGAAAAGCTATGGGAAGAACAGGCGGGAGGGGGAAAGGGGAAAGAGAGCAAGCAAGCACTATATGAACAAAAATCCAAACAAGAAGGAACATCACGCTAAGGGGAGTGCAACACCTCCGGTGGAGGCTCAAAAGGGGGAGTACAAATCTCACCTCGATACTGGTTCCACTGACTCCACACCCTCCCCCACTTCTTGGGCCTGCCCCGAGCAATGTAGACTGTTTTTTCACGAAACATGCACCAGTCCATGTTCCTGGACCAGGCTGACAGACTGGGTGCCCTTGACGATCTCCACAGTTGCGCAATGTCACACATGGCGACCATATTACCCAGGGTGGCCCACTGCGTCTGAGCCACGTTGTAGTCATTGGGCTCCCACACATTCAGCAGACACCCGTCACTTCTTCCATAACACCATGCACACGATTCCAAAAAGACACCACCGCCGGACATTCCCACAAAATATGAAGGAAAGTACCCACCATTCCACATCCGCGCTTACACAGGCCGTCCGAAGCATACCCCATACATAACAATCGAAGATCCCGTCACATACACTCGGTGTAGGATTTTCAATTGCACCAATCGCAGACGGGCCGGGATTGCCACCTCCTTCGGGTAGGATATCGCCGCCTGCCAGTCCTCATCGTCGAGTTCCAGTCCATCGCTGGTCCAGGCCGTACGGAGCTGCAAAAGAAGGTCTGCTCGGTCATTTATTCGTTTTTTATATATGAGGGAGATCATACTGTCCGGGACATGGCCGTCGAGCACCCTGTCCTCCAGGGGTGAGGACTCTGGAACAAGAGTGCCGGTCGGAAAGACCGAGGAGATGGCGTGTCGGACCTGCAGGTAGCGAAAGTACTCTCGATTGCTAAGTTTATATTCAAGTTGCAGCTCATCAAAAGTCTTTATCCTGTCCTTCCGCCAAAGGTCCCCCACCCTACTAATACCAATGAGGTCCCATTTTTCAAAACCCTTGGTAGTCCACAAATTGCCTAGCCTCTCGGCAGCGTAGAGTGGAGTCGCTCGAGTGAGAGTGTCCGACCAGCCCATAGAAGCATTAGCGTTGTACCAGACCCGCACCGCAACCCTGGTGGGCCCCGTCAACGCCGCATCCGACCGTTTAGAGTAAAGTGCCCTGTTGTGGTCCCCGCCCAGCAGCAACCATTTGTCCATAGCAAAAGCCGGGTTAGAAGCTGGGCCATACATCGCATGATTGACTGAGCTTAATTATGAGGCCCAATAATAGCGTCTGATATCAGGTAACGCTATACCGCCATCGTGCCAAGGCAGCGTGAGCTTAGCCAAGGTAATCCGGGGACGTCCAGTCCACAGCAATTTTCTTTGGAGGCACTCAATCTCGTGGAAGTAGCTGGAAGGCACCAGATCCAGGGTGTTTTGAAGCGCATATAAAAATCTAGGAAGGGACATCATTTTAAATAGAGCTGCTCTGCCCACCAGGGACAGCGGCAGTCTGCTCCAGGCTTTCACATCCGCTTTTAAGCGAAGAAGCGGGGGGAGTAAGTTGTGCTGATACCTGACTGCAGGATCACGCGAGACATATATACCTAAATACTTGAACCCGGAAGGCCAAATTTGTATTGGGCAGTTGCGCAGTACAAGTGGTGTGTCGTCCGTGAGCGAGTAAACACAGGACTTACCCCAGTTGATGACTAGTCCAGAGTTCTTCCCAAAGGAGCTAAGGACGTCGAACAACACCCCCAGAGACTTCCGAGGGGAGGTGAGGTAAAGGAGAATGTCGTCCGCATAAAGAGAGATGCGGTCTTCAAAACCGGGAGTCCACCTGATACACTTAAGTGACGGCACCCACCGCAACCAAGCGGCCAGGTGCTCCAAAGCGAAGGCAAAAAGCAGTGGAGACAGAGGGCACCCTTGTCGCGTACCTCTCCCTAGGACAAAGGGAGCCGACACACGACCATTAACGACCACCTGGGCTAGGGGCTCTTTATAGAGTAGTCGGACCCATCCAATGAATACCGGTCCGAAGCCGAACTTCGCCAAAGCTGCCCATAGGTACGGCCATTCCACTGTATCAAAGCCATAGTGGCATCCAGAGAGACCAAAATGGCCGGCTCACGTAACGTCTCCGCCCTCGCCAGCACACCGTGGAGACGGCGTAAATTCAACGCAGTATTGCGCGTCGGAATAAAGCCAGACTGATCTGGGTGCACCAAGTCTCCAATCACTTTAATTAAACGATTAGCTAACATTTTTGCCAGAATCTTAGGCTCCACATTAAGAAGTGAAATAGGTCTATAGGAGGTACACAGCTCACAGAGTTTTCCTTCTTTATGTATCACCACAATAGACGCTAATCGCTGATCACGAGGAAGCAAGCCCCTCTCCCTGGACTCCAAGAACATCAAGCGAAGATACAACACCATTTTGTCTGGACACAACTTGTACAGCTCGATGGGCATGCCGTTCGGGCCTGTGGCTTTCCCAGAGCGGATGGAGCGAATATCGAGCGCTACTTCATCGGTGGAGAAGTCCGCCTCCATTAGCTCTCTGTCAGAGTCGGACAAGCAAGGCAAAGCGATATCTCTAAGCAAAAGATACGAGTCCTCCTCCGGCCGGTCCAAGACTGGCGCATACACTGCTTGGAAGTGGCAAGCGAACTCTTCCACAATCTCCAACGGATCCGTCACACGTACACCATCCACTCGTTCAACCACCGGTACCACCCAATTCAGTCTCTCCTTCTTGTCCAGCCAAGCTATCAACTTCCCCGCCTTGTCACCCACATCCTACAAACGGCCCTGCTGCTCACAACTCATGGCTTTCGCGGCATTCGTAACCAAGGCTTTATAGTCCGACTGCTTCAGTTGCCAAACATGTACCTTATCACGCGTGACCCCAGACTCAAGATCTGCCTCCAAAGCTACAATATCAGACTCCAGCTGCTCAACCTCGTCATTGTGGCGTTTCTTAGAACTGGCGATCAGCGATAGTGTCTGACCCCGTATAACAGTTTTAAAGGCCTCCCAGAGGGACACAGATGAAGACACCGATCCCACATTTTCGACAAAGTAGTGATCAATGGCTTTAACC
Source organism: Lissotriton vulgaris (assembly GCF_964263255.1). Lineage (NCBI taxonomy): Eukaryota > Metazoa > Chordata > Amphibia > Caudata > Salamandridae > Lissotriton > Lissotriton vulgaris. The sequence continues at coordinate 1,404,961,813 of NC_141685.1, read as the reverse complement.
ACCCCAGCCCTGGTCTCCGGAACACGGAGATGCCAGGGATTGATTGGGGCGATCCGGCACCCTGCATCTAATTGGAGATCTATTTGAATCCATAGCGGGGAGTGATCCGAGATGCCTCTAGGCAAATGTCGGATCTCTCTTATCATTGTTGCCTGGGGTGCGGGCACAAGAATATAATCAAGTCTAGCCAAGCTCCCATGGGCCCCAGAATGGAAAGTGTATTGAGCCTGCCCGGGGTGAAGCATTCGCCAACAATCAATCATACCAAACGTTTCCAAAAAACCACCCAGGCAGGATTGCGACGGTGTGAGAGCCCTGGGAGGATGGCGATCCTCCAGGCCGCTCACAACCGAGTTGAAGTCTCCACCAACCACCAGAATCCCCTCAGGAAGCCTCAACACCAGTTTCTCCAGGTCGACAAACGTAGTGGCCTGCAAACCCGGGGGGACATATACCGAGAGGATGGCGACCGCTCTACCCTCCCACCTACCAACAATGGCCGCATACCTTCCTCTATCATTCAATATCGTATCATCAATTTCCAAGGGAAGTGAACTACGGATCATAACACCGGCCCCTCTGGAGCCCGAAGTGAATCCCGAGTGTGCAACCAACCGGTAGCCCCTCCGGTTCATAGCATGGAATGTGTTCCCCACCAAGTGTGTTTCTTGTAGCAATACAATATCAGGGGAATGGCGTTTTAAATATTGGAGTACAATCCCCCGTTTTATTTTGTCCCCCAAGCCGTTGACATTCCAACTCAAGACTCTCAACCCCCTAACCCCAACCCGGAAAAAGTGGCAGGGTCCCCCAAACCCCATGAAGGAAACACAGATCAAACCATGCAGCAATACGTAGCCTCGAAAACAATTCAAAGAGAAAAAATGAATCCCCCCCCTCCCCCAAAATGCCCGGAGCAAACAACCCCCCACCCTGCACCCCTGCGATAAAACAAAAAAACACCCCAAGTTGCAGTGTGCCTGTCGCCCTACCCAAGAAAACTAAACTACAAGTAGAAAAGGAAACACCCCAGAAGGAGGAAAAGTCCCGAACTCCCCGCCGCCCCAGGGGTGGCTATAAGAGAGTCATTGACCCAAAAAAGGATAACAATCCACCGCCACACGGTACGGTGGTGACACACGCCGGTGTCCCTACTCCTCCTGGTCCCGTTGGCTTCCTTCTGCACCTCTGGAGTGGTCCGCATTGTCCCGTTGCGTCGATAGTGTGTCCAACCAGTCACTGACCACCTCTGGCATATCAAAAAACAACACCCGCTCATTATGTTCGATGCGTAATCGGGCGGGGAAGAGCATAGCATACTTCATGCCCAAGTCTCTCAGTCTACGCTTCATCCCAGTAAATCCCAGTCTTTGTTTCTGCACCGATGGAGTAAAGTCGGGGTAGAAGCTGATTGACGCATTCTCAAATTTGGTGGGGCCGCTAGTCCTCGAGGCTTGTAAAATGGCGTCTCTGTCCCTGTAGTTGAAGATCCTCGCAATGATGGGTCGCGGCGTAGCCCCCTGCTTGCATCTTCCGCCCCGAACTCTATGGGCACGCTCCACTGTGAAAAAGTTACTTAGGCCCTTGGGGGCGAAGTGTTTGAGGATCAGATCTTCAACGAGCAGGTCCGTAGATCGATCTGCTGAGGACTCCGGAACTCCGACTATGAGGACATTATTGCACCCAGCGCGACTTTTGAAATCCTCAAGCCGGCGGGCAAATTGGTCACTCGAGGCCCAAAGGGTCCGCATCTCGGTCTGGAGATCGGAGACATCGGTGGTGAGACTGGCAGTTTTGATATCCAGCGACTTGACTCTCTCATTAGTCTTAGCCAAGTCTGCCCTAATCAATCCTACATCCACAGCCACAGTGTCGATCTTGGCCGCTAAAGTTTCATATTGTTGGCCCATCGATGACTTTATACTCGCAATGGCGCCCATCACATCCCGAAGAGTCGGTTCCTCCGGCTCAGGGGGGCTACCACCAAGGTCCTCAGGGGTTTTTCCAGTCCCGCTAGGCGAGCCCTTGTTGCGAGCAAATCGGTCCATAATGGTGGTCTGAGTAATGCCACCACGAGTCGTGTTCTTGAGTGACCGCTTGTCGCTATCGGACTTGCCCGCCATGGTGGGCTGCTCGCCCCTTGGGGGCTTTTGGGACCTGGTGAAAATGGCTTCCCACAGGAAAACGACGAGAAATCGAAGTGCAGGGTGCCGGTGGAGAGGAGTCAAACGAGTGCGCATACAAGCCAGCTTGATCAATAGGCAGCCGTCTCCCAACCTTCTCAGATAGGAAAAGCTAAACCGAAAGTAGCTCCCGGGTAGTCGTCCCTTTCCATACGCCGTTGTTGTTCAACTACTTTCGGGGTGCTCCGGATGCCCATGTCCCGGGATGACTCACGATGTAGGCCTTCAGGCTTCAGGAAGGAGTACTTCAGTTGTCCGGCATCCGATTCGAATTTTGAAAGAGTCCATTCATATCAGGAGAGTCTCAGCTACAAGAACCCATCGTCAGAAACAGGATTCGTGCCAGGATAGACGGTGGATGCGGCGAGGGTTTCGGGAGCTCACAGCTCACGCGACCATCTTGGATGCACACTAAGCTCCTCCTCTCCGAGCCTAAGATTCTTGCTAAGTTATTGGCTAATAGGCTGATAAAGGTTATTAGCGATCTGGTTCACCCAGACCAGTCTGGCTTTATTCCACACAGAAATACGGTACTTAACCTTAGGCGTCTTCATGGGTCCTTGCGAGGGCCTCGACGTTACGTGAGCCGGCCATTTTGGCGTCATTGGACGCCACAATGGCGTTTGATACTGTTGAATGGCCGTATCTGTGGGCGGTGCTAGCTAAATTTGGTTTCGGTTCAGATTTCATTAGCTGGGTGCGCCTTCTCTATGCAGACCCTCTTGCCGAGATCGTAGTTAATGGTCGCGTATCGAAGCCGTTTTGTCTCGGGCGAGGTACTCGTCAGGGTTGCCCATCGTCTCCTCTTTTATTCGCGTTGGCTCTCGAGCCTCTCGCGGCGTGGATCCGCTGGGAGCCCTCGATGAGAGGCATTAATTGGTCGCCGCAATTTGAGGATCGTATTTCCTTATATGCGGACGACATTCTGCTGTATTTGACCTCCCCCAAGAATTCTTTAATGGTACTCTGTGATGTTCTGGCTTCATTCGGAAGAAACTCTGGTTTGGCCGTTAATTGGGCAAAATCCTACGTATACATTCTCAGTGGCGAGATACAGATCCTGCCTCGTAACTGTCCTATCGAAATAGCACAAGAGGGATTCAAATATCTCGGAATTTATATTTCCATAGACCCTACGGTTCAATACGAGAGGAACCTTCTCCCTCCTTTGACTCAGTTAAAGCGGGATGTTGTGGGCTGGCGAAAACTCCCATTATCTATGCTTGGGCGGGCGGCCCTTTTTAAAATGATGTCACTCCTTCGTTTTCACCCTTCAGAACACGCTGGATATTGTTCCGGCTAGTTACTTTCATTTGGTGGAGGATTTACAGAGGAAGTTATTATGGGACGGCAGACCGTGTATTGCGCTAGCTAAATAATGCTCCCATGGTATGATGGGGGCATCGCTCTCCCTGATATTAAGAGATATTATTGGGCGTCGCAGTTGGCAGCCATTAATCACGGTGTGTATGGCCCTGTGTAGAATCCCAGTTTCGCCATGGATAGGTGGTTACTACCTAGTGGTAATTATTATAGAGCGCTGTATTCTAAATCGGTGAGGAAGGCTTTGACGGGGCCGACTAGGACAGCTGTGCGGGTCTTGCGTGGTGCTACCAGTTCATTAGGGTGGAAGGACCATTTAACTTTGGCTACCCCACTTTTCGGCTCTGAAAAGTTAGGCAAACTGTGGAGCACTAAAGAGTTCGACAAGTGGGATCTTATTGGTATCTCCAAGGTCGGAGACATATGGGTGAAGGGACAGGTGAAATCATTTGCGGCCTTGCAGACCGAGTTTGAATTGGGAGGGATGGAATACTTTCGTTATGCTCAGATTAGACATGCACTGACTTCCGTTTTCCCGGAGGGGGAAGAAATTCCGGAATCTACCCAATTAGAGGATCGCATCTTGGATGGCCATATGCCTGATAGCACCATATCCCTAGTGTATAAGAAATTGATTAATCATAGGGTGGACCTTTTATTGCAGCTGCGTGATCACTGGACCCATGACGGACTTGAGCTTGATGACGAAGACTGGCAGTCGGCGATCTCCTCTCCGAAGGAGGTTGCGATTCTAGCGCGATTGAGATTGGTTCAACTGAAAATATTGCATAGGGTATGTGTCACGGGTCCCCGTTTGGTCCGGATGGGGCTATCTGAGGAGGGTCTGCGTCTGAGGGGTTGCGGTCAACTGGGGACGTTCCTCCATATCATCTGGGAATGTCGGGAAGTGTTTGACTATTGGAGTAGAGTCCACGCGGTAATGCAGGCGGTCACGGGTGTGGCTCTCTTGCCGGAGGCCAGACGCTGTTTACTAAATGTCTGGGAGCCTACTGATCATAATGTGGCACAAACACAGTGGGTGACTCTAGGGGCCATGATTGCCAAACGGAACATTGAGCAGTTGTGGGGGTCCCAGAAGCCTCCTACACTTGACGTGTGGGTAAAAAACATGTACTGGTGTATGTTCAGAGAGAAAACAGTATACTTGGCTCAGGGGGCGCCCCCGGAAATGGAGCAAGATTTGGGGCCCTTGGAATAGATATAGAGGGGATATATGTGTACCACCAGTTACCGCGGTCCTTGATGTTCCACTTTCCCCCTGACTCCTTATTTTTATTCATTACTTTTGCTGTTCTTCTGTGTCCTCTCCTCCCCCTACCCCCATCAATATATTGTTTATTGTAACATTTAAAGATATGATGCTCGACCCTCGTAAAGTCTTTGCATTCCTAAGTTTTGTATATGCCTTGCTTGTTTTTTCAATAAAAATAAACATTAAAAAAAACTATGAGATTGATATGAACATTTCTAACATGGTAAGAAATTAATTAATCAATCTAACACCCGAACATCTACTTCTATGCACTACACTATGATAGCATGGAGTAGATGAACTCTAGAGTTTCTTAGGAGACGACGTACTGCATACCTGTTCATAGCAAAGTGACATGATTATCAGGAAGGCTGGGATTGAGTGTTTGCTTGAAAGAAAACACACAACGGTTGTACGCAGCTCTTCTCCTCTTGGTGGGTTATCAGCATTCAGTATGGCACGGGCGGCTGCTGCAGCACATCGATCTAGCAGGTTATGTCAGGAGAATCTCCGGTGGCATCTAGTGTGCGGGGGATCACTGACAGAATTTCGACCTCAGAAATATCGACCTACAAGAATATCGAGTCAACAATATTGAGGGCAAAAATATCGACATCCTATCTACAACATGGTAAGTACAAAAATATCGAAAAAATAATATAGATGTAAAAAATATCGATGTTAAAAATATTGATTTTTTTTCTTTTAATATATAAATGTAAAATTAAGTATATAACACTAATAAATAAAATATACATATTTAAAAGTATGTAATAATGTTTACAATTAATAAATAATTCATATATATTAATAAAACATTAATTAAATATATACAGTAAATATATAATATATATGTACTGAACAATAAGTATTAATAATTATTTTACTAATTTATAAATTAATGAAATATATTCTAATTTACTAATACATTTACAAACATAAAACAATAACATAAATAAAATGTAAGTAATATGAAAAATAAAATAAACATTTGATATTTTAACAATTAATTATATAAAATGTTGGATAGCGTAAGGGTAAAAATTACTATTCCTACTCCAGAGAGTGGAACAGTAGGGAAAACTGACCCTGAACCCAAAAAATACCCCTTTACCCAAAAACTGAAAACTGTCCCTGAACCCTAAAAATACCACTTTACCCACGAACTGAAAACTGACCCTGAACCCTAAAAAAAAACCCTTTACCCATGAACTGAAAACTGACCCTGACCCCTAAAAATACCACTTTACCCATGAACTGAAAACTGACCCTGAACCCTAAAAAAAAACCCTTTACCCATGAACTGAAAACTGACCCTGAACCCTAAAAATACCCCTTTACCCAAAAACTGAAAACTGACCCTGAACCCTAAAAATACCCCTATACCCAAAAACTGAAAACTGACCATGAACCCTAAAAAAAACCCTTTACCCATGAACTGAAAACTCACCCTGAACCCTAAAAATACCCCTTTACCCAAAAACTGAAAACTGACCCTGAACCCTAAAAAAAACCCTTTACCCATGAACTGAAAACTGACCCTGAACCCTAAAAATACCCCTTTACCCAAAAACTGAAAACTGACCCTGAACCCTAAAAATAACCCTTTACCCAAAAACTGAAAACTGACCCTGAACCCTAAAAAAAACCCTTTACCCAAAAACTCAAAACTGACCCTGAACACTAAAAATACCCCTTTACTCAAAAACCCAAAACTGACCCTGAACCCTAAAAATACTCCTTTACCCAAACTTAATTAATATTATTTAATTAGCAATTAATTATTAATTAACAATAACAATAAAGTAAATATATTAGCACATTATCTGTAATTAATATAATGTAATAATTAATATCATTTTTCCCCAATTAATTAATTAACAGTAACTAAAAATTATATATATAAATAAATTACTATAATTAATGTAATTAACTAATTAATATTATTTAATTACCAATTAATTACTGATTTAAAATATGTACAAATTTATATTAATTAATTAACGAATTAATATTAATTATTTGCCAATTAATTAATTATAAATATTTAAAAACATATATTAATTAATTAATTATTATTAAATTACTCCCCACCCTATTCCCCTATAAACCCACATCCCGCTACAGAAAATACATATCAATTAACTTTTTTTCCCAATTAATGATTATTAATTAGCAAATAATTATAATTAATTAATGAATCCTACTAATTATTAATAAACTTACCATAATTAAATTACTTCCCACCCTATTCCCCTATAAACCCACAACCCGCTCCGGTACTAAAACATGAAATTTACTTATAAATTTATATATTATTATCTAAAATTTATACACATATAATAGTAATTATTTTAAATACTTAAATTAAACATATACCACATACATAATAAAATACTATAAAATAATACAAATATCGATATTAGTGTCATCGAAATTAGTAACATCGATATATATGCTATCGATATTACTAACTTTGATATTACTTACATCGATATTAAGTATTTCGATATTACTTACCTTGGGTCGATATTCTGTCCTACGATATTCTTGCCTTCGATATTATGCTCCTTCGATATTTCAGACTCGATATTATGGTAGGTCGATATTTCCTACTCGATATTTTGACTGTCTACCGTGTGCGGGAAAGTAGAATCTGGAATATGAAACGCAGTTTATGAGCCAGTGGTTAGTTGCAGCTGGTGTTTGATGGGTGAGGTTCTGGTAAATATAGACTCTACTCGGTACTCACCTAAATCCTGTTACAGTTGGACATCCTTGTTATATTGGTGATGTTTTGTAGAGTGAGCACCTCAACATCAGAGAGGCACACTGTTGGCAGGTGGTTGCTATACGCAGGGCATGGGAGTGGCAGTTGGTGGTAGGTCCCTGGAACTGAGGCGACAAAACACTGGAGTGTTGGCTGCGGGTTCAGGAGCAGCAGAAACTGGCATAGTAATGGTGTGTTTTTTTCGAGAATGAACAGCGACGTGAGTTGTTGAGGGAACAGCTCTGAGTTATCCAGCTCTGAATCAATCAGCACCTTTTAGGCAATCGCTTGCAGAAAACGCATGCAAGACAGAATGCGAGCAGACATATTGGACAATTGGGCACTGTGCAATTGGTAGGTAAACAGATACAACGAAACATGGATGAAAGACGTGGGCAAATTCTACAAATATATGCACACAAGGCAGCACACCAGTGGCCACTTTGTTCAGTTGGGCACTGTACAATTATTAGGAAATGGGTCGATACATGGTAGAAAGGCGCATATCGCACGTGTGGGTGGCCATTTCAGGAAATTGTGCCCATCTCAATTATTTAACAGAAAATACCAGTATCAGTGTCATGTGCACTAATAATCACATTGGCTGTGCGGAAAGAGTGTTGAAGGAGTGTCGGTTCAAGAAATATCACAGAGCCAATCATAGTGACGGTAACACCTTCATGTTGATTTTAGAAGGAGTGCAAGTGCAGCAAATAAAAGGGAGTCTGTTGCAGTGACAGGCCTGCCTTTACATTGAAGTGTCATCAAAGCTTTTCGCCTTTAGGTTGATTGATTCCTGCAGTGACAGATACACCTCCTTCATTCTGTGTGGTTGAATAGATGGTGTCTCTACGAGGTAGGAACAGACACACCAGTGGAGTTTGTTTGACATAATGCTAGATGTACTTTCCTTGTTTGGTGAGGTAAACCTGGTTAAACCAAAGTCTGGTTGGTGTTGAAACTGTGGAACCATAGGGGTTTATTAGGATGGTGGACGTAAAACCACCCCGACCGCCATGGTAGCGGAAATCAACCATCCACCGGTACCGCTGCAAAACCGGCGGTCCTATTAGGATCAACCGCCAAAAAATCCTGACCGTGGTGGAACAAGGCCATGAAAAACCGCCGGTAGCGGGCGGAGCTGGTGAAAATCCATCTGCAGCGGTCGGATTCGCGCTGAAACTCACTAAACCGCCGCCAGGCCAGCGGAATCACCGCACGGAAAATTAGGAATCCCCTGATGTGACAGAGGTGCGTTCCACTGTTCCCGGCCGCCGCGATCGCAAACAGTGATGAATAGGAGAGACTGTGGAATGGTTGTTGCATACCCACCGCCGCGGACACTCCGTGACAATATGGTGGTCGGCAAAAAAATACATCACAAGGCCACCAAGTGCACACATCAAACTAGCTATGCCCCCAAAAAGACCTAACACACACCAATGACACACCTCCATGGCAACTTCAAAAATACAAATCCCAGGCCAACCCACACAACACACCTGACAGAAATACCCCATTTCGACACACCCACATAGCTGGGTATAAAACCAGCCCCTTCCCTGACCAGAATCCTTTGCACTACTCCAGCCCTGAAGGAACCAAACCCTGCAGCACATTGGATAGGCAAAACACCACACATCTCACCAGCACCACAACACACACACATCATACACACCACCCTCACAACTGCACCTCAAAACATTTGCACATCACACACCATGGCACAAAAGAAAATGCCCAAATTCACAGAGAGTGAGTTGTCAGTCATGGTAGATGAGATAATCAGAGTAGAACCACAATTATTTGGTCACCTGGTCCAACAGACACCATTATCCAGCAGAACACAGATGTGGGAAAGGATAGTCAACAAGGTCAATGCAGTAGGTACCACCCCGCACTCCAAGCAGGAAATCATGAAGCAGTGGCATGACCTGAAGAGGGTGGTAAAACAGAAGAAGAGCAAGAACTGTCAGCTGGCTCAGATGACTGGTGGTGGCCCTCCCATTTCACCAAAAACATTCACTGCATAGAAGGAGCAGGTGCTTGCCATACTGCATCCAGAAAGTCTCACAGGAATAGCCGGGGGAGTGCAGGCTGGTAAGGACAAACAAATGTATACCATTAACACTGCTATGTACTGTTTTGCACAACCGTAAAGCTACACCTCCTAGGCCCAAGTACATCCATATGCACAACAATACCCAACACAGGTCTCACAGATGTAACATCCATTCCATCTAAATCACCCCAAAGGTAGCCTGCAACATTCCCAGGGTTGCATTTGTACATGCAGACAGCACTACAACTCCCACTTGGCCCCCTGTTCCACCCCTGAGCAAGATGGAGCTCACCCCCCACCTAGAAGCACGTGGCAGCCATTATATGGTTCACCTTCACCTAACAGGTAGGTAGCCATCTTCCCAGGGAGGGTTGCTGGTGGGTTGGAGGCCTGCACTACAACTCCCACCAGCCCCCCTGACCCACCCATGAGCAGGATGGAGCCCACCCACCCAGCCAGAAGCACGTGGGAGACATTGTATTAAAACAAACAAACTTACAGGTAGGTAGCCATCTTACCTGGGAGGGCTGCTGGTGGGTCGGATGCCTGCACTACAACTCCCACCAGGCCCCCTGTCCTACCGCTGAGCAAGATGGAGCACACCCCCCACCCAGAAGCATGTGGCAGCCATTGGACTACAACAAACAAACTTACAGGTAGGTAGCCATCTTCCCAGGAAGGGCTGTTTGGGGGTGTGAGGCCTGCCCAACAACTGCCACCAGGCCCCCTGTCCCACCCCTGAGGAGGATGGAGCACTCAAACACAGCCAGAGAGATGTGTCATAAAGCCCACCCGATGTGATTACAGAACAGGTAAGTAGACAGTGCATGCTCCCCATCATTCCTCTCAAAAAGCATGTAGTCATATGATGACAGCAGCCCTCCAATCCCACCAAAATTGACCCAGATACAATAACAAATACAGTGTGCAGACAGCTAAGCGTATGTAACTGTCACAGAAGTGTGACTCACCAAATCGCACGTTGAAGAAAATCAGGGCACAAACATGCACAGCACTGAATGCTAAGTTCCATGGGGGCTGAGCTTGAAGGACCAAGTGAAAACAAAGCAAGCGCGGTCTGTAGAACAAATACATCAAAGCACAGGACATGGCAAAGGAATGCATGGGAATGGGATGACAATGGCTAGTTCATGCGCAGACGTATCGCCTGCCAGGCAGAGTAATCAGCAAAGATGCTTCACATCAAGTCGTAGTGCCGCCAGTTGTCAGATGACATGTCCTCGTAATCACAAAATCTGCACGTGGGGCATGCTACCCATTGTTATGTCGCACCATGGAAAAGTAAAGAATGTACCTCCACGTCATGTCATGAAGCACATTACTGTGCAGACATACAATGTGAAAACTAGTAAACAGTTTGTTGCATAACCTGGAAATAAGATACATTGAACACCAAGTTTGAGGGGTGCACGTCAATGACCATTTCCACTCTGTCCCACAGGTGACCAAGAACTGATTGCAGAGGAAGACAACACCAACCTGCAGAGCTAGTCTCCACCCCCGGAACATGGACTCTCTGATGAAGGTTCCCTGGATTTCGAGGAGGCGGAGCAAGAAGCAGGCCCATCTGGCATGCCAGGGCGCAACAGGGCCCAGGACCCCACTGTCCCCCCTGCCACCACATCAGCAACAACAACAACGCTGATTCCTGCTGTTACGACCTATGCGGCCTACACCATCACCAGTGCTGCCTGCAACACTCTCCCTGCCCCAAAGGATGACCACCCAACCCCACTGAGGCGGCCAAGGAGAGTAGGCGGTGCGTACAGTGGTGAGGCAACAGGTCTGTGACAGCAGGGCAGGTGGGATGGCAAGGGGGAGTCAAAGACAACTGGACACTCGGACTGAAGCCCTGGACAACATCACCAGAGTCCTTGGGCCTATGAACGGGCCCAGGGACAAATGGGACAGGCTCAGGAGCATTCCTGTGAGCTCCGCCTGCTGCTGAGGTCCATTGACATCCGCATGGTCCAAATCGTGGACCTCTTGGGCCAGCTAGTGGCTGTTCTGAGGGACAGGCCTGCGGCACAAACAACACCTCCACCTCTATCTGGTGGGTCACAGGATGACAGGGACACATCCTCCCCTGCGGCCACAGAGAGGGGAAGACTCCTCAGACCCCAATGGCCCATAGCAGAGGCCCCCCCTACAAAACAACCAAGGGGCCATTTAAAGAAATCCCAGGGAGGATCCCATGGCAAAGCACCTGCCAAACGTCAGTCAGGGAGCCAGCCATGATGGCACCCCTCTTCACCTTGTCATTGACTTTGTTGATTGTCCTTCCCCACACTGCCATGTTAATGGCATCCGTCTGTTGGACTGGGCCACCACATCAATGTGGTGACTACTCGATTGTCTCATATTCCATCACTGACAACTCATTGCTTCACTAATCACCATTTTTTAAATATTCATTCCCCTGTCACATGTACTCATTTTAAATAAACACACCTTACACACCCATGTTGTTGTGTCTGCTCTGTGTTTATCACAGGATGTGCAATGTTCACCATGATCACAATGTACCATGAGCACGGATTGTTTGTAGGCAAGGAGAGGCTGAAGGGACCTAGGAAAACACAACAGAACATCATTCACTAGTCAGGTGGTGGCATCACAGCCTTAACACAACACTTGTCATCAAGGTACTCCAATCTGCACACATTACAATGAGCAACAGTACCGACATAGACATCCTGTAGCTGTGCATAACTACCCTGTCCCAGAAACATTGGCAGCCATCACTGAGTCAACAACAGGCTGCAGTCACAAAGCCCACACAGACCTTTTCACCAACAACAACATCAGCAGACAAGGGCCCCGTTGTACATTGTCACTCATCTTCAAGTGAAGTAGCAGTTAATGAGCTGTTGACGCAGGTTGACACCTTCCTCCTCTCCACTATTCTCGTCACTGGACATGGGTTGGTTTGCAGGCGGGGGCCTCGGCCACTCATCAGCATCCAGGAGGAGGGGGATCTCATTGCTCAAGGCCAGGTTGTGGAGCATGCAGCATGCAACTACAATCTGACACACCATTTTGAGAGAGTACTTCAGTGCACCTCGGGTCTTGTCCAGGCAGCAAAATCGTGACTTCAGGAGACCAAAACTACGCTCCACCACATGACGTGTTCTCCCATGGGCATCTTTGCAGCGGACATCACTTGGAGTCCTGGGATTCCTCAGTGGTAAGCATGGGCGGAAAATCCGTTACGCTCGCGGATTTTGCGGATTTTCGGGAAATCCGCAATCCGCGAGATTTGCGAATTTCCCGCAAAATCCGCAAATCCGCGAGCAGCGGATTTTGCTCGCGCTGCTCGCACTGTTCGCGTGAGTTCGCGCCCCGCGAATAAGTGCAAAATTGCAGAAATACGATCTTAGCAAAACTGAAAGTAACTACTTACCAGGTTCAAAAGTTCAGGCACATCATTAGTAGCCATTTCCTGTAGTGCTTCCTGAGGGGCCCCTCCAGAGTTCAGTTGCCAGTTGAAACTATTATGTGACCCTGCTCTGAACCTCAGAATAGTTACACATATGCCACAAAGGTCCTGAATTACAGCTAAGGGAGACAAGCAGGAGCCAGGCTGGAAGTTAAAATCCATTAATCAGCCCCTAATTCATTATTGTCAGTTGGGGCAGGGCAGGTGTTGTAACTAATTTTGCAACAATGAAAGCACTTAGCAAGTGCAAAAGATCACTAATCAGGGCGCACTAAGGAAGCAGGTGCCAGCTAAAAAAATATTCTGTGACACATTAATCAGCCCCAAATTAATTCAGGTCACTTGAGGCAGGGAAGGTGTGCTTTGCTTTGCCGAAAATAATGTACACTGGACAACCAGAGGGTGTGGTGATGAAACAGAGGGTGGCATGGGTGGGCCAGAGGGTGGCATGAGTAGTCAGAGAGTGGCAGTGGTGACAGAGAGTGGCAGTGATGAAGAAGAGTGTCCCAAACAGGCTGGACACGTAGAAACAACAAGTTCGCAAAACTTGCGACCCGACAGGTAAGTTCGCAAATTGCGAAATTGTAAAAACCCTCGCGAACTGGCAGAAACACGGGCGAACACAAAAAAAAAAAATCCGCAAATTCGCGGGAATTCGCGGATTTTGCGGATTGCGAATCCGCAAATCCGCAAAATTCGCGGATTGCCAATCCGCAAAATCCGCTCATGCTTACTCAGTGGGCTCAGCAACCAAGGATATGCAGAGTCAACAAGGTGTGGGTTACACAGACCAACTTTTTAATATAACTGTGGCAGAGAACAGCATGTCACACACACAGCATGCAACTTGACTGCATACTCACCCACAATCCATGCATGCTTCGGAAGCAGATTAGCCATCAGCTGTGGCACAATGCTGTTACGCATGATGTAAGACGTCATGGGCCCAGCAAGGAAATTTGGCACAGACGTGCGAGATGATCATATCAACCTGGCACATCACTTGCACATTGATAAAATGGAAATGTTTCCTATTCCTGTAGATGTGCTCACGTACCTGTGGTGGAACTAGGCCAACATGTGTGCAGTAAATGGAACCAAAAACATTGGGCATATGCCCAAAGGCATAAGAATCTGCTGTCACGGCCGCTGTTGGACTTGGCCCTTCTGGCAGGTTCACCCCTGAACTTTTTGCCTTTTAATGTAACATCATTATAGGGATTTCTGGTCTTTGCACACGTTAGCACTGTGGCTCAGTGTAAAGTGTGTGCGCTCTCTGAGTGCGTGTGTGAAGTTGGACTGCCCTCCCATAGGAATGCATGGGGAATATGTATGTCCATGGTAATTCCCAATGCGTGGGGAGTGCAAGGTTGAGTTTGGTATGTGCGAACTCGTGAGGTTGAATGCTGCGCGATGATGTGTGCAGCGTTAATGTGTCTAGTGTGGAAGTGCCACTTCTAGAAGTTGGCATGTCTGTATACTAAAGGTGAAATGACTGTCTGGCTTGTGATTGGCTGGAGCTGGCTGGTGTGCCTGGCTCCAAGAGTCAGGATGGGTCTGCCCCGGTGGTGAGTGGAGAGATCTGCATATTGATGGCAGGGGGGAGTGCACCTGGGACCTGAATAGGGCTGGCCTTTCCCTACACAATGCTGGCTCCGCCCCCTGTGGTGCAACTGATGTCCCTAGCCTGGCTAGTGAATGGGAAGGGGGGCTGAGAACAACAGAGTGTTCCAGAACCAGCTGCGTTGGATTTTGCCTCACCCTGAACCCTAGAGACAAAGGGATTTGGTGTATAAAAAGAGGCTGTGATCTCATGTTAAATGTTCTTGTGTTCCTACTTGAATCTACCAGGGGCGTGCTGCTGCTGGGGCCCAGGTGAAGGCTTGCCTCCCTGGTCCCTGCCCAGCCCCTGGATTACAGATGGACTTACTGCCTGGGGCCCCTGTTGCCTTGCCTGGGGGACAGGAGGACTTCATTATATGCTATTCCTGGAACCCCGTTGGCCTTTCTTCCCAGCCTCCAGGACCTTTTGTAAGATGGGAGCACTGGGCACCTTTTCCTCGTGGCCCTGTGAGAGGAAACCCCCAGCGTAGGGATTCCCCCTCGTGGCCTCTTCATTGCAGGTGCCCACCCTCCATTATGCCTATGTTTCTATATTTTAAATAGCAGGAGCCAAGCCTGCTTTATCATCCACTTCGGAGGGAGCCTACCCCTCATTTGCGCTCTTTTGAACTTATTTATTTCTTTTGCGGGTGCCTACCCCGCTATTTATAATTTACTCGAGGGTCCTACCTCTCTTTTCAGCTGAAATCACCGCCGCAGCCCTCGGGCCGAAAACAAGAAGTCAGGCACTGTAGTGCCTGACACGGGGCGGGACTTCCGGTTTTGAAGGGAAGTCCCGCCCGCCGCCGCGCTCTGATTGGAGGCTGCCCGGAAGGAGATGGTGGCCCAGAGCCTCGAGGGTTCTACACTCAGTCCCGGTACCGTGATGGGGGACCGGGTGAAGTAGGCGAGGCGGGGCTCCCATGAGTAGGGAAGCCCCGCGATGAGCGGAGCAAGTCGGCCGCCGCAGGAGAAGCAGAACCGCCCGGAGGAGCCCCCGCCAGGAAGTCCAGCCCGGGGAGTGAGAAAGGGCTCGGGGGGCTCCGTGCAGGCGATTGATGGTGCCTGATTAAGGCACAGCGGTGCGCCCACGGTTAGAGCGGCCCCGTCTTGCAGGGGGTCGCTCCCGTTGGGGCCATAGTTGTTTTAAGGGGCCAGAAAGGCCCAGGTCTTTCCCCTGTTTAACCCAGAGTTAGGGCGGCCCCGGATGACAGTGGGCCGCCCCACCGTTGAACTGTTTCTAGTAGCCATACATCTGATCATTGTATATTACTGTTTGTATGTGCTACTCTGGGAAACACTGATAACACTGACTGAAAAAGTGCCCAGTACGTTCTCTCTTCTTGCCTGAAGAAACCCTTCCTTCCTATTCTATTCTTTTTTCACTCTTACTGTGTTTACCTCTTAAGTACGGTGCAGGACTGTGCTTTACTGCAGAAATTGTGTATTTTTGCTAAATGTATTCAGAATCTAAGGGCCCGATGTAGGTAAAATTGATTTACCGATTTTCAATTACCGAATTTTACCGATTCGGTAATTGAAAATCGGTAAATCAATGTGGTGGACATGTAGGTATTTCCAGATGTGTAAATACCGAATCTGTCACATTCGGTATTTACCGATTCTGTAAATACAGAATCGGTATTTACCATTGATTCCTATGGGCTTCAAAGCCCATAGGAATCAATGGGAAATACCGATTCTGTATTTACAGAATCGGTAAATACCGATTTTTGCAAGGGTGCAGGGGGTGTCACTTTGACACCCTCTGGCACCCCACAAATAGGCATGTGCGCCATGTGGCACACAGACATGCCCTAAGGGTATGTCTGTCTGTCACATGGCTAGGTGTGCATGCACACTTGTGCATGCACACCTGAAATCGGTATTTTACCACACAATAGGATTGTGTGGTAAAATACCGATTTTGTAGGGCCTTTGGGACTCAGAAGAGTCCCACCTACATCAGAGATTTACCGAATCGGTAAAAATACCGATTCGGTATTTTACCGAATCGGCAACTTTACCGAATCGGTAAAGTTACCGATTCTGTAAAATTGTGCCCCTACATGCCAAATCATGTATACCGGTCGGTAACGGCCGAAAATACCGATTTTCGGCCGTTACCGACCGACATACATCTGACCCTAAATCTTTTGATTCAATCTAAAATAAATTCCCTGTCCGGCTGGGCAAGGAAAAATATATAGCAGCCTATTGTGGTCTATATAGTATTAAGTTGTATTTTTGAATTGTTTAGGACCTTTTGTTTCTTTGTTCCACCGTTGTACCGAGCCATGCATGGCTCCAACAGGGGACACCTTTTGTTTTCGAGCCCTGAGTGGGCCCATCAGCGGGCATGATTATTTCAGGAGCCAGAGGGCTCTAGGGCGCATGATTATTTTCAGAGCCTGCGGGCTCCCACGAGGCCCCAGTATCCCTTGAGCCTAGATGGCTCCAACCTGGGGCACATTTGTTTTCAGAGCCTAGAGGGCTCCAACAATGGGCAAGTGTTTATTTCTAGAGCCAGAGGGTTCCAACTCTTTGCGCAGATTTGCTCCTAAGGGCCAGTGAAGGCCCATGTCGCAGTTTTGAGTCTACAGCTGCCCAGCAAGTAGTGGGCAGCTGCACCGTTTAGGTTTTCCTTCCTAGGGACATGTCTTTGGACTCAGGAGTGAGTCGCACTCCTTCATCCCTACTTTGGCTTTCCCCAGCTGCGCAGCACTTAGTGCCAGCTGCAACGTTTAGGCCCTGTTCTTGTCCTCAGCTGCCCAGCAAGTAGTGGGCTGCTACGTTTGGGTTTTGACGCAGTGGCGCAACCTGGACCTGTGACCTGGACCTGGACCTGTGAGTTATGTGCTACATGTGATTTATGTACTAATGCTTTGTGTGTAGCATGTTTTGCACACACTGTGTTCTGATACCTCTAGACATGGCTTATGCATAGGAGGTTGTTTTACCTGTTTAGGTATGTTAGGGAGATTGTACTTCTCTGTGTGATTTTCGCCCCTAGTGTAAGGTTTTACTTAGGTGGTAAGGGTCTAATGGAGTTAGACTGGTGGGATACTGTGCATGATGGATTTCATGGTGCAGACTGTTGCAAGTGCAGTAATTATCAGTGTTCACTGACTGTACGTTCTATGACCTATTGTTACTTGTATGTTTTAGTTCACTTTTACCAAGTTCACTTTGTGATAAATGTAAATTTAGTGCTTTTATATGGCGCACAAATCACCCCCGAAGGGGTCTCAAGGCACTGTGCACATACCGCTGTGGAACCCTTCCTGCCCTTTCCCTGTGAAGTGCCCACTCCTGGGCACCCCCAAGGTGAAGCCAGGCATCCTAGCGCTGTTGGGGCCGTTGTGGAGATTAAGCAAGCTATTGCCCAGAGTTGCAGAGTGGCACCCATGATTAGAATAGGCACCGAGGCGAGAATTATCAGGTCCGGGGAAATTGAGCCCAAGACCCGCCGAGGTGGAAATTGAACCCTGGTCCGGGCCAGACCTCTGCATCAGGGTCTGCCGCTCTAACCATTGAGCCACACTGGTCCTGACAGTGGTCCACGTGGCCCTGTCAGGTGTACATAATCCCTTGTAAATATTGCTTGTGTCAGTTGGCACAATGTACATCCTGTGATTCTGATTCTGATGTGTTGTTATAATACAAAGGCTATTTTTGATATAACCTTGTGTGGAGTTCCTTTTGTGGGGGGCCTTGGATGTTGTTGCTGGTGGGTGTGTGCGCAAATGCTTTACACATTGCCTCCGGGATAAGCCTGACTGCTCGTGCCAAGCTACCAAGGGGGTGAGCAGGGATTATCTTTGGCGGGTGACTTCCTTGCCCTGACGTAGAGTGGTGGTTTCTGCCTTGCTTTGGAGCAAGCCTTAGCCAACCAGAAATTCCCATTTCTAACAGCCGCCAATTCATGCCTCCTGGGGAAATGGATGCATCTGTCCTTGTAGATCATCATAGCGGACAGGACATCACGTAGCACCATGCTGAACATAGGTTGCGACATCCCACCTGCGCTAGACACCGTCTAATGGAACGATCCAGTAGCAACAAAATGCAGTGCCGCCATCACCTTAGACGTTGGTGTGAAAGCAGTCAGATATGTTCTGCGATGGGGGAGGAGCCAAGATGGCGGCCTGATCGGACGTCTTGATTCCCGGCTCCGTGAGCCTGGACACTCCGCACCTACATCCTGCCTTCTTTCCTGTGTTTAGATCGCAGCGGAGCAATGCTATCGCCGCGCTGAATCTACCTGTGTTCCTCCGAGGTCCCTGCGTGCCGTATTGGGGGAGTTATCGTCTTGCTGACTGGACGACCTCCGTAGCCCTGGCTCTGGGATCCATGTCGTTCCTTTTCACCGACGGTCGCTGGACCGGCAACAGTCTGCGGAGCCCGAGGTGCAACGGTGCGATTATTCACGCCGCCGTCACTGGGGGAATCTGACGGCACCCTCTGTACATCCGAGTGCCTCGCTCCATGAGGACGACTCGTCGTGGAGACGTGGGTGCCTACTGTGGACGACTTCCCTGGGCGGCGCTGAGACTCTCCTAAGCCGCCCCATCTTGTGGTTTGTCTTCGTGGTCGCCTTTACCTGAAGACGGAGCGGCAATGCCGCTCCCTGTGCACCATTCCGAGGCCGTGCACTATGCCTCTAACGGCGACCAGGATTGCGGTCCCTTGGTACCGTCCTTGCTCCCTTCTTGGCGTCCACATCCTGGGGAAGAC
This sequence comes from Lissotriton vulgaris, assembly GCF_964263255.1. Taxonomy (NCBI): domain Eukaryota; kingdom Metazoa; phylum Chordata; class Amphibia; order Caudata; family Salamandridae; genus Lissotriton; species Lissotriton vulgaris. The sequence goes on along the minus strand of NC_141685.1, from coordinate 1,404,942,403 downwards.
GACATGGCGGCTGTCTTCCCTGACGCGACGAGTGCTGCCTCGTACCGCAATAGCACTACCTGGCCCGATAGTGAGCAGGGGGCTACACTATGTGCACCATCCTTAACTGTGGAGCTGGAGCACCTACAGCCGATCCCGACCTGCAGGACCATTCTGGCTGCACTTGCCGAGCTCCGCAGTGACTGGCGTGCCCTCTTCGTCGAGCTAGAGGACCGGCTCGATGGTGTCTGTAAGACGGGGCGGACGGGACCGGCCGGCTCCCAGTACCTTACTGATTTGCCTTGGACAATCTCTGTGGGGGACATTGGATTGCGGAGTGAGTGCGGGGAGATATTGCCTTCCCCTATTTGCCGTGATGCTTGTGACCGGCCTTCCAGTAGCTCCAGTAACGCTACAATGTTTCCTCCCTCGCCGAGGATTGAGACTTTGTCTACGGGGAGATTCCTGCTTCGAACTTTGCCTGTGCAGACATCGGTCCCCTTGGAACCTGCAGCCTCGCAATTGTTTCCCTCCCGGCGAAGGATTGGATATCGTTTTATGTGTCTGAGGGTGCTACTTCTGTGTGCCTGCACCTCGGCGAGTGACTGGAGTCGTCCATTTTGTCTCTACCTCCCCTTGCTTTCGCTGTGGTGGCCATTTTGTCCTTCGGCTTTGTTTGGATCGGGCCCCCCCCGGAGGCCATGTCCGAAGAGGTTGTCACGGTCTGGCCAGGGCTGAGGGAATCTTTCCTAGTGCACGATATGGCCTGGTTGGCGGAGACTCGATTCGGAACGGTTTTTGATGTGATCCCTGGAACTACATGTGCCTGTTGTGACAATTGCCTGAGATGTGCTGCTGGACTGCCGAACTTTGCACTGAATTTTGTTTATTTGATTAGTGGAGTCCTGGACTGAGACGCTATCCTGAAACCTTTGCATGCGCTATTCGCAATGGTCTTTTCTCGTCTCAGGTTGCAATTGTTGTGCTCGATTGCTGACTCTCCTCATTGGGGTGGATGTTTTTGCGGGTTGGGGGTCTGAAGATGGTTGCTGCTGCTGGTGCTCTCGTTTCTTTTTGTCTGATTCGGCTGACGGGGACCCAGGATGGAACGCTTTTCTGGTAATTTTTTGGTGGCTCTATTTGTATTCTCTTCCCCACTTTAGGTTGTAACTGATATGTTTTTTTTTGGTCTGGTTGATGGGGTGGAGGTTCTGAGCGGGCACTGGATTCCGGGACTCAGTGGTTGTGGCCCTCCTCCGGGGTTATTTGGCTTATGGGAGTTTTAGATTAGGCTATTCTTTTCTTACTCCCTATATCTTAGGTATTATTGTATTTTTCTTATTCTATATTTCGGGTTTATTGGGCGACAGACACACTGCTGGGGGGGGTAGGCCGTAGCCTCTGCATGCGTGTAGGGTGGGGGGTTGGGGGAGGGGTTTTTAGTTTTCTGATTTCGGTTTCTATGGTGCCTTGTTTTTCTCCATTTTGTTTTTTCTTCTTTATTCTATCTTGGGTTCGTGATGGTGTTTGCTGACGGGCGGGTGGTGGTGAACAACTGTTAGGATACTGGCTCTGATACCCTTGTCGCGTACTCACTGAGCCGCCATGCCGCCTGGGGTGATTTGCCTTTTGCGTTGTTGGGCTATGTGTGCCTCTGTCGCACTTCTATGTTGCGCCTTCACGGACCCTGCCTTCCTAGCTTATAGTTTTCATTCTCATTTGAAATGGAACAGTCGGACTTTAATAGTTGCAGCAGAAAAAGTTTAAAATTAACCTTCAATACTCCTGCGACGCGGCAACACGATGACCTACAGTGTACCTTTTGAATGCTTGCTTGCTGATATTGCTGTGCTGTTGCGTCGCCGTATTGCATGCTCCAGTGCTTAAACAGTATTTGTGGCCGGCCTGAGGGTTGTAGGCCCGTATTTGTTCTTTTGCTACTGCACAAATAAAGGTTTTCAAAAAATATTTACAAAAAAAAGATATGTTCTGCGATGCCGCAGGTGGTGCTCCAACAGAGCACATAGGTCTTGTAGGGTGGGTCAGTCCAGATGGAAATTCCGTATGACCTTCTCATTCTCCATGTCTGCCAGCACTGTGAAAGGACAATGCATATTTGGTCACCTCCTAGGTGCCATGAAAGGGGACACTTGTCAATGCAATCCATCATACTATGTGTCCAACATCTTAAGTTGTGAATGACACAACGTCAACAATGACTGTCATCGCAATTCAGCTTACAGTACAACTTGCATGTAGGGACACCTTCAGCTACACTAGTTGTGCACTTGTCCACTTTTCACACAGCGAGTATCTCAAAAACAATATCTGACTATATGAATGTCCAAAGGTATCTGGCCAAATCTTGCATGAGCAGCCCTTAGGGTAGTTCATACAGAATTTGTGTGAAACTGCAACACTACTGTCTCCTACCTAGCTGCGGTTTCGGCCACACCTTCTTGCGTAAGTCGAACAGGGCACACATCAACACAATGAGCACAGTCTGTGTGTTAACAACAAGTATGGGCATGAGCCAAGCAAAGTAGACAGTGACATATGCACAATGTGTAGTCAGACATTCATCACTGTGAGTTGCTCTGCCATGTCACACATTGACATTTGTTCCCATTGGAGAGTCCATCACAACACTGTTCTGTGTACTTTCCCAGCAATATCACAAGTGACATGTGAGGGGGTACATGCCAATGTGTACAATCATATGCCCAAACATGGCATGTGTAGTCAGCAGTGGGGTAAATGTTACATTGGGATTGTGTGCACAATCTTGGGCCATTAATCATGTGGCCACTGTGCACTGTTGAGAACTGCCCATTGGCCATTGGCACAGCATGATGTGTCCATAGGTTCTGTCAAAGTGCTCCGCCACCCAAATCACAGTCATTCTTAGTAATGTATAGCACCCATATCGCTGTAGCGACCGCCTGGCCCCAGCAGTGTGTGATAGATATATACTCTTGGTCAAATGACGGGTGGCATGCTCCGCCACCCAAATCACGGTCATTCCTTGCAATGTATGGCACTGATATCGCGGTAGCACTCACCTGGCCCCAGCGGTGTGTCACTGCCAATGCCAAAGCCACACTGGCGGTAGTGATAGATATATACTCATGGTCAAATGGCGGTTGGAATGCTCCGCCACCCAAATCACGGTCATTCTGTGCAATGTATGGCACCCATATTGCAGGGGTGTGTCACTGCCAATGCCAAAGCCACACTCGCAGTAATGATAGATATATACTCATGGTCAAATGGCGGTTGGCATGCTCCACCACCCAAATCATGGTCATTCTTAGCAATATATAGCACCCATATCGCAGTAGCGACCGCCTGTCCCCAGCGGTGTGTCACTGCCAATGCCAAAGCCACACTCGCGGTAGTGATAGATATATACTCATGGTCAAATTGCGGTTGGCATGCTCCGCCACCCAAATCACTGTCATTCTTAGCAATGTATGGCACTCATAACGTGGTAGCGACCACCTGGCCCCTGCAGTGTGTCACCGCCAATGCCCAAGCCCTTACAACCAATGGGAACCGCAATCGCGGTAGCCTAATTCAATTTTGAAAATCGCGGAAGGCATGCTCCGCCACCGCGTAGCCGGTCATTGGATGCATTTGAAAATAGGTGACCTGGAACACCAATTGCAGCAGCTTAGAACCACTGAAACAGCCCAGAGGGCTATATATGTGTGGGAGAGAGCCTCACATTTCCACTGCTTCCAGACACTGCTGCCTGACACTCTTCCTTCACCACCAACTGCTGCTGATCCTGTCTCCTGGACCCAGCCACTGCTGCCTGACACTCCTCACCACCGACTGCTGCTGATCCAGTCTCCAGACACTGCTGCCTGACACCCCTCACCACCAACTGCTGCTGCTCCAGTCTCCAGACACTGCTGCCTGACACCCCTCACCACCAACTGCTGCTTCTCCAGTCTCCAGACACTGCTGCCTGACACCCCTCACCACCAACTGCTGCTGCTCCAGTCTCCAGACACTGCTGCCTGACACCCCTCACCACCAACTGCTGCTGCTCCAGTCTCCAGACACTGCTGCCTGACACCCCTCACCACCAACTGCTGCTGCTCCAGTCTCCAGACACTGCTGCCTGACACCCCTCACCACCAACTGCTGCTGCTCCAGTCTCCAGACACTGCTGCCTGACACCCCTCACCACCAACTGCTGCTGCTCCAGTCTCCAGACACTGCTGCCTGACACCCCTCACCACCAACTGCTGCTGCTCCAGTCTCCAGACACTGCTGCCTGACACCTCTCACCACCAACTGCTGCTGCTCCAGTCTCCAGACACTGCTGCCTGACACCCCTCACCACCAACTGCTGCTTCTCCAGTCTCCAGACACTGCTGCCGGACACCCCTCACCACCAACTACTGCTGCTCCTGTCTCCTGGACCCAGTGATGTTGAGAACTGAGAAGATCAGAGCTTGTCCCTTCACCACTGAGGAGCTGGAGGTTCTGGTGGGTGAGGTCCTCATACAGTATGGGAGGCTATATGGTGCTCTAGATGTCATGGTAAGTGTTTCAGAGTGGAAGTGAGAGTGCACGCATGAAGTTGATCTGCTGCAGTATGTGCCTGAGAGTGTGAGGTTGTGTCATACACTGCCTAGCATGGTGACTCCAGGAGAAAGGGGTGTATAGCCTATTTTTCTTATTTCACTGGCTGCACATCAGAATGGGAGGGGCATGCATTCTTTTTTCAGCCATACAGTGACACAGCAGGTTGGTTAAGCTGGAGTCAGGATAGAAATTGCCTGTGTAAATGGATGTGTGGGTCCATGATGTTCTTCACAGGCTCATCTGTGACATTACCAAGGGTTGTCATCCAGAGGGTACTGATGAAAGTGTGTCTGACTCGGAATTGGCACCATCTATGGGCCAGCACTATGAACAGGACTTAAATGCCAGAGTGTGACACTCTTGGTGGAAATTCACCTATGACACAGCAGATTCTAGCACTTTGTGCAGAGCCCCTTCCATTTTCTTCGGCATGTGTACTGTCTCACATAAGTAGGCACTGTTTACTCTCTTATATTGTCCCTGCATGTGACATTTCTGATGCCCCACATTGGACCTCAGTGGGAGCCCACCTGGCCTGCACAGTCACTGCCCAATCTGACAAGGACACATCATTGAATGTACAGAGTGGAACATATGGGTTGTCTGCTATACTATCCATCAAAGAGCTATCTCAGCCCTTTAGATTGCACATGACAGACCTTGTGAGAAGAGTTAAGAGTGTCAGATCATGTCCCTAAATGTGACCTCCATGACACAGTGAGCCATTCACAGGGCAAGGACATTGAGGGCTGCGGAGTGTTGGACACAATGAGTCTGCCCGAAACATATTTGCTAATGTAATTTATGTCTTGCTCAACCAAAAACTGGATAGCAGATGTGAGCCCCCTACACATAGCTTTCAGTGCTGGCATCCTGCATGTGCATGAGATGGGCAGGTACTGTGTCCACCCTCACACCTGCAATGCATTTTTGTATGATCCGCCCCTGCTTATGTACTATGTGAGATGCTGTATTGTCTCTGCTAGACATAGCTTTGAAGTAGTGCTGAGTTAGTATAATGCTCCTGTACTGAGAGGTAGTGGTACATAACCCTGTGTCACTGATTTTTCTCCCTCTTGTCTCCCATGCCTGCAGCTCGAAATCCACCAGCATAAGGCTGTGTGGAAGGCCATTGCATGCCAGGTGCGGGCTCTGGGTGTCTCCAACAGATGGCGCACACTGTCACAAGAGGCGGATGGCATCTACCGGATGAGCAAAAACGTGGAAGAGATGATGCTGGGGCCGGAAGTTTGGCGCACCGGAACATGACACCACGAATGACCCGCATCTTAGCTGTGACACAGCCTGAGCTGGATGCACGTTTGAAGGAGCATCGGCAGCAAGCTAGGGTGAGTGTTCTGTGACAGGTGACTTTGGTTGTGAGTGACTGCATGTGTTCCAAGCCTGGGCCAGTTTTGAGCTCTGTGATGTTGCCAGTGTGATGCAATGGCTTGTAAGTGGCCTCTGTGTTGGGTGCAGCTGTCATGCATTTTCCCTACCTGTACTTTCTCATTTCATTGATGTTATGGCCCTTGACATTGCATTCCGAGTTGTGGCCCTCTGGCATTGTCTGCGTTGGTGTAGTCAGTGACATCCCATGGAAGGGAACAACAGTGTGCCTCATCTGAGTGTGCTTACTTCATTGTGTGTAGTGCCTGACCTTAGCATTTTGAGGACTACACATCTGACAACAATGTGCAACTGTAGTTGTGCCCCAAAGTACAACATGGTGGATGGCATGAGCTCATGGTCATTGTGGACTGATATTTTGGATCTGTATCTGTGTTGTTCCCTTCTGCTGCCTCCAGATGTGACTGTGGCAACATATTGGGAGGTACATAGTTTCCTCCCTCAGGGACCTAGGTATACTCAGAGGGATTTGTATGTCTGGTTACACAGAGCCACGGGCAGGCTATTGTGCTGTGTGGTAATCACATGGCTCACTTTTGCCAAGTTTGCATGATAACACGCAAAATTTGAGTTTGTAATTGAGGTAGCACAGTGTTACTGCACAGGGTGGTGTGCCAAATGGGGATATCATCATCTTGTTTAGTGCTTTGCTTGCATATGATGCTTGTGTTAATGCTACTGAACTGACCCTACGTCTCTGTCTCTTGCAGCATCTACCGTGGGCACAGAAGGACAGGGGATGGACACCAGTGGTGAGGCATCACGTAAGACTGCTACACACGAGCACACTGACACTGATGTGACTAGCGCCTCGGAGGGGGACAGAATTCTGCTTGAGGAATCACAGCCAGAGACACCAACCTCAACGTCATCTGACGCCAGCGGTGACACCTCTATGTTGGCAGGCACAGGGAGCGGGAACTCTGCCTCCTCTTCCACCACACAGCGTCCAGTGTCCACCCACCCAGCTACTTGCACTAGTGCTGCACGTGCATGCATCAGTAAGAAGGGAAGAGTGTCCTTCACCCCAGGCACCGCTGCCCCTGCCCCGGTCTCCCCTGCTGCCATCGGTGTTGAGGCTGTGGACCTTTTGCACCAGCTGTGTGTGGGTCAGACAACTCTCCCCAATGCCTTCCTAGACCACGACAAAAAGTTGCCACAGGTAGTTGCCTTCATGGAGGGCATTCATTCAGATGTGGGTGGGCTACACCGGACTGTCCAGTCTTTGTCCTCCACAGTGACGGCAGCCATTTAGATGTCACAGGCTCAAAGTCCCGCTCCAGTCCCTTTGGCCACACCCCTGCCAGTGCCTACACCTGATGAAAGTGACCACACCCCACAGACCTCAGGCCCAAGGTACAGCCCACGCAGCACACAACAGAAGCAGCTCAAGCGTGCCAGAGCGCAGACACCATCCCCCCAAAAATCCAAGTACACCCCAGAGTGCAAAGGCAAAAGCCCTTCAGCACACTCAGGGGCATAAAGCCGAGAAGCAGGTCTCAGGCTCACATGTCTCAGAGGCATCCCCAGCCAAGGACTCTCCTGTTCGAAAAGCATCTTACAAAGAAAAGCAGACAGTTGCCGTGCATGCTGAGAAGCTGGTGCCTGCTAAGAGTCCACATAAAAAGAGCTCCAAGGCAGATTCACCCACAACCTCAACTCCCATCCACACCCCTGTAAAGCAGGGTAAGGAGGGCACTGTAGGGGTACACCTGATAAACAGGGGATGGAGGGTCAGAGGTATGGCCAGGCCAAGCGTACTGCTGGATCTAGCATGTCCCCAGAGGGAGTGCCACTGGCTGCACCTGATGCAGCTTTGGTGGAGAGTGTGCCTGTTCTGGCCGCCCCACCTCGCACTCCTACCAAGACAGGAAAGCCATTTCGACTCCCCAAGAAGTGGAAAGGCACCCCTCCACAATATCCCACCCATACTGTATCGCACATCAGCATGTCTTGTACTGTCCTCATACCTACACTCATTCTTGCTTCACCTTCCTTTCACTCTACACCGCACTCTGTCCTGTCACTTATCCTAATGTTTTTCGCTCACCATGCCTATCTCTGTACCCCCCAATAAGTCCTCTTACATTAAAGAACATACATACCATACTTTTAATATTTCCCCAAATCCTCTCTGCCACCTAATGGTCCTTAACCTTCAGAATGCTCCGTATAGCTATAACACAAAAGTGTCCATAAAACTCCACCATGAACATTCATCGCATCACCTAGCCCTTTAGCTCCTAAACAATAACCTAGGCAACTCCTTTACCACGCCTCCAATCTAACAGCCAACTCTTGCTCTTTCCCAACTTGCTCACACGCTTCAAACCGCCACACTAATTAACTACACAAATGTATCAAATACTTAGCAACAATATTCTAGCTCAACTATCTCCATGCGAAAGCTTTCATTGTAACAGCAGCAAGGGAGCCATGTATTTGCATTATCTTTATTAAAGTAAAAAAACGGTTGTATATAGGAGCTTGAAACAATACAAATGGGTAGTCAGTCGTTTTCCATGTCTCCTGCCACCTAAACATATGCACACGCTCTACCTTTGCTTCCACTGTTTGCTTACTCCCGTTTTATGTTTGATAAATTCCTCGTGTTTTATTAAGTACAGCATGGTATTAACTTTCCTTTTTAGGTCTCGCTAAGAATGCAGCGCATGCGCTGTATCGCTAGCGAGCCTCTATTGTTGCCGCTTTCTGTCCCGAAGAGAGACAGGAGGTGACACACACAATCACAACCACACACACACACACAACCACACACAAACACACACACAACCACACACGAACACACACAACCACACACACACAACCACACACACACAACCACAACCACACAACCACAACCACAAACACAACCACACACACAACCACAACCACACACACAACCACACCCATACAACCACACACACAACCACACCCATACAACCACACACATACAAACACACATCACACACAACCACACCGTCAGTGCACACTTTCACCAGACACAGACACCACCAGACGTCAGTGCACGCTTTCACCGGGCACAAACACCACCAGCCGTCAGTGCACGCTTTCACCGGGCACAAACACCACCAGCCGTCAGTGCACGCTTTCACCAGGCACACACCACCAGTCGTCAGTGCACGCTTTCACCAGGCACACACCACCAGCCGTCAGTGCATGCTTTCACCAGGCACACACACCCCAACAGCCGTCAGTGCATGCTTTCACCAGGCACACACACACCACCAGCCATTAGTGCACGCTTTCACCAGGCACACACACCAGCAGCTGTCAGTGCACGCTTCCAGCAGGCACATACACCACCTGCCATCAATGCACAATTTCTAAAGGCACACACACCACCAGCCATTAGTAAACACCTCAATTGTTAACGCAACCACAATTAACTATTGTATTAATCGCAGTATGGCGAACTTTACTTTTAAACAAATTCATCTAAAGCGCAGCATCTCACCATTGCTACAAAAATAAATACACTTTTTTTGTCCTACAATTTATAGACTTTTGTGCAATTGATGTTGCAATATTTAGCAATGCCAATAGCTCAAACTTAATTAATGCGAGACCTATTGCATTGCAAATGCTTGTTATTTTAGCTACCTTACTTACAAGGCTTAATGGATGGCTAAACAACGTTGTAAAAGGGAAATAAGCTCCTACTCTAGCCCTACAATTCTCTAGGTGGGCATCAAGCCTGAGGAATGAGTCAAATAAGTGGGGTATGGGAAACCCTACCCATGATTAGGGTCCAAGGGCTGCAGTACTGTCCTCACTTCCCTATCTGAAGAGAAGAAAGTAGTTTACCAGTGAGCGAAGGCCTCACCTCCTCACCAAAGTCATGCAATCTATAGTAATTTTCATAAAGTTCATTAAAAAACATCAGCTGAGCACTTTTTTTAAGCAAACATAAATGCCAGTAACGAAAGACTCCCTGAAGTAAATCCATGACCCAGCTAATTCTTTTGTTGTGATCTTTGAAAGTCGGCTGTTTCTAGGTTCGAGAGGAGATATGATCTAATTTCAGGAGAAGATACGGATATATGCTCTGTAGATCCCTATTCGTGTTCATGTAAGGACTCTGCACTAGGTTCCCTCTGACCTCTTCTGCCTCTCTCAAACAATTCCTTTAACAACATCACATGATAACTCAATGCTGACCTGCTGAGGCATGCAGCGTTTAGTCCAACAGTTCTCCTGTCATACTGCTACACTCTTACATCTTTACCTTAAAGAGTGTGACTGTACTAGCTCACCTGGGTGTCACACTCCTTCTCTAAACATCACCTCAATACTGTAAACCATCAGGTGTTATAATCTAGTTCTGATTGTTCTTTCTACTGACTCCACTGGACAGTGTTCCTTCTGGATATCAGTGAAGCCGTCTCCTTAAATCTCTTTTTTTTAAAAAGCTGAAGTGGCACAGTCTTACATTGGAGGTATCATCACAAACACTATTTCCCCTACACTTCCCTCTTGAATGAGTGACTATACCAATTTTGGGGGTCTGCTGTTAGCCACGTCCTTTTGATTTTACTAAACTAAGCTATATAACATACATACTTAAAGGGGCTTTCAGCCAGCCTTCTTCATCCATTGGTCTGTTGTTCACATTTTTATTACAGCCATTACAGCATACTGCATACGACAGTTGGTCATCCCACTACAGCCGTTGCTTAAATTCACAGCGATTGACGGTATTCTGCTCTTTCGTAAGAAGCACATTCACACACAAAGTAGTTCCCTAATTCCAGAGGCTACTATCGCAATGTATACTTTTTCAGTCTCCCAAAATATTTTTGCTTTTAGGCAATTTTTATTGGTAGGGTCTGGCGGCTCAATCGACAATACAATCTAGCAAAAGCAATGACAAAACAAAATAAGCATTTTCAAATCCACAATTCTGGGGGGCAAAAGTAAGTCCCATTGGCTTTGCCAATGCTTGTTGTCTCATGCGTCTTCTTCAGTCTTGTATTGTGTAACTTCTAGTACAGTTTTACCCTCTTACGTAACTGGTTGATGTTTGCAAAGGTTTAGTACGTTTCTAAGGTATGCTAGTGAAATGGCTTTCATCAGTCACCTCTCACCACCTTCAGGAAAATGTAATTGATCAGGAGCTTCAAATGCATCGCGTTGGCCGTAAATATCTTATGCCTGACATAAAACCTACATACAATGACTATGTATTTATTTCCTAACTACCAGCTCCACGCGGTTTTTAGTTCCACAGCAGTGTGCTTTACTACCCATTCACTTACAAACTCACTCAATCTGTTCTCTTCTTAGGAAAGGGAAAATGACAAAGTCCTGCTGCCTGCCTCACGGTGAGCACAACTTTCCCAAGTTCCATGTCCGATACCTAGCAATACCATGTAACATGAAAACACAGGCATCGAAAGCCTTTTGACTACTACTTACCACTGGAGACAATCAAAGAGTTGGCTAAGAACCACTCACCGCCCATCTTATTTGATATTTTTACTTTCAGCCATTTCTGAGCTATGTAGGCCTGACACCAATGTCCTCCAATTTCCAGATGGTAAGGTTAACAGATGCCTCCATGTCATCAGGGAAACCATGATCAATTTCTGGGCGTTCTATTTTCAAACCATTGTTTTCAGGTATGTAGGTCCAATTAGTTCAGTAAACATGAATCAGGAATACATCTCCCACAATGCAATAGAATGTTAAAGGAAAACTCAGATACGGAAAAGAGTGCCCATAATGACAATGAAAGGTGCACATTTAGGGGAGATGTTCTCACTTTAAGTAGGGTTGTGCAAAGCGGGCTGTGTTGTCATATTTCCACTGTTCATCAAAATAACTGTCTACTAATTTGGCAAACATCTTTATGCAAATCTAAACCTGCATTGGAAGGGGTTACACAGTAGTAACAGCACTTGGATACCTACTGTGTATGCAACATGTAGTAACATTTTCAGTGAAACGTGTACCTGGTGTAGAAACTACAGTGAGAGTTGTTATTCTAGTGAGACTGTACCACGAGCAAGTAATGGTCACTATGAGGGGTAATTTAATTAGCCATTTCCGTGTTTCCCTCCTTTGGGAGGTATGATCCCCTCTCTAGTCTCCCCTCACTCTATTGTGTCTATTCTTACAGCTCACCCTCTTCGCTAGTTCCACACATAAGGGCCTGTGTAATGAGGTGCAGACACCAGGAAGGGGAGACTGCTGGCAGACTACCAGGCGTTGCCATGGCAGCAGACCTCCGAGCTGAAAATGCAGATTGGGGATTTTACGGCAAGAGGGGGGGGAGGGGCGCTGATCAGACAATGACTTGGGAAACGAATACACAATATGCTGGAGTCTCGTAGGTACCCAAGGCAGAGTAAGCTTTCTCCATATTACAAAGCAGAAGTGTAAATTCTGGTTATAAAATATGTTGTGTTTGTCAAGAAATCACACAAAAAGAAGCAAGCACCCAGGATGAATCTGAGTGAGGCACTACCTGGGGTGATTTAATAGACATTTCCATGCTTATTACCGATTTCTGTAAAAGGTGACACATGTAAAAAGGGCAATGTTTAAAAAGTCATGCATGTCATTCATACATGGTATTATTATTTCCATGCTGCCTCTTCATTAAAACTGCATTATATCCCCTTTCTGGATGGTCCTGGTTTTTGGTTGGTGTGGGGAAAGGTGCATGGCGATCACCAATTTAGCCTCTGATTTTTTTTTCATGAATTGGATTGTTTACATACTCTCTCGGACAAACATACATCAACTGGATCACACAAAAAGTCATGTTCTGCTCTATTCTTTTATTTGGCTCCAGCGCAGCAAACACCTGAGGGCAATTTAGTCTCTGTTTTTTTTCATGAATTGGATTGTTTACATACTCTCTCGGACAAACATACATCAACTGGATCACACAAAAAGTCATGTTCTGCTCCATTCTTTTATTTGGTTCCAGCGCAGCAAACACCTGAGGGCTTCCTGGCGCTCTAGAACAAATATTGGCAAATGAACAGTAGTTATCTGCATATAGGCTGGCTTTAAGAATTTCCTATATTTCATATGATCGGTTTGCATCTGCATAGAAGCTGGCAGAGTATTCCATGCTAGAACAACCTGGAAGGAAACAGCTTCACCTCCTTCACTTACCTTCTTGATGAAGTGAACAAGAAGATCCAACGATAAAACTAGTGCCCAAAAAGGATGACTGGCAGGAAATCAATTCGCTCCCAGCAAAAAAATGGATGAGTCTGATACAAAGACTTGTGAATGAAATACATGTGTAAAATCGCTTCTTAACAGGACAGGGTTGTCCAGTTGGTATGGATAGGTCAAGGTCTGCAGTATTCTATTAATCGAATTGCGAGCATCAAAAGGCATTCATAATACTCATCTAATTGGTAAAGGAACAGAAATTCCAAAACGCACCATGACAGAATAAAAATTATTTGGAAAAAGTCTTCACCCGAGATACCATAGGTAGTTATCTGGCGCACTTTCTTCTATCTCAATACTGTAGCATAGTCATGTATCAGATTGCACCACTGGTCATATGGACGCTTGTCGACTGAAAATCTATCAAAGGAGCTAACAACAGCACAATATTCCAATTGCAGCTAAAATCATTTACCTCTGCGATAACGACAGTTTATTAGCAGATTTTGTCAAAGTTACAAGTTAATCAATCAGTAACTCAAGTTAACATAGCATATATATTTATGTGTGTTTCAACAAGTTGATTCCTTAGTGACAGCGCTCTCTGTCGTCCGGTGCAGACTCTGGGTGGGTGGAATCCAGCCAAAATGTCATATCAATAGAACAAAGGGAAGTCGCACTTCAAAGATACTTGTTAAGGGTTTTATTCACTACCACCAATGCTTTTCACCACAAGGGCTTGTTCACAGTTGGAAAAGTCTGTGACGTGCCGCCCTAAGGCACAAGCAAGCATTAATATATAATTATTTACAATTAGTGACATATCACTCAGACCATTGACACATATAGCAGACATCAAAGTAATAGGATTCTGAACTCACAAACTTTACCCAATGACAACATCATATATAAAACAGGACTGAGCAGGAATATGGAACGGAAATATTGTAAAACATTATAAATACTTGTAAATAATTATATATTACAGCATGTGTTGAAACTACATATCCCACAATGCCTCATAATGGGCAAAAGTGGTAAAGAGTATAAATTACAATGGTAGACAGACTTTCCCAACCGTGAACAAGCCCTTATGGTGAAACGCGTTGGTGGTAGTGGTTGTGGTGAATAAAACCCTTAACAAGTATCTTTGAAGTAAGACTTTCCTTTGTTCTATTGAGATATATATATGTGTGTGTGTGTATATATATATATATATATTTGCACATTTTTGCACTTTATTTCAGATGAGACTGGTTCTATGTATTTTAAGAGTGTGATTTTACCTCTGTCTAGCTTTTATGGGATCGCTTTTTCTTGTACTGGTTGATGCCATCTTGAGCTATAGTGATTGCTCTAATTCTTTGATTAACTGATTCATTAAGTCCATATACGGGTCAGCTATATACCGAATATCCTTTTAAACATATATTTAGTCGTTAATCTTCTATTTTTACTTACATATGAATTGAGTCCTTTTGTTAGCATGTATAATAATACTACCTGGATGCCAATTGATATATCTCATTTGGGATATTTTAATAATTTTGCACTTGTACTTTATCAACTAGGTAGTATGCTGTACAAATTCAAGGACTGAAGATCAACCTTGCACTTGCACTTTATATGTATGTATGATTTGTCGATTTTTATGTTTTGATGGTTTTTTTACATCATAATCAATGAATTAGCAGGTATTTTATTCAGAATGTATCCAGTACTGTATTTTCCGTATTTGCACATATTAATGTTCCTTTCACATCTAGAAATTCGAGAATTAGTTAATAAGCTATTGGTCCACTTTGTAACAATATGGAATCTTCGATACTGTTGAAATTCTAGTTGTTTTGATCAGTCTGTCTTATATTTTCACTGCTATCACGCTTGTTTTTAATGTCATTTGTGCACTTTCTTGTATTTTTCATATTTATTTAGTTTCCTGATCACGAGACGCATCATGTGATCAAGCTCACGTGATGTGAGCAAAACACTTCAGGGCAGGCACTATGCTTGGTTATTCTGTGGAAATGATGCCAGAATAAATTTCTCTGCTTCTGTACATCGCAACGTTAGTGTGATTATTTTCGGAGCACAACGAGGTCCTTGCCTGGGTTTCCTGAAAGAGATCATCATGTCAGGTTTTGGAGTTTGATATATATATATATATATATATATATATATATATATATATATATATATATATATATATATATATATATATATATATATATATATATATATACACACACACACACATATATATATATATATATATATATACATATATATATACACGATCATGCAATCTAAATTTTAAATTATGAAAAAGATGCAAAATATAACAAGATACAAAACAGAAAATAGATTGGTTTCATAAAGGAACTTTTCTAATCTAAACAAAGTATCAGAAGTGGCAATGGGGAAATTATGACGAAGGTGTCAGCATCTGTTGACTCAAGTTAAGGTTCAAGGGAAATAGGCACATGTGTTCGAGCATTAAGCTCAACACCACAAGTATGGGAAACCAGTAAAGTTTGGGAAAGATCTTCCCTCAGTGAAGTCAGGCCAGGATCTGCTAAACTATACTAAGAAGAGACACACAATTAAATACAGTAAATGGTTCTTGAAGCTTCGTCCCACCAACCGCCTCTGGTTGTACCAATCGGGGTACTGCATTTCATGGGAGCAGGTAAA
The DNA here is from genome assembly GCF_964263255.1 of Lissotriton vulgaris. Taxonomy (NCBI): domain Eukaryota; kingdom Metazoa; phylum Chordata; class Amphibia; order Caudata; family Salamandridae; genus Lissotriton; species Lissotriton vulgaris. The sequence continues at coordinate 1,404,926,566 of NC_141685.1, read as the reverse complement.
CTCCCCACTTTCCCATCACTGAACAAAGAAGCACACAGCTGCATGGCCATGGAAATAGCAATGGTTCAATCTGCCCGATACAGGAGGCCCTCTCACATCCTCCACACAGTACATGTCCATAGCCACGTTCCACTTACTAAACTATAATCTATTAATTTTCATTGTAAACAAAAGCCTATTCTAACTAACAAAGTAGAAAGGATACCTGGAATAGGAAGAAAACAAGGGAACAACTCAAGAAGAAATTTTTATTCTGAAAGTAAAAAAGCACTTTGAGAAACTCTGGTCAGACATAAAGCCTAGCCGCAGTCAGGCTAACGTTAAGAGAGAAAAGGGCAGTCAATTAATACAGTTAGCATAAGCAATACATCAATTATATAAGGGATAAAGTACCCCCGGCATATATTAAAAAGATATTTCAAGTCACCGAGGAGTTCTATAACCATATAGAAGAACAAGGCAGACAGCAATGGTTGAATGCCAAGCTCCTTTATAAGGTTATGGAACTCTGAAGTGACTTGCAATATATTTATCATGCTTGCTAGGGGTACTTTATCCCACATAATTCATGGTCACAACATCACCTTTCCCACAAACCACTTAAAACCTTGGAATAAAAAGCATGTTTACAAACATGAACAATAAGAATAAAACCTCCAGTGCAAAATGAAACACATCAAAAACATATTAGATATTTATGGTAGATATTAAAAACAGTTCGATACAAGTCAGTTAGAAAAAAGTTGCAATAACTCGGAATCTAAGGAGGGCAAAAATATAAACATATTCTCTGTGCTTGTCTTTGTAAGCTATTAAAATAAAGCAGAAGAAAGAAAAGCGACATTCTGTTTTCGTTGCTTTAAAAAGCTGCTTCAATTATGCTCCGTGACCTGTCCTGCCTTTCACCTCGGCTTCTGGCAGCAGGCATTGTGACATCAAAACTCGACGGTAATAACTTAAAATATTTGAGTTCTGACATATTTTCTTTATAATCTGAGACTGGGTCCGCCACAAGTCACCGATTATAAGGAAATCAGCGCCTGCTGTTTATACAGGAATTACAGAACCCCATGTATCACAACTTGATTATTTAAAAGTGTCTTCCACTACGAGTAAATATAGCCATTTGCTAACATTATGAGCAATACATATGCACACTGATTAATATTTTAGTAAACAGATTAATATTCTGTTGCATAAAAGTTTGGAGCACTAAATTACACTTCTCCAGTAGGTTAAAGTTCCCTTTGAACCCTAAATTCTTAACTATCTTTACCAAAGCTGGAGTGAGCCAACCAGCATTTTGTAACAGAAAGAGATACCTCATTGGATGGAGCCAAGATTTTGGACTAAATTTCATTCCGTTTAAGTGTGAGATAACATTTCCATGATTGGAAGGGAGGTTTAGAAGTTGTGTTCATTGCAGAATATTCTGTGTTGTGCCCTTCCCCTGGTGATTACCTTTACAAATGGTAAAGAATAGAAAATGTCCTAGCTTTCCTAAGGGAAAGTTTCAATTCATTTTCAGATTGATTGGAAAGTCCAGACTTACAAATTAAAGACACTACAGTTTTCACTCTATCGGCACCCTTAAGGTTCACCAAGGTGCTATGGCCAGCCATAGAGAGCCTAAGGGCCCGAAGGGTACGTCTCATTGTGTACCTTGACAATCTCAATTTTGCTGGACCAGTGCCAGAAGAAACTATCAGAACTATCAGAGGGGATCCATGCTTTTTGAGACATTGAAGTGGCAAGGGTCCCTATGCCTCTTCTGTTAGTTGTGCTTCTCTCTATCCTTGCGAAAAAGCAATGTGGAGGAGGTATACCCTGCACATATATTCAAAGGATAAAATGTAAATCATTTACATTTTCACAGATGCTGATAGGTTTCCAATGGAGCACATTATATGTGGCTAGAGCACTGGCAGCTCAGTCGACATCTGCTACTGTGTGGGGAGAAAGACAATTGATAATAAAAATTATATTGACCATCAAACAAGGCCAGTTTGACAATGAAAGTAACAACAAAGAGGTTTTACTCAAAACCACTGAAAGTACTGAAAATCTAAAACTCCAGGTAGGGGGAGGAAAGAGCTTACCCCCCATCGCTGACATTAAGATCCTATTAAATCAGGGAGGCCGAACTGTAAATATGAATAAAAAGGAGGATGTTAACATGGAGGAAGGGACAGAGGCGACGCTCACCAGAGCCCCCCATATAAACTCAGATATAAACAGGGGACTGGTGAAAGAGAGTAACCAGATCATAAGGCCGCTGATATCCCAACACGCAGAACTAAAAGATAATGGGGACGCATGTAACACAAACATCTACCTCGACTGGGCCTTTTTGCGGAATCAGAACGGAAAGTAGACCTGAACCCGGAAAAGACCTAGCAAGGATGATCCACACCTCAAACAGCTGCTTTTCATTCCAAAATACGAAACTCAGGGGATGCATGACATTCTCAACAGGGGCAACATATTTAAATTCTTCATCAAAATTCAAGGGCTACAACACCTAACTACAGCAGACCTACTCTCAGTCAAATTCTGCAAGCAAGAACAGAACAACATACTGGAACAAACACTGACAACACGGTGAACTGAAGGGATTGTACAGTTAATACTATCCTCTAGGGAAAGGTTTGACTCATGGGGTATAAGGCTCTCCAGACCGGTAAAACCACGTTACCCAAGCCCGCTCGAGGAACCATTGGCGACGAAGGGTAACAAGGAAAATTCGCCAAAAATAACTGAGCAGGCCTTTTCAGTATTATGGAATGCAAGGGGGAATAGCCCACCACCGGCAAGCTATCCTCCGACCAATCCAGTCAAACAAGCAAATACTAAAGACGACGCCGACTACTGGCGCTGACTACCTGGCACATTGAACAAACAGAAAGATAACTGACCATTCAAAAACCATCAAAGGAAAATAATTGGGAAACCTTCCATTTACTAACTTGGAACATAGCCGGGGCAAGGAAATGGCTGGAAGATGGTCTGCCTTTCCACAACTGGGCAGCGTGCGACATCATTGCCCTTCAAGAAACATGGGCACTAGAGGCACTACCACTTGTTGGGTACATACATTTTAACATTCCAGCAAGGAAAAATTTGAAATATGGTCGACCAAAAGGGGGACTATCAGTCTATATCTCACGGACATCAACATCAAATCAGAGGAAATAGCCCTGCATGGGCCAAACACGCAACTAATAAAGCTGTCGCTACCTGGTAGAGCGACTCCGGTACTATTAGTGAACTCCTATGTACCTCCAAAGGCAAAAGAGAAACAAGCCCAGCTGCATCATCTAGTATCCACGATTAGGGATATTCGAAACAACAACCCCACTTGGGAAGTCATCCTAACAGGCGACTTCAACTCAAACCTAATCCATAAACCAGAGGAGGATGAGAAGTTAGCAGCAGACAACGAATTCTGGAACGTTCCACCACAAAATCAGCTCAAAATAGAGCGTTACGATCCAATCGGTCAACAACTAGTAACATCCTTGGAATTTCTTGGACTGCGATTCCTTAACGGGAGAACTCCAGGGGACAACCTGCCACAGCACACTTATCTGGGAACTTCGACCACCTCAAGGCTCGACTACACAGCAGTCTCACTGCCACTACTGCCCCTAGTCCATCAAATTTCAATTGAATTCACACCAAAAAGTGATCACTCGTATCAGCATACCTATTTCAACTTAAAACTCAACAAACATTGTACTACCAAGCTAGTTGGAGAGAGTTCCTTCTCCACCAACCTGAAACGATTAAATGGAACAACGGCTAACATTGAGGAGTTGCAGATAAAAGTACAGAGACTGAAAACAGGGAGTGAGACAAATAAAGGCAATAAGATACAAAAATGGGAGAATTTCGCCGAAATGCTAACAACAATCATGCCCACTCCAAAAATAAAAATTCACGGCCTTCAACTTAAAAAATCCCACTGCAAAAAAACTTGGCAAAGCTCAAAATAGAAATTTGAAGAAATGCTAGAGCATTAAAAAATATAACAACGTCATCAAAAGACTGGGTCCAAAGACAAAATCTTAAAAGATAGTATAAAAAGAAAATGTGGGAATATAAAAGATCCCTGAAGGATGATTTCTGGGCAAAATTACTCTGCACTGCAAAGAGCACCAACTCAAATGCATTCTGGAAGATCATCAACGGTCTAAACCATCCTCTAAACCCAATATCATCAAATGTCCAAGAAGCAGACTGGGCGGCATTATTAACACAGAGATTCTCGGACGCAACACAAGACCCTCCCAACACACGAGCAGAGAAACAAAACAATAACAAAAGGGTCAAATATAGCAAAGTGAGTTCCATAATTAGTGGCGAAGAAAAAATGCCCTGTACAAAAGCAGAATCCCTGAACGAAGAAAGCAGTGCAACACAGTTGTCAGATGGGGACCACAGGACAGCAAGGCCCTTCAGAGAAGAGACTCAATCTTCAGAGAACAATGAGACAGCAGAGATGCCCAGACGCACAGGTTTCCGCGACGAGGACATAAGAAGAATTTTAAGGAAATCTTGCGGCAGTGGAGCGCCAGGACCGAATGGCATCCCTCCGATAGTTTTCAAAGACGACCCGGACTACTGGAGTGGAAACCTAAAAAACTATTCGATGAAGTAGAAAACGAAAACCAAATTCCATCAAGCTGGCAAGGCTCAATAATTTCACCTATCTTCAAAGGAGGAGATAGAACATCTCCAGCAAATTAAAGATTGATAGCCCTCCTAGATGTGGAGGCGAAGTACTTTGCATCCCTGCTCCTTGAAGACCTGACAAGCTGGTCTGACGCCACAAAGAGAATCCCGTTGAATCAAACAGGCTTCAGGAAGGAGTGCGGGACAATGACAAACGTCCTGTCACTCTCAGTGTTAGCTGACAAATATCTACGAAGGAAACAACCCCTCCATCTCTGCTTTATTGACTTAAAGGCGGCCTTTGATAGCGTAGACCGTAGCATCCTATGGAGGAAATTGCGCAGTTGGAATATCCCGGAAAAAACATTGAGAGGAATTCTACTTCTTTACTCCAACACATGGATGGAAGTAAAATTGGGGAATGGAACACGGCTCTCAAGGAAAATCAACACAAACAAAGGCCTCAAGCAAGGCTGTGTACTAGCCCTGCATCACTTCAATCTCTTTATGGCAGACCTAGCGTCGAGCCTAAATAACATCTTATCCCACCCCCCAAAACTTGGCTCCTTATCTCTAACTCATTTATCATACGTGGACGACGTCTTATTGATGAGCTTAACCAAAATTGGCCTCCAAAGATCGCTAGAGGGGCTAGCGAAATTTATAAGTAATAACAATCTGGAGATATATACAAAAAAAAGCAAAACAATGCTCTTCACTAGACGACGGACACTAAGCCAACGCGTCCAACTAGAGGGAAAAAACATAGAAGCTGTGTCCACCTATAAGTACTTGGGCTTTTATTTTGACAATCGACACAATCACCAGCAGCAAAAAACGTACATCGCCCAGAGAGCAAACGCACTTTTATTTGCCTTCATGTCTCTAGCAAAAAAGATAACGGGGCCAACATACAAACCTGTATTGGCAATATGAAAAGCCAAGGTGCCTTCTACGCTTTCCTACGGCAGTGTAGCCCTTCACAGGAAAGACGCAGATCTGCTGAACAAAATACAGACGGCTATGTACAAATCCACTTTCCAAATTCACCTGGCAGCTTCACCAGCTCAGCCGAGATTAGAATTTGGGGTAATAAACGAAATAGTGGGAAGGAAGTACGCAACAATAAAGTATTGGTACAGCCTGAAACAGAACACATCTGCTTCAGAATTGCATAAAGCCCTGTGGGACGAAATAAAAACAGACGCAAAGTCTCCATACAACCAGTTTCTTGAGAAGGCCTTAACTGACACCGGGACAAAAAACCTTTGGGAAATTAACCTGCCTTACCCAGCTTTTAGGCAAGCCATAAATAGGTCAATAAAATTCCATTCACTCGTAACTGACAAGGCTACTTTCAGTTCAAGAAAACATGCCTGGATGGTTATATCCAAATACAAAACACTTACTGCAGCCCCATACCTAACAATCACATTTCCGGCCCCTAGAAAACAAAAGCTAATGGCGCTACATCTGGGAAAACTTCCCTCTATCATGGACTAGCCAATTTGGGAGCATGACGGACCCAAAACTTGTAGACTATGTGGTTGCAGCAAGAAGGACTTCATTCATCTCGTTTGCATTTGTCAGAATTTGGCCCACGCTCGAGCCACCTTCCTAAAAAAGGCCATGAATGAACGAGGCATCAGAAAGTGCAGATCGGCAATTATGGCAGTCCTAAACCCAACAGACACCCGCCTGAACTGCCTATTAATAAAGTTCCTGCTGGTTCATGCTCAAGCATTGAAATACAACCTGGTACCCTGCCTGAATAAGGGACACATGTCGGCGGCCTCCATGGAAGAGGGCTCTCTTGAACCTAATAAGGGCCCTCTCGAACTTAACAAAGAATAGTACCAGAACTCTTGGAACCATATTTTATATGTGTTAACAATAGTTTCTTGACCGTTTCTTTCTTTTAACTTGTATATTATGAACACCAAAATGCTCATATTTAAAAAAAAAAAGGTTTTTTGCACTAGACTCAGAATGTTTTAGGATCAAATGAAAGAGAATGCGGTTTAACATTAAGAGCCTTGATCCCAGTACTTGATTTTACAAAATGTATTGTTATGGTTTTAATTAACTGAAACAATAAAACGTTTTCACTTTTAATATTGACCTGTTCTAGTTTTAACTAAGGAGACATCTATCTGCATAGTGAGGGTTCAGTATTTAGAGGACCCTTACCTCAGTGACCGTCAAAGTTTATAGGCTGAGTCCCCCTTGAGTAAAAGTAATTTTAGCAGCACGACCAAGAGACATAAACAGCTAAAATGTTTCACATTCAACAACAAATATTGTGAACATAACAAGCAAGTTATACATTTAACATTTGCACTCTCAAATATTTTTCAATGGAAAGCTCGGATTGAGTTCCCATTTTCACATCAGCAAATCCTCATTTCATCTGTGCCTGGGAGTGAGCAATGAGGCAGATGCTGTCTTCAGGGTGTAAACTGCATTGTTTCTAGTTAGTGAGTAGTGGTGTAGGTAGAATAAAGCAAGACCTATTTGAGGGTCAAACCCTCAAATTATTGGTAAAAAAGACCACCTTCCAGCTGTGCCCTTCGATTATATTTGGGCAGCCATGCCATAATGTAATGTAATGTAAGGAGTATTTATATAGCGCAGCTGCCACCCAACGGTTATCCTGGGGCTTAGATTACCAAAAAACACTGTGTGTAACTGAACAGAATGGGGTACATTTTATAGTTTTCAATTCCTTCCAGAAATGTGACAATGTGTTCATTTGTCTGAGCTCAATAGGCAACGTATTCCAGAGTCTGGAAGCTGTGAAGCTAAATGATCTGCCACCCATTCAGACTTTATTGACGTGGGAGCTGCAAACCAAGCTGGCAGAGGAGGAACGCAGGCTTCTAGCAGGAGAATACATCCCAATTTCCTCTGTAACAGCTTAGGCCCAGTTTTATGTGCTGCCCTATAAACAATGCATAGTGCCTTAAACTGGACTCTTTGCGCAATGGGCAGCCAATGTCGATCTTTTAGGGCAAGTGAAGCTGAAGCTCTGCGTGGTCGATTTAACGCAAGCTTAGCCGCAATGGTCTGTACCGTTTGCAATTTTTTAATCAGGGAGGCTGGAGCTCCTATGAGAAGTGCATTGCAATAATCGACTCTGCTCAGAATAATACTCCTTACCACTTGAGGTCTAACTGGGGCAGGTAAAAAATTGAGTATTTTTCAAAGAGCTCGAAGCAGATGCTCACAGTTTTATTTACTTGAGAGTCCAGTTCTAGATTACTGTCTATTAGCACTCCTAGGTTACGCACTGTCTTAACAGGCAGTGGAGGATTATTAACAGAGACTGGCCAGAAGTCTACTGGGAGAGGTCGAGGGATTTTACCTGCAGCACAGCAGAGTACTTCCGTCTTGTCCCCATTAACTTGCAGTGAATTATCTCTCAGCCACTCCACTGTTTTTCTCATGCAGCTATGAAATTTCTCCAGAGGAATTGCATTGTTGCCCTCGAAAGAGAAGACGAGCTGAGTGTCGTCGGATAATTTATGACATCCATGCCAAAGGATTTTATAAGTGAGATAAATGGGCATGGATAGAGATTAAAAAAGACTGGGCTGATCGCTGAGCCTTGTGGAACCCCGTGCTTGATGCATCTATTCAGAGATATGAATGGCGTCAAGGTCACTGTCTGCTGCCTGTTTGAAAGATAAGACAGTAGCCAGTCCAGTGCCCTGCCCACGACACCCATCTCCTCCAGTCTCTTGATCAAAATCAAATGATTGACCATATCGAATGCGGCCGACATGTCAAGCAGCAGTGCAGCACTAAAATGGCTGCATGACCACTGTCAGCCCGCATTCTCAGGTCATCCAGGACTGCCACCAAGGCAGTTTCCGTGCCATGTCCTGGCCGAAACCCAAATTGGACTTCATCCAGCAAATCATTATCTTCTGCAAATTTTGAAAGAGAATTGCTCACTACTCTTTCTAAGATCTTGATCGGATAGGGTAGCAGGGAAATGGGTCTGTAGTTAGAAGGACACTGAGGGTCAAGTGTAGCCTTCTTTAATAAAGGGGAGACAACTGCCTTTTTCCAGCAGTCCAGCACTGTGCCATTAGTTAGGGACTGGGGGTACAAAAGGGGGTGGTGATGGACGGAGCATCTGAACCAATCAAACACTCACACCCAGTCAAAAGATCTGGGTTTGATCCATCACCGTTCTTTAGCCCACTCTGCCACCCCAGTTCAGACATGGCTATATGCAAATCAGTCTGACCCTGTGCCTCATGGAAACAGTCCAGCCCGAACTGCCAAGCCATGCCTTCCCTGGACCGGAAACAAGCTTCCGAGGACCGGTTTCTAGCATTCCAGCCGTCTTCAGCCTGGCTTGCTTGAATCCAGTGGCAAAGTGAGCAAAGGACTCACGTCTGAGCATACCCTGCCACACTTATGGTGGCCAAAAGCTGAAGACGGCTGGAATGCCAGAAACCGGTCCTGGGAAGCTTGTTTCCGGTCCAGGGAAGGCATGGCTTGGCAGTTCGGGCTGGACTGTTCCCATGAGGCACAGGGTCAGACTGATTTGCATATAGCCATGTCTGAACTGGGGTGGCAGAGTGAGCTAAAGAACGTGATGGAGTAAACCCAGATCTTTTGACTGGGTGTGAGTGTTTGATTGATTCAGATGCTCCGTCCATCACCACCCCCTTTTGTATCAATTAGTTAGGGACTGGCAGAAAATTTGATAAAGATACGGAAAGAGCTCAGCACCAAACATTTTCCACAACTTATGTGGCAGTGGGTCCAGGTTAGAGCCAGAGGAGATGCCTGCTGCAATAGTATTAAACTCTTCTTGTGAAGGGACCTGAAAGCATTCCATAAGCAGTGTGTGTTCCCTGGGGAATGATTCAGAGGGAGTTCTATTACCGGTTAATAGATGCATATCAACTGCCCTATCCAGTACATTCTTACCTATGGAAACCTGCAGTTGAACCAGCATTTCCAAGTCAGCTATTCAACCAATATTTCCAGTGGCATGTTGAGACCTTTGTGGCAGAGGTCTGTTCACGGGACTCCCGCTCTGCCTTTTCCCCACCCCAGTTCAGATCCAGCCATATGCAAATCAGTCTTGTCCCTGTGCCTCTTGACAACAGTCCAGCCTAAACTGCCTAGCCAGGTCTTCCCTGGACCGGAATCAAGCATCCTGGGACCAGTTTTGGGGTAACGCCCCACATCAGCCAGACTAGCTTGAATCCAGTGGCAAAGTGAGCAAAGGACCCCAGTATAGGCATACCCTGCCAACTTAGGGAGAACAAAGCAAACACAAGGAGATGATGAACCGAGTGCTGAAACTTTTCAGACACTCACTCCCAGTCACAGATCTGGGTTGAATCCATCACCGTTCTTGAGCTCACTCCACCACCCCAGTTCAGACCCAGCAATATGCAAATCAGTTTTGGCCCTGTGCTTCATGAGAACAATCCAGTCCAAACTGCCAAGGCAGCTCTTCCCTGGACCGGAAAGAAGCATCCTGGGACCGGTTTTTAGGTAACACCTCTCATCAGCCAGGCATCGCCTGAAGTAGTCACTATAATAGAGAGAACCCATTGCCCACCTCAATGGGCAGCTGCACATTGACCACACATTAAACACATTTTTTCACCAAGGATAGAGAGGCAATGGAAACAATTATGTAAGACCACATTCAACAATAAACAAATGCTCTTGGGTCTTGAATATTGGTGTAGTATTGTTCTTTATTGCGTGTTTCCAAGATAGCATAGCCAACACGTTTCACCGTCCAAAGGCTTCATCAGGTAGAGATTTGAACCACTGGGGAACACATGGATGTTCTTGATTTAAGTTAAGAAGTATCAGAAAATAGAAACACAAGAGATTGAATGTTAAGTCCTGATGATAAATGTGATGATTCAAGGGCCAATGTGTAAAACTTCTAAATAGAGCATTTATGACGTGAGTTCAGGTAGGTATATCATACCATGATTCTGTGGTGAAGTGTTTCACTTTGCAAAGGCTTCATCAGGGCTGTGTAAATGTCACAAATCCTTAAACACATACCTGATCTATTGACAAGAAACAATCATACAAAGACTCATAAATTACACAACAAATACAGTCTTTTGACAAACTCATTAATTGACAGCACTGTATCATGGTACACATACATAGGAGAAATATTTAAAACTCAGTTAGTACCTTTGGTAAGGCTAGAAAGCAAAGTCATTTATATTCCACTTTCAAAATACTGTTATCTCTCATGAAATGGGACAGCTAAAATAAACACACATATGCAGGTATGAACCAACACCATAAGACATATTGGGGTGAGCATATATAGGCTGAGAAAGTGTCAGGAGTACCTCAAATTTATAAAAGTTTTCCGCACCCAGTTCCTTCTTACTGATTGGTGTATATTATTACCACATAGATCATTGGTGTATATTATTACCACATAGATCATGAAAAAAGGGAAAGGAAATTAGTAGTGTGCAATGACAAGCCTCGAACCTTAGCCCGTACAGTCAGGACTAATGAATATGACACAGGTTCTCAAAAGGTCTCTTACCAAAAGATCTGAACCACTGGGAAACACATGGATCTTCTTGACTTAAGTTAAAAAGCATCATAAAAATTGAAACACCTAAAAGGAGTATTAAATGATATTTCAAATGTTGTTTCAAATATTTAGCTCAGCAGTTTACCAGCATCCAAAATAGACTGCCATAAGCTTCAACTTGATAAATTTGATCATTCAGGGGCCGATGTTTCAGTCTTCTAATCAGAGCATTTACAACATGAGTTTGAGTATTCTAGCACATTAACACCTTGGCTTCTATGGCTTTTCCCCTCCTGTGCTGAAAGGCTTGAAATACTATATTTTCATGACGAGCTCAGCTCGTCATAAGCACAGCTCCAGTGTGCCTCATGACGAGCTGAGTTCGTCATGAGCAGCGAAGGGGTTAAGGAGCTGGTTGTGTATAATAACTATGAACAACCACAATTGCCTGGTGCAATGTACTTTTAGAAAAGTGTTTTTAAGACTAAATATTCCTGCGTGGTTTTTGTGCAGTTGCATCTACATCCATGGACGGAGTAAAGGGCCTCTCTTTTGACAACCAACTATGGATTCATTGACTAATTGATTATCTTTTTTCTTTTACTTAGAAGTGACTATTTTGTGTGGACCATGGAATCATGGTATTTATATACAAACCTAAACTCACGCTGTAAATGCTCTAATTAGAACACTTACACATTTCAATCTTATCTACCCCATCAATCAATTCCACTCAAATCTACACCTCTCCCCCACTACATTCTTCTCCACTCCAATCTGCCCCACTCTACACTACTACAATCTACCTCACTCCACTGTACCCCAATCTACCTCTCTCCACTGTACCCCAAACTACCCCTCTCCACTCTACCTCAATCTACCCCTCTCCACTCTACCTCAATCTACTCCTCTCCACTCCACTCCACCACATTCCACTACCTTTTAGCCATGATGAACAGCAGCAACACTGGTGTACCACATGGCTAAAACACATTGCCAAAAAGCTCTTGCATAGGCGAGACCTATTGGCTTTTCTAATGCTTGTTAAAAGTTAATTTTCCTAAATATTTATTACGAATCCAACTTCACCGGTAAACTGCATGTTTAGTAAATATAAAAAATAGTGGTTGGTTCATTCATGTAGCTTATCCCAAACCCAGGTTAGCAGAAACAGTATTATATTCTGAATGTTAGCTTTTCTTATAAAGACGCCGACAGTCCTTTACAGTGAAAATAGCTTTTGTGGCCAGTCACTGCAGGCACATACCAAAACAAAATTCCTGCATTTACTACATTTAAATAATAGGTACCCAACCTTGAGGGCTTCAAGTCAGAACTATGGGCAAGGTATTGGCAAGAAAATTAGATCCCTCACTTTGAACAAAAGCTCTGATGGCACCAAGCAAGTGAAGCAAGTGAGCTGCCCTAGAAGAGCACCCTTGTTTTTTTCATCCAAGCATCTAAACATTCTTCCTTTTGCCCTTCCATCCACCCGCAGATATCCACCATTTCACCTTTACATTCTGTCATCTATTCATTCTTTCATCCATTATTCAGTCTTTCACCATTCCATCCATCCACTGGTTATTGTATCCATGCATCCACCTATCCATTCACACATCCATTATCTATACATGCATCCATACGTACATACATCCTCCCATACATTCATAATTTGACTTACCCATGCATCAGTAAAAGCCTTTCATCCATCAATTGATCTTTTTGTCAACCATCCATTTATTCATCCCCCCATTCATCCTCTTAGGCTTCCATTTACTCTGCCATTCATCCTCTCAGATTTCTATTTACTGTGCCACACTTTTACCCACCCATCCTTTCATATTTGCATTTACTTTGCCCTCTTTTCTCCCACCATCCATCCATCCCGCCTCTTAGATTTTCATTTGCTCTGCAATGATTCACCATCCCATCCACTCATTCTCTCAGATGTCCATTTACTCTGCCATCCTTTCCTCCACTCATCCACCCATCCATTGACACACTCTTCCATCCATCATTTTTATCAATCTATCCTTTCACCCCATCCATCCTTTCAACCACTCATCTATCCATCCTTAGCCACCAATCCTTTTACACATTGCCCATCCTTCCTTTCACTCACTAATCCATCCAATATATTAATTGATTTGGCAATATTTTAATTTTTGTTTGTTTTAGGAGCGTAAATGGTCTTTTCCTACACAGGATAGGAAAACTACATGATTAAGCTCTCTGGATGCTTAACAAAAAGGACAACATTTTACCTCAATTTATGCATAAAGATATCAGGTATATATGCACTCTTTCCGAATACCTGTTAGAAAGTCCTTATAAATAGTTGGATCTCTCCTGGTACTTTTTTTCGGTATACAGCAGGAATATTGATGGGAAAATATCGACTAGCACAAATATAGAGGTAAGAATATCGACTTTGTAAAATATCGACAAAAAAATACAGTTGTTGTAAATATCGATTTTGTAGAATAACGGAAATATCGACAAGTGAAAATATTGTTGTATAGAATATAGTTGAGAGAAATATCGTTGTACATAATATCGCTATTATAATTAGATGTGTGCTTTATGGTGTCTTGCTATATAATTTTTATTTTGTCACATTTGTATTGGTCTTTGTAGATTTAACGAATAACTTTGTTTCAAGAAGAGGGTAGAGCCTTTTCCTGTGTTAGCCATCTCACCAGGCTGCCATACCAGCGGCAGCAAGGGATAGAGGGGTACTCCCCCCAAAGGTACTTGGGAGGGAAGGAAAGGTCCGGGGTTGAGGGAGGGAGGGGGAGGGGAAAAATAGGAGAAAAATGTATTGTAAGGAAGAAAGACGGTGTATACAGAAGGTTGAAATGTTACAATAAAGATTTAATGCAGAGGGAAGACAAAGAACTTAGATGTAAGCTATGTCTAAAACAAAATTGTTAATTTGGAATGTTGCTGGCCTTAATAGCAAACAAAAGAGGAGATTGGTCCAAGAAGAACTGGCAATGTACAAACCTCAATTCGCTCTTTTATCTGAAACTCATATCAGCTATCAAGACAGGAAATTACTCTTACAAATGGGGTATGAGCTTGTGGTCTGCTCAACTTTGGGTGCCTCCATTAGGGGAGTGGCAATACTAAAACAAAAAGGAATAGCGATAGAAATTACAAAAACATCATCGGATACACGGGGGAGGTGGGCGATAGCACAAGTCCAGATTGAACACCAGAAGTTTGTTTTATGCTTGGTTTATGGCCCTAATATAGATGACCCCAAGTTATTTGAATACTTAAGTATCGAGTTACTAGAATGGGAGGGAGAAAGATTAGTGATGGGAGACTTTAATTGCGTAATAGATTATAAATTAGATTCTACTGGACACGGCTCTCCGCACAGGATGCGCAAGGTCAGATCTGCGATTCTCGAGCTAGGTAGATTGCATAACCTAAAAGATATATGGCGTCATAAACACCCAAAACTAGCAGGACACACATATTACTCATCGCCCCACAGATCTTGCTCGAGAATCGATATGGTGTGGGCAACTGATCGAATATTGAATAACTGTAAGATTGAACTGTGCCCAAGGATCTCTTCCGATCACAACCCTATATTACTAGAATTTGAGAATGGTGAGTCAAGACCAGATTTAAGACAATTTACCTTCCCGAGATATTTATTAACTGATTCGGGCTTTGTCACTTCCCTAAAGAAACATATTAAAGAATTTATCGAATTCAATATTAACTCAGCCAAAATCGATATAGTTTGGGACACATGTAAGTGCAGCATAAGGGGGTTTACCCAACAATTTATCTACACATTCAATGCTGAAAAACGTAGGATAACTCAAAAAGCTACTTCAGATATATTATTACTGGAACAGAAACTAGCCGAAGAAACTAAGGCACAAAATGGAAATACCCAGGAGACAAAATTCGAACTATTAAAACTGCAATCTTCTCTTAAAAAGACGCTAAGAGACAGATATTGTTCTAAAATACATAAATACAAACTAAACCAATATGAAGGAGGAGACAGAATAGGTAAAATACTCGCATATAAAGTCGCGGATAAAAAGGCGAGAACCAACATCAAAAAAATTAAAGGGTCCGACTTACAAGAATATGATCAACCAGAACAAATTTTAGGTCAGTTTGTCAATTACTATCAGAGCTTATACACTCCTGATAATACTCCTTCTAGAGCAAGAATCACACAATATCTGGATAAATATATGCCCGCATCAAAAGATACAGTTAAGGAAAAATTGCAACTCCTTAATTCAAAAATAACACAATCTAAAATAAATGCCGCGATCCTGGCCTTACCATCTGGCAAAGCAGCTGGTGAGGAACTATTACCTTTGTTGGAAAATGTCATTGATACTATAGATAATTTGGGAAATGTACCTATATCATGGAAAATAGCTAAAATTGTATTCTTTCTTAAAAAAAAAAAACCACCGGAAGACTGTGGCTCTTATCCGCCGATTTCACTGCTCAATGCAGATGCTAAGATCTTTTCTAAGATATTAGCAAATCGTTTAGCACCCAATATGCCGACTTTGGTTAACCCACAACAACATGGTTTTGTGATTGGGCGAGACACAACGGCACATGTAAACACAGCAATCACCGCCTTTGATGTCGCCTCGACTACCCTCACCCCACTCGGAATGGTAATGTTAGATGCCGAAAAAGCATTTGACCGAGTGGGGTGGGAATATCTGTGGGAAGCATTAAAGAAGATAGGCATTCAGGGTCAATACCTGAAGTGGGTCCGATCATTATATGACAGCCCGCAGGCTGTAATCAGCTATGGGGGGAGAGAGTCAAGGAGTTTTGTAATAGGGAGGGGTACCAGACAAGGGTGTCCCCTGTCTCCCTTACTTTTCGCTCTTTCCTTGGAGCCATTCTTAAATGCACTAACTAAGCAAGGAAATATTCAACCATTTGTACATGGTGGAGAGAGTTTGAAAATCACTGCATTTGCAGACGATATAGCTATATTTATCACAGACATAGCAAAAGCTATACCTTAAATAATAAAGGAAGCTATTAGCTACGGTCATGTTTCAGGCTACAAACTAAATGTAGGTAAAACACAGGTAATAGCCAATTACAAACCTTTGGTACCCATCCAAGGCTTATGTTCAAGCGCTACGTATCTAGGCATCAAATTAGTACCCAATATTGATAAATTTATAAGACTAAATTATGATCCTCTCCTAAAAGAAACTGCAAAGTCACTTCAAAAATGGCACAAGATCCCGATAAGTCTTTTGGGACGTATTAATCTAATAAAAATGAAAATTCTGCCGAAGGTGCTATATTTATTTAGATCCATCCCTTTGCAACCCAATAACATTTTCTTCAAAAAGCTGGAGGGCATATGTAGCAGTTTCATATGGGCTTACAAAAAAGCGAGAAGGGCTTTGAAATTATTAACACTGTCAACAGAAATGGGCGGATTAACATTTCCTGATTTTAGGTTTTACTTTTTAGCCACTTTTTTGGTCGTATTAGAAGTTTGCTAATAAACGAAACTCCATTATTTTTCCACCGTTTTATGTTGGGACTGGATAGTAACCAATTCCTATACCGCTTGCAAGACCCAAACTACTTCAAGCGAGTGAAATTTAAGACAGTCAAACATATTAAGAAAATTTGGGATCAAATAATGACAATTGGGAAAATCACATATCATAACGCAGAGGTTAGAATATGGGATAATCCAGGGTTTCCTGACATTTTCTCTGATGGAGCAGGCTTTTTTTGGAAGAGACAAGGCATTCACATACTAGGGGATTTTTATGGCCAGAATGGTTTTCTAGACTTTGAAGTACTTAAAATTATTTATAGTTTAAGCAACAGTATGTTCTTTAAATATATTCAGATAAGGGACTATTTACTTTCTAAAATGAAAATTACGGAAGCAACTGAATCAGACATACTTAAATGTCTATACTCTAATAAAGTAAAATCATTAATAAGTCTAGGGTATGGATATTTGATACAAGGAAAAAACGAAGACTACACGAAAATAGCTGCCAAATGGTCTCTCCGATTGGGTATGAATATTAATCCTTTACAGAGCTCAAACTCTTTACGTCACATAAACTCGATTGTGCAGTCTACTAGTTTGAGATTACAGACGTACAGAACTATTACTCAACTTTATTATACATCGCAGAGGATAGCTAGTTGGGCACGGGGCAATCAAGTCAATAAGAAAACTAAGTGCCCGAAATGTGACCATGAAGCGGCGGGCATAGAACATATGCTTTATTCATGTCCAGTGCTCTTGTCATTTTGGAAAGAACTATCTGAAGTCCTAAATAAAAAACAAATCGTCACACCACCACTCTCAGCACAACTGGTTTTATTAGATATCCAAGAAACAAATTGTCCTTATAAAGAATTAATAACTATCATCTTCGCTTGTGCCAGGTTAGTCATCGCTAGATTATGGATATCTATAGATATCCCAGCTGTCTTTGATTGGTGGCTTCTGATGAAGGAAATAAACTCCATGGAACTGTCATTAGCAAGGCATAGGGGCCTTAAGGCTATACAAAAAAAGGAAAAAATCTGGTTACATTTTTTTGAATCATGATTTAAATGAACTGGAAAGAAAATGAGGCCAGCTTAAATATCTGTATATTATTTGTAAATCTTTATTTCTTTGTACAATTATTTTGTCAAAGTTTAGTAATAGTCAGATCTCTGCTTTTAACGTCTTTCTGTATATAAACTGTTTATTTAAATAATACTGTAACTACTCATATACTTTGTTTCTTTGGAAATGTATAACATATGCGTTTTCTTATGTTTGATTCTTTTTGTTCTTCCTTCAATAATAAAAAAATTGGGAAAAAAAATATATATATAATTAGATGTGTGATATAAATGTTGAAACATTTATTTTTAATGTTAAATTTTTAGTAATTTAATGTCTATTGTCATTATTATTTGAAAAAAAATTAATAAAATGTATAAAATATTAGTACATTTTTTAGGAGCGGGTTATTGGTTTTATAGGGGATAAGGGTGGGTAATAATTTAAAATAGTTGGGTAAATATTTTTTTTGAATTGTAAAACAAATAAAATAGAAAAAGAATTTTTAAATTAGAAAATAGACATTTTAATTTATTTAGATATTTAAAATTACATTTTTAAATGAAGTATGTAAAAGATTTAGTAGCAGGTTGTTGGTTATATAGGGGATAAGGGTGGGTAGTAATTTAAATTTTGTTAATTTATTTTTTATAAAGTAAAAAAAAATCGAATTTAGAAAATAGAAATTTTAAATTTGAAAATAATATATTATATTTTAACATTAAATTAAGTGTGTGATTGTTTATTTAGAGTGTTTATTTAAATAGAAAATTCGCAATTTAAAATTTGAAATTCAAAATTTTAAATTTTAAATTTGAAAGTAAATTTTATTTTAATTTACATTAAGTTAAGTGTGTTATATTTCTTTTAGTGTGTTGTATGTTATATAGATGCTAAGGTTGGGTAGTAAATAGTAATAATGTGTGTTAATGTTTTCAAAAAAAAAAATTTTATTAAATGAAAATTTAATTTTTAAATGCGAAATTTAAATTTGAAATTAAATCTGTAAAATGAATTTTAATTTAAAAATAAGTGTGTGAATGTTTTATTAGTGGGTAATTCGCATTATGATGGATAAGAGTGGGTAGTAATATTTTAAAATGTGTGTTAATGTATCATAATAACTACATTTTGAGCAAAATTAATTATAAAAATTTCACAAATTTAAAATTTTCAATTTCAAATTTTTAATATTTAAAAAATAAAAAAATACAAATAAAATATTAAGTTTTAGTATTTATTAGTTGAGTGTATAGGGTGAAGGGTGAGTAGGATTTATAAATTATTGTACTTTCCTTGAGTAATGTAGGATTGGAGTTAGAATAGTAAATTAGTTTGGTTTACTGTCCAGCACTTTCCCTGACTTATGCTGGATTTGGAGTTAGAATAGTAAATTATTATGGTTTAGTGTCCAGCACTTTCCCTGAGTTTTGTTGGATTGGAGTTAGAATAGTAAATTATTATGGTTTACTGTCCAGCACTTTCCCTGAGTTATTTTGGATTTGGAGTTAGAATAGTAAATTATTATGGTTTACTGTCCAGCACTTTCCCTGAGTTATGTTAGATTTGGAGTTAGAATAGTAATATTATGGTTTACTGTCCAGCACTTTCCCTGACTTATGTTGGATTGGAGTTAGAATAGTTAATTATTATTCTTTACTGTCCAGCACTTTTCCTGAGTCACTGCAATAACCTGGCAAATTTTTTTGCTGAAAAAATTCAAAAGACCCTCCTGTCTCTCCCCCCTCTATCTTTGGAAGAACCGATCCTTCCTCTGCCAGATGAAACTGATATCACTCTGCCTTGCCTTTCTTTCTTCTCCCCCCTTAGCACTGAGCCTTTACCCTCACTTTTCAACTCTGTAAAAAGCGGGTCTCCGTTAGACCCAGCCCCTATGAATATTCTAAAGCTGGCCCTGCCTAATATCAGTACACACATCATCCATCTAGTCAACACCTCACTTGAATCAGGAAGGGTACCCCAAGACTGGAAATTGGCCATGGTTAGGGCCCTGTTAAAAAAGCCTCATCTCGACCCCCAGGACTTTTCCAACTATCGTCCCATTTCCTTGCTCCCTGGCATCAGTAAACTTGCCGAGAAATGGGTAAATAAACAATTAGCATCCTTTTTGGAGACCCATAACCTGCTCCATCCAACCCAAACTGGGTTTCGGAGAGGGCAGGGAACGGAGACGGCACTGTTGAGGGTGGTAGAGGATTCCAGGAGGATTCTGGACGCAGGTGGCAGCGCGGCCATTATCCTCCTGGACCTCAGTGCCGCCTTCGACACGGTGAACCACCGTGTCCTCCTGTCTCGTCTCAGAAAGCTGGGCGTCAAAGACAGGGCACTCATGTGGCTGGAGTCCTTTCTTGGTGATAGATCTTTTAAGGTCTTTTCAGAAAGTAGCTGCTCTCCACTAATGCCATTACAGTGTGGGGTGCCACAGGGTTCCTCCCTTAGCCCCACACTGTTTAATGTATATATGGCGCCCCTGGCGGAAGTAGTAGCTCCCTTTGGGATCCAACTGGTAAGCTATGCTGACGACACCCAGCTAGTTGTCTCTCTCAATCAGGTGGAATCCGCCCCCTCCAGGCTTTGCCGTTGCCTGGAGGCAGTAGCAAACTGGATGGACTTGTCCCACCTGAAATTGAATGGAGGAAAAACAGAGCTGATGCTTTTAGGAAAACGAGCCATATTCAATAACATGATACATTGGCCCCACTGTATGGGTCCAGGACCTACCCCAAAGACCGAGATAAAGAGTCTCGGGTTTTGGTTGGATGCAGAGTTGTCATTCAAGACCCAGGCAAGGAAGACAGTGGCCACCTGCTTCGGACTGCTGAAAACAATTCGGAAAATCCTCCCTCAGCTACCCGAAACAGCAAAGAAAACCATAGTCCAGTCCCTTATTCTATCTAGGCTGGACTATGGAAATGCGCTCTATCTTGGAGCCCCCGTGTCGGTTATCCGGCAACTTCAGGTTGTCCAGAATTCCGCAGCACGGCTACTTACGGGCACCAGCCATCGTACATCAGCCAAGCCCGCACTCTGCACCTTGCACTGGCTCCCCATAAAGGAGCGAATCCATTTTAAGACACTCTGCACGGTCCATAAAACACTATATGGGAGTGGCCCCCCCATTCTAGATGACATGATCAGACCATACAAACCCACCAGGAATCTTCGCTCGAACCAACAAAACCTGCTGATAGCTCCTAGGATCAGCAGAGCCCGCACAGGAGGTCGTCTGTTCTCGCACAATGCGGCTGGGTTGTGGAATGCTCTTCCTCCACCTCTTCGCCAGGAGCCTAACCTTCTTGTCTTTCGGAAAAAGTTAAAAACTCTTCTGTTTCCAAAAACTAGATAACTCAGATCTCCTTTTTTAATTCATCCCTGTTTGGTCAGTCTTAAGCGCTGGGATGCTCCCGAGTGGCCATGCGCTATAAAAGAACCTTTTAATAATAATAATAATAATGTTGGATTTGGAGTTAGAATAGAGAATTATTATGGTTTAGTGTCCAGCACTTTCCCTGACTTATGTTGGATTGGAGTTAGAATAGTAAATTGTTATGGTTTACTGTCCAGCACTTTCCATGAGTTATGTTGTATTGGAGTTAGAATAGTAAATTATTATGGTTTACTGTCCAGCACTTTCCCTGAGTTATTTTGGATTCGGAGTTAGAATAGTAAATTAATATGGTTTACTGTCCAGCACTTTCCCTGAGTTATGTTGGATTGGAGTTAGAATAGTAAATTATTATGGTTTTCTGTCCAGCACATTCCATGAATTATGTTGGATTTGGAGTTAGAATAGTAAATTATTATGGTTTACTGTCAAACACTTTCCCTGAGTTATGTTGGATTTGGAGTTAGAATAGTAAATTATTATGGTTTACTGTCAAACACTTTCAATGAGTTATGTTGGGTTTGGAGTTACATTATTAAAATTTTTTTTTTTTTTAAAACAAGAAATAACTAAAAAAAAATATTATTTAAATTTGTAATTATTATTAAATATATTTTTTTAATATTAATTTTATAAACAAACAAATATAGATTTTTTTAACATTTTAACATTTACATCACAAGTTAAAACATTTATAAAGTACAATAGTAATATAGTCTTGTGAAAAAAAACATTTTTATTACTTTCTTTTGTAGATGGAAATATTTAAACATTTTTATAACACATTTTTTTTTATTTCTTCACATTTTACATTGCAGTATTTGTAGGATATACATTGTAATTTTATATTAATTAGCATATTAAATTAAAAAAAATATTTAAAAATTAATATGTTAATTAATTTACATATAATTGGCATTTTCAAAAGTATATACATAAAATAGTTCACATTTTTATATAATAAAAAAACATTACAATAATAAACATATTTTTAATATACAATAACTTATTAATATATAATTATATAATAAATAAATATTGTATATTTTACATTATTCATATGTTTATTGTAAACATTTAGAAAATTATCACGATTTATGGAAAATAATTTGCAATTTATTACACATTTTTTCTTTATTTCAATGGGGATTAAGTCCTATTTTTGTTTTTATGATGCTGCCATTTTGTTTTGTGTACTTCACTTTTTAGTCTATCTACATCGTTGTTTGGGTCATTTCAGAAAACGGAATCTCGTGGTTGGGAGCTGCTTCGTGTTTGTTAATGTAAGTTTAATTTTCATTACTTTTAAGTAACATTTAAGAAATTATTGAGCTAGTTTTAGTGTGTACGTGTTGCTATGTGTTTTATTTTACTGTTTATGTGAAAAGTACGTGTTATTTAAGGACGTTAGCGATAGCGTACTTAGTTTGATATTTAATATGGATGTCATGTTAATCTATTGTATTAAAGTATTACTTTATGTATCTTACTGTCTTTTATATGTTATTTTTAGGCTTTGTGGGTTTCGTATTTATTGCGGGTGGGTTTTGTTTGTACTTTATTTACAGGTGTTCGTTTTGGTGAGCAGATGGATTTGATCTTGTTTTTTTTTTACATACAAGGAAATGTTTATATACATTTCCTTATTTTTCGGGATTTTGGAACGTTTTTTATCGTGATTTATTTTCGGGTTTTTTATGGTTCCGTAATCCAGAGGATTGCTACGTTGGACCCTTATTATACAGTTGTATTTTTAGCATTTTGTGGGGATTTTTTTTACGATGTGGGTTGCTTTTGGTTGTATTCGTGTTGAAACCATCTACTTGCAACACATTCTACAGCTGCAGAACCGTAAGTTATTATTTTTTTTTTTTGGGGGGGGGTGGATTATGCAAATTAGTTAATTTGGTTTTTATTTAGTTCTATTATGTCTTGTAATAATAAATTACATTGATTTTTACATGACATAATTTAACTAATTAAAAAAATGGTCTGTTTTATTTATTGTTTGATGCGTCCTTATTTGTATTTTGTTAAAGGATAGATTTTGCAATTAGGTCTAAGTATTCTACACCTTGGAAACTTGGGTACATTCTGGTTTTTTGTTGTAGGTATTCGTACATATTTAATGTTGTTTACTTAGTTTTGGCCCGATTTTTGATAGAGATTGCTCGATTCTTAGTTCTTGGTAGCTTTGCTCTTTGTTGATGCTTTGGATTAGTTTATGAAGTGTTGGTTGTGTTCTTCCTATTGTGGCTTGGAAGGCAATATGCCATCCTTCTACCACATTGTTGGTTTTGGCTTTCTGTGCTATAGTACTAGCATACACATTCCACCATGGAATTTGGAATTTAGGTTGTCTGCGGTGACCAGACCGATGTAATCTTCCCACCCAGGTGTCTTCAAAATAGTCTAAGAAGGGAGTTAATTTTTTCTTATTACTGCGGTAGAAAGGGCTGTCAAGTAATAAATTGTAATAATTAGCTACTTCTGTTGTTGGCACATATGCCAGTGCAATACATTTTTTTATCTGGTAAGCAAAATTACTGTTTGTAGAATATTCAATGCTTAAAGTAGATTTTCGTAAGTGTCTCCATATACTTTGGTTGTAGTGATAATAACACCCTTGTGTGGATATATTTTAAGTATAGCTTGAATCATAGCTATTTCAAAGTTTATTATGATTCTTTGTGGATAGTAATTATCAGTAAAATCTTTGATAGTTGTTAAAATTTCTATGTAGGTTGCATTTGTTTTATTTGGCAGCAGTGTATCAATTAAAGGGATATTAGTTTCCTGGTATTCACCGTGGATGGTGTAAAGTTGATAGAAAGGTTTGGGACACACTTTAAAAGTTCCGTCCATTATCCATGTTTCACACGATTTTAGTTTTTGCAAATTACTATTTGTTGCAAAAAGTAAAATTCTTTTATCATGACTTTGGTTATCATACATTAAGAATTTATCTTCATTGTGGGTAATAGTATATTCTGGATATATTTTAATCTCTTCAAAAGTTTCAGGTGGTGGTGGAGTTGGAACAGAAGCTCATTTTGTGTTAGCTATTAATCTATTCAAGTTGGAGATTGAAGGTAACTGTCCTGTTACATGTTCTGGGACTTTGCTTAAAACATTTTTCAAAATAGTGGTGCTTGTTTCTTGGGAGCCTGTACTAGCTACTCTCAATGTCTCTAGTGCTTCTCTTACTTCGACTTCTGTTACATTGGGTGAGTGGTTATGCTCACATACATTTACAACATTGTTGTCAACAGTAGTTGCTCTACCATAGCATGCAGATGAATAATATTTACTACATTTCCAATGGGTTTTATTCTCTTTGACTCTTTCTTGGGTGTAGGTATAACCCATGTAGCTGAGCATTATTTTCCCCTTTTGAGAAGTTATAAAAGTAGCTCCTTCTGCCATGTGTAAGGTAGATCTGTGAAGACATATATATGTGTTTTTAGTAAAAGTGATAAACATTTATTTAAATGTCAAGGTTAAAATTAGAAATTTAAAAATGTACTTACAATGTTGTTTTTCAGCTAATCAGATGTTTTCTGTTCTTATATTCAGAGTTTCACTGTTCAATGTCCTGTAGTTGTGGTAGAGAATAGTAGTAATTAATGATATAGTTTGATACTTGTTTGTTTCTACTTTCTGATTATTAATAGACACAGTGGGTATACTTACTTAATTTAGTAGAAGATGTTGTTTGTGTAGTTTTAGATTGGTAGATGAAGTTTGTATATTCTGGAAAAAAAAGTTAATATTAGTTATTTATTATGATTGGATAAATTTGTAGCTCATACCATATCAAGTCATTTGGAACTTCTGTTTGCTATATTCTTAGTTATTTAAAATTGTTCTAAGTAGAAATTGATAAGGCTGTTCATATTTTCGTTTCTTTATTTATTGTGGCTGTTGTTGATAGGATGTTTTAGTTATATTTTACAAAAAAGAGAAAGCATTTCTTTAGTTCAGGGAGTTTAGCTACTTTTCGTGAGGTTTTTATACTACATAAAATGGGAGTTCACTTACTTGAGTTGTAGTAGACTGTGTTGTAGTAGTTGTTGTAGGTGTGTATTCTCTTCTCTTCCGCAAAGTAACCGTTTTTCTCCAAGTTTGGGCCAAAAAGGGTAATTTTAGTTAAGTATGTAATTGTTTTTATAGTAGTGAGTTAAGTAATTGTTCATTTTGATTAGTTCAATTACATGTATTTTAAATTTATTGGATGAGAACCTTAGTTTGAATTTGAAAACCGTTATTTTTTAATGAGTCTGTAGTAATAATTATTTTGTTCTACTTGATATTAGAAAATGTTTGTATGTGTTTTTATTACAATAGTTAATAATGTTAAAACTGTTAAATTATATGAAATCTTACTAAAACTATTCAAAAATGAGTGTATTATAATTATTGGTAACGTTTATATTACTAATGTTTATTTAAATAATATATATTAATATTTAAAATATATAGTATATAGATATATGTTTGAAACGCTTTTTTATTATTTAAATAATTTAAAAAAAGTTAATTAGTTGAAGATATTGTGTATTTAAGATTATAGAGAAGAAGGCGATATTTTTAGTATATTTAATTAGGTACTAAGTTACTCGATATTTGTGTTATCGATATTAGTGTAGATGGTAATGCTATTTCAAGGGTTGTCGATAATGTAGTAGTCGATATTTATGTACTCGATATAATAGTAAACGATATTAATGTAGTCGATAAAAAATTATCGATATTTGTGTAAATCTTTGTTTAAGTATATGGTGACGATATTTTTGTAGACGAAGTTTTTGTGACGATATTTTTGTTGCTCTGTGTTTTTGTAATCGATATTTCATCATGGAACCCTTTTTTTCTAGCGGAAGGGAGGTGTGTGTTTTAATTTACATTTGTATTCATGTCTGCATTTGAATCTTGTATAACGGTTGTGTAAATTAGAATTGACACGCACCTTTGTGTTTAAACAAAATACTTTGGAATGCGTTCCATGCAATGCCAAATGAAGTATGTATAAAGTGAAGACTCTTGTTTCTTGCAGTGTTCTTGTGTATGTTCTTTTGTAATTTTTGTAATTTTCTGTTTGTATACATGATGGCTTTAAAATGTGTATATTTTGTATGTGTTTTGTAGCCCTGAAGAAGTCTCATGAGGGATGAAACGCATTGCTATGGCTACATTCACAGGACGAGTTATAGTTGCTGGTGTTTGCGGTGTCTTATCTCCAAAACTCATGCACCTATTTCATTTTCTATTTAACTGTATATTTACTAGTGTGATAAGTGCAATAATTGTTGTCTCAGCCTTCTCAATGCAAATCAGCAGTTCTAAATGTAATATGCACATAATGCTTCCAATAAAACCATTACGTTTAGGTAAATGTTGCCACCTGTCCACATACAGGTTTATTTGTACAACTTTGCTTAAACCTAAAACTCCACCAATCCCACTTAAAACACAATCATCACGTCCTGAGTTGTTACTACGAGTAGATGTTTTTAGAGTTGCTCTCCTCCACACACATCACATAAGCATTTGCAGAATCCTTGTTTCAAGCCCTGACGAAACACCCAGCTCCCCCACAACCAGACAATTTCTGATTAATAGCAGGTCACTTGTTATTAGCTAAATTATCAGTGATATGACATATATGACATCACATATAATCACTGTAATTTTTTACATTCATTTGTTTTTTTCTTAGAATTAAAATGTTGCACTCTATGTCTGCTCTTATGTGTACTTGATTTTGAGTAAGTTGCTTGGCAAACTAATTTGTAATTTTTTGCATTTTCAATGGCAGCCTTTGCGCATCTTGCACTCAATTCAGATTTACGTATAATAGTTGCAACTTCTGCCAATGGAGAGTCACCCTGAGACCATAATATTTGCTCTTGCACTGCGCTGATGTAAGTATGCATGATTATTTGGACTCTAATAAAGTTATTGTGTAGGTTTACGAATCTACAGTTTACTGCTGATTTCTTAAGGGCTGAAACATAAACATTCACAGTTTCTCTCCCATTGCCAAAACAAAAATCTGTCTACTGCTACATAAACAGGGGGAGCAAAATAAGTATCAAGAGCAATTTTAAATATAGCTGTCTCCTCAGAACGTCTACTATTTTTCCATTTGGTTGTCCTGTCTTTGCCCTTCAGGGCTCAAGGAATGTAACAAAATTATTTTTTTCCTTTCCGGGTGTGACATTTCATGTTCAATTGTGGACATATAATTCAAGAAATACTCTTTCCGTTCCTACTATTGCGTGAACTAAGTCTATAAGCTTAGTTCAATTAGGTCTGACTTTCCCGGTTAAGGATGTCTGAACTTAGTACAGTACAACAACTCTTGAACGTGAAAGTGCAGGTTGCTGTAGCCCCACACAACTCTAATCAGCTCTCTGGTTGATGTGGGGTCAGTGTTTTCTAGGTTATTAACAGTCCCACAGACATTTCAGGGATGCAGTGGTTATTCACACCCAATTTCCATATTTAGAATATCACACAAAAGCATTGTACTATGTAAGAGACACGTTATGGTTAAAAGTGTTTATTTCATCATTCTAATTCTTTTGCCTAGCACATGAAAAGTAACCATACAAAATATGTTTAATACAGCACTGAGGCACATGAACAGCAATGAGATTGATATGAACATTTCTAACATAGTAAGAAATTCATTAATCAATCTAACACCCGAACATCTACTTCTATGCACTACACTATGTGAGCATGGAGTAGATGAACTCTAGAGTTTCTTAGGAGACGACGTACTGCATACCTGCTCATAGCAAAGTGTCATGATTATCAGGAAGGCTGGGAGTGAGTGTTTGCTTGAAAGAAAACACACAATGGTTGTACGCAGCTCTTCTCCTCATGGTGGGTTATCAGCATTCAGTATGGCACTGGCGGCTGCAGCAGCACATCGATCTAGCAGGTTATGTCAGGAGAATAATCAGCAGCATCTATTGTGCGGGAATGTAGAATCTGGAATATGAAATGCAGTTTATGAGCCAGTGGTTAGTTGAAGCTGGTGTTTGATGGGTGAGGTTCTGATAAATATAGACTCTACTCTGTACTCACCTAAATCCTGTTACAGTTGGACATCCTTGTTATACTCGTGATGAGTATGGGATTGTTTTGTAGAGTGAGCACCTCAACATCAGAGAGGCACACTGTTGGCAGGTGGTTGCTATAAGCAGGGCATGGGAGTGGCAGTTGGCGGTGGGTCCCTGGAAATGAGGCGACAAAACTCTGGAGTGTTGGCTGCGGGGTCAGGAGCAGCAGAAACGGGCATAGTGATGGTGGTTTTTTTTCAAGATTGAACTGCGACCTGAGTTGTTGAGGGAACAGCTCTGAGTTATCCAGCTCTGAATCAATCAGCACCCTTTGGGCAATTGCTTGCAGAAAGCGCATGCAAGACAGAATGCGAGCAGACATATTGGACAATTGGGCACTGTGCAATTGGTAGGTAAACAGATACAACGAAACATGGACGAAAGACGTGGGCAAATTCTACAAATATATGCACACAAGGCAGCACACGAGTGGCCACTTTGTTCAGTTGGACACTGTGCAATTATTAGGAAATGGGTCGATACATGGTAGATAGGCGCATATCGTCACGTGTGGCTTGCCATTTCACATGTGGCTGGCCCGTTTAACCCAGAGTTAGGGCGGCCCGGATGGCAATGGGCCGCCACACCATTGTACCGAGCCATGCATGGCTCCAACAGGGGACACCTTCTGTTTTGAAGCCCTGAGTGGGCCCACCAGCGGGCATGATTATTTCAGGAGCCAGAGGGGTACAGGGCGCATGATTATTTTCAGAGCCTGCGGGCTCCCACGAGGCCCCAGTATCCCTTGAGCCTAGATGGCTCCAACCTGGGGCACATTTGCTTTCAGAGCCTCGAGGGCTCCAACGATGGGCAAGTGTTTATTTCTAGAGCCAGAGGGCTCCAACTCTTTGCACAGTTTTGCTCCTACTGGCCAGTGAGGGCCCATGTTGCAGTTTTGAGTCTACAGCTGTCCAGCAAGTAGTGGGCAGCTACACCGTTTAGGTTTTCCTTCCTAGGGACATGTCTTTAGACTCAGAAGTGAGCACTTAGTGCCAGCTGCAGCATTTAGGCCCTGTTCTTGTCCTCAGCTGCCCAGCAAGTAGTGGGAAGCTTCTACGTTTAGGTTTTGATGCAGTGGAGCACACCTGGACCTTGATGTGAGTTATGTGCTACATGTGATTTATGTACTAATGCTTTGGGTGTTAGGAAATGTACTGTGTGTAGCATGTTTTGCACACCCTGTGTTCTGATACCTCTAGACATGGCTTATGCATAGGAGGTTGTTTTACCTGTTTAGGTATGTTAGGGAGATTGTACTTCCCTGTGTGATTTACGCCCCTAGTGTAAGGTTTTACTTAGGTGGTAAGGGTCTAATGTAGTTAGACTGGTGGGATACTGTGCATGATGGATTTCATGGCTGTTGCAAGTGCAGTAATTATCAGTGTTTACTGACTGTACGTTCTATGACTTATTGTTACTTGTATGTTTTAGTTCACTTTTACCAAGTTCGCTTTGTGATGGTCCTGACAGTGCTCCACGTGGCCCTGCCAGGTGTACATAATCCATTGTAAATATTGCCTGTGCCAGTTGGCACAATGTACATCCTGTGATTATGATTCTGATGTGTTGTGATAATACAAAGGCTATTTTTGATATAACCTTGTGTGGAGTTCCTTTTGTGGGGGGCCTTGGATGTTGTTGCTGGTGGTTGCGTGCGCAAATGCTTTACACATTGCCTCCGGGATCAGCCTGACTGCTCGTGCCAAGCTACCAAAGGGGTGAGCAGGGGTTATCTTTGGCGGGTGACTTCCTTGCCCTGACGTAGAGTGGTGGTTTCTGCCTGGCTTTGGCGCAAGCCTTAGCCAACCAGAAATTCCCATTTCTAACAGCCGCCAATTCATGCCTCCTGGGGAAATGGATGTATCTGTCTTTGTAGATCATCATAGCGGACAGGACATCACGTAGCACCATGCTGAACATAGGCTGCGACTTCCCACCTGCGCTGGACACCGTCTAATGGAATGATTCAGTAGCAAAAAAATGCAGTGCCGCCATCACCTTAGACATTGGTGTGAAAGCAGTCAGATATGTTCTGCGATGCTGCAGGCGGTGCTCTAACAGAGCACATAGGTCTTATAGTGTGGGTCGATCCAGACGGAAATTCCATATGACCTTCTCATTCTCCATGTCTGCCAGCACTGTGAAAGGACGATGCACATTTGGTCGCCTCCTAGGTCCGATGAAAGGGGACACATGTCAATGCAATCCACCATGCTATGTGTCCAACATCTTAAGTTGTGAATGACACAACGTCAACAATGACTGTCATCGCAGTTCAGCTTACAGTACATCTTACATGTAGGGACACCTTCAGCTACACTAGTCGTGCACTTGTACACTTTTCACACAGCGAATATCTCAAAAACAATATCTGACTATATGAATGTCCAAAGGTATCTGGCCAAATCTTGCATGAGCAGCCCTGAGAGTAGTTCATACAGCATTTGTGTGAAACTGCAACACTACTGTCTCCTACCTAGCTGCGGTTCCGGCCACACCTTCTTGCGTAAGTCGAACAGGGCACACATGAACACAATGAGCATAGTACTTTTGGACTGGATACATTTGGAGTAACACTCACTTATGCGTGAAAACCCATGGTGTTCAACAAATGAAGAAAAACGTCCGAGTTATGCCAAGATGTCTCTTGATAAACTAGCCCCCTGGCTGTAAATAAATGAGACAGGTCTGACTCCCCTGTGACAGCAATAGAATGAAAAATGAGCGCGAGCCTAGGTGGCACAAAACTAACCTTAAACATAGCGGCTCTCTGTATTCATACATATGTATACTTCGGTATCCAATATGCTGGGTGCCTGTAAAGTGCATAATTAAAGTCCCTACCTTCTGTGTAATCGGAATAGTGCCTAGTGAATAACTAAAAAAAGTAAAAAAATACATCACGAACCTGTGTTTCAACGGGCTGTCCAATGAAGTCGGTTTCACCCTTTAAAATAAAGTAACGTCCGTGTTACACAATAACGCGGCATAGCATGCTGTTCTATCTGAAAACAACAAAAATGAGGGTTCAGCGTTCGTAGGTACCTCAATATGATTGAGGCTAACCCTCCCGCCCAAAGGAAGTGGCCAGCCATACCTTGCCAGAAGTCAGAAGAATTGCCGTTACTCGCGGACGGAGCCGCTCGAGGTAACGGAAGACGCCCGATGTAAACAACACTCTCTCACGCAAGCGTGTTAAAGAGAGATAGATAGATGTAGAAAGAGGACTTGCTCGGTTGCGAAGAACTCTATGCTAACTGATACGGCACGCCATGTTGTAGCGTGTCACAGATAAACTGAGGTGCTCACGATCAAATAGAACAAAAAGGGGATGTGAAAAATAGAGGGGTGTTGAAAAAAAATGAACCTAACGTTGCTTACAGGATAAATTAATGAACAATCCCCATCAAAAATAAACATGGTTACAACAATAAACTGTAAACATATATCCGAACTCGGGTTTGCATGCTCTCAACAATGGTACAGCAATTACAGATAACATCCTAGATCCACTCTGTCATTGATCCCCTTGGGATCCTGAGTATCTAAACGTTTTATCCAAAAAACTTCCCTCTGGAGTAAACATTTGGTGATGTTTTTCCCCGGAGTGGGGACCACCACTTCAAGAACCTGGAACTTTACTTGTGCAATAGAATGTCTGTTTGACTCCCAATGTACTGCCAAACTGCTATTAGGATTCTTGTTTCTGATTGTACTTTTATGTTCAGAAATACGCGTT
Source organism: Lissotriton vulgaris (assembly GCF_964263255.1). NCBI lineage: Eukaryota > Metazoa > Chordata > Amphibia > Caudata > Salamandridae > Lissotriton > Lissotriton vulgaris. Next base: position 1,404,894,445 of record NC_141685.1, on the reverse strand, counting down.
TTTACTTTACGTTCCGTTTTTCCTATGTACAAGAGACCACAGGGGCATTTTATTGCGTAAATTATGTTCATGGTATTACAGTCTGCATTATGTTTGGTAATGATGGTTTCTCCTGTGTAAGGATGTTTGACAATGTTGGTCACCATGACGTTATTGCATTGAACACAGTTTTGGCATTTCCTGGTTGCTCTGTATGTTGTTTGAATTTCACGCGGTTTATGTTTCAATAACTCCTTTATGTTCTGAGATCCTTTGTAGGCAAAAATAGGCTTTTTTGTAAACATGTCTTTGAAATCAGACTCATTGCTCAAAAGTTCCCAATGACAATTGATACTTTTTTTGATTTCATTGGTGCTGGTGGAATATTTAGAAACAAACACTTGCCGCGTTTCTGTGGGTTTAACTTTAGTCTTTAACAGGGATTCTCTCTCATGTTCTTGCACTTTGTCTCTTGTCCTTTCCAATAGTGTTTTGGGATATTTCTTTGCTATGTATTTTGTGGTGATCATGTTTAAGTTTGATTCTAATGAGTCATTATCTGAACAAATCCTCTTTACTCGCAGCATTTGGGAGTATGGTAGATTGTTAACAAGGTTCCTGGAGTGAAAGCTGTCGAACATCAATGCCGTGTTTTTGTCTGTGGCCTTGTGATACACTTCAGTTTGAAAAGCATTGTTCTCAATTTTCACCTGAACGTCTAAAAAAGGGATGGTGTTTGTCTCTATATTTTTAGTGAATTCAATATTGTCATCATATGTATTCAACTGAAGTATTTTCTGTTCCAACAGTCCCTTGGAGTTGTGCCAAATCAAAAAAATGTCATCAATATAACGACAATATAAGGTAATATTGTCGGTCCAGTTCTTATCGTTAAGTAAAAAAGATTCTTCGTATATAGCCATGTACGTATTCGCATGCCGGTGCCCCGGAAAAGCCCATGGATGTGCCTTTATTCTGTAAATAAAATTTGTTGTCCCATTTGAAATAACTGTGATGGAGGCAAAAATGGAGAAGCTCTAACAGGAAAACTTTGTTTGTTTGTAGTTCCTCTTGTTTAAGAAGTGCCCATTCTACTGCCTCTAACCCTGCTACTTGAGAGAAAAGAGGTGTACAAGGCCTTGACATCTAAGGTGCACATTATCATTCCTGGTTCAAATTGAATATTCGCCAACTTCTGCAGAAAGTGTGTGGTATCTTTGATATAAGAGTACCAATATTGAACAAAAGGTTGGAGAAAATGGTCTATGAACTGGCCCAAGGGCTCGAAGATGATGCCGCACCCGCTGACTATGGGTCAAAAAGGATGCTTGGTTTTGTCTATATGGATTTTTGGCAGCATATATATACTGGGTTGTTTGGGAAACAAAATTGTCAAAAATTGTCTGGTCTTTTTGGTGATCCATTTCATATTTTCAGCTTGATCTAAGATAGATTCCAAGGTACTGGTCAATTATTTTATGGGATCGTTGTCCAATTTAAGTTAGGTGTCTATGTCTGATATGTGTTCTCTGACATTTGATTCATAGAATTGCTGGTCCATTATAACAATTGCTCCCCCTTTATCAGCTTGTTGAATGTGTATTTTAGGGTCATTGGCTAGATCCTTCAAAACTGATCTCTCTTGTTTTGAAAAATTAATGTTCCGCTTCTTCCATGTTTTGATTTTCTTGATGTCGTTGAGTACTAAATTTTCAAAAGCATCCAATATTTTGTGCGATATAGGTGCTTGAAACGTTGATTTTGGTTTGAACTCCTGGTATTCTGTTTGGATTTCAGTGATGCTCTGTTCAGGAAGATTAGAGAAAAAGTATTTTAATCGTAGTATTCTCATGAATTTGAAGAAATCGATTTCTGTTTCCAATAAGTTGGTGTGATATGTAGGTACGAAATTCAAGCCTTTATTGAGCACTTTGATCTGTTGAGTGGTTATCACTTGTGAAGAAATATTAGCTACTATGTTTGTTTCGTGCTCCTCAAGTTTGGTTTTATTATTTCTTTGGATTCGCCTTGTTTTCCTTTTGGTTTCCCTGGTGGTTGAGTTGTGTCCGCGTCCTGGGCGGAAAAAGGCATTTTGCTGGTGGATGCACTTGCCGTTGTTACTCCAGAAGTTTTCTCGACTCTTGGGGGTGCTCTGTTGATGTTGGCATCTCCCTCTGAAGCCACACTTTCCTGTGATGATGTATTTGGGGTTCTTTTAGTGGAGGTTCTCCTCTGTGCGTAGACGTCTGCCCACGTATACACTTCGTTCAGTTTATAGTCCAACGTGTCTCTTTTATATTTCCTGAGTTTACCTTCCTGTATATCTTTTGTGTATTTATCCATTCTGATGTTCATGTCTTCAAGAAATTTTGAACAGTCTTCTGAATCCATTCTACTTTGTAAATCCGTTTCAATTACTAATATTTCATCTGTGATTTCTTTGATAACTACAGCCAATTCCTCTACCAGTAGAAGTATCAAATCCAATGAGCATTTATTCAACACTGCATACCAGCGATCCATAAAGTCTTTATTCATGTGGAACCTAAATAACATTGGTTTAATTGGCATTCTTAAACCTCTGGGGATCCTTTTTGCCCGATGATACTGTACCAGAGTGGATGCGTGCAGACGCTGGTTCAGTTGTCTTTTTGTTAAAAACTCTAATTGTTTTAATTGCTGTGGTAGGCTGTTTCCCTGTACGTTGAATGATCTGATGTCATGTATAAGCGAATATATTTCCGTAGCTTGTTCATTCGCGTAGGCCAAGGTGCTGGCCTTGTTGTCTGTTACACCTGTGATTGCGTCGAAGGACATGTTTACTAGTTGGGTGCTCCCTCCTTGTGGACAAGGTACAAACGAAAATGTTTAAGGGAAGGGCACTCCTTGGTTACTTCACTTTTTACAGTCTGTAAGAAGAAAGTACTCAATGCGTGCTACTGAGGTTCGCGCAATGTCCCAATTGCGCCTGAAACATGAATAACAATCAAGCGCAACCGCTTGCCCTCCGTGCACTGTTGCTGGTCCCTGTTGGGAATTAGTAACCAAAGCTAATCAAAAATACTTCAAAGCATTCCACAGAATGTTCAATTTTGGTTTTGATCAATGTTTTTTACTGAAAGTTGATTATCCATCCGAACATTATTATAATTCATAATATCCAGTGTACATGTACGTTACATTCCTTTAGAACTCCAATATTTTTTTCAATAAATGCTCAGATGCCCAATGCATTTCGGGCCCCACGGCCCTTCGTCAGGGGCTGTATCTGAAAAACATTAAATAATACATTCACTACACTAATCAGATCTTCAATGACATGGGTTACGGTCTATAGCATCCTCATAACATATACAATGTAATCTCATACATTGGTTATATGGGAACAAAAAATCTTGACCACCTGGTTTATGTATATGGTGAACAGAAATGAAAACGAAAAAGTAACAAAATAGTGCTTGTGGAACATTTTCGTTGTGTCATACACTGCCTAGCATGGTGACTCCAAGGGAAAGGGGTGTATAGCCTATTTTTCACGTTTCACTGGCTGCACATCAGAATGGGAGGGGCATGCATTATTTTTTCAGCCATAGAGTGACACAGCAGGTTGGTTAAGCTGGAGTCAGGACAGAAATTGCCTGTGTAAATGGTTGTGCCGGTCCATGATGTTCTTCACAGGCTCATCTGTGACATTACCAAGGGTTGTCGTCCAGAGGGTACTGATGGAAGTGTGTCTGACTCGGAATTGCCACCATCTATGGGTCAGCACTATGAACAGGACTTAAATGCCAGAGTGTGACACTCTTGGTGGAAATTCACATATGACACAGCAGATTCTAGCACTTTTGTACAGAGCCCCTTCCATTTTCTTCGGCATGTGTACTGCCTCACATATGTAGGCACTGTTTACGCTCGCATATTGTCCCTGCATGTGACATATCTGATGCCCCACATTGGACCTCAGTGGGAGCCCACCTGGCCTGCACAGTCACTGCCCAATCTGACAAGGAAACATCATTGAATGTACAGAGTGAAACATATGGGTTGTCTGCTATACTATCCATCAAAGAGCTATCTCAGCCCTTTAGATTGCACATGACAGACCTTGTGAGAACGGTGTGAGAGTGTAAGATCATGCCCCTAAATGTGACCTCCATGTCACAGTGAGCCATTCACAGGGCAAGGACATTGAGGGCTGCGCAGTGAGTCTGCCCTGAAACATATTTGCTAATGTAATTTATGTCTTGCTCAACCAAAAACTAGATAGCAGATGTGAGCCCCCTACACATAGCTTTCAGTGCTGGCATCCTGCAATGCATTTTTGTATGATCCGCCCCTGCTTATGTACTATGTGAGATGCTGTATTGTCTCTGTTAGACATAGCTGTGAAGTAGTGCTGCGTTAGTATAATGCTCCTGTACTGAGAGGTAGTGGTACATAACCCTGTGTCACTTATTTTTTCCCCCTCTTGTCTCCCATGCCTGCAGCTCGAAATCCACCAGCATAAGGCCGTGTGGAGGACCATTGCATGCCAGGTGCCGGCTCTGGGTGTCTCCAACCGACGGCGCACACACTGTCACAAGAGGTGGGATGATAGCTACCGTATGAGCAAAAAACGTGGAAGAGAGGATGCTGGGGCTGGAAGGTTGGCGCGCCGGAGCATGACACCACGAATGACACGCATCTTAGCTGTGACACAGCCTGAGCTGGTTGTACGTTTGAAGGAGCATCGACAGCAAGCTGGGGTGAGTATTCTGTGACAGGTGACTTTGGTTGTGAGTGACTGCATGTGTTCCAAGCCTAGGCCAGTGCTGAGCTCTCTGATGTTACTAGTGTGATGCAATGGCTTGTAAGTGGCCTCTGTGTTGGGTGCAGCTGTCATGCATGTACTTTCTCATTTCATTAATGTTATGGCCCTTGACATTGTATTCCGAGTTGTGGCCTTCTGGCATTGTCTGCGTTGGTGTAGTCAGTGACATCCCATGGAAGGGAACAACAGTGTGCCTCATCTGAGTGTGCTTACTTCATTGTGTGTAGTGTCTGACCTTAGAATTTTGAGGACTACACATCTGACAACAATGTGCAACTGTAGTTGTGCCCCAAAGTACAACATGGTGGATGGCATGAGCTCATGGCTATTGTGGACTGATATTTTGGAATCTGTATCTGTTTTGTCCCCTTCTGCTGCCTCCAGATGTGACTGTGGCAACATATTGGGAGGTACATATTCTCCTCCCTCAGGGACCTAGGTATACTCAGAGGGATCTGTATGTCTGGTTACACAGAGCCACAGACAGGCTATTGTGCTGTGTGGTCATCACATGGCTCCCTTATGCCAAGTTTGCATGATAACATGCAAAATTTGAGTTTGGAATTGAGGTAGCACAATGTTACTGCACAGGGTTGTGTGCCATATGGGGATATCATCTTGTTTAGTGCTTTGCTTGCATATGATGTTTATGTTAATGCCACTGAACTGACCCTACGTCTCTGTCTCTTGCAGCATCTACCGTGGGCACAGAGCGACAGGGGATGGACACCAGTGGTGAGGCATCACGCAAGACTGCTTCACACGAGCACAATGACACTGATGTGACCAGCGCCTCGGAGGGGAATAGGAGTCTGCTTGAGGAATCACAGCCAGAGACACCAACCTCAATGTCATCTGACACCAGCGGTGACACCTCTATTTTGGCAGGCACAGGGAGCGGGAACTCTGCCTCCTCTTCCACCACACAGCGTCCAGTGTCCACCCACCCAGCTACTTCCACTAGTCTTGCACGTGCATGCATCAGTAAGAAGGGAAGAGTGTCCTTCACCCCAGGCACCGCTGCCCCTGCCCCTGTCTCCCCTGCTGCCATCAGTGTTGAGGCTGTGGACCTTTTGCGCCAGCTGTGTGTGGGTCAGACAACTCTCCCCAATGCCTTCCTAGACCACGACAAAAAGTTGCCACAGGCAGTTGCCTTCATGGAGGGCATTCAATCAGATGTGGGTGGGCTACACCGGATTGTCCGGTATTTATCCTCCACAGTGATGGCAGCCATTTAGATGTCACAGGCTCAGAGTCCAGCTCCAGTCCCTTTGGCCACACCCCTGCCAGTGCCTACACCTGACAAAAGTGACCACACCCCACAGACCTCAGGCCCAAAATACAGCACATGCAGCACACAACAGCAGAAGCCCAAGCGGGCCAGAGCGCAGACACTATCCCCCCAAAAATCCAAGCCCACCCCAGAGTGCAAAGGCAAAAGCCCTTCAGCAGAAACTCAGGGACATAAAGCCGAGAAGCAGGTCTCAGGCTGACATGTCTCAGAGGCAACCCCAGCCAAGGACTCTCCTGTTCCAAAAGCATCTTACAAAGAAAAGCAGACAGTTGCCGTGCATGCTGAGAAGCTGGTGCCTGCTAAGAGTCCACATAAAAAGAGCTCCAAGGCAGAATAACCCACAACCTCAACTCCCATCCACACCCTGTAAAGCAGAGTAAGGAGGGCACTGTAGGAGGTACACCTGATAAACAGGGGATGGAGGGACAGAGGTAAGGCCAGGCTAAGCGTACTGCTGGATCTAGCATGTCCCCAGAGGGAGGGCCACTGGCTGCACCTGATGCAGCTTTGGTGGAGAGTGTGCCTGTTGTGGCCGCCCCACCTCGCACTCCTACCAAGACAGGAAAGCCATTTTGACTCCCCAAGAAGTGGAAAGGCACCCCTCCACATTCTCCCACCCATACTGTATCGCACATCAGCATGTCTTGTACTGTCCTCATACCTACACTCATTCTTGCTTCACCTTCCTTTCACTCTACACCGCACTCTGTCCTGTCACTTATCCTAATGTTTTTCGCTCGCCATGCCTATCTCTGCACCCCGCAATAAGTCCTCTTATATTAAAGCACATACATACCATTTCCCCAAATCCTCTCTGCCACCTAATGGTCCTTAACCTTCAGAATGCTGGTCCTTAACCTTCAGAATGCTCCGTATTGCTATAACACAAAAGTGTCCATAAAACTCCACCATGAACATTCATCGCAGCACTTAGCCCTTTTGCTCTTAAACAGTAACCTAGGCAACTCCCTTACCACGCCTCCAATCTAACAGCCAACTCTTGCTCTTTCCCAACTTGCTCACATGCTTCAAACCGCCACACTAATTACCTACACAAATGTATCAAATACTTAGCAACAATATTCTAGCTCAACTATCTCCATGCGAAAGCTTTCATTGTAACAGCAGCAAGGGAGCCGTCAATTTGCATTGTCTTTATTAAAGTAAAAAAACTGTTGTATGTAGGAGCTTGAAACAATACAAATGGGTAGTAAGTCGTTTTCCTGCCACCTAAACATATGCACATGCTCTACCTTTGCTTCCACTGTTTGCTTACTCCCTTTTAATGTTCCTCGTGTTTTAATATGTACAGCATGGTATTAACTTTCCTTTTTAGGTCTTGCTAAGAACGCAGCGCATCCGCTGCATCGCTAGCGACCCTCTATTGTTGCCGCTTTCTGTCCCGAAGGGAGACAGGAGGTGGCACACACAACCACAACCACACACACACACAAACACACACAAACACACACAACCACACACAACCACAAACATACAAAACCATAAACACACACAACCACACACACACAATCACACACACACAACCACACAACCACAAACACAACCACAAACACAACCACACACAACCACAAACACAACCACAACCACACACACAACCACACACACAACCACACCAATACAACCACACACACAACCACACCAATCCAACCACACCCATACAACAACACACACACAAACACACACATACAACGACACACACACACAACCACACCGTCAGTGCACACTTTCACCAGACACAGACACCATCAGTCGTCAGTGCACGCTTTCACCTGGCACAGACACCACCAGCCGTCAGTGCACGCTTTCACCGGGCACAAACACCACCAGCCGTCAGTGCACAATTTGACCGTGCACAAACACCGCCAGCTGTCAGTGCACGCTTTCACCAGGCACACACCACCAGCCGTCAGTGCACGCTTTCACCAGGCACACACACACCAACAGCCGTCAGTGCACACTTTCACCAGGCACACACACACACCACCAGCCATCAGTGCACACTTTCACCAGGCACACACACCACCAGCTGTCAGTGCACGCTTCCAGCAGGCACACACACCACCTGCCATCAGTGCACAATTTCTACAGGCACACCCACCACCAGCCATTAGTACACACATCAATTGTTAACGCATCCACAATTAACTTTTGTATTAATCGCAGTATGGCGCACTTTACTTTTATTGATACTAGAGCCCGTCGGTGCACTCGTTATTTTCTAATTTTAACTCTTTGTATTTTCAGTATTTGTTGTGCAACTTCTACCTAGTCTTTTGTCTGGAAACACTCTACTTCAATAGTGGTAGGGAGGGTAGGAGAATTCCATCCTGGTTGGTGAGTGCACACTTCAAAAAACATTCAAGTCTTTTCAACTTATTCTTTTCACAAATCAGTTCAAATCGTTTATCTTGAGAAATAGTTTATTTCATATTTCTTTTGATCTCGTTCTGTGACATTTTTGCTTTCATTACATTTAATTCATGTTGCCATCATGTTTCCACATACACCCAATGCATTTCGGGTCTACGGGGAGACCCTTCCTCAGGGGTCTATGAAATGGAAAAGAACAGTAAACATGAGTTAGCCTTATATGTAATTCATAAAATGGTTTCATATTTTTACATCATTCTCTGCCTAACAGTTGCTAAGTTACTATCAGGCACATGCATCAAGCGTTTGCGAATTCGGTAAAATTGCAAATCGCAAAAATAAGGCATTTGCGATCACAATTCGAAGAATAGAAATGCAAGAACCTTAATTTTGAGAAAATCGCTAAATTTTCGCAAAATTAAGGAATCGCAAAAAAATTCTGCGAAACCATTGCGATTTCTCGTTTGCGATTCGCAAAGAAAGAATCGCAAATAAGGAATCGCAATCCAAATGCATGAAAAATCGCAAAAAGCGATTTTGATGAAAATCGCTATTTTGCTATCGCAATTTAAGAAGCGACCCAACCAGGTGGTAAAAATGAGTGCAAATCAGAAACAGCTGAACACCAACAGAAACATATATAAACACACCCACAATGAGGCCCCAGTTTCCAAAATGGCTGCTCTGTACCTGATGGCGAGGAGGATGAGGCTGCAAGCGGCTCAACAGAGAGGGAGGCAAATCAATGAGCGCATCTTCAGAATACGCGTCACTCTGCTTGCTCAGGAGGAAGATGAAATATATGACAAGTATAGGCTGAATGGCCAAATGATACATGATCTGATCCATGAACTGGACCCTATCCTGCAACGACAGACCCATATGACCAATGCTATTCCAACGCATGTGCAGGTATTATGTTGCCTACATCTACTGGCGACAGGCACTTTTCAGGGAGTCATAGCAGTAGCAGAAGGTGTGTCTCAAAGTGCAATTTCACGAATATTGGCTGATTTCCTTGATGCTATGATGGTACGGATACACAACCACATACGTTTTCCTACCACAGCCCATGAAATAGCTAGGACCAAGCAGGAGTTCTATCAAATTGCTGGCTTCCCCCAAGTACTGGGTTGTATTGATTGCACCCATGTGGCGATATGTCCCCCAGCAGCTCATGAATATATGTATCGCAATAGGAAAAGTTATCATTCCCTGAATATTCAGGTGGGGTTCAATGCAAAGAACATCATAACGGACATCGTGTCACAATTCCCTGGCAGTGCTTTTGATTCGTATATCTTCAGGCAAAGTGGCATTCAGACCCGTCTAGCAAGGGGAGAGTTTGGAGAGGGACATTTGCTAGGTAATTATGTGCAAAACATCTTTCCATTCAATGTACAAATGTAAAACTCAAACAACCACTGACAGCCTTTCTACCCTCTCATGTAGGTGACAGCGCATAGGCCTTGCGAAACTACCTGCTGACGCCATACCTAAATCCAGCCACAGCCGCACAAAGGAGATACAATGCAGCACATATCTCTACGAGGAACGTGATTGAGCGCACATTTGGCCTACTCAAGAGCCGATTCAGACGCCTCCATAAGACCGGAGGTGCAATTAAATACAGTCCCGTCAAATGCTGCAAGATAGTGGCAGCATGTGCCATGCTGCACAACATTGCAACAAAGGGAGGTTTGGAAGTGGAGCTGTCTGACAGTGACTCGGAGGACGGAAACCAACAAGTGCCGCACCACCCTGCCCAACAAGGCACAGGCGCAGCAGAAGGCCGCAGGCGCAGATTGGAGATTACACAGAATTACTTCTGAGGTGAGTAAAGAAGACACAAACACATTCAATGAAATGCTAAGTATACTTTATGTAAATGTATTGTGACCGGTGAACATAAGCAAACAGCCAAAAGTGACTAATGTCACTATACTCATTAGAATTTGAAAACAAAGAGAACATTTAAATCAAATGTACTTGAAAGTCAGTGATATGGTCACATCGTGTCAATGGTTAAATCACCATTTCACTCAAAATGTCAGGATGGGAGACTAGCGTTTTTTCCCTCGAACACCCAGACGTCTGTCTTGCGCTGCATCTTCTTGCCTTTCGTTGGCAGTGGATGGGGTAGCGCTGCGAGTAGTGCGTCTCACAGCTATTGCAACAGGCACTGTGGTACTGGTCATGCTTGAGGCACACTCACTACTGTCATCCTGTGCAGTCATGTGCACTTGCCTACCAGATGCATTCATCAGGTCTACTGCATTAGTCACTTGATGCAGTGCTTTGGCAACATCTCCACTACAGTGACACATTTCCCTCTGCAAAGTCACTGATCTACGCGCCAGCAGTGTCGTGGCGGTGGCCAGACTATTGCAGGTCTTCCCTTGGTGTTTGAGTTGCTGCATCAGTTGGCGGTGCTGTCTGTTGCGCGCTGCATCCCCCTCCTGCATGACCTTTGTGAGTTCCTGGACACTACTGGCCAGTACAGCAATGTTGCCTGACATCTGTGCAATTTCCTCCTTGACTAACCGAGTGTTCTTGCTCTGCAGGCGATGTGAGCGGAGCATCTGTCCCTCCAAGCCACCCCAGACTGGATTTCTCGCCTCCACCTGCTGTGGTCTGCGTGTTCTGCGTCTTCTCCTTTGTGATCTACAAAAGCCTCTCCGGATCTGTGTTGGTGTGGGTGTTGCGATGTCTGTTTGCCGTACACGGACTGCAGGTGCAGCATTGCCCTCATCATCGGAAGCCATGGGACGCAGTGTTGGGACAGGTGCCCTACGGGAAAGAGGCACACGTGACTGGTTAGTTACCAGAGCTGGTGTGTTCTCATGTTCTGATGCGCTGCTGTGTTGCATTTCCTGCCCATCAATGTCCCCGGCCTCATTGAGTTCTGCATCTGTGAGGTGAAACAGTGCAAAACAGCATCAATGTATGCTTGTGAGGTCATGTCACAGTTCTAATTTAATAAAATTATACATATTCTGAACATCTGCTACAGTATTTCTTACACTTTTGGGTATTTCTGTGTGTGTCTCATTCTCAGTACTTAGCCAGACTACAACTCCCATAATGCACTTTCCTCAGTAATCTAATAGGATACAGGCTTTACAGTGTGTGCTCATGCTGTGGTCTGCCGACATCCTGACTTATGTACTTGGGGCTATTGACACATCCATTTCTCTTACCTGCTGAGGTGTGTGCAGCTCCGGAGGTGTCCAGCTGCATGACTCCAACAACTGCTTCAGGCTGGATGGTAGACTACACCAAATCCTCCATGAGAGTGTTTCCTGTGTGTGGTGGTGTGCCCCCTCCTGTCTTCTGTGCCTCCTTCATACGGTCTGCAATGCTCGACTTGGCACGACTGCGTAAATCGTACCATCTCTTCTTAAGTTCCTCTGTTGAACGGTGAGTGACCCCTATGGCATTTACTTTGTTCTGAATCCGGATCCATATTTTGCGTTTTTCCTGCTCTGGAACCTTCAGTGAGGCTTTCCCAAACAGCTTGTCATTGCTGTGCACTACTCCCTCTATTAAAGTCTCAAGTTCTTTTTCTGAGAATTTCATTTTTCTCTTCCTTGCACTTTGGCTGTCCTGTGCTTGGTTGTCAGCTTCCATTTTGCAGTTCCTTCCAGGTGTAAAACAGTCTCTCTCCCTCTCCCTCTCACTCTCCTCTGCTCCCGGAGCCAGCTCCCTCCTCCTCCTGAGCCTCAGCAGTGAAAATGAGGCTTGGACAGCACATTTCCTGGTTGTGATGTCATCAACATGCATCAATGTGCGACCTCGCAATTTGCGAAATCGCTAATTGCAAATTCGCTATTTGCGATTTCGCAAATTGGGAAATCGCAATTTTTTCTGCGAATTTTACCGATTCCTTAGAAAATTGCAATTTTTTTCATGCATTCCGTTTTGCGATTCCTTAAAAATCGTTAATATGGAATCGCAAAACCATTCAATGATGCATGTACCTGTATCTTTACAATATTATCCTAACTGAATGTACAGGTAGCTGCAATATCATCATATGTCAATCTGGCCAAAAATAAACTCAAAGGCATTAAATACTAGCTCAATGGTGCAAAAAATACATTGATGTGATGAGTGACTAAATGATAAGATCTTCGTGGTGTATTTACTTCATTCGGGTTGGATCCTGGCTTGTATCGGGTGTAAACTGACTTACTTTTCGTACCCGCGTGTAACTACATAAACGAAAGTGATCGGCTCTTTGTTCAGACTACATCTTTAAAAGTCAGGTGCCGATTATTAAAGGTTACCGTCTTTATCCATAATGTGGGAGATACTCAAGTTAATAAAATGTGCTCGATCTAATAAAGGACCTTACTTTCTTGGTTGCTATGTTGCCGTTTTCTCGTCGTCCATGAGATATTGGTTGTTTAACCAATCATCCAAGGTGTTTAATTTAAAACTACCGCGTTAGTTGAACAAGCTTATGTGATTGGATATCGGCCGGTCATGTGATCGGAATATCCGAACACGGAAAATGTAATTAATTATACTGTGTATGTTGTACACTGTATAAGATTTTAATTCCTGGGGGGAGTCAGTTATAATAGTGAATGAGTTCCACTGTTTTTGGTGTGTCCGATGTATAATAATAATTTTAATAAAGTAGTGGATCATATTCTGAAGATTAATATTGCTTAATGTGAGTGACTTTTTCAAAAATAATTCCCGAAATAACTAAGCTGGTGTATAAGTAAAATAACCGAACTGGGGAGGATAAGAGAAAGAGAATAAAGTCATAAGTGTCGGCCATGTTGGGTGAGGGTCCTTCATACAGTATTATTTACAAGGTATACATGTAATGCAGAAACACAAGTACATTCCTAAATCAATGGTTACAAGAAACACGATAACTCTAATCTTCATTAAGTCCATTCGGGTATAAACTCCTCATTTTTTTGATCCAAAAATATTCAGCTCTTAGTCTTTTTTTTTTGGGTCGGAGTCTTTCTGTGGTTCCATTGCTTCCAATATGGTAAATCTCAATTGTGTGATGTTATGTCCTGCTTCAGACCAGTGAGTAGCCACTGTGGATTTCAAATTTTTAAGACGAATATTACTTTTATGTTCCGTGATTCTTATTTTAATTTTTCTTTCTGTTTGGCCAATGTAAAGTTTACCACAGGGGCACTTTATTCCGTAAATAACATTCTTAGTATCACATGTACTGGAGTGTCGCAGAGGGATTTTTGTCCCGTCATTGGGTGAGTAAATATTGAACGTTGGATGACATTATTGCAATGTGTGCAATTTTCACATCTTTGCATTCCTCGATAGATTTCTGCTTGTTGTTTCTTCTTAGGTTTTGTCAGTAGTTCCTTAATGTTTTTGGAGATGTTATATGCAAAGGTAATTCTTTCCGCAAATAAAGGTTTTAAATCCGGTTCTTGAATGATCAGTGGCCAATATTTATTCATTATCCTGATAATTTTTTTCGCTTGTACAGAATGTTTCAGCACACATACTGTGAGTTTTGTGTCAGATTATTTTGAGTTTTAAGCAGTGTTTCTCTATTCATACTCATCACTTTTGCATTCGATTCTTCTAGTATTTCTTTAGGATATCCACGTTTCAGATATTTCTGGATTTGAGTGTCAATAGTGTTTGAGACATCTTCAGGATTAAACGTGATTCTTTTTTGTCGAATGAATTGTGATAATGGTAAATGCTTTTTGAGGGAGTAGTGGTGGAAGCTATCAAAGTGTAAACAGCTATTCCGATCGGTACTCTTTGTATATACATTAGTACTTATTTTTTTATTTTCAATGGTGATCTGTGCGTCCAAGAACGCTAATTGATGGTTATCAATATGATGAGTGAATTTGATGCGTTCATGTCGTGTATTCAATGATTTGTGAAGTATGCACTCACCAACCAGGATGGAATTCCCCTTCCCTCCCTAGCACTTTACTTTTAAACATATTCATCTAAAGCGCAGCATGCCACCATTGCTACAAAAATAAATACACAATTTTTTGTCCTACAATTTATGGACTTTTGTTGCAATTGATGTTGCAATATTTAGCAATGCCAATAGCTCAAACTTAATTAATGCGAGACCTATTGCATTGCAAATGCTTGTTATTTTAGCTACCTTACTTACAAGGCTTGATGGATGGCTAAACAACGTTGTAAAAGGGAAATGAGCTCCTACTTTAGCCCTACAATTCTCTAGGTGGGCATCAAGCCTGAGGAATGAGAAATAGTTTACCAGTGAGCGAAGGCCTCACCTCCTCACCAAAGTCATGCAATCTATAGTAATTTTCAAAAAGTTAGTTAAAAAACATCAGCTGAGCACTTTTTTTAAGCAAGCATAAATGACAGTAACGAAAGACTCTCTGAAGTAAATCCGTGACCCAGCTAATTCTTTTGTTGTGATCTTTGAAAGTCGGCTGTTTCTAGGTTCGAGAGTAGATATGATCTAATTTCAGGAGAAGGTATGGATATATGCTCTCTAGATCCCTATTCGTGTTCATGTAAGGACTCTGCACTAGGTTCCCTCTGACCTCTTCTGCCCGTCTCAAACAATTCCTTTAACAACATCACATGATAACTCATGCTGACCTGCTGAGGCATGCAGCGTTTAGTCCAACAGTTCTCCTGTCATACTGCTACACTCTTACATCTTTACCTTAAAGAGTGTGACTGTACTAGCTCACCTGGGTGTCACACTCCTTCTCCAAACATCACCTCAATACTGTAAACCATCAGGTGTTATAATCTAGTTCTGATTGTTCTTTCTACTGACTCCACTGGACAGTGTTCCTTCTGGATATCAGTGAAACCGTCTCCTTAAATCTCTTTTTTTTTAAAAAGCTGAAGTGGCACAGTCTTAGATTGGAGGTATCATCACAAACACTATTTCCCCTACACTTCCCTCTTGAATGAGTGACTATACCCATTTTGGGGGTCTGCTGTTAGCCACGTCCTTTTGATTTTAGTAAACTAAGCTATATAACATACATACTTAAAGGGGCTTTCAGCCAGCCTTCTTCATCCATTGGTCTGTTGTTCACATTTTTATTACAGCCATTACAGCATACTGCATACGACAGTTGGTCGTCCCACTACAGCCGTTGATTAAATTCACAGCGGTTGATGGTATTCTGCTCTTTCATAAGAAGCACATTCACACATAAAGTAGTTCCCTAATTCCAGAGGCTACTATCGCAATGTATACTTTTTCAGTCTCCCAAAATATTTTTGCTTTTAGGAAATTTTTATTGGTAGGGTCTGGCGGCTCAATCGACAATACAATCTAGCAAAAGCAATGACAAAACAAAATAAGCATTTGCAAATCCACAATACTGGGGTGCAAAAGTAAGTCCCATTGGCTTTGCCAATGCTTGTTGTCTCATGCGTCTTCTTTAGTCTTGTATTGTGCAACTTCTAGTATTGTTTTACCCTCTTACTTAACTGGTTGATGTTTGCAAAAGTTTAGTACGTTTCTAAGGTATGCTAGTGAAATGGCTTTCATCAGTCACCTCTCACCACCTTTAGGAAAATCGAATTGATCAGGAGCTTCAAATGCATTGCGTTGGCCGTAAATATCTTATGCCTGACATAAAACCTACATACAATGACTATGTATTTATTTCCTAACTACCAGCTCCGCGCGGTTTTTAGTTCCACAGCAGTGTGCTTTACTACCCATTCACTTACAAACTCACTCAATCTCTTCTCTTCTTAGGAAAGGGAAAATGGCAAAGTCCTGCTGCCTGCCTCACGGTGAGCACAACTTTCCCAAGTTCCTGTTGTCCGATACCTAGCAATACCATGTAACATGCAAACACAGGCATCAAAAGCCTTTTAACTACTACTTACACTGGAGACAATCAAAGAGTTGGCTAAGAACCACTCACCGCCCATCTTATTTGATATTTTTACTTTCAGCCATTTCTGAGCTATGTAGGCCTGTCACCAATGTCCTCCAATTCCCAGATGGTAAGGTTAACAGATGCCTCCATGTCATCAGGGAAACCATGATCAATTTCTGGGCGTTCTATTTTCAAACCATTGTTTTCAGGTATGTAGGTCCAATTAGTTCAGTAAACATGAATCAGAAATACATCTCCCACAATACAATAGAATGTTAAGGGAAAACTCAGAAGTGGAAAAGAGTGCCCATAATGACAATGAAAGGTGCACATTTAGGTGAGATCTTCTCACTTTAAGTAGGGTTGTGCAAAACGGTCTGCGTTGTCATATTTCCACTGTTCATCAAAATAACTGTCTACTAATTTGGCAAACATCTTTATGCAAATCTAAACCTGCATTGGAAGGGGTTACACAGTAGTAACAGCACTTGGATATCTACTGTGTATGCAACATGTAGTAACATTTTCAGTGAAACGTGTACCTGGTGTAGAAACTACAGTGAGAGTTGTTATTCTAGTGAGACTGTACCACGAGCAAGTAATGGTCACTATGAGGGGTAATTTAATTAGCCATTTCCGTGTTTCCCTCCTTTGGGAGGTATGACCCCCTCATTAGTCTCCCCTCACTCTATTGTGTCTATTCTTACAGCTCACCCTCTTCGCTAGTTCCACACATAAGGGCCTGTGTAATGAGGTGCAGACACCAGGAAGTGGAGACTGCTGGCAGACTATCAGGCGTTGCCATGGCAGCAGACCTCCGAGCTGAAAATGCAGGTTGGGGATTTTTCGGCAAGATGGGGGGGAGGGGCGCTGAACAGACACAATGACTTGGAAACGAATACACAATATGCTAGAGTCTCGTAGGTACCCAAGGCAAAGTAAGCTTTCTCCATATTACAAAGCAGAAGTGTAAATTCTGGTTATAAAATATGTTGTGTTTGTTAAGAAATCACACAATAAGAAGCAAGCACCCAGGATGAATCTGAGTGAGGCACTACCTGGGGTGATTTAATAGACATTTCCATGCTTATTACCTATTTCTGTAAAAGGGGACACATGTATAAAGAGCCATGTTTAAAAAGTCATGCATGTCATTCTTACATGGTATTATTATTTCCATGCGGCCTCTTCATTAAAACTGCATTATATCCCCTTTCTGGATGGTCCTGGTTTTTGGTTGGTGTGGGGAAAAGTGCATGGCGATCACCAATTTAGCCTCTGATTTTTTTTTCATGAATTGGATTGTTTACATACTCTCTCGGACAAACATACATCAACTGGATCACACAAAAAGTCATGTTCTGCTCTATTCTTTTATTTGGTTCCAGCGCAGCAAACACCTGAGGGCTTCCTGGTGCTCTAGAACAAATATTGGCAAATGAACAGTAGTTATCTGCATATAGGCAGGCTTTAAGAATTTCCTATATTTCATATGATCGGTTTGCATCTGCATAGAAGCTGGCAGAGTATTCCGTGCTAGAACAACTTGGAAGGAAACAGCTTCACCTCCTTCACTTACCTTCTTGATGAAGTGAACAAGAAGATCCAAGGATAAAACTAGTGCCCATAAAGGATGACTGGCAGGAAATCAATTCGCTCCCAGCAAAAAAATGGATGAGTCTGATACAAAGACTTGGGAATCAAATAAATGTGTAAAATCGCTTCTTAACAGGACAGGGTTGTCCAGTTGGTATGGATAGGTCAAGGTCTGCAGTATTCTAGTAATCGAATTGCCAGCATCAAAAGGCATTCATAATACTCATCTAATTGGTAAAGGAAAGGAAATTCCAAAACGCACCATGACAGAATAAAAATGATTTGGAAAAAGTCTTCACCCGAGATACCATAGGTAGTTATCTGGCGCACTTTCTTCTATCTCAATACTGTAGTATAGTCATGTATCAGATTGCACCACTGGGCATATTGGCGCTTGTCGACTGAAAATTTATCAAAGGAGCTAACAACAGCACAATATTCCCACTGCAGCTAAAACCATTTACCTCTGCGATAACGACAGAGAGGATGGTGTCCAAACCATGACGGTTTATTAGCAGATTTTGTCAAAGTTACAAGTTAATCAATCAGTAACTCAATTTAACATAGCATATATATTTATGTGTGTTTCAACAAGTTGATTCCTTAGTGACAGCACTCTCTGTCGTCCGGTGCAGACTCTGGGTGGGTGGAATCCAGCCCAAATGTCATATCAGTAGAACAAAGGGAAGTCGCACTCCAAAGATACTTGTTAAGGGTTTTATTCACTACCACCAACGCGTTTCACCACAAGGGCTTGTTCACGGTTGGGAAAGTCTGTAGTTTCAACACATGCAGTAATATATAATTATTTACAATTAGTGACATGTCACTCAGACCATTGACACATATAGTAGACATCGCAAACGTTACCCAATTACAACATCATTTATAAAACAGGACTGAGCAGGAATATGGAAAAGAAATATTGTAAAACATTGTAAATAATTGTAAATAATTATATAATACTGCTTGTGTTAAAAACTACATATCCCACAATGCCACATAATGGGCAAAAGTGGTAAAGAGTATAACTTACAATGGTAGACAGGCTTCCCCAACCACGAACAAGCCCTTGTGGTGAAACGCATTGGTGGTAGTGGTTGTGGTGAATGAAACCCTTAAAAAGTATATTTGGAGTGCGACTTCCCTTTGTTCTATTGATATATATATATATATTAGTGTGTGTGTGTGTAGCTATATATAAATGCGATCATGCATTCTAAATTTGTAAATTATGAAAAAGATGACTCCCAAATCCTGGCTCTGCGATAGCACACAAATAGGTCAATTGGTTCCCTCGTCCATGAGTCAGATTCAGGCAGGCATGCCTATTGCGCACCACAGGCCGCAGGCCCTAAGTACTATTCAGGAACGTCTAATAAATATCCAAAATGAACCATTTTCTGGTAGATTAAGTCATGGAAACACAAGGGAATCACCAATGAAAATTGCACAATATAAAGCATCTCATGCACGAAGAGGTACATCCGATACAAACACCCTACACCTTCCACCGGAAGCAACTCCTTAGACGATAGTGCTAGCCAATGTTCCCATGTTGCCTGAAAGCACTAAGGAACACTGGTCTTCCCTCAAAAACAAAGCACTGTCCCTGTTAAGTTTGAGGACTGGAATATCCTCCCCACTCTTCACAAAATTCAAAATGGTCAGACGGGTTGGTTGGATAGGCAGATCCAAGAAGTTGCTAGGGCGTGATTGCGTGGTGTTATCTTTTGGGTCGCCCAACCTTGTTCAAACATTACTGATAGGGCGGGGAATTGGAAAGTTGAACAAACAGGGATCCACATTTCACCATTGGGGTTCTTCTAAAAGCCACCTAGCCTTAAGCAGTCGCTATTTGGGACGGATGGTGGTGGGGGATGGATTCAACCTAGATATAATATCCCAATGAACAACCACTATCCGGCCCTTAATAATATGGAGAACAATGATGACTGGAAACATCTAATGACGAGGCTCTTGAAAGAAGGGTAGTATCAAGAGGCTAATGGTATCCTGAACCAATAGGGCTGTGCATTTTCGAAAAAGACCATGGATATTTAGAGACCCCAATTATGCCAATTCTCAGGTTGTCCACTCTGAGTACTATCGAGCTCAGTCATAAGGCCAATTGATCTGGTTTAACCAAGCCGCTATTCGTGAACCAGGTACCCCACCCAGTTGGCATTCTTATGTTCCACACGTAAGGAACAGCAGAGCCTAGGGGAGACAGAAGCGGTGAAAGGAATGAGATAATGGGAGAACTTCCTCTCAACAATAATGTAGAGCTACCACCGGAGATCTACAACGCCCAACAGCTGGCGAACTCATCTCCACTAATTGCAGAAGTAAACCAGCCCATAGCTAGGAGGAGCCATTGGCCTTCGGACAAGGGGCCTGAAAACCTTAGCAATCCTACAAATCCTCAATCGAAGCTCAAAATAATATCCTGGAACGTTGCAGGTCTCCGCTCCAAAATAGTCAAACCGGAGTGGAGGGCTTTCGTTCAAGACTTTGACTTATGCATGTTCCAGAAACCCTGAGCTAGGGAGACTATCTATAGAACTGGCTATGCAACCTACAACATACCTGCTATATCAGGGGGGAAGGGGAGACCATCTGGGGGACTTACTACTTGGGTTGCTACACATTTGGGTTTTACAGTGAAGCAGGTAGAGACATCATCTAGAGACATCCTGTGTTTTATTTTGAGCTCTCCCATCAGGACCAGGTTAGTGCTTATTAATGTATACTCATGGCCATGACGGTATGGGCAAGAGTCTCCCACCCTTGACAAACTATTATCATTTATATCCACAGTCATTGATAATGACATAGTGATCCTGGCTGGTGATTTTAATTGTCAGTATGAACCACTAAAGGACCTGGAGGCTGGTGACCCAAATGAGGAGGACCTGTACTGGGCTATTCCAGTGGCTAATGCTCTGCCAGTCCGTGCATGGATACCACTAGTTGTTCAGTTAAACACCCTCGCCTTGAATGACTCGCTTAGTGCGTGTAATGGGCGCTTTAATTCTGACAGTCCGGCAAACTCCACCTATAATAGTTTGGGCTCCCCCTCGATCATATACTACATTATGGTCAATACCAAATCTTGGCATCGGATGGTTAATTTTAAGATTGTCCCCAGATATGACAGTGATCATAATGCCCTGATCCTAGAATTGGACTCTCCGTATACTGGGGATGTCCCTAAGGACCAATTGCTGAAAACATCAGGGGCAATTCTAACTAGTTGTAGGAGGAGAGTAATATGGGGCACCTTATGCGAATCCCAAGACAGATTATCTTCACTCTACCAAATAATCACGGCATATCTGGAGGTTGCAATCCAATTGAGTGAGTCTGGAGATTCTGCTCGTCCACTCAGCAAAATTGCAGAAAACCATCAAGGCCTAGTTGGAGCCCTGGTGGACAGTTTTTCCCATGTAGTACAAGTAAAGGAAGGTAGTGCTCACAGACATTCCTGGTACAATGGCAAATACCGTGAGGCCAGGACAAGCCTGCTTACAGCTATTAAATGTAATGGTAAGCTGGCAATGAAGGAAAATAGGTTACTACACAAACACTCAATTAAGCAAGCCAAAAAGGAGTGGGAAGTAGAAAAGTGGCACAGGCTGAGAGATGCTCTAAATAGGAGGGACATGAGGACCTTTTGGAAACTAATAAGCACAGACACAAAGAAGGATAAACGTGCATTCAAACCTAATTTGGGTGCCGAGGTCTGGAGGGCTCACTTCCAGTCACTTTATTCCAGGGTAGAGGGCACTTCTGAGCAAGCTGAAATTCACATCTCCCTCCCACATGCAGCTAGCCCGGAAACTCTGGTAATTTCTCTAAAAGAGGTAGCGGCTCGAATTGCCCGAGTAATACCTGCAAAGGCCCCGGGGCAAGATAAGATCCCTGGAGATCTTTATCGCACTGAACCCATCGTTTGGGCTCCTTATCTTTGGAGCATTTTTAAAGCTATTCTACAGGGAATGGAGATCCCCACAACATGGCTAGGGGCGGAAATCATCCCTATTTTCAAGAAGGGTTCACCTCTGCATCCTGAGAATTATCGGCCATTAGCCTTATCGATGATGCACAAAAAATCTTTGCTCGAGTGCTTCTGGACCGATTGCAGGATGGTTGAGTTTTCCATTCTCAGTCCTTATCAGGCCGTCTTTCAAACAAAAATGTCCACATTGATCAAGTCTTCTGGTTGCAATTATTGTACTGGAAAACAGTAATTATGGAGGGTGGCAGTCTCTACATGATCTTGGTGGACTTAAAATCGACCTTTGATCTAGTCCCTAGGGAAAAACTATGGGCTATCTTATCTGATTTAGGGGCACCTCCGTATTTATGCGAGATCTTGAAAAGATTACATGTGAACAATTACGCTCAAATTAGATTTGGGAAGAATGGAGACCTCACTGACCGTTTACCTATAGAGAGAGGTGTGAGACAGGGGTGTGTTTTGGCCCCAACCCTCTTTTGTATTTTTATTAAAGACCTAGTGGGAGCATTGGCAGCAGGAGGGGAAATAGACGCTTCAAAATTAGCGTGCTAAAAAGGTGCCTGCCATGATGTTTGCAGAAGATACGCTCCTGCTTTGAAGATGGCTGATGGGTATTCACAAGTTTTTGGATATTTTTCATCTATTTTGTAAGAATATGGGTCTGGAAATCAACACCCAGAAAACAAAATATATGGTGTTCAATGCAGGTCATTCAAAACGACCCAATCCACAACTAGCTTGGGAATTTTTAGAGAAAGTCCCTGTATGGAACTATCTGGGATTATCTCTCAATGAGAAAATGGAATGGGGTGATCAAATTAAGAAGACTTGTCTTAAGTTGACGCAAACTTCAGGGGGCCTAGCAAAACAGCAGAGGAAGTGCATACACAAGACCCTGGGGCAGGTGTTAGAAATGTATAAGGCGCAAGCCAGAGAGGCTACCCTGTATGGAGCGGAATTATGGGGTCATAGGCCATCTGAGCAACTTGCCAGGATCGAAAACTTATTTCTTAGACAGCTGGTGGGACTTCCCAATAGCACCCCTCTAACTCCTCTTCGAATGGATCTGCGTGTCAGCCCAATGGCACTGAAGGTTGCGCTTAGACCTTTACTTTACTGGTATAAGGAGGAATTGAGGGAGGTGGCAAACCTCAGGGGAGCAAGGAAAATACCATGACTCACCTATATCAAGAATTTCTTTTTAGCCATTGGAATGGGAGATCTATGGGAAAGCTCTTTGGCACATCAGGAAAAATCCTGATAATGTAAGAATCACCACCTCAATTTATTACTGAGGGGCCCCAGGACAGGCACACTTACATCATCCTTTTTAGATGTTAAACTGAAATACATCTTAGAATCAAGCATTGATGACATACAGCCTTCCCTTGCTAAAAAAACTCTACATGCAGTTCAGATATGGTGTACTTCCTTTATGTGCTGTCACCTATAAGTGGAGGGGTAGTTCTACGAAAGATGGTCCGCCAAGTAAAAACTGTACGGAGACTGACTTACATGTGCTGTTTTTCTGCCCCACCTACAAGGCAATAAGGGCTTGTTGGTTACGACAGCTCTGCAGGAACCTTGGAACCACCCATTGCTTACAGAATTACAGGATCCTAAAATATGATACTGGCATGCCAATTGTATATTCAATCTCCCGCTACCTGTTTACAATGTGGTGTGTTCGTTGTGCAGTCCTGAAAAAAGATCAAGCCAAAACTGCCCACTCCTTGCACCCACTATGATTTGGGACTCTGTATTCTAATCTGTTTTTCTTTTTAATACATACGATTTTGCATTCTTTGATCAAGATACTTAGCGCCTATTAGGCTATTTAATACTTTTTAACATTCTAATGTCTTCATATTTTTAGGTGTATATAAAATAACTTTTCATATTGATAAATTGTATAGAAATTTGAAATGTTTTGCTCTGTGCTTTTAAGGTCTTGTGAGGCTGAAATAAAGTATCTTATGACTTGACTTGACTTGAAAAAGATGCAAAATATAATCAGGTACGAAGCACAAAACAGAAAATAGATTGGTTTCATAAAGGAACGTCTCTAATCCAAACAAAGCAACAGAAGTGGAAATGGGGAAATTATGAGGAAGGTGTCAGCATCTGTTGACTCAAGTTAAGGTTCAAGGGAAATAGGTACAAGTGTTTGAGCATGAAGCTCAACACCACAAGTAGGGGAAATCAGTAGAGTTTGGGAAAGATCTTCCCTCAGTGAAGTCAGGCCAGGTTCTGCTAAACTACACTAAGAAGAGACACACAATTAAATACAGTAGAGGGTTTTGGAAGCTTCATCCCACCAACTCCCTCTGGTTGGACCAATCGGGGTACTGCATTTCCTGAGAGCAGGTAAACTCCCCACTTTCCCATCACTGAACAAAGAAGCACACAGCTGCATGGCCTTGGAAATAGCAATGGTTCAATCTGCCTGGTACAGGAGGCCCTCTCACATCCCTGCGCACTACATGTCCATGGCCACGCTCCAATTACTATACTGTAATCTATTAATTCTCATTGTAAACAAAAGCCTATTCTAACTAACAAAGTAGAAAGGATACCTGAAATAGAAAGAAAACATGGGAACCACTCAAGAAGAATTTTATTCTGAAAATAAAAAAAGCCCTTTGAGAAACTCTGGTCAGGCATAAGGCCTAGCCGCAGTCAGGCCAAAGTTAAGAGAGAAAAGGGCAGTCAATGAATACAGTCAGCATAAGCAACATAACAATTATATAAGGGATAAAGTACCCCCAGCATATATTATAAGGATATTGCAAGTCACTGAGGAGTTCTGTAACCATATAGAAGAACACAACCGATGCCCGTGGTTGAATGCCAAGCTCTTTTATAAGGTTATGGAACTCTGAGGTGACTTGCAATATCCTTATCATGCATTCTAGAGGTACTTTATCCCACATAATACATGGTCACACCATCACCTTTCCCACAAACCACTTAAAATCTTGGTGTGTAGCTCTCCTTCATACGAAAGAGAAAGCATGTTTGCAAACATGAACAATAAAAATAAAACCTCTAGTGCAAAATGAAACACACCAAAAACATATTAGATATTTATTGCAGATACTAAAAACAGTTCAATACAAGTCACTTAAAAAAAGTTGCAATAGCTCGGAATATAAGGAGGGCAAACATATAAACATATTCTCTGTGCTTGTCATTGGAAGCTATTAAAATACAGCAGAACTTTTGTTTTTGTTGCTTCAAACAGCTGCTTCAATTATGCTCTGTGACCTGTCCTGCCTTTTACATCGGCTTCTGGCAGCAGGCATTGTGACATCAGAACCAGACTGTAATAACTTATAATAGTTGAGTTCTGACATATTTTCTTTATAATCTGAGACTGGATCCGCCACAAGTCACCGATTATAAGGAAATCAGAGCCTGCTGTTTATACAGGGATTACAGAACCCCATGTATTACAACTTGATTATTTAAACGTGGCTTCCACTACGAGTAAATATAGCCATTTGCTAACAGTATGAGTAATACATTTGCACACTGATTAATATTTTAGTAAACAGATTAACATTTTGTACTTCTCCAGTAGGTTAAAGTTTCCTTTGAACCTCAAATTCTTAAATATCTTTACCAAAGCTGCAAGGGAGCCAACCAGCAGTTTGTAACAGAAAGAGATGGCTCGTTGGAAGGAACCAAGATTTTGGACAACATTTTATTCCGTTTAAGTCTGTGGTAACATTTTCATCATAGGAAGGTAAGTTTAGAAGTTGTGTTCATTGCAGAATATTCTGTTTTGTGCCCCTCCCCCTGGTGATTACCTTTACAAATGGTAAAGAATAGAACATTTCCTAGCTTTCCTAATGGAAAGGCTGAATTCATTTTCAGATTGATTGGAAAGTCCAGACTTACAAATTCAAGGCACTACAGTTCTCACTCTCTCTGCACCCTTAAGGTTCACCAAGGTGCTATGGCCGGCCATAGAGAGCCTAAAGGCCCGAAGGGTACGTCTCATTGTGTACCTTGACAATATCAATTTTGCTGGACCAGTGCCAGAAGAAACTATCAGAACTATCAGAGGGTATTCATGGTTTTGAAACATATTGAAGTGGCCAGGGTCCCAATGCCTCTTCTGTTTGTTGTGCTTCTCTCTATCCTTGCGAAAAAGAAATGTGAAGGCGGTATACCCTGCACATGCAAAGGATAAAAATGTAAATGATTTACATTTCACAGATGCTGACAGGTTTCCAATGGAGCACATTGTATGTGGTTAGGACACTGGCAGCTCAGTGGACATCTGCAACTGCGTGGGGAGACAGACAATTGATAATAAAAATTATATTGACCATTTATTACGCCTGTTCTAGTTTTAACTAAGGAGACATCTATCTGCATAGTGAGGGTTCAATATTTAGAGGACCCTTACCTCAGTGACCGTCAAAGTTTTTAGGCTGAGCCCCCTTTGAGTAAAAATAATTTTAGCTGCACGACGAAGAAACGTAAAATGCTAAAATGGTTTCACAATCAACAACAAATATTATGAACATAACAAGCAAGTTATACGTTTAACATTTGCACTTTAAAATATTTTTTAAATGGAAAGCTTAGATTGAGTTCCCATTTTCACATCAGCAAATCCTCATTTCATCTTTGCGTGGGAGTGAGCAATGGGGCAGATGCTGTATTTGGGGTGTAAACTGCATTGTTTCTGTGTAGTGGGCAGTGGTTGTAGGTAGAATAAAGCAAGACCTATTTTGAGGGTAATAATGACCATCATCCAGCTGTGCCCTTCCATTATATTTGGGCAGCCATGCTTACCTATAAAAAGCTGCAGTTGAACCAGCATTTCCAAGTCAGGTGATCAACCAATAGTTCCAAAGGCGTGTTGAGACCTTTGCGGTAGAGGTTTGTTTAGGGCACTCCCGCTCTGCCTTTTCAGGTTAGGAAGTTGAGGACAATGGACAGCAACACTGATCTGAAGAGCCCAGCCATCAAATCCCCACTTTTCAAAGAATTAGCAGTGTCCAACTAATAAATATTATTAATCTTTATGTGATGATATGCAAAGCTCAAGTTGGACCAGCAAGCCAAAAGATTCACCTTACAAATAAGAGCAGATCTGCCAATTCTCCGCAGTTGAAAAGCCGTCTCTCAGTTTAGGCTATCAGTCTCTTTTTTGAAGAGATTTTAAAGTTTAAATTTTTTAGCAACCCTAATAGTTACTGATTAAGAAAGGAAGGTAGGCAGGGAGTTCAATGCTGCACCACATGAAGTAAGCAAACACAAGGATAAGATGGACAGAGTGCTGAAACTTTTCAGACACTCACCCCCAGTCACAGATCTGGGTTGAATCCATCACCATTCTATAGCTCACTCCGCCACCCCAGTTCAGACCCAGCCATATGCAAATCAGTATTGGCCCTGTGCCTCATGAGAACAGTCCAGGCCGAACTGCCAAGCCAGGTCTTCCATGGCCTGGAAACAATCATTATGGGACCGGTTTCGGGGTAACACCCTTCACCAGCCAGGGTAGCTTTAATCCAGTGACAAGGGACCCACATCTGTACACATACCATGCCAACTTCGGGCGAACAAAGCAAACACAAGGAGATGAAGGACGGAGTGCTGAAACTTTTCAGACGCTCACCCCCAGTCACAGATCTAGGTTGAATCCATCACGTTTTTCAGCTAACTCGGCATCCCAGTTCAGACTCAGCCATTTGTAAATCAGTCTTGGCCCTGTGCCTCATGGCAACAGTTCAGCCGGAACTTCCAAGCCAAGTCTTCCCTGGACCAGAAGCAAGCATCCTGGGACCGGTTTCGGGGTAACACCCCTCACCAGCCAGGCTAGCTTGAATCCAGTGGCCAAGTGAGCAAGGGGCCCACGTCCTGGCATACCCTGCCAACTAAGGGTGAACACAGCAAACACAAGGAGATGATGGGCGGAGTGCTGAAACTTTTCAGACACACCCCCAGTCACAGATCTGGGTTGAATCCATCACTGTTCTTTAGCTCACTCTGACACCCCAGTTCAGACCCAGCCATATGCAAAGTCGTGGCCCTGTGCCTCATGGCAACAGTCCAGTCTGAACTGGCAAGCGAGGTCTTCCCTGGTCCGGAAGCAAGTATCCTGGGCCCAGTTTCGGGGTAACACCCCTCATCAGCCAGACTAGCTTGAATCCAGTGGCAAAGTGAGCAAGGGACCCACGTCTGGGCTTACCCTGCCAACGTAGGGCGAACAAAGCAAACACAAGGAGATGATGGACGGAGTGCTGAAACTTTTCAGACACACCCCCAGTCACAGATCTGGGTTGAATCCATCACTGTTCTTTAGCTCACTCTGACACCCCAGTTCAGACCCAGCCATATGCAAAGTCGTGGCCCTGTGCCTCATGGCAACAGTCCAGTCTGAACTGGCAAGCGAGGTCTTCCCTGGTCCGGAAGCAAGTATCCTGGGCCCAGTTTTGGGGTAACACCCCTCATCAGCCAGACTAGCTTGAATCCAGTGGCAAAGTGAGCAAGGGACCCACGTCTGGGCTTACCCTGCCAACGTAGGGCGAACAAAGCAAACACAAGGAGATGATGGACGGAGTGCTGAAGCTTTTCAGACACTCATCCCCAGTCACAGATCTGGGTTTAATCCATCACCGTTCTTTAGCTCACTCCACCACCCCAGTTCAGACCCGGCATATGCAAATCAGTCTTGGCCCTGTGCCTCATTGGAGCAGTCCATCCCAAACTGCCAAGCCAGGTCTTCCATGGACTGGAAATAAGCATCTTGGGACCGGGGTCGGGGTAACATCTCCCATTAGCCAGGCACCACCTGAAGTAGTCACTATAATAGAGAGAACCCGTTGTCCACCTCAATGGTCAGCTGCACATTTACCACACATTAAACACATTTTTTCACCAAGGATAGAGAGGCAATGGAAACAATTATGTAAGACCACATTCAACATTAAAGAAGTGCTCGTGGGTCTTGGATATTGGTGTAGTATTGTTCTTTATTGCGTGTTTCCAAGATAGCATAGCCAACACGATTCACCGTACAAAGGCTTCATCAGGGAAAGAGATCTGAACCACTGGAGAACACATCCTTGTTCTTGATTTGAGTTAAGAAGTATCAGAAAATAAAAACACATGAGATTGAATGTAAAGTCCTGATGATAAATGTGATCATTCAAGGGCCACTGTGTAAGACTTCTAATTAGAGCATTTATGATGTGAGTTCAGATAGGTATATCATACCATGATTTTTTTTGTATTTGAATTTTAATTTGTATAGCGCATAGGTCACCCTTAGGTCTCATAGCGCTGTGACAGATTACCCTATTTGTGAACAGAACTTTTTAGATAGAGATAATTCAAATAACCAAGTTTTCAAATTTCTTCTGAATGATTTGTGATTATTGTTGCTTCTTAGAGTAAGAGGGAGAGAGTTCCAGTTAACCGGGCCGATTTTTGAGAAACTTCTGTCGCCATTTCTAACAGTGCGCACTTTCGGGATCTTTAAGAGACGTTTGTTAGAGGATCTCAGGGTTCTTGTGGGACAGTATTCTGTAAGTTTTTCCATCAAGTACTTTGGTCCTTGGCCCTGTAAGGATTTGTGCACAAGACAGCAAACTTTAAATTTTATACACTGTCTGACTGGCAGTCAGTGGAGTTTTTTCAGGCAAGGAACAGAGGGGGTACGGGGAGGTAGATCCAGGATCATCCTGGCTGCCGTATTTTGCAGGGTCTGGAGTTTTGTCAGGCATCCTTCGTTTATATCTGCCAGTAGTGAATTGCCATAATCTATGTGGCTGATTATGAGCCCCTGGACTAGCGGTTTGCGCAAAGCGAGGGGTATCCATTTGAATACCTTTTTCAGGCTGCGCATTAGGCCTGTACTGGTTTGCACGGTTTTATTGACATGGGGGATCATTGATAGGTTGTCATCAAGAGTTATACCCAAGTTTCTTACTACACTCTTTGGTTTTGGACAAGGCCCTAAAGTAGTTGGCCACCATTCCTCTGTCCATGTCTTCTTAGCTGAGCCGAATAAAATGATTTCAGTCTTACCCTCATTCAACATGAGGTAGTTATTTCACATCCATTCTTTCACCGATATCATGCACTGCTGGAACCTGTGTCTTGTATCGGTGATATCCGGGCCCATGGTGACTAGGATTTGGGTGTCATCGGCATAAGATACCGTATCAAATCCATGGTCCGTAATTATTTTGGCAAGGGGCGACAGATATACATTGAATAGAGTTGGACTTAATATAGATCCCTGAGGGACACCTTTGTCATTGTTAGTTGATCCCGATGAAAAGGGTCTGATTTTAACTCTGGATTTCCTCCCCGAAAGATAGCTTTGAATCCATCTTAGGGCCTTGCCCTCGACACCAATCCCACGCAGTCGTTCCAGTAGGATACTGTGTGAGATGGTGTCGAAGGCCGCCGACAAGTCCAGTAAAATCAGAATTGCTGATTTCTTGGAGTCAAGTGCAGAGCGGATGTTGTCAACTACCTCCAAGACGGCAGTCTCCGTACTATGACGGGCTCTGAACCCCGACTGTGATGGGTCCAGCAGTTTGTGCTTTTCCAGATGGTTAGTCAGCTGTTTATTTATACTAGACTCCCAGGGGCGGTGGGTGAGATATGAAAGTGGTGGGGTGCAAACTAATTAGCATACAGCCCCGTAGTGAGCGAGCGCAGCGAGCAAGCCCGAACCCCAAAAGGGGGGTTTGGGAGGGTTAACCCCCCCCCCCCCCCAAGAAAACTTTGAAAAAAAAGTAGAAAAATCATGCATTTTCAAGCAAATTTGAGAAAGCAGGAAGGTTAATAAAGCAATTGTGAAAGTGCAGTTATTACATTAATAGATGGCATAACATAGGTAGCTGCTTAATATAATAAGGCATGTTACAGCTGTTCCCTTCAAGGCTCTCCCGAAGGCGCAGCTAGATTCACTAAACAGAGGGGATTTCTGAGCAATCAAGCAGTGGCATCACTAGGGATGGTGTCACCCCCTCGTGACTTACCCGATGAATCCATGATGGACCTCCCCGAGGAGATGTATTCATCTCTGCAGCACCCACGGAGGGGGTCCTTCTTCTTCTGGGGCCTTTCCAAGCCCACTCCTCTACACCGGAGTCTAAAGCACTGCAGAGGTGTTACCCATCCTTTCATAACTCCTCCCCTTGCTCCTTGGAGGCCATGCGTTCTACTCAGAGTATTTCCCTTCTTGCTTTCGGTCTTCCCTGCAGTGTTGCCACATTCCTGTCCACCCCAGCTTGCTATCACTACCCTCCCTGCTTCGCTTCAGTCTCTCTCGCTTCCCTTCACCTGCCCTCCAGCAGTTTGGCGGCCCTGACCCTGTCTGATCATGTCAAAAGACCTCCTCCTATCTCCACCTGCTTGCCTCCCTAACCCTGTCTGATGACGTCAGGATGGCCTCCTACATCCGCCTTCTGGCCTCCCTGATGACGTCAGGATAGCCTCCTACCTCAGCCTGCCGGCCTCCTCTGGTCCTGCCAGTGACAGGGAGGCCGAGCAGGGAGTCTGGAGGGCGATAATTTATGAGGAGGGCAACACAGGATCGATAAACAGGCTGAAGAGCAGGGGTGGGAGGGTGCTGCACCAAGAGCTAACAACGGGTCTGAGCAAAGGAGACTGGAGGAAGAGGCGTCCATCTTGGAAAACGACATTTTAGGAATCACCCAGACAGGTGTTAAGAGGAGTAATCACCTTAAAGTGCTGTTACATCTGTGACTAGCTCCACCCCCCCCCCCAAATGCGTGCACAATGCAAGCATAGCTGCCAAGGTTTTAGATTGCCATGTGTGACATCGTCATAATTTCAGTGTAATTATGAGTGACATTTCAACGACTATGAGGGACACTTTCTCACGAGCAAAATCAAGCTATGAAGATGAGGGAAACTTTAAAATCAGAAATTGCACTCCTTTGAGCAACGAGAAACTCTAAGTTAACTGCTGAAAAGCGTAGGAAATAATTGTTAAACAGCTTTTATTTTTTTATCTTTTTTTTTAAACCTTTATTTGGAGATAAGCAAGGAAAAAGGAAGTGCACATACGATACATACAGTCATAGATGGCCATCACAGTGGTACGACATATTCAATAAAAGTCCCGTTTACAGAGTGACAAAGCAAATAATACACATAGCAACATTTACATTCACATAGTATGCAGGGGAATGATGATCCAGGTCGCACAGTCAGAGTGATGAGACGATACAGTGTGGGCATGTTCCGTTGGCGAAAAAAAAAAGAAACAAGGGAAGAACAGAAATAAGGGCTAAGACCTGACTGGAGTCCGATCTCTATTGCCACCATCCGAATGACACACAAAGAGATCCATCGCCCCTAGGCTCGCAGAAAGAGGATGCAATGCAGCCCTCCCCCTAATACCCAAGGACCAGCAGATGTAACATGAAATACCAGCCCACCGTGTTGCTGTCAGCCAACCCCCACTCGGTCCTCGTGTTCAGAATCAGAGTCCTGCACAGCTCTAGTTAGGAGGTACACCTGAAGAGGGCTCCAAAAGTCCCTGGGTTTGCACCTCACAGGCATCAATTCAGAATATACATTTTGTTGGTCCTGACAGTATATGAGGTCATTCAACCAATCCTGGAAGCGCGGCACCCTGCCGCGACCCCAGCAGCAAGCAACCCTACGCTTAGCCAGAAGTAGGGCCACGTCGACAAACCTACGATGAGAGGCAGGAACGTCCTTAGAATAACCCAGCACCATCACCAAGGGATCAAACGCTACCCCATCCTCCGCCATAACCTGCAGGGCCACATGGACCTGAGACCAGTATTCCAGTACCCCCGCACAAGTCCAAGCCAAATGCAGAAAGTCAGCACCTTCCGCTCTACACCTAGCGCATCTGTCATCCTCCGCTAAATGAAACCGAAGTTTCCTCGCCGGGGTGTAATAGTACCTCTGGACAAATTTATAATGAATGATTTTTAAGCGACAGCTGGAAGAAACTTTGGCCGTGAGTTCGCAGCAATACTTCCATTGCTCGTCAGTAATAGGGGCTCCCAGCTCAGCAACCCACTGCTCGCGCACCCGATTGGACGGAACAGAGCGCTGTCGGCGAATAGCACCGTATAATTTCGACACCAGGTGACGCCCATCTGAAACCAAAAGCACATGGAGGGGGAGGGTGACCTCCGGCTCCGAAGGGAAATCCGGCAACAAGGCGCGCATGCCCTGCCGCAGACGAACATAATAAAACAGCTCCAAAGGGGAGCAGGCAGTAACTCCAAAGAAATGAGCCTGGGTACGGAAGGCACCGTCGTGAAACACGTCGCCCCACGTGAGAATACCGAGCCGCTTACACATTCGTTGAAACCCCGTTTCCAACAACAGAGACAACTCAGGATGATAGGACAGAGGCAGGGCCGGCGAGTAAAGAAAGGAGACGCCCAGCAGTCGTGCTACCCGTTTCCAAGCATCCACCATGCATGTCACCGTCGTTCGAGGCGTATCCACATCTGACACCTTGCCCAATACTAACCCCTCCAATGGGAGCGGATGGGCAACCCAATGTTCAGCCGCTATTTGGGGCATAAACGGTGTGGGGCGCATCCAGTGATAAGCGTAATGCGTTTGAGCGCTAAGATAATAAAGCTCGAATTCAGGGACGTCGAATCCCCCATCAGAATAGGGCAGTGTAAGGGTAGACCAAGCCACCCGCGGCTGTTTGCCCCCCCAGAACAATCGTATGAGCTAGGAGCGAAGCCTGCGAAAAAAATAAGCACCAGGATGGTATGGAAGGTTTTGAAAGAGGTACAAAAACGGGGCAAAACTACCATCTTGATAAGTGACGCCCGACCGGCCATGGAGAGAGGCAGGGACATCCATCTAGTGACGTCGTCCACCAATTTAGTGATAGCCACACCATAATTAAGCCTGATCGTTTCTTCTCTATCCAATGACACAACAATGCCGAGATACCGCAGCTCCGAATCGCACCATTCCAAAGGGTAATCAAGAGGAAACCTAGACACAGCCGCAGTAAGGGGGAATAGTTGGGATTTCCGCCAGTTGATATGGACCCCGGAAACACCTCCAAAAGCAACCAGCTCTCGCAAGAGCGCATTAAGGTTGTTCACAGGATCTTTTACGTAAAGCGTGACATCGTCAGTGTACAGAGAAATCCCGACCTGACGCTGAAGACACTGAAAGGCGCTCTGCTGGTGTAGCTGACGTATCCTGCAGGCCAGAGGTTCAATGGCAATGGCAAATAGAAGGGGCGAGAGGGGGCACCCCTGACGAGTCCCCCTTGTGAGAGGGAACGGGGGGGATAGCACCCCATTCACCACCACCCTCGCCATCGGATCAGTATATAACAGCTTAACCCATGAAATAAAGATCCGGGGAAAGCCCATCCGACAAAGGACATCAATAAGATAGCCCCACTCAACGGAATCGAACGCCTTAGTGGCATCAAGAAAGATGGCGGCAACCGGGATATCCGGAGCGATGGTCGAAATAAGGGAAAACAAGGTGCGGAGATTGTGGGAGGTAGCTCGACCAGGCACAAACCCCGACTGATCGGGCAGAACAATAACAGGCATGAGCTCAGCGAGTCTCACCGCCAGGACCTTGGCAAGTATTTTGACATCACAATTGAGCAATGAGAGGGGCCTATAGGAACCCACATCCAATGGATCCTTTCCCGGCTTTAGCAGCGATGTAATAGCGACCTCCCGCATGGAGCACGGCAGTCGCCCCTCCTCCAGGGACTCCTCAAAAACCTCGCGTAACACGGGGGCCATAATGTCTACATAACACTTGTAGAATTCAGCAGGAAGGCCATCCAGACCGGTGGCCTTCCCATTATTCAAAGACATGATGGCATTCCTGACCTCCTCCACCTCCAGGGGCCTACCCAAGAACGCCCGATGATCATCCGACAACCAACAAAGTGCCAACTCATCAAGAAAACCGCCATATCGTGTCTCGTCAGTCTGTTGTGTCGTGTAAAGGTGTGCGTAATGGTCAATAAAGGTACGCTGAATCTCCGCAGTGTCCCGACAGCGAGTACCATCCGGCAGAACCAACTCCAGCACGTCTGACCCATGCCTTGGGCGCCTAGTAAGGGCAGCAAGGACCTTACCGGGCCACTCCCCCTCACAGTACCTTCTCGCTGTCCAATACTTTCCTCTATGTTTAGCCTCCCTGGCGGCTTCCTCTTCATACTCGGAGAGCTTGGTACGGAACTGGCTCGAAAGATCGGGATCCGAGTCAGCCTGCATTCTGTGTTCCAAGTCACGCAAGTCACCCTCCAAGCCCTCTAGGGTCCGAACAATCAGTTTAAGCATTCCACAACTTTTAGAAATAGTGACTCCCCGGATCGTAACATTGAACGCCTCCCATATAACCTCGACACTGTCGACAGAACCCTTGTTTCTGGGGAAAAATGCCTCCACCTCCTCGCCAAGCTCCTCCCTGAACACAGGGTCAAGCAAGGCATTCGGAAAAAGGCGCCAAGGCGGGCGCGGCCTGTGCAGACCGGGAACAGATAAAACAACCTTCACCGGGCAGTGATCAGAATACGTACGAGCAAGATGCACGGCCTCCCGCAGGCCAGCCACCAATCCCCTAGACAGATACACATAGTCCAGCCTCGCCCATGAGCGCGCATGTGTAGTGTAATGAGTGCCCTCCTTAGTGGCAGGGTGAGAGTACCTCCAGCTGTCAATCAAACCAGCCTCCTCTACAACCCCCCGCAGTACGTCCCTAGCGTGCACATTATACTGAGGGCTCCCGTCCGACCTGTCCAATTGAGCATGAAATGCAAGATTGAAATCCCCCCCCCCACACAATGTAAGTGGCATCAACAGCAAGCACATGACCCCACAAAGTAACAAAAAAGGTTGGCGTATCAACATTGGGTGCATAGCAATTAACAAACAGCACAGTGATCTGCCCTAGCCGCCCCCACAGTAGCACATAGCGCCCCTCAGGGTCCCCCAAAGAGCCCAGTTCCTGAAATGCGAGCGATCTTTTAACAAGGATAACAACCCCGCGAGCATAGGAGGAGTATGAAGCAAACATCCTGGCCGCAGCCCACCTCCCACCAAAACTGGAGGAAGGTCTGGGCCGCAGGTGCGTCTCCTGGAGGAGGGCAACATGAATAGCATGCCTGTCCAAATATTGGATCACATTGCGACATTTCCTGGCATCATTAAGACCCCGTACATTCCAGGACAAAATTGATATCTGGTCTATAATGACAGTCGACATTAGCCATTTTCAGGGCCCCACAGGACCCAATGAACAAGGGCGGAATGTCCGACTCCCAGCAGCAGCCAGCAGCAGGACACCAACCCAGGACGCAGCCGTCCCACCACACACACTCCACACAACTCCCCGCCATCTCCAAACCAAACAACCAAAACCACAACAACTCTCCCCCAACTGCTCCATACGTACAACAGGCACCCAGGAAACACATCGCGCAGCACGCAGCAAACCCAGTTCATCCAGCCCACTACACGCACACGCATCCCTCGTGCAGCGCGCTCACCACCATGCGGTCGCCAAAAATGGCGGCCGGTCCTCACAGGCCCACAACGGCCGAAGGCAAGGGCCCCAGGGCCACCGCCGCAAAAGAAAAAACACGGACCAGCCGAAGCAGCGGGCTCGGAGCCGCGCCTGCACAAACAGACAGCAA
The DNA here is from genome assembly GCF_964263255.1 of Lissotriton vulgaris. Taxonomy (NCBI): domain Eukaryota; kingdom Metazoa; phylum Chordata; class Amphibia; order Caudata; family Salamandridae; genus Lissotriton; species Lissotriton vulgaris. Next base: position 1,404,857,806 of record NC_141685.1, on the reverse strand, counting down.
CAACATTCTACACAAAGACCCATGAGTCCCGGGCAAGCAAGTTTCGTCAGCAGTATCCCCACCCCACCCACCCACCTGATGACACCCCAACTATCAGGCCATACACCCCACCCCCCCGTTCCCCAACACACATCCAGTCAACCAACAAAGGACTAGAATCCAAACCAAAGGTACAAGTGGGGTACACCCTCCGGGGATCCCTCTAGAGGCGCACAACACCACTCCCACACACCACGCCAGTGACCGAGCCAACGAGTCCCAAATGGCCCAGGCGCAGCGCGGAGGGAGTGGGCGCCCAGAGCGCGAACCCATATAGCACCATCCTGCGGTTCCATAAAGACCCCAAGAAACGTCACTCATACATGCAATTAAGGGCGAAATAAGGCCCCCGCCTCAAGAGAACGGATGGAAGTTAGGCCTCAAGTGCTGGTAAGGAAGTCAATGCAACAAACATACGTCATAATGTCTCAATACAACAAAAAAAGGGGACAAAGTCACCCCCATCAGGCGACCTCCTCCTCAGCAGCCGAATGGTCACCCTCAGGGTCTCGATCGCCCCCTCGATCAGCAGCCGCTCGATCGCGCTTGAGGCGCTTTGCAAAATCCTCAGCATGCTGTGGGTTAGTGAAAAAGTGTTGCTTAGCCTGGTGCGTCACTCTAAGCTTGGCAGGATAAAGCAACGCGTAGTCCACTTGCAGTTCCCGCAGTTTCTTTTTCACCCCCAGGAACTTGCGACGCTGGTCCTGCACCATAGGCGTGAAGTTGGGGTACATGGTAAAAGACACCCCATCAAAGGAGAGGGCCCGATTGGTGCGGGCAGCCTGGAGGGCAGCGTCCCGGTCACGATAGTTTAAAAGACGCGCAATGATGGGGCGCGGTGCAGCCCCAGAGGCCGGCCTAGGCCCCAGTGACCGATGCGCTCTCTCGACAATAAACTGGGACGAGAAAACATCCGCTCCAATGGCGCCCACCAGAAGTCTCTCCACATAAGTCTCCATCTTGCCAACATTCGTTGATTCCGGCACACCTACAATACGTACGTTGTTGCGCCTACTCCTCGCCTCCAACTCCTCATTCTTAGCGGCAATTACCCGCAATATATTATCCATGTGCGCCAACTGGGTGGTATGAGTGGCCGCCGTGTCGTCGTGGTCTGAGATGCGCTGTTCCGCCGTTGTCAGGCGTTCCTCGTGCACGTCTAGCTTCTGGACCACCGCATCCATGCGCGACGATATCTTGTCCACCTTGTCCACTATCGTGGCAAACCCCTGCCTCATCTCCTGCATCATCTGGTGAAAGTCCGGAGTTGGCGGTTGCGGCACAGTATCAGCGACAGGCGGGGGGGGGAGACCGCGATGTCCCAGCATCCTGGAGCAGCCGCGTTCCCCTCCTAGCCGCCCCAGAGTCAAAGGACAGTTTAGATTGTTTAGTGTCCGGCTTCCCCATAATAAAACGCTAGCAGCGCAGCGGGGCACCCAGGTCAAAAAAAGTCAGGCTGCAGGCCGGCCCAAGATCTCGGCTAACCGCCGAAACGCGGGGGCACGAGCAGGCATGTACGCCCCGCCACTCCCGGCGAAGAAAAATGGCCGTCTCCGCTCCCAGGCCCAGAGGGTCGTTCTCCAGGCGACCAGCCGATGTTACGCTGTGTCTCCGTAAGCAATAGGTCCTGGGCAGGCAGATCTGGGAGCCGAGAAATCAGTTCAAGGACAGGGGCGCAATCAGCAGCATGCCCGGCCAGCAATCAGGCCCGGTGGAGAGAGGCAGAGTAGGGCCTACACCCCACGTGCAGAGCCGCGAGCCAGCGTGAGTGGTGACGCCGGACTGCGGAACACCCGACCTCCAGGGCGCAAGCCGGTGTAACTTGGAGCCCTCGTAACTTCAGTCAGCAACCTCCGAATGGACCAAGAGTTGGACCGTGGGTGGCCAGTCGGTATCCCAGTAGATCTATAGGGTCAGATCAGGGCGCAGCGATGGTAATAAGGATCCCTAGTCGGATAATAGCTCCGGGCAGCAGGAGCCTCACGTCAGTGCGGCCATTCTGCAGTGCGCCCTCTAGCGCCCCCTTAAACAGCTTTTATTTAACAGACTCTGACCAAAATTCCAGAAAATACATAAAACGGTCTGGAAGACGTTCATAATTTAATTATAATCAGCAGAGTGACTTGCAACTTTACTGGACTTCCGTGAGCAACATGAGCCGTAAGCACGGCTGCATTGGAAAGCTGAAAGTGGGAGGCACTCATTTAGATAACATTCTAGGCAGGCTTAAAGTACATTTTATTTTTGAGTAAATTATTGCCTCTCGACTCCTGCACTGCAGTACACAGGCAGCAGCAGCGCACTCTCTGACTCTGACTCTGTCATACAGTCTGTAGTCTGAGTCTAAAGAAGGCATGGAATGCAGATAATAAAATACAGTCTCCCCGCAGGGTCCGGTCATCATGCCGCGCCTGTGATCATGCGGCCGCGCTGCCATGATGCTGCCTGTGCTGACTGACCCTGTCTAGTCTGTGACTATCTCAGGTGAGGTGAGGTCGCTGTGCCTGTTTTAATGTAAATTATTGCCTCTCGACTCCTGCACTGCAGTGCACAGGCAGCAGCAGCACACTTTCTGGACCAGGCCCAAACTATGCAAGATATCTCTCAATGTGTGCTATTGCATCAATCAGATCGTGAGGCGCTCACCGAACCCTATTTTTTTTCTTTGCCTTCTGATACTTATTAGGCCTACCTACATATACAATAGGAAAAGATAGCATTGCTACAAGTAAGAATACAACGTAAAGCATTACACGGGACACCACACAACTTGATATTCGCATAGGCAGCCACAAAAATGAACAATTTCAATACTTTTTCAAGCATGACGCCAAATGTTCTCTCAACAGTGTCTCCATACAAGCTTTAATAAAAGCAGCCTTGAGCGAAGTGACGCATTCAAGGCTAGTAAAAATGTTCCCAGGCTATTCAGCGTTCTCGCTGACAATGCCTTTCAATTAATTTGACTGCCATGTTTTCGAATGAGTTGTCGAAAACATTTGACTGCTGAAATGATCTACTGTGGACACATAACTGTTTTAAATATGGTACAGTTGACGAATGAAAGCAGTCCCAGGCGGGACTGCTTCATCTAACGAGCTTTCCGGTAATTCCTGCACAACTCCCAGCCCCCAGGCCTTCCCTGCTCAATGCAGAGGACTCCTGGCCTACTTTGCCTGGCGATGCACTATCCCTTCACCATTTCATTTGTACTAATCTCACAGCAAACGCCACGGATCTACCACAACTCGCAAGTGCGACTTTAAACGTTCAAAAGGTACAAACTGCGGAGTTGATAAAAAAAAGTATCACATGACATGCGTTCAGTGACATATACTATGCGTCTACTCTGAACACATACTAAAAAATAGTAAGGTGGCAGCATACACACTACATGTGGGCCTAAGTGGCAGATAATATTCACCCCCTAACTGCTTTGTCCAAGCGCAGTAACCTACTGCAAATAATAATAATTTAGCTATTGGGAGAAAGATAGGTTCAAATGATATGTTTTAAGTGAGAAATAAGTAGATGGGCAAAGTGCACGTTCGAGGTGTATTGTGCAACTTACTACAAACTGACTAAATAGGCTAGGAGCATGATGTGCAGCCTTCTACGATAAGCGTATTGTGGTACTTTAGAGAGATGTGTGAGTGGACAGAAGGTGGAAAGGTGCAACGTTCTCTAGCAGAGAGCGGTAAAGATTCACAGAGGGCTGTGTACATAAGCTTATAGGCTGCTACACGCTGGGTGACTTCTGACTGGAACATAATGCCTAGTTTTCTCTTTTTCTGTACCATTGCCTGCGTTATTATTTGGTAGCTTCGTTGCGAATGAGTGAAACAATGAATGAATTAAAGACATGTTATCTAGCGCTCTAATGATACAGATCACGGACACTCTGGCAACGTGCCCCTTTAGTCAAGGAACAGAATAGCCAACAGCTGACAAGAGCTTTGTCTTAAACCATCGTAAAAAAGGAAAACATTAGCAGATAAAATAGATCTCACTATTTGATAAGTGAAATTGCTTCTACATTCAGTGGAGGGACTGCAGGTATTGATGGTTGAAGGAGTGAATGCTTGGATGGATGTGTCCACTTCTAGAAGATTGGAAGCCAGGATCGAGGGGGGGGTATGAGGAAGCCCTTCACTAGCTCGGGGGGGGGGGTCGGAAGGTGATGGAGGTCTCTGCATTTGCCTCAATTGTGAAGATAACATCAGGGTCCCGGTCAGGAGAAGGAAAACACACACCACCAACACCAGGAGGCGAGAGAGGAACAAGGAAAACAGAAAATACTTGGGATACTTTGGAATAGCAATACATCATTTTTCCCTACTTTATTTAGCGTCCTTGGTACTATATTTCCCCAGTGCTTTTTCCAGCTGCGGTATCAGACAGGTAATAAAACAAAACAGAAATGATATAGATGAATAGCTAGGCCTGATGGACCATATTACGAATAAGGGACTCAAGAATCAGAGGATAACCATGCGGAAAGTCATGTTAATAGTAGTGAATTAAAAGAGAGGAACAACATCAACGGAGTATAAAAAAAGAAAAGTGATACCACGAAGGATGGCAAGTCATGCTAAATACCATATTTATGACACTTTCCCCTGTGGGACAAGGAACGTGTAGCAATGCGCCGTAGTGTGGCAACACCCGTGCAACGCTCATGGAACGGCGCCCTAGCTAGCTCAGACTAAGGCAATGCAGAGATTTGCGCTGCGTTACTTCACTAGAGATTTATGAAGCCACTCAGGGCCACACAAATTGGCCTTGCATGGCTTCATGAATTTCGTTTTTCAGTTGCGTCATACATGTAGCACGTTGCAATTAGGGTCATAAAGATGGCCTCTACAGTGTGTCAGAAGTCAAGGTGCAGCTCAAGTACATGTGGTATGACTAAGGTTCTCTAGAGTCAGTGATAGTTGCAGACACACTAAATTCTCTTTTCTGGCATTTTATGCTTGTAATAATAATAATAATAATAATACTGGATTTTGTAAAGCGCGAACAGCTACCTCGCTAGGAGGTGTCCCGGCGCTAGTAGAACACAGATGACCTGGGGCTAAAAAGATAGGAAAGCTAGCGGGGTAGGGAAAAAAGCCAGGTTTTCAACAGTCTCTTGAAGCAGGGTTCAGAAGGAGCCTGTTGAATTTCCTGTGGCAGGGTGTTCCACAGAGCGGAAACGTTTGCCGAGAAAGTCCGACCGCCTAGTCGAGCCTTTTTCGTGCGTGGGACTGCCAATTGAACACGGCAATTGGACCGCAGTGCGCGGGTTTGGGAGTATCTTGGGAGGCGGTTTTTCAGGTATTCTGGGCAGGAGCCATGCAGAGATCTAAACGCCAGCGTCAGTGCTTTAAATTTTATTCTGCTGGCAACTGGCAGCCAGTGCAGGGATCGAAGATGCGGAGAGACTGACTGCTTGAGTGGAATTCGCAGTAACAGTCTCGCAGACGCATTTTGAACTACCTGAAGCTTTTGTGTCAGGTATTTTGGTAGGCCCAGGTAGAGTCCGTTGGCATAATCCAGCCGTGAGGTAACAGTAGCATGGATAACCGTTTTTCGGCAGCTCTCCGGGAGGAGTCTCAGGATTTTTCGGAGATTTCTCAACTTGCTCAGGCAGCAGCCGGCAACTTGTTGGATATGGGAGGTAAAGGACATGCTATCATCCCATCTCACTCCAAGATTTTTTGCCGTGTGACTGGGTGAGGGGGCAGGGCCCATCTCCGTCGGCCACCAAAGTTCTGTGGCGGGGGTAGGACCCTTGCAAAAAAAGATAACTTCGGTCTTATTGGCATTTAGCTTTAACTTATTTGCGTTCATCCAATGTGCTATATCTTGGAGACAGCCTTTGAAATTTGAAAAGGACTCTTGCGTCATCTCAGAGTACGGGAATACCAACTGGGTGTCGTCGGCATACAAGATTGCCTTGACACCCCAGTTGGCAATAAGCGTAAAGAGAGGAGCAAGGTAGATGTTGAACAAAAGGGGGCTGAGGGCTGACCCTTGCGGAACTCCACAGCTAAGGGTCTTGGGTGCCGAAGAAATCGTCCCAAGTGCCACCTTCTGAGTTCTCTGGGATAGATAAGAGTGTATCCAGCCCAGCGCCCTATCCTGAATGCCTATCTCTGCCAGCCGGCTAAGTAGTCTGGCGTGGTCCACCGTATCGAAGGCGGCCGATAGATCCAGGAGTACCAGCATTGCTGAGTTACCTGCATCCATCGAACACCTTACTGACTCGGCTTACTGACTTGTACTATACCTCGGCCAGCCCACGCCTGCCCTAAGGGTCTGTTTTCTGTATGAGTGCTCCCATCAATGTCACAGTGCGAAGGAGCCGGGGCAGAATGAACATGGAAAGGCACATTTTGTATCTATGTGCCACAGCAGGATGGTTGGTTGAGTGGGCGAGTGAGTACAAGCCTCATCACAAGCAAGAATGCTATTAAAAAACTAAAAATAAACATTACAATGCCAGTTCAAGCATTACATTGGGGCTGCTCATATTGTGCAAACAATGTCCATGAAATGTAAATAACTGCCACCAGTATTCCACGGCAAGCATTACACAGAAATGGCACTATAATGCCATGGATGTCAACAGCAGGTCAAGAACAAGCACCATTATACCATGATCAGCATTGTGCTTGTGGTGGGCATGAACATGCAATGGAAGGCTACATTGCGTCCAGTATTATCACTGTTATGCAAAGAATCGTCACCATAATGCCAGGACAGCATTCAGCTGAAGAGGGCTCCATCATGCCATGTTTGTGTATTTACATGCAAATAAATGCCAGCATTTTGTCAGGGCATGAAGGATGGCTGGGACGCCCACAACCGTGCCACAAAGTTTTTACACAGCTATGCAATTGAATTTATATTGAGCTTCAGACTTCTGACAAGAGCTTAAGAGTTTTCGTTGGACGGTAGCATGCAGGTTCATACATTGTGAAACACGAGTGAAGTCTAGTGGAACGAAGATTGACTTTGAAGATGACACACAGAAAAACAAATACCATGTGATGAGAAACAAATTCTCCTATAAAGCCAAACTTTAGACAAGCACAGTTAGAGCGTAGTGACAGCATCATGCGCTCCGCCACACCCCCCAAAATACCTTAAATAAAACTCCCTTGGTATGCACGCACGACTACAAAAAGGAGAGTACACTACAGGCGAAGGGTTGCAATATCTATGCAGAGTACAAATTGCCTAAGACACAAACGGAACGCAGAGAGGGCAAAAACGATACATATCGCAGGGCATGGTTTAGGGGCAGGCAAGCAGTAAGACACTGCCAAGTTACAGTACGGCAAAGAAGATAAGATTACATGAAACACTCATCCAGTACAGCCGGGTGCAAAACCATAGCGCCACACACACGAGGAGCAGATATAGGCACACGTAGGAAACAGGACAGGAGTACATGGTAGGGTGCACATACGGAAGGATAAGCATGGGCGGTAGGGCACCTGCTAATGCATATGTGTCTGTCACACGGCGTATCGTACGTTTACAATACTCGTCTCACTCACCACACAGACAGTACTGTCTGTCTCTCCACTCCACACGAGCAGCACACGACGAGACACGAGTCGACTCACTCCAGTCCACACAATCACAACGGCAACCACGAGGCGAGTCGGACTAGTAGTGGAGTGACTGTAGTGATTTGATTGAAGAACTGTTACCAGCGCCGCGCGCCAATGGCCAATCACTGCATGACTACAAGAAGTCAGATACAGTGATTGGCCATTGTCCACTGCGGCTGACCCACCCACGCGCGGCATCCAATATGGATTGCCCCTGCTCTGCGGAACGGTGACCAGCCAATCCTAACGCTGCATGCAGCGCCAGGATTGGCTTGGAGGGCACACAAAATGCTCGCCTGTCGCCCTTTTCACGCCAGGGCTGCGCCGCACGCAAATAATCAAGCACCCCCCTTAGTCACTATGTGGGGCAGCTTAATATGCGCATGCTCGGGCAAGTTTGTGCCCCAAGCTGTGATACGCGTTCAGACTAGTCTGTCTCGTGACGTCTCGACGGCGCCTGTCAATCACTACACTGACAGTGACACTGACACTCACACCAGCCCGCAGCCCGTCCCCCCTGCGCACTCCCGTTTCAGTCGGGTGCTGCCCGGCGGCGCATGAAGAGAAAAGGAGTCAGGAAGTTCGGAACATTTATTTTAATTATTTACTGGCAGCCGTGGGTCCATGGGCTGGTGGGGCTACGCCCCTATGCCCCAATGGACGCACCGCGGCTGTAGACTCCAGTAATTTGCCGAACAAAGGTAAGAGGGATATGGGGCGGTAATTGATTGGTAATTTTGTGTCTGCGTTGCTTTTCTTCAGTATGGGTCTAACAGTAGCTTCCTTCCAGAGTTCCGGAAATATTGCTTGGGACAGTGAGATATTGAAGATGGTACACAATTGGGGTACTAAAGCCGAGATTATTTTGGTTAGAATTTGGGCTGAAGCTGCATCACTGGGAGATCCAGATTTGGCTTTCTTCATTGTGTTTCCGATCTCTTCCTCCGATATTTTATTGAATTCACTTAGAGTAAAGTGAAGTGGTAGAGGCTCAGAATTTTTCAGACTATCGTTGTTTACAGGGTTTGAAACCAGATTGGGTTTTGGAAAAGATTTGTGGATGATGTTAATTTTGTCACAGAAATATGATGAAAGAGTATCTACCCATTCCTGGGACTCCACTGCGGGGGGCTGGCATGCCGCGGGGTTTGTAAATTCTTTTGCTATATTATATAGTTCCTTGTGGGAATTACCAGCTTGGGTGATCTTTAGGCCTAGGTAGGTCTTTTTTGCTGTCGTTATCTGGCTCATGTATTCTTTGTGAAGGGTCTTGTATAAGGTTCTGTCTTCTATTCTTTTTGTTTTCCGCCACTTACGTTCAGCGACTCTTGAAGCCAGCTTGGCCGGTTTTAGCTCTGTGGTGAACCAGGGGGATCTTTTATTTGGGCACTTCCTAGCTTGCTTGGGTGCTATAGTATCCAAGGATGATTCAGAAAAGGGGGGTGGTGATGAACAGAGTGTCTGAATTAAGCAGACCACTCTTACCCAGTCCAAAGATCAGGGCTTGATCCATCACCGTTTTTTAGCTCACTGCACCATCCCAGCTCAGAACTTGGCTATATGCAAATTAGTCTGACCCTGGCCCAGTGCATCATGGGAACAGGGCAGACCAAACTACCAAGCCAATTCTTATACTGGGAAGGAAACAAGCTACCGGGGGCCGGTTTCTGGCATTTCAGCCGTCTTCGGCCCATCATGCACTGGGACAGGAACAGACTAATTTGCATACAACCAGTTTCTGAAACTGGGATGGTGCAGTGAGCTAAAAAACGGTGTTGGATCTAGCCCGGATCTCTTGACTGGGTGAGAGCTTTCTGCTTAATTCAGAGACTCTGTCCCTCACCACCCCTTGCTGTAAATATTTTTGTCCACCCTAAGCGTGGAAGGGTATACTCAGACATGAGTCCCTTGCTCATTGCACCATCAGGATTCAAGCAAACCGGGCCGAAGACGGCTGTAATGCCAGAAACCGGTCCCCGGGAGCTTGTTTCCTTCCCAGTGTAAGAATTGGCTTTTGTAGTTTGGTTTGCCCTGTTCCCATCATGCACTGGGACAGGAACAGACTAATTTGCATACAGCCAGGTTCTGAAACTGGGATGGTGCAGTGAGCTAAAAAACGGTGTTGGATCTAGCCCGGATCTCTTGACTGGGTGAGAGCTTTCTGCTTAATTCAGAGACTCTGTCCCTCACCACCCCTTGCTGTAAATATAGTATCCAAGGAGGCCGTTATGGCTGAGTCGAGGCCAATTACTACTTGATTCAGGTCTGAATCAGGATTGATGGTGGGGGGTGTAAAGGAAAGCATAAAGGAGTCTACATTTATGTTGTTCCAAGCACGTGTCATTTTTATCTCCTTCTGCTGGGCCAATTTAGGGGGGGGTTAGATTGATATTAAATTTGATAATTGAATGGTCGGACCATAGAACTGGGAGGAGTTCTGTGATGTGGACTTCGCTAGAGTTTGTACACACTAAGTCGAGAGTGTGGCCCGCCACATGGGAAGCCTCTGTTTCTAATAATTGTAAGTCCAGAGTATGTAAACAGTTGATTAATTCAATTGTGTTGGGATCCTGTCGAAGCTCTGCATGGTAATTAAAATCACTCAGTAGAAGAAAGTTTTTGCTTGCTAATACGTGTGGAGCTAATGTTCCAGCAGTTGTGCGGGGAAGTTAGTCTTGCTTTCTGGTGGTCTGTAGACAAGGGATCCTTTCCAAGTTTCTTTATCACTTAAAGCCAGGGAGAAAGATCGGATTTCTCCCCAACTGGCCAGGTTGGGATCAATTAATCTGACTTGTATATAGGGGTTTGTATACAATGGCTGTATCCCGTGGTGATGTTTCACTTTACAAAGGTTTCATCACTGCTGTGTATATGTCAAAAATCCTTAAACACATACATGATCAATTGACAAGAAACAAACAATCATACAAAGACTCACAAATTACACAACAAACAGTCTTTTGACAGACTCATTAATTGACAGCACTGTATCATGGTACACATACATAGGAGAAATATTTAAAAAATAACATCTACTCAGTTAGTACCTTTGGAAAGGCTGGAAAGCGAAGTCATTTATATACCACTTTCATAATACTGTTATCTTCCATGAAACGGGACAGCTAAAATAAACAAACATATGCAGGTATCAAACAAACACCGGAAGACTTATTGGAGTGAGCATAGATAGGCTGAGGAAGCGTCAGGAGCAGCTCAAAATGATAAACGTTGTGCCGATTCAGTTCCTTCTTACTGATTGGTGTATATTATTACCACATAGATCATGAAAAAAGGGAAAGGAAATTAGAAGTGCGTAATGACCCAAAATAAGCCCGAACTTTAGCCCGTACAGTCAGGAGTAATGAATACAACACAGGTTCTCAAAAGGTCTCTTACCAAAAGATCTGAACCACTGGGAAACACATGGATCTTCTTGACTTAAGTTAAGAAGCATCGGAAAATTGAAACACCTAAAAGGAATATTAAATGATATTTCAAATGTTGTTTCGAATATTAAGCTGAAAAGTTTACCAGCGTCCAAAATAGACTGCCATAGTGCTTCAACTTGATAAATTTGATCATTCAGAGGCCAATAATTAAGTCTTCTAATTAGAGCATTAACGACATGAGTTTGAGTATTCTAGCACATTATGGATCTGGTTGTGTATAATAACTATGAACAACCACTATTGCCTGGTGCAATGTACTTTTAGAAAAGTGTTTTAAGACCAAATATTCCTGTGTGGATTTTGTGTAGTTGCATCTATATCCATGGACTGAGTAAAGCTCCTATCTTTTGAACACCAACTATGGATTAATTGGCTGATTGACTGTCTTTTTCTTTTACTTAGAAGTGCTTTTTTGTGTGGACCATGGGATCATGGTATGATATACCTACCTGAACTCACGTCGTAAATGCTCTAATCAGAAGACTTACACATTCCAATCCTATCTACCCCCTAAATCTACCCCACTCCAATCTACACCTCTCCCCACTACATTCTACTCCAATCCAATCTGCCCCACTCTACTCTACTACAATCTACCCCACTCCACTGTACCCCAATCTTCTCCTCTCCACTCTACCTCAATCTACCCCTCTCCACTCTACATCAATCTACTCCTCTCTACTCTACTCTACTCCACCACATGCCACTACTTTTTAGCAGCAACACTGGTGTACCACATGGTTAAAACACATTGCCAAAAAAGCTCTTGAATAGGCGAGACCTATTGGCTTTTCTAATGCTTGTTAAAGGTTAATTTTCCTAAATATTTACTACAAATCCATATTCACCAAACTGGATATTTAATAAAAATAAAGAATAGTAGTTTGTTCATTCATGTAGCTTATCCCAAACCCAAGTTAGCAGAAACAGTATTATATTCTGAACGTTAGCTTTTCTTATAGGGACGGCTACAGTCCTTTACATTGAATATAGCTTTTGTGGGCCAGTCACTGCAGGCACATACCAAAAATAAATTCTTGCATTAACCCCATTTAAATAATAGGTGCCCAAACTTGAGGGCTTCAAGTCTGAACTATAAGTAAGGTATTACAAGAAAATTAGACCCCTCACTTTGAACAAAATCTCTGATGGCATCAAGCAAGTGAAGCAAGTGAGCTGCCCTAGAAGAGTAGCCTTGTTTCTTCCATCCAAGCATCTAAAGATTCTTCCTTTTGCCCTTCCATCCACCCGCAGGTATCCACCATTTCACCTTTACATTCTGTCATCCATATATGCTTGTTTTGTAATTGTATCTATACAGCGTTTACTACCCCTGACGAGGCGTCGAAGTGCTTTTGGAAAGAGTGAAGAGATCACACAGAATTAACTGAAAGGAGATATATGCTCAAGAGTAACTACTTGCAGCCCTCTGCCCTTCATAAAATCAGGATTCATCAGCAGGAAGTTGTAATGAATGTGCCTTTTGCTGTACACCAGCCCTTAACTTGTGCCAGTGGTTGCAGGTAGTCCGCACCAGCGCTTAGGGACCAGGATTGTTCATAATCCGAGTTAGGTATTTTATTGGTGCAAGAGATGTGGCTTCGGGGTCTGCGTTAGACATGAAAACCAGGTGACCTGGGGCTTAACCCTTGACCAAAAATGTGTGATCCTGGGCAGATCGCACCACATTCCTAGGTGTCCGCTTCCGTTTCTAGCAAACGCTTCCAAAGTCTAACATTCAAAGAAGGGGGAGTTCATTTAGTTGAACTGGGCTGCAAAAAGTCCTCACACCCGCCCTGCCCCCTCCACACACTTTGAAGGGCTCCCCTACTCCCCAGACTTTGTGACAGCCAGGGTACACCATTCATACCAGGCACTCTTACATCTTGCACCCTTTGGGAGACAGAGGACACAGAGAGTAGCGCCTAACCCACACTTGCACCACTTGTGCACTTTGTATGAACTTTCCACTTATATGAGCTTGCACCCCCACCACCCTCGAGGCTACACTGCCCTTGACCCTACAGCACATGTGGGAGGCTTGGGGACAGTGAGATCATAGGACCCATGGGGCGAGGGAGATGCCAAGGATGGGACTGGCACCGACTCGAACTCAGGGCGAGTTAAACGCAACATTTTCATCACCCAAGGTCACATGCTTGGAGAGCACGTCCGGCACAGACCAGGGCTTGAAAGAAGGCGTGGGCCTGTTGGTGCATCTGAAAGGACAGGGGGTCCTGGCCATGGGAGCACTGATGAAAGACACGTCCACTCAGCCACAAACCCAAACCCATGGGTGGCAGGAGAGCCATCAGGCAAAGTGCAATATGAAAATTACAATTTAACGTGAAGAAAGGCTGGTTCTGTCACCGCTTCCTTCTTGAGGGAGTGCAGAATACCGAGGAGAACCAGGGCATGCTGGGAGGGTGAGACTATGTATCACGCGGGACTATCTTCATGCAGGACCACACCACACCTGTTTGCAGCGACAATGATCTCATAATAATACTCAGCATGCCTTTAGCACTCACTGTGCATCAAGATGTTTATATAGGTGCTATAAAAACAAGTGTTATCCCTCCACTCACTTTATTGGCCTTAGAAACCTGTTTCGGGATTTGATCCTGCGACCACAGCCTCCTCTCAGTAGCTGGTGTATTGTGCTGTTGCATGTGCCTCGCTCGTTGTCACACGTGTGTACAAAGAGAGGTGACAGAGCATTAGAACATGATGAGCTGGAGCGGCGGCACGTGTAGATCTGGAGCCGTCGCGGGAGAGGGAAAGTGAAGGCCGCCAAGACTTGGAACTCCCTCCCAACCCACCTCCGCCTGACCCAAGACCACCTCACCTTCAGGAAGCAGCTCAAGACCTGGCTGTTCGAGCAGTAGCGTACCCCCCCCCCCTCCCCAAGCGCCTTGATACCCTCCGGGTGAGTAGTGCTCTATATAAATGCATTGATTGATTGATTGATTGAGGCGCAGGCTGTGTTGAAACACCACATGCACATCTCCTGTCTCCCTTCCGAACAGAAAGCGACGACAATAGATCTCGCCAAGGCGATCAGCGCATGCACTGTGTCGCTAGACGAGACCTACAGGACAACATTGTACCTCAATTTATGCATAATGATATCAGGTATATATGCACTCTTTTAGTATCCCGATTAGAACGTCCTTATAAAAAGTTGGATCTCTCCTGGTACTTTTTTTCTAGGGGAAGAGAGGTGTGTGTTTTAATTTACATTTGTATTCATTTCTGCAGTTGTATCATGCATAGGATTGATAACGGTTGTGTAACTTAGAACTGACACACGTCTTTGTGTTTAAACAAAATGTTTTGGAATGCGTTCCACGGAATGCCAAATAAAGTATGCATAAAGTGAAGAGGCTTGATTCTTGCAGTGTTCTTGTGTATGTTCTTTTGTAATTCGTTTATTTTCTGTTTGTATACATGATGGCTTTAAAATTTTATATTTTGTATGTGTTTTGTAGCCCTGAATAAGTCCTATGAGGGACGAAACGCACTGAATCGCTTGTGTTGCAAACATTATTGTGTGCTTTATTCTATGCTGGTGTATACAGTGTCTTATCTCCCAGACTCATGCACCTATTTCACTTTCTATTTAACTGTATACTTACTAGTGTGATTAGTGCAATAATTGTTGTCTCGGCCATTTCAATGCAAATCAGCAGTTCTAAACGTAATAATCACATAATGCTGCCAATACTTCAAATAAAACCATTACGATTAGGTAAATGTTGCCACCTGTCCACATACAGGTTTATTTGTACAACTTTGTTTAACACCTTGGCTGCTATGGGTTTTCCCCCTGGGTGCTGCAATTTAGTAAATCCCACTTTACATGAAAAAGCCAGCTCGTCATAAGCACAGGGCAGGTAAAGCCCATGACGAGCTGGCTTTGTCATCAGCACTGAAGGGGTTAAACCTAAAACTCCACCATTTATTTATTTATTTATTTGCTTATATAGCGCAGGAATTCGACCCCCGAAGGGGAATCTCTGCGCTTGTGTTCTTACCATAAACTGAAAGCCAGTACTGAAAACCATACCCACTTAACCTCTTAAGTGCTGCGTCGGGGCGTTGGCCGACGGCAGCACTACCTCCCCAGTGCTGCGCACGACCATTGGACGTCCATTCAGCACTAGTTCCAATGGACAGCGCAACACTGGGGAGGGATATTTGCGTCGCATCTAAGGTGCTAAAACACAATCATCACGTTCTGAGTTGAAACTACGAGTAGATGTTTTTAGAGTTGTTTTCCTCCACACACATCACATACGCATTTGCAGAATCCTTGTTGCAAGCGCTGACGAAACACCCAGCTACCCCACAATCAGACAATTTTTGATTAATAGCAGGTCACTTGTTATTAGCTAAATGATCAGAGATATGACACAGGGGTGTAACACAGGCCTTGCACAGGCCCCGCAGCCCCCGCAGTGCGGGGGCCCCCGAGATGCAGGGGGGCCCCTCAGCACAGTACTCGGGCCTGAGAACTCCGGATTAAATCCGGAGGGGGGCTACACTGTGTGCCTTGCAGGGGGGCACTCTCAACTTTCGTTACGCCACTGAAATGACATCTATTACATCACATATAATCACTGTCATTTTTTACATGAATTTGTTTTTTTCTTGGAATCTGCTCTTATGTGTACTTGATTTTGAGTAAATTACTTGGCAAACTAATTTTTTCATTTTTAGCATTTAGAATTTTAAATTTCAGCGTTTGCACATCTTCCACTCAATTCAGAGTTACGTACAATAGATGCAACTTCTGCCAATGGAGAGTCACTCTGAGACCATAATAATTGCTCTTGCACTCCGCTGCTGTAAGTATGCATGATTATTTGGACTCTAATAAAGTTATTGTGTAGGTTTCTCTCCCTTTGCCAAAACCAAAATCTTTCTACTGCTACATAAACAGTGGAAGCAAAATAAGTATCAATATCATCAAGAGCATTTTTAAATATAGCTGTCTCCTCAGAACGTCTAATATTTTTCCATTTGATTGTCCTTTCTTTGCCCTTCAGGGCTCAACAAATGTACCAAAATTAATGTTTTCCTTTCAGGAATGACATTTCATGTTCAATTGTGGACATATAATTCAAGAAATACTCTTTCCATTCCTACTATTGTGTGTACTAAGTCTATAAGCTTAGTTCAATTAGGTCTGACTTTCCCGGCTAAGGGTGCCTGAACTTAGTACAGTACAACAACTCTTGAACATGAAAGTGCAAGTTGCTGTAGCCCCACACAACCCTAATCAACTCTCTGGTTGATGTGGTGTCAGGTTACTAACAGTCCCGTAGACATTTCAGGGATGCAGTGGTAATTCAAACCCAATTTCCATATTTAGAATATCACACACAAGCACTGTACTATATAAGAGACACTTTATGGTTAAAAGTGTTTATTTCATCATTCTAATACTTTTGCCTAGCACATGAAAAGTAACCAGACAAAATATGTTTAATACAGCTCTGAGGCAGGTAAACTTCAATGAGAATGTTATGACCATTTCTAACATAGTAAGAAATAGTTTAATCAATCTAACACCCGAACATCTACTTCTATGCACTACACTATGAGAGCATTGAGTAGATGAACTTGAATCTAGAGTTTCTTAGGAGACGACGTACTGCATACCAGTTCATAGTAAAGTGCCATGTTTATCAGGAAGGCTGGGAGTGAGTGTTTTCTAGAAAGAAAACACACAACGGATCTAGCAGGTTATGTGTGGAGAATCTCCAGCAGCATCTAGTGTGATGTATTGTAGAATCTGGAATATGAAATGCAGTTCATGAGCCAGTGGTTAGTTGCAGCTGGTGTTTGATGGGCGAGGTTCTTATAATAAAGACTCTACTCTGTACTCACCTAAATCCTGTTACAGTGTGTACATCCTTGTTATACTGGTGATGAGTATGGGATTGTTTTGTAGAGTGAGCACCTCAACATCAGAGAGGCACACTGTTGGCAGCTGTTTGCTATAAGCAGGGCATCGGAGTGGCAGTTGGCGGTGGGTCCCTGGGACTGAGGTGACAAAGCTCTGGAGTATTGGCTGCGGGGTCAGGAGCAGCAGAAACTGGCATAGTGATGGTGTGTTTTTTTTTAGAACGAACTGCAATGTGAGCTGTCAAGGGAACAGCTCTGAGTTATCCAGCTCAATCCGCACCCTTTGGACAATCGCTTTAGGAAAAGGCGTGCAAGACAGAATGCGAGCAGCCATTTTGGACAGTAGGGCACTGTGCGATTGGTAGGTAAACAGATACAACGAAACATGGACGAAAGACATGGGCAAATTCTTGAAAATATGAACACAAAGCAGCACGCGAGTGGCCACTTTGTTCCGTTGGGCACTGTGCAATTATTCGGAGATATAGGTCGATACATAATAGATAGGCGCATATCGTAACGTGTGGGTGGCCATTTAAGGAAATTGTGCCCTTCTCAATTATTTACTAGAAAATACCAGTATCAGAATTTCATGTGAACTAATAATCACATCAGCTATGCGGAAGGAATGTTGAAGGAGTGTCAGTGCAGGAAATATCACAGAGCCTATTGCGGTGATGGCTGCACCTTCATGTTGATTTTAGGAGTGCAAGTGCAGAAAATAAAAGGGAGCTTGTTGCAGTGATAGCCACGCCTTCACATTGTAGTGTCATCAAAGCTTGTCGCCTTTATGTTGATTGATTCCTGCAGTGACAGATACACCTCCTTCATTCTGTGTGGTTGAATAGATGGTGTCTACGAGGTAGGAGCAGACACACCTGCGGAGTTTGTTTGACATTATGCTAGGTGTACTTTCCTTGTTTGGGGAGGTAAACCTGGTTAAACCAAAGCCTGGATGGTTTGGTGTTGTAACTGTGGAAACATAGTGAGGAGAAGACACTTTATCTGGAGCAAACAAGACATTGTAGCTGGTACACAGGCAAAATATTGAGTTGTAAATATCGACCTACCAAAATATTGTGTTAGAAAATTCGAAGGTATAGAATATCGATGTCAAGAATATCGTTGGACAGAATATCGACCCTAAGGTAAGTAATATCGAAATTATTTATATCGATGTAAGTAATATTGAAGTTAGTAATATCGATAGCATATATATCGATGTCACTAATTTCGATGACACTAATATCGATATTTGTATGATTTTTTTGTTTTTTATTATGTATGTGTTATATGTGTTACTTAAGTATTTAAAATAAAGAATATTATATGTGTATTAATTTTATATATTAATACATTTATTTATAAGCAAATTATATGTTTTAGTACTGGAGCGGGCAGTGGGTTTATAGGGGAAAAGGGTGGGAAGTAATTTATTTATGTTTAATTAATTATTAATTAGTAGGAGTTATAAAATAATTTTAATTAATTGATAATACATTTTAATTAATTGGAAATTAATTTTAATTAATTGATAAATATGTTCTATAGCAGGTTGTGGGATTATAGGGGAATAGGGTGGGAAGTAATTTAATTATGTTTAAATAATAATTATTTAGTAGGAGTTATAAATTAATTTTCATTTTTTGCTAATTAATTTTAATTAATTGGAAATTAATTTTAATTAATTGATTAATTGATAAATATGTTTTGTAGCGGGTTGTGGGTTTATAGGGGAATAGGGTGGGAAGTAATTTAATTATGTTTAATTAATTAATAATTAGTAGGAGTAATAAATTAATTTTAATTAATTGCTAATTAATTTTAATAATTGGAAAGTAATTTTAATTAATTGATAAATATGTTATGTAGCGGGTTGTGGGTTAATAGGGGAATAGGGTGGGAAGTAATTTAATTATGTTTAATTAATTATTAATTAGTAGGAGTTATACATTAATTTTCATTAATTGCTAATTAATGCTAATTAATTGGAAATAAAATGCAATTAATTGATTAATTGATAAATATGTTTTGTAGCGGGTTGTGGGTTTATAGGGGAATAGGGTGGGAAGTAATTTAATTATGTTTAATTATTTATTAATTAGTTGGAATTATAAATTAATTTGAGATAATTGCTAATTAATTTTAATTAATTGGTTATTTATTTTAATTGATTGTTAAATAATTTTCATTAATTCATAAATAGATAAATGTGTTCTGTTGCGGGTAGTGGGTTAATAGGGGAATTTGGTGGGAAGTAATTTAAATGTAATTAAGTAATGTATTTAAATTAATTGTTTTGTTAATAATATAATTGATAATTAATTATTAATTGGTCATTAAATAAAATAAATTGGTATTTTTTAATATTTAATTTGGGCTAAATATATATTGATAATTATGTCTTTAATAATTATGTATAGGTATTGTGTATGGTTTATATTTATTTAATAGTTTAAATTTTAATGACTAAAAAAAGCTTTTTTTTATAAGTATGTTATTTTAACCCCTACGCTTCTCCAACACTTTCCCTACTGTTGCACTCTCTGGAGTGGGAATAGTAATTTTTACCCCTACGCTATCCAACGCTTTCCCTACTGTTGCACTCTCTGGAGTGGGAATAGTCATTTTTACCCCTACGCTATCCAACGCTTTCCCTACTGTTGCAATCTCTAGAGTGGGAATAGTAATTTGTACCCCTACGCTATCCAATGCTTTCCCTACTGTTGCACTCTCTGGAGTGGGATTAGTAATTTTTACCCCTACGCTATCCAACGCTTTCCCTATTGTTGCACTCTCTGGAGTGGGAATAGTAATTTCTACCCCTACGCTATCCAACGCTTTCCCTACTGTTGCACTCTCTGGAGTGGGAATAGTAAATTGTACCCCTACGCTATCCAACGCTTTCCCTACTGTTGCACTCTCTGGAGTTGGAATAGTAATTGCTACCCCTACGCTATCCAACACTTTCCCTACTGTTGCACTCTCTGGAGTGGGAATAGTAATTGTTACCCCTACGCTATCCAACACTTTCCCTACTGTTGCACTCTCTGGAGTGGGAATAGTAATTTTTACTCCTACGCTATCCAACGCTTTCCCTACTGTTGCACTCTCTGGAGTGGGAATAGTAATTTTTACTCCTACGCTATCCAACGCTTTCCCTACTGTAGCACTCTCTGGAGTGGGAATAGTAATTTTTACCCCTACGCTATCCAACATTTTCCCTACTGTTGCACTCTCTGGAGTTGGAATAGTAATTGTTACCCATACGCTATCCAACACTTTCCCTACTGTCGCACTCTCTGGAGAGGGAATAGTAATTTTTACTCCTACGCTATCCAACGCTTTGCCTACTGTAGCACTCTCTGGAGTGGGAATAGTAATTTTTACTCCTACGCTATCCAACGCTTTCCCTACTGTTGCACTCTCTGGAGTGGGAATAGTAATTTTTACCCCTACGCTATCCAACGCTTTCCCTACTGTTGCACTCTCTGGAGTGGGAATAGTAATTTTTACCTCTACGCTATCCAACGCTTTCCCTACAGTTGCACTCTCTGGAGTGGGAATAGTCGTTTTTACCCCTACGCTATCCAACGCTTTCCCTACTGTTGCACTCTCTGGAGTGGGAATAGTAAATTTTATCCCTATGCTATCTAACGCTTTCCCTACTGTTGCACTCTCTGGAGTTTGAATAGTAATTGTTACCCCTACGCTATCCAACACTTTCCCTACTGTGCACTCTCTGGAGTGGGAATAGTAATTGTTACTCCTACGCTATCCAACACTTTCCCTACTGTTGCACTCTCTGGAGTGGGAATAGTAAATTGTACCCCTACGCTATCCAACGCTTTCCCTACTGTTGCACTCTCTGGAGTTGAAATAGTAATTGTTACTCCTACGCTATCCAACACTTTCCCTACTGTTGCACTCTCTGGAGTGGGAATAGTAATTTTTACTCCTACGCTATCCAACGCTTTCCCTACTGTTGCACTCTCTGGAGTGGGAATAGTAATTTTTACCCCTACGCTATCCAATGCTTTCCCTACTGTTGCACTCTCTGGAGAGGGAATAGTAATTTTTACCCCTACGCTATCCAACGCTTTCCCTACTGTTGCACTCTCAGGAGTGGGAATAGTAATTTTTACCCCTACGCTATCCAACGCTTTCCCTACTGTTGCACTCTCTGGAGTGGGAATAGTAATTTTTACCCCTACGCTATCCAAC
Organism: Lissotriton vulgaris; assembly: GCF_964263255.1. Taxonomy (NCBI): domain Eukaryota; kingdom Metazoa; phylum Chordata; class Amphibia; order Caudata; family Salamandridae; genus Lissotriton; species Lissotriton vulgaris. Next base: position 1,404,836,577 of record NC_141685.1, on the reverse strand, counting down.
GCTTTCCCTACTGTTGCACTCTCTGGAGTGGGAATAGTAATTTATACTCCTACGCTATCCAACGCTTTCCCTACAGTTGCACTCTCTGGAGTGGGAATAGTAATTATTACCCTTACGCTATCCAACGTTTTAAATAATTAATGTAATAAACATTAAAAGAATATTTAATTATTTATATTTTTTACATTTTACTTATGTTATTGTTTTATGTTTGTAAATGTATTAGTAAATTAGAATATATTTTATTAAATTATAAATGAGTAAAATAATGATTACTATTTATTGTTCAGTACATATATATTATATATTTACTGTATATATTTAATTAATGTATTATTAAATATGCATTATTTTTCATTTTAAACATTAGATACTTTTAACTATGTACATTTTATTTATTAGTGTTATTTACTTCATTTTACATTTATATTTTAAAAGAAGAAAAAAAGATATTTTTAACATCGATATTTTTAACATCTATATTATTTTTTCGATATTTTTGTACTTACCATGTTGTCGATAGGATGTCGATATTCTTGCCCTCGATATTTTTGACTCGATATTCCTGTAGGTCGATATTTTGTAGGTCGATATTTTGTCAGTGATCCAATTTTATGAGGCCTGTAATATACTCCTCATCTAACTATGCCTTGCCTTCTTCACAAAGACGAAAATGATAACTATCCATGATGGTGCTGACTCGTGGTATGTAATTACAGTCAACTTTTAAAACACATATTTCATATTCATTTAAATCTCCTTGATCTTCATCACTTAAATCTGGTAAATCTTCCTAGACTTTCTGACTTTCCCCACCAAGACAGTGCATTAAAAATGAATATTTATGTTCTGCACTCAGATTTGTTCCACATACCCTCGCAAAGTGCCACAACATCTTCTTCCATTTGCTGCATTTCACCATTCGTTCCCCTGGACTATTTAACTTGTTACTCCTGTGTCCTAAAACTCTATTATACAATATACTCTTTGCGGATTAAAGGAGAATCATTAACAAACATTCAAAACCCCCTGACATGCTTAGGCTTGTACATATCAATTACACTGTGTACTATTTTTTAACATATACTGTCTGCTACAATGGATCACTGACAAAATATGTGTTTTAAAAGTTGACTGTAATTACATACCACGAGTCAGCACCATCATGGATAGTTATCATTTTGGTCTTTGTGAAGAAGGCAAGGCATAGTTAGATGAGGAGTATATTACAGGCCTCATAAAATTAGCATCCATAAGTAAATTTGAGGCATCTGCAGAAGAAAGGATTAAAGATCAATTTGTTTTGAAGTGTAGAAGTCATAAAATAAGAGAGGAACTATGGCTAAAGGATGAACCACCTTTAGAGAAGGTGATTCTGGTAGCCGTGAGGGAAGAACGTATGATAAAATGTGAGTCTGAATTGAAAACTGCAAAAGAGAAAGTTAAAGAAGCAGAGTGTGTAGTAAAAAATAAAGACTGTGCAAAGGATGATTGTATAAAATTCATGGGTAAATGTTTTCGTTGTGGAAGGATTTGACATCGAGCCAATGCAAAGACGTGTCCAGCCTTGAATGTGATCCGTCATAGTTGTGGGGTAAAAGGACACTTCAGAAAATGCTGCAGGAACAAGGTAAAAATAAAAACCCGAACAAAGAGGTTAAAGAAGTCATTAATTAAATGATATTCCAAATTGAGGAGTCAGATGGGGAACATCCTAGCGGAATTGTCAAAATAGGGGGGGCAGAACTAAAAATGAAGTTTGATTTGTGTTCTAACCTAACCATAATTTCAAATAAGACTTATATACAGTGGTTTTTAAAAAAAATTGCATGCCATGGATGTACGACCTGGTGGTTATGGTGGGCAAACCATAAACATGACAGGATACTTTAATGCATACATGGAGTTGGGCAAAAAGTACTAAGGGGATAATTATGATGTAAGGCGGACTTGAGTCCGCCCGAGACTGTCTCGACCTGGGACTGACCAACCTCTGACGGCAGTCCCAACCACCTAATTAGGATGCGACCGAACACTGTTCGGTTGCATTCCTACATTTCCCTATTGGAGCATGAATTACGGCCCTAAACCAGCCATAATACATATTGCCATAGGGAAATGGGAGGTGCTGTTCATCCCTGCACCCTATGGCAGGCACCTCAAGGTGCCTGCCATGGGGTGCATAGATCCATACCTCGGCCCCCAACCGGAGGCGGCACACTCAAGGGGCCCCTGCTGGGGGTCTCCAATCACACTTTCTGACATTGTTTCCAAGTCGGACAAGCCAGCATGGAAACCATGCCGGATACTGTGCATCATAATCCCAAGGGCAAAAAGGCCTGTCCTTTGGGATTACAAGCCAGTTCCGTCTGGCCAACAGCTTCCTTGAGCCAGTAGGAAGCCAGCCTGAATGATCGGCTGGTTTAGTTTCGGACCGCCAGCATTGTAATGCGGCGGTCGGAAAGTAAACAGATGGGCCAGGTTGGAGCCTTTACGGGCCTCATCGTAATCTGCCCCTTAGTTGGTAATATGTATTTCTCAAAGAGGGGGTCTGATTTTTGTGGATGGCCAAATCAGTGGTTGTTGGGATTCAATCTCACCCTAAATGTGGTGCCTCAGGTACAGATAGAAGAAGTGAAGTCAAAATAGGCTGATTCTGCGACTGAGTTACCATCACTTTTTAAAGAGAGTTTGGGGTGTTTGAAAGGTTACAAACACTGAATAAGGCTAAAATAAAGGAGCACCGCCTGTTGTAGCTAAAGTAAGGTGCATCCCTGTGTCTGTTCAAGACAAGGTTGATTAAGATTTACAGAGGCTAATTGATCAGGAGATTGTAACCACAGTTGAGGCAACAGAGTGGTTCGCTCCAATAGTAGTGGCCAGAAAAGCTAGCAGGGAAATCAGGCTTTGTGTGGACCTAAGAGCACTTAATAGAGAAGTCATTGTTTACAAGTTTCCACTTCCCAATATTGACAACATAGGGCCAGATGTAGGTAAGTATGTTTTACCGATTCATAAATACCGAATTTTACAGATTGGGTATTTATGAATCGGTAAAATAGAAGGGGGGAGATGTAGGTGGAATCGGTAATTGAATTACCGATTCTATAACAATCGGTATTTACCGAATCGGTAAATACCGATTCGGTAATGCCCATTGATTCCTATGGGCATTGAAGCCCATAGGAATCAATGGACATTACGGAATCGGTATTTACCGATTCGGTAAATACCAATTCCAGCAAGGGTGCAGGGGGTGTCACTTTGACACCCTCTAGCACCCCAAATACTGGCATGTGTGCCATGTGGCACACAGACATGCCCTAAGGGCATGTCTGTCTGTCACATGGCATAGGTGTGCATGCACACCTGGATTCGGTATTTTACCACCCATTTGGATTGGGTGGTAAAATACCGAATCTGTAAGGCCATTGGGACTCAGAAGAGTCCCACCTACATTAGGAAGTTACCGAATCGGTAAAAATACCGATTCGGTATTTTACGGAATCGGTAAATTTACCAATTCGGTAAATTTACCGAATCGGTAAAATAGGGCCCCTACATGCCAATTACTGAATACCGGTCAGTAACGGCCGAAATCGGCCGTTACCGACCGGTATTTCGGCTCCTACATCTGGCCCATAGTCTCTACTTTGGCTGACGCAAGATACTTTAGCACACTGGATCTTATAGCCATTTACCGTCAGGTCGAGCTTGTTGAGAGATGCCAAGAACTCACACCCTTCATAACTCTAATGGGTGCGTTTAAGTTCAAAAGGATGCCATTTGGACTTGTGTTTACTGCCTCTGTGTTTCAGAAAGTAATGGCCTCAGTGTTGAAGGGTGTAAAAGGTGTACAATGTTATCAGTATGTTTGTTGATTAAGGAAGTAGTCTGTGTGAACACGATTCTAGAGTGAGGATAGTAGTGAAAAGACTGTTGGAGGCTGGCCTCACTCTGAAGAAATAAAAATAAACATTTGCAGTACTAGAAGTCAATTATTTAAAGCACTTGATCTCTGGAAGAGAGGTAGCACCTAAAAAGGAGTTGGCGGACACCATTGTGAAACTAAGAGAGCCAACTTTGAAAGAAGAAGTGGTTTTATTTCTTGGCATGGTACAATACTACTGTAAGTTTATAGAAAATGTCGCTGAGAAATCCAAGAAATTGTGATCTCTAGTTTGTAACAATAAGGAATTTAGGTGGATCTCAGTGTGTCAGCAGGAGTTTGTAGGTTTAAAAAATAAATTGAAAAATGCACACAATCTACAAGTATTTATTCCAGGAGAATAATCTATCAGTGTTATGGATGCTAGCCTTAAAGGTCTATGAGCAATTCTGAAACAGAGAAGGAATGGCAAAGAATGTTTGGTTGCTTTTGCTTCAAGGCGTTTACATGGAGCCGAAATGAACTATTCAGTGGTAGAAAGTGAGGCTCTAGCAATTTTCTGGGTGCTGAAAACATTTTGGAATTTAATCTGAGGTACGAAGTTCAACAATATGTATGGATACGGCGGAGTGGAAACCAGAGGAGTGAGTCATCCCATGAAGTGGGGGATAGGTAGAGGAACGCGAAGGAAAACCCAGGATCAATTTAAAGCCCTGAATACCACCCAAATCTCGTGGCCGGCCTTGGTGAGTGCAACCTCCTTACAAGGTGGGCACAGTCATAAGGGCACACTCTAATATCCATACTCGCTGCCGGTCTGCGCGCAAAAACCTAAAAATCAGCGCCCCTAGATGTTCGGGGCCTGGTGGTGCTTGGTAGGTTGATTGCAGCAGTCCTAACTACCCACAGTAGGGCCGGCCTATAATTTTTGCTTAGAGACACTGCTGCCTGACCACCTAACCATTTCAGACTCATTCAACGGATACCACGAAGGCACTAAGGGGGGTAAAGTGGACCTTCGGGCAAAGTTCCTGCATATATAGCTGAAGAGGACCTGCACCCACATTATACCTGGAGAGCAAGGCGAAGTAACACAACGTATTATAACACCAAAAAATAGAAGAGATTAAAGAAACTAGAGGTGAAGACTGGGTGCAGTGATCGGGGAGGGTTGAGATGCCGGGCACCAAGGGTCTCAAAGGCTCGCAACAGACGAAGCTTGACAAATTGGCAGTGCTGACACTGGCTGACCCCAAACATACTGTCAAAGGCAAAACAGTGGTGGGACCAGAGCATGAAGACCAAGACCCAACACTGAAGGACATCATGGATGCCATCTCGGGTGTACGCACTTCCCTAGAACACAGAATGAACTCTATTATGACATATGTCACGCCGATCAGAGTGGACCTACAGAAAATTGGGGGAGAAAGTCAGGCACATGGAAACGGTCACCACGGACCTTGTGGGGGACTCCAAACAAATGTAACAGGACATCAAGGACTTGCAAGCTTTTCGGAAGAAATGTTGAACGATTATGCAGGTTGTACTCGGAGAAATAACACATGAATAATCAGACTACATGAAAGAGTGGAGGGGCCCGCAGCCGAACTTTTCGTGGAAGATCTAATACTCAATCACCTGCAACCCAAGGGACTTTCCAAGTTCTTCGTTGTCGACAGGGCACATAGAGACCCCGTAGGAAGACCAAAACCTGGAGCGCCCCCTGTCCACTGCTGGCTAAAATATTGAACTTCAGGGACAGAGATAATATATTATATCCCACCCGAGTAGCCCTTCCCAAAAGGTAAGAAAATTGTGAGACTTCCTTCTTTCCGTACATCACGTTAAATGTCCAAAGGCAATGTAGATCCTTTCTGGATAGCAAGAAACGGCTCAGGGAAAGAGGACTCAAGTATGCAATGCTGTTCCCTGCAAGGCTCCGTATTGAAGCCAAAGGTAGAGCCTGGTTGTTTGACAATCCAGAAACAGCTGTGGACTGGTTGGAGGATTGGCGACCTGCAAAAGAGCACAACGCTCGTATGGATTGATAGCTGGGCCTAACAGGACGATCGCTGCAGTTGGAGTGATAAGGCCACCATCTACTAAACAAGAATAATTGACTCATGATGACGTCCAGAGCCAGTGTGGATGCAAAGCCTAGTCAATGGACGATGTTCTGGAAGAATACGCTAAGTGTCTTACTAATTATTAGGACCATCATGGTGGCCCGTTGGTGATGTAATGCGTTTAATAAGGGGTGGGTTGGGGCGGTGGAGATTCCCCCCCATATATTCTACTTTTAGCCTTCAGTTAAGGGTGACAGCCACTCTGCATAGTTAAGATTAAGGGCAGTTGGAAGCCAAGAGTGCAGGCGAGCAGGGAGTTGGCAGGTGGTTTGGGGTTGGGTTGTTTTACGTTTTATTAGATAATGCAACACTGAGTGATGCAGGTAGTGAGAGGGGATCGGTTGGACATGACCATAAAATAGGAATGCAGTGGGACAAAAGTCCTTGGGCCAGATGTAGGTATCCAAATACCAGTCGGTAACAGCCGAAAATACCGATTTTCGGCCATTACCGACCGGTATTTGGATACTGAGAGGTAGGGCATCTTAAAATACAGATTCGGTAATTTTACCGAATCAGTAATTTTAGCGAATCTGTAATTTTACAGAATCGGTATATTTACCGATTCAGTAAAATTACCGAATCTGTATATTGAGATGTAGGTGGCACTTTAAACAGTGCCACAGAGCTTTAAGGATTTGTTATTTACCACCAACTATTAGTTGGTGGTAAATAACGAATACCTGTGTATATGCAAATCTGTGCATGCACACCTGTGCCATCTGGCACACATACATGCCCTTAGGGCATGTATGTGTGCCACATAACACGCAAGCCCTAATCAGGGGTGCAACAGGGTGTCAAAGTGACACCCTGCCACCCTAGAATTATTCGATATTTACCAAATCGGTAATTGCCGATTCGGTAATTGACATTCATTACTATGGGCCTCCAGGCCCATAGGAATGAATGGCAATTACTGAATCGGTAAATACCGATTCGGTAATTACCGAATCTTACCGATTCTGTAAAAAATACAGAATCTTTACCTACATCAGATTTGCCGATTCTAAAATGCCGAATCGGTAAAGTTCGGTATTTTACAATCGGTAAAAATGATTTACCTGCATCTAGCCCTTAATCTCCTATCTTGGAATGTTAACGTTTTGGGAGACAAATTAAAGCGTAGCATCGTACTTCAGTAAATAAAGAGATAAGCCCTGGACGTTATACTGCTCCAAGAAACGCACCTCATTGGCAACACATGTAAGGCTCTGGTCAGATGGGGATACTGACTGGTTGTTCACTCGGGTTTCATTACCGGTTCCAGAGGGGTGGGTATCATGATTAAGAACTCTTTCCTAATGTCAATCAATCACACCTGGACAGATGTAATGGGCAGGTATGCAGCCGTATCGGGCAGTGGGAGGGAAAACCACTCACGGCAGTAGCGGTATATGTCCCTCCAGGGTTGCAGGGACAGACATTCAGAAATTTGGGTAAAATTATGCTATCCTTTCCAGAGGGCTGCCTAGTAGTGGGTGGAGACTTGAACTCTGTCACGTCCGGGACACTTGAATGGTGTCCTCCCCGTAACATAAGCCCCTCACAAAGATGGCATCCCATCTTTTTAGACGCAATGAGGCTGGTTGACACATGGTGGGTGTACCACCTAGGATATGTTCAATATACCTTTTACTCAGAAGCACATAACAGCTTATCTCAGATAGATTACCTTCTCACACCAGCGGACCAAGTAGGGAACATTCAGGAAATCAGACACCTTGCCCGAGGCATATCAGACCACTCACCAGTGTGGGCAAGAGTTGCCCTTGGCGAGAAGCAGGTGGGCAGGATAGCACCGGTTAAGCCTTGGTACCTCCGAAATCCAGTTGTCAAAGAGAAACTATCAGCAGCCATTGAATATTATTTTCAAGAGAATGAAGAGTCTGCAAAGTCAACTCAATCGCTTTGGGAAGCCTTCAAACAGTGGTAAGGGGGCAGGCCATTTCCCTGATTACCGGGGTATGTAAAGAAAAGGCCAAGGATTGAGGGCCAGATGTAGGTGGCCATTTACCGACCGGTAACGGCCGATTTCAGCCGTTACCTACCGGTAAATGGTCATTTGTGATGTAGGGGCCCTATTTTACCGATTCGGTAAATTTACCGAATCGATAAATTTACCGAATAGGTAAAATACCAAATCGGTATTTTTACCGATTCGGTAACTTGCAGATGTAGGTGGGACTCTTCTGAGTCCCACAGGCCTTACAGAAATGGTATTTTACCACCCAATCCAATTGGGTGGTGAAATACCGAATCCAGGTGTGCATGCACATGTGTGCATGCACACCTATGCCATGTGACAGAAAGACATGCCCTTAGGGCATGTCTGTGTGCCACATGGCACACGTGCCTGAATTCGGGGAGCTAGAGGGTGTCAAAGTGACACCCCCTGCACCCTTGCAACATTCGGTATTTGGGGAAGATAGCACCTCACTTCCCACCACCCAATCAGCCGATTAGGCACAATTGACAAAGATATGATACTGCAGCACTTCACTTATCACAATATATTAAGTCTCTTAGTTATTGACTCAGCACTCCAGTAATATCAAATAGTCCAAAGGCTCTTCAATACTTCTTCTTTTATTTACAAATCCGATTCCAATCCCATGCCAACGCGTTTCACCGAGGTTAGAGATAACCAATCGGCTTCATCAGGGCTGGAAATAATACAAAATACGTTTTTTACCATCCCCACTTCAATTAAATTTGGCAATTCTTATTTACAGAGCCCTTTAAGACCCCCGACAACAACCATGTGCTCAATAGAAACCTCTCCATGGTGATATACATCATGCACATAATATACATTTTCTCATGTGGTGCACCGTGCTTTTCAGAAAAATATAGTCTCAAAGGTTAAACAAATAATAACATACAATTCATTATCATAATACATTTGAACGGTGCCGTAATCATTTCATGCGTTGCATTAAAGTGAAAGGAAAATGGTTCATTACAACTGAGACCACTTGTGATATGTTCACTGCACTCATACTCATATGCATGCTATCTAGTTATCATAAATGATATTTACCTCAACTTGACTTTACAGTGCTACCTATTTGGGATAGAGAAAACACATCCTCAATCTCTACCCATTAGGAGCTAGGGCTGCACTTCGGATCAATGCGCTGTATTTACATAAAGATATTTTATGAAACCTACCTCCTGCTCTTCTACTACTTTCTTTATCCAGTAACCTTCAGTAGCCTTCATACCAATACCATATTCAAAATTAAATCTGTTACCCTAAAATAGATAGAGGCAAATCTTACTACTTGTTTTAGTCAAATCATCACGTTTACTTGGTGACTGCAATTAAATTGCCACTTCTTACCTGTTTTACTACAGGTTGATGCGGCGTTATCACTAGTTTTCTAGGTGTTTCACTTTCCCTCCGTATGGTGGTTAAACAACCTAAAAGTCAATGGAAATCTTACTATACATATACTGCCCATCCTGTATTGCTCGAGTTCTATTTAAATTTGAAACAGAATTTGTACCTTGTAAAACGCCGATTCTGTCAATGTCACAGCATCACCGTTAAGTCCTATGGTTACGCCTGCAAGATTATACGTTTTCATTACTGATGGGTTCTATGTCGAATTTAACAACTGAAGTAGCTTCAACTCGCATCTGTCTTACCTTGCTCTGTAACTCCGGTCGCTTCCCGAGTACAGGACCACCATGCTCCCTCCTACTTCCAATTATACAGCCTCTATTGAACAACAATAACGGACTACTCGTTTGAAGCTGGTAGTCGCGTAGGTATATCGCGGCCGCCATTTTGGAACGGTTTGGTTCCCTTATTGTTTACTTATGTTTCGCAACTGGTTACTTGACAAATTATTCAACAGTCTGCGCAAATTGAACGTAGATTAAGTATTAGTTTTACATTCATGCTTATTTATTTATTAGATTCGTTTTTTGGACAGTACATCTATTCTGTGCACCTCCCATCTTAATTCATAGTCGCACATTAATGATTTTACCCTTATTCTTTAAAACCTGTCTACGCAAATTGGACGCAGATTAGGTATTAGTTTTACATTAATACTTGTTTATTCATTGGATTCATTTTTTTGGGCAGTAAATCTATTATGTGCATCTCCCATCTTAATCCATAGTCGCACATTAATGATTTTACCCTTGTTCTTTAAAACCCATCTTTTCAAAGGTCAAAGTTAATCGCGCAGGAAAAACTGAAGCTCCTGATCAAAATGTAGTCCTTCCTTTACCGCCATTAAGCGCATGATCCATCGTGCCTCCTGCCTCCTCAATCTTAATTCCCTGTTCCCACCTCGTGGGTCAGCAGGTATATGATCAATACCATAAAATTTGAAACTTCTGTTGTAGTCCTGTTTCTCACAATTGTGTATATGTTCCGCTATCGGATACCTCACATCATTATTTTTCACAGCTCTTAGATGTTCACTCATTCTTTCCTTGAGCATACGGATTGTGCTGCCCACATACACCCTCAAACATTTACACTCAATGATATAGATGACATACTTGGTGCTGCATGTGATGTTCATTCTAATATCATATTGTTTCCCATCCTTGATTTTAAAACATTTGGTTTTGTCCTTTGCAAATCTGCATATACCACAATGGCCACATTTGTAAAATCCTTTAGAATGTTGGTCTAGCCAGGTGACATTTCGTTCTGATAATGGATAGCTGGGGCTTAGAAGAGAACCCAAAGTCTGACCTCTCCTGTAGGATACTTGTGGTCTGCCCCCTTTATGTTTTCTCAGTGTATTGTCCAATCTCAGAATATCCCAATGCTTATTCATGCTTTGCAACAATATATTGCTTACTGGGGTATAAGTTGTGACCAGTCTAATGGGCTGTTCTTCCTTATTGTGTTTAGCTGGGGGTCTAAGTGTCTCACTACGCCCCACTTTCAAAGCCCTCTGTTTAGCCAATTTTACATTTTGTTTGTTATATTCTCTTTGTACAAATCTTCTTTCCATGTCACATATGCAATCATTAAAATTGTCAGTTTCACTACAATTTCGTCTAGCTCTTGGCATTTCACCAAAAGGAATTGCTCTAACTTGGTGACGTGGGTGAGCACTCTTCGCATGCAAAATTGTATTACATGAAGTTGGTTTCCGGTACATTTTACTTTCAATGCGATCATTCGTCACATACAGTTCAACATCTAAGAAGGTAATATTCGTTGTGCTGTGGCAAGTGGTGAACCTAATATTCATGTCATTGTTATTGAGATACTTGAAAAACCCCTCTATGGATTGTACGGATCCCGTCCAAATCATGATGCAGTCATCTATGAATCTACCCCAATAGAGGATAGATCCATTCCATTCATTAGCTCCAGGGCCCCAAACATACTTCTCTTCTAGCCACCCCATGAAAATGTTCGCATAAGCTGGGGAAAATTTGGAGCCCATAGCCACACCCTGTTTTTGCTTAAACCAATCACCTTTAAACAAAAAATAATTATTCTCCAAAATAACTTCAGTCTTAGCCAGGGTCATTTGAGTATGTTGCCAGTGACTGGCAGGTCTTCTAAACAATAAGAATTGCCAAATTTAATTGAAGTGGGGATGGTAAAAAACGTATTTTGTATTATTTCCAGCCCTGATGAAGCCGATTGGTTATCTCTAACCTCGGCGAAACGCGTTGGCATGGGATTGGAATCGGATTTGTAAATAAAAGAAGAAGTATTGAAGAGCCTTGGGACTATTTGATATTACTGGAGTGCTGAGTCAATAACTAAGAGACTTAATATATTGTGATAAGTGGAGTGCTGCAGTATCATACCTTTTGTATGTCACTACCACGAGGATAAAACACTGCTTTGTATATCAATGCCCAAGGGATATGACATCTTTTTTACGCTCTGGGTCAAAAGGATATAATACATTTATGGGTCAAAAGGATATAACACATGAACTTTCACGAGGAAGTTAAAGACCACCATATTTTAGAATTTAGAACGTAAAAAATAATTTCCAAGTAGGCCTCAGTCAAAATGGTACGTTGGGTCAAAGGGAAAATCAACAAGATATGTGCCTTGGTTATGGGGAAAATAGTACATCAACAATTATTATGGAGAGTGGCATGTGCAAGGGGATGATTACCCCTCTGAATATTAATGATTCCAGTTTTGATTTGAATACTATTTTAGAATGTGTAAGTTGTAATCAATAGTAACGCTGTTGCATGGGCTTTGCACTCAAGGTGCACTGGGTCCTAATGGGGTGCCTAATGCCCTGTTTCGTACCAATGCTGCCATGTGGGATGATATTCTACACAACTTGTTTAATGAAGTACTGACATTGGAAATTGTGCCAGCTTCATGGCAAGGTAGTATGTTGCAGCCTATTTATAAAAGAGGTTCTGTTGACAATCCCATTAAATATTATTTAATCTCGTTAACGAATGTTGATGCTAAGGTTTTTGCCTCAAGTCTATTGAGCAAATTGGAAAAACTAGCGGTGTAGGTAAACATCATTCTGTTTAACTAAACTGGCTTTCGGAAGGGCCAATCTACCACAACCAACCTGTTGGCACTAACTTTACTTGCAGAGCGGGCTGTCTTAAAAATACAAAATTTGTTTATAGCCTTTATTGATCTAAAGACAGATTTTCATTCAGTGCCTTGGAATCTGTTGTGGAAAAAAATGCTTGACTGGGGTATCCCAGGGAAACTGTTGAGGTCTATTATTCTTCTGTATACGGATACCTGTGTCCAAATCAGGCTTGGTGATGGTAGTTCTTTATCAAGAAAAATTAGTACATATAATGGCCTAAAGCATGGGTACTCACAAACTTTCTCTCAGGGCCAAATTTACAGTGTGGTTTGTGGGCGAGGGCCGCACCGGTGGGGCGGGGTCAGGGGGGGGTGGTCTAGAGCAAAAACAACTGTGACCATGAGGTTGAACAAAGGCCCCTGCAGCGGACGCCTTCTTCCACTGAGCCACCAGACCCGGCATACACACATCTCTCTCTCTCTATCTCTCTCTCTCTATTTCTCTCTCTCTGTCTGTCTCCCTCCCTCTCTCTTTGTTTCTCTCTCTGTCTGTCTTCCTCTCTCTGTCTCCCTCCCTCTCTTTCCCTCCCTCTCTTTCCCTCTGTCTCCCTCTGTTTGTCTGTCTCCCTCTGTCTGTTTCCCTCCCTCTGCCTCCCTCCCTCTGTCACCCTCCTCCCTCTGTCTGTCTGTCTCCCTCCCTCTGTCTGTCTCCCTCTGTCTGTCTCCCTCTGTCTCCCTCTGCCTCCATCCCTCTGTCTCCCTCCCTCTGTTTCCCTGTCTCTGCCTCCCTCCGTCTCCCTCTTTGTCTGTCTCCATCTGTCCGCCTCTGTCTCCCTCCTTCCCTCTATCTCCCTCTGTCTCCCTCTCTCTGTCTTGGTCTCCCTCCCTCTGTCTCCCCCTGATGCCCTCCCTCTGTCTCTGTCTCCCTCCCTCTGTCTCCCTCTCTCTCTGTCTCCCTCCCTCTCCCTACCTGTAACCCGCTGTCTCCCTCCCTCTCCCTCCCTCTCTCTCCCTCTCCCTGTCCTTGTCTCTATCTCTGTCTGTCTCTATCTCTGTCTGTCTCTAACTCTATCTGTCTCTCTATCTCTCTCTCTCCCTAACTATCTCTCTCTCTCCCTCTGTCTCCTTCCCTCTCTCTATCTCTCTCCCTCTCTTTCTCTGTCTCTCTCCCTCTCTCTCTCTGTTTCCCTCTCTGTCTCCCTCTCTCTGTCACCCTCCCTCTCTCTCCCTGTCTCCCTGTCTGTCCCCATCTGTCTCCTGCTGTCTGTCTCCCTCCCTTTGTCACTCTCTTCCCTCTGTCGGTCTCCCTCCTTCTGTCAGTCTCCCTCTGTCTGTCACCCTCTGTCTCCTTCCGTCTCCCTCTCTCTCCCCCTTTGTCTCCCTCTGTCTTTCTCCCTCTCTCTCTGTTTCCCTCTCTCTCTGTCTCCCTCTCTCTGTCTCCCTCCCTCCCTCTGCCCCCCCTGTATCCCTCCCTCTGTCTCCCTCTCCCTCTGTCTCCCTCTCTCTCTGTCTCCCTCTCTGTCTGTCTCCCTCTGTCTATCTCTGTCACCCTCCCTCTGTCTATCTCTGTCTCCCTCCCTCTGTCTGTCTCCCTCTGTCTGTTTCCCTCTCTCTGTCTCCCTCTTCCCCGACTCCTTCCCTCTGTCTCCCTCCCTCTGTCTCCCTCTCCCTCTGTCTCCCTCCCTCTGCCTCCCTCCCTGTCTCCCTCTCCCTGCCCCTCTGTCTCCCTCTCCATCTCTCTGCCTCTCTGTCTCTGTTTGTCTTTGTCCCTGTCTCTGCCTCTATCTGTCTCCATCTGTCCCTGTCACTGTCTCTATCTCTGTCTGTCTCTGTCTCTCTCTGTCTGTCTCTGCCTCTATCTGTCTCTGTCTGTATCTGTCTCTGACTCTATCTGTCCCTGCCTCTAACTCTGTCTCTCTCTCTGTCTCTATCGCTGTCTGTCTCTACCTGTCTCTGCCTCTATCAGTCTGTCCCTGCCTCTGCCTCTATCTAGCTCTGTTTGCCCCTATCTCTATCTGTCTCTGCCTCTATATGTCTCTGTCTCTATCTGTCTCTACCTCTATCTGTCAGTCTGTCCCAGTCTCAGTCTGTCTCTGTCTATTTCTGTCTCTATCTGTCTCTGTCTCTGTGCCTCGGGCAGTGCACACGTCCTGTGTCTACACATGTCTACCGTCCCCGTCACCAGCCCAGAGAGAGCCCCCCGTGACCTGTTCTCACTTCTGGGCATGGAAAGGTTTCTGTAACCTGAGACTTTAGTACTGGGGAGAGAGTGAGGAATAATGCTTCAATAGGATGCCTTTCTTTATCTAAGCCTGTGTAATGTAAAAGCCAGCTTATTTTCTCTCTGAATGTGCTGCTTCTTGGGGTTTATGTCCCACCACTGGGCCTGGGGTCACATCTGTCGCTGGCTTTAATTCTGACTCCCACCCCCGAGCTGCCAGATCAAAGCCCCCCTTTGGTGCCAGTCACGCATTCCATGTAGGTATGCATTATTCAATTATATATAGCGCCAACCTGGCAGAGAGCATTTGTGAGCTGTGCTGCAAGAGCGGAGACCAGGCCTGAGCTCCCTGGCCTTGGCTCAACCATATGACTACAGGCTGCGGGAAACATCACATCACAGGCTCTTAACGTACACCTCGCCCAGCTCTCACTCCCTACTGCCCTCTGTCACCACACCCGGCTCTCACTCCCTGCTGCCCTCTGTCACCTCACCCGGCTGTCAGTCCCTGCTGCCCTCTGTCACCTCACCCGGCTCTCACCCAGCTCTCACTCCCTGATACCCTCTGCCACCTCACCCGGCTCTCACTCCCTGCTGCCCTCTGTCACCTCACCCGGCTCTCACTCCCTGCTGCTCTCTCTCACCTCACCCGGCTCTCACACCCTGCTGTCCTGTCACCTCACCCCGTGTGTGTGGCAGCCCGGGCTGAGACAGCTTCCCGGGCACACACACAGCCGGAGTACTTAAGAGGTCTTTAAAAGACCATTTACTTGTTAATGAGGCTTTGTTGTATTTCACCTCTTCTTAGCCCCCCTGCATCTCCACTCTGACTATCGATGGAATCGCCTGGCCCCATGGAGCAGAGTCTCTCGGAGTCCACACTGCTGCAACCGGCGGTGTTTCCTGACACTCTTTAAAAAAAAAACACAGGTATGATGTCTGCAAGGTCCGTGGGCCGCCAAGTAAGGCTTTCCGGGCCGGTGGCGGCCCACAGGCCGTACTATGAGTACCCGTGGCCTAAAGCAAGGATGTGTTCTTGCCCCCTTCCTTTTTAACCTATTTTTATCACATCTTGCCCAGTATTTAGACTCTGTAAATGCTCGCGCGCCAATGTTGGGGGAAGTGCAAATTAGCTACCTCCAATATGCTGATGATACTATTCTTCTGAGCCACACACCTATTGGTCTCCAATGACTAATACATGCTTTTTATGACAATATACAAACAAATGGCCTCAAATTGAATGTTAAAAAGATGAAAATCATGAAAATTGGACTTACAGAACAGAAATGTAATATATGGAGAGCCAGAGCAGGACCAATTGAAGTTGTTAAAACATACAGATATTTAGGGGTGGCGTTTGATAACAGAGTCTTTTTTAAATTTCATTTTAAAGCCCTGAGGGCAAAAACTGGTTCTAATTCATGATTTTAAAAGTTTAAAAAAAAATTTCAATCTTATGATTATATCCTTAAAGTTATGAAAGCTAAGTTAGAGCCAACTCTTTTATACGGCTCACCTATTTCCAGGGGGATAGATGCAAATCTTCTAGATTCATGGTGGTCAAGGCTTTTAAATCAATTTTTTGGGATCACCAGATCAGTAGGGCAAGCAGGAATATGACTAGAGTTTGGACTCCAAAGGCAGAGCTTGATGTCAGCAGAAGCTTTTTTGAAATGTATGTTCTCTATGTTTTCTTCTGCCCCTGCCTCCCCAGGGAACTATTGCTGGATTCAAATAAATAAGTCTGCTTATATTGTTAAATGGAGATCTCACATTTCAACATGCCTAAGGCATATTGGTATGCAAATAGTACTTCAGGAATTGGTTATGCCCAACTATAAGTTGATCTTAAAAAAACAAATTAAAGTTGAATCCCTTAAGTTGGATAAAATCACATTAGCAGGGAAAGAGCATGCATGGTATGTGATTAACTCAAACCAGTCATTACGTATTCAGCCCTATCTGACGCCACATTTCTCGGCTAAAACAAAAAAAAGCTTTCTAAATCTACGAATAGGAATTCATCCGACAAAAGAGTGTATGCAGCCCTGGATTGAGCAGTGGGAGGATACTAATTGCAGATTATGCGGATTGCCACAAGAATCATTAGTTCGTAAAGGTATGTGTGTGTCCTAAATTGATTACCATTCTGCGTATTTTTTTTTTAAAACCCCTATTTTTGAAGCTAGGGGTTAGATCAGCACGCCGGAACTTATTAGGTCCCTATATGGTTAGTCGATTCCGCTGTTATGCAAGATGATAAAAAATGTACATGCAGCTGAAAAATGTTTGGTATCACCAGCTTATAATGTAATAAATTTGTGTCACTTGACTTTAAGAGATCCTTTGAACAGTTTGATACCTAGTACTACAAAGTGTAAATGCTATTAGGGTACTAATTGAACAATGAATTTACTGAAACTATCCAGAGACATATATAATTGATATGCTTTATTATTGTCCTTGAACTATGGAATTATTAATTATGGAACACTGGCACTTTAAAACGCAATTTGTGCGCTATCTTGTTATAGTAATTATTGGGGGGAAACGTTGTAATAGTTTTGATTCCACAATAGAATTACTATTTATTGCATGATTTTTACCACTTGAATTTAAGAGATCCTCTGCACAGTTTGATACCTTGTAGAACAAGTGTATATGCTGTTAGGGTAATAATTAAGCAATGTCATTATTGAGACTATCTTGGGACAGATTTAATTGATGCACTTTATTATTGTCCCTAATTGAGGCATGTTTGCACTTTTACTTGCAGTATGTGCACTATCTTGCTATAGTAATTATTGATGTTTAAAAAAACAACTTTGTTTCTTCAATGGAATTACTATTTATTGCAACATCTGGTCCATGTTTGATTTTATGACATATTTGCACTAATTGTATTGGTAATTATAAGTGAACATCAATAGGAGAAAGACATATTTTGAACATCATATCAATATTTTAAAATTCTCAGCCCCCTTTGTAGATTCATTGCAGTAATAGATACAGCAACACACTGTATTGTAAATCACAGAGCCCAGTGGCCTTAACAAACAAGAATGAATGTGCAAAGATGTTAAACTTAATTCACAGTGCCAGAGAGCCTTTACACACTTGTATATTTATGCGACATGCACCAATATGGCAGCCATGCGGGTCCGGTCAGCGTGATCTCACTTGCTGATGTCATCAAACAGCCAATGTGCAATCTTCCCCAGTGAAAACAAAGGTAGTGGCTCCGGCTTCACAGGTGACTTGTACATAAGTCCAAACAGCCTCACGCACAGGCTCAAATATTATCAAGGGTAGTGCTGCTAACTGCTAATCAACCCAGGAAAAGCCAAAAATCTCACTACTTTAGAGGTCTGCGCTGCAACACAAATAATCTTGTGGATGTTAGAGATAGCGGGACCCACCTGGTCCATGATAGATTCCATAGAATGGAGATGTAAGTGATTGGGTGTGGTTAAGAAAATTCATGACGTAGTATGGTCAGTTAATGCTCACATTCTGAAGAATAAAGACGTGTAAAACTAAGCTCTGTGTGTGGTATGATCATTTACATGCATCCAGGCTGGGGAGGATGCTACAGCTGGCAATGAGATAGGGGATTACATAAACCCCTCAACCTGAAGTACAGAGAGTGTCTCCCGGAGAGTTTGCAGTTGTCCAGCAAACTCCAAAGAAGAAGCTGGTCCCTCACAACCAGAGAATGGGCACAACGACCCAAATGTTAGCACACTTCTGTGTTTAACAAAGGTGCAGGTCCAAGTAGGCAGCAGATGCCCCCAACAGCAGAAAGCTCCACACTTTATAAAGCTGCTGCATCCCTAAAACCACTGCCTCCCTTAAATACTGGAGAATTTTGGCAACAGATGGACGGCCTGGATAAAAATCCTTCAATTATTTCATAAGCACTTGAAGAAGCAAATGACAAAAAGATCAATAAATAGTTAAAGAATTTGGCAGGTGAGGGAGTAAAAGAAGTGATAAAGAAAATACTCCACAGTGATGAAGTGACATACCGTCTAATCAAAGAAGAGTTAAACAACAAGTTCAAGCCAATGCCAAATGTTGACTATGAAAGGTACACTTTCAGTCAATAAAGGCAGAAAGCTGGTGAAATGATGGGTGAGTTTATAGAAAGACTTGATACGCTCATCAAGCATTGCAAGTTCAATAAGTTCAACGATGAAGAGACCATGGGTCCAGGGTAAGCGATGGTTGATTCCTTCAAATGACGAATGCTGAAAAAGACATTCAGCTTGGAGCGAGTACTCGTGGCTTCTAGAGCAGAAAAAAGAGCAGACAGCTAAGCTGCTAACATGGAGACCATAACGGCCCAAAATGAATCAGCCTTGAGTTTGAAAAGTAAACCGAAACATAAGGTGAAAGACAGCAGAGTAATGTTACCATGAAGGTAAATGTCCAGCCATTGGACAGGTATGCAAAGGCTGCGAGAAAGAGAACCATTTTGAAATTGTTCACAAAATAAAGGAAAGATCACGTGCATCACGTCAAGGAAACAAAATGGATGCCAGAAAGTTCCTGAGACTTTTCGACAAAACCCACAAGGCCACACAATATCAGTTGAGGCAAGTACAACTGAACAACGTAGATTGGCATCCAATTTCTTATGTAAAAATTTGCACACCGTCATTGTCAAGCGAAAGTGAGGAAGATGGGTGTGTGATGTCAATGGTGACTACTGGCCAACGAATGCATGTAGGATTAGCTTCTTGCAAGAAAGAATGCCTGTCGAAGTGAGATTGACAAGTGAAAGTGCAAAACTCATTTGGCCTCTGTCCCAAAATCACACTGAAGGTGAATGGGTGCTCCATAACCTTTTATCATGGACAGTGGTGTGTCGCTAAACATTATGCCAGCGGAAAAGTACAATGACCTGTCTCCAATGCCCCGTTTAACCTTGTTGAAAACCAAAGTGTATATGTGGGCTGCTTTGATGCCACTACAAAGCTAAGGTACATTTATAGCAACTGTGAAGCATAAAAAGATGAAAGTCGAAGCACCAATTTGTGTCCTGCCAGGCACTTCATCGAGTGCATGTTTACTCAGTTTTATCACTGCTGCTGACACTGAATCATTTAAACAATGTCAATGGCTATCATGAGATAGTGAATCAGTTTCCATCCCTGGTTCACGGACTAGGAAGAGTTAAGACAAAGAAAGTGCCACTTCATATAACTTCATAAAAATGAGGACATCCGTCCTGTTGCACAACAACACTGTTGAATTGCATTTCATTTTACAGAGAGGCTGTTGAGAAAGAACTTCAGATGCTAATAAAGCATGACATCATTGAGCGATCCACTGGTCCGATGCCATGTTTGTCTCTCTTAGTGGTAATGCCTAAGAAGGATGTTGGAGGAGCAGTGCACGTCTGTTAACAAGGCAATTGAAAGAGAACGACATCCAAGTCCACATATTGCTGACAGGATTACGCAGCTGAATGGAGCCAAAGTATTTTTCTGCCTTGATTTGAACACAATGGGTATCACCACCTCGAACAGGGAGAAAATTGCAGGTATATTACTACCTTTTTAACTCACGTTGGTTTATTCAGATATAAAGGACTACATTTTGGAGTGTCATCCACTGCACAATTCTTTCAGGATTTCATTTGTCGCATAAAACAGCCAGTCACAAATGCTTTCAATTACATTGATGACATCCTGGTTTTTGGGGCTACATGACAGAAACATGAAAAAGCTCTGACACACGTGTGTTTATACTTGTGGATGTATGTCTCACTTTAAATATAGCAAAGTGACAGTTTCATGAAACAAAGCTCAAGTTATTTGGCCCTATCTTTACTAATGGGGAAAGGACTCAAAATCTAAATAAAGTACAGGCTTTATCATTCACTTCTTCCCCACAAGCTGTAACTATGCTGAGATCCTTCCTTGGTATGGCCAGTTACTGCTCATGGTACATATGTGACTTTGTGTCAGACGAAGTCTTCCTCGGAATCTGATGCGATGATATAAGGGCCCACCTCTCGATACCTCCAATTCTGATTGTAATTATTACACAGAATATTGAAGTGATCAAGCAGGGGGAAAAGGGGAGTTGGGAAGCGAACAGCTGGGAGGGAGATCTGAAAAGGAAAAAGTTAGACACAGACTAATACCTATTTACTTATATTTCAGTAAATTTTCCTTAATGCAAGCAGCAATCTAAGCATGGAGTTTTCATGTAAAACTAGATTCACTTCACAAAATTCTGTGGAATAATATCGCAATTAAACCTCTTGCAATTTGACCTTTTATACTAATTATTCTCCAAATGCTTGATATTTCTTTGCACATAAAACATCTGTACTTTTCTGATAAAACTCTCTCAGAAAAAATAGCACGATTTACATTATCTTCTGTAAATTGTTCACTGTTAGATAGTATCAAAACCTTTAAACTTGTTCACATAGCATGAAACTGTGTATTGCAAAACACTCTAATTTTGTCTTGTTATAGCTTCATAATCAAGTTACATGTAGAAAACATAAGCAAGAGATTTATCTTGTTTCTGTACTAAAACAATAACTTTCTATTCGAAATATTATGTTGGGTTTACTTCATACCAAAAACATTGAAGATTTCTAATTCCTTAAATAACATGATATAAAAAACTGAAACAGCGTTTAAATCTTTCTTGCTCTTTAGATTCTGTAAATACAAAAAATAAAAACCTTTTTGTGCATTAAATCACCTTCATACCAGATGAGTACGACCTACTCTTAATTATAGGTTCATCTGCAAACTCTGGACCCCAAAGGAAGAAATTCCTCGAAGAAATCCGGTCCAAAACCACCTTCTCAAAGACTGCCGGAGAAGGTACCAACTCAAGAAGCTCCTCCGGAAAGGTCTGCTCCAGCGCGGCACACACGAATCTGCATCAAAGGGTTAAACAGCATACCAAAACACAGAGCCTGCCTGGAATCAACCTCCTTCTCAGAAATCTCCAGAATAGTGAGCACAGATCCTTGGGTGTGGTCACGTACATCAACGTAACCACACCCGTGTAATTTCCCCTGCTTGCGGCGTTGAAATGCGACAGCATGCCAAATTGCACGCATCTCGCGGTACGCGGTTGCCAAAGTGCACGCATCTCGCGTACCCTGCCAAACCTCGCTCATCTCACGTACCCTGCCAAACCTCACTCATCTCGCAGACCATAGGGAATCAATGGAATTTTTAGGGCAAAATACATTTCCAAAGCTTAGCCTGCCCTAGCCCTATAACAAAGCAACCACCAATGTCCAGCAGGGGAAGACCCATGAGTCTTTCCACATAAACGTTTGGGACATGGCCGAAGGCCAAATGGGGCGGGCCCTAGACCGCAAGCGCCCCTGGGCCTGACAGTATTCCCCCCTCCCTGGAGCGGTCTAGGGCCCGGCTTCGAGGGATGAAGGAGGTGGAAACGTCGCACCAAGCGAGAGGCATGAATGTTCTCTGCCGGTTCCCAAGAATCGTTCTCAGCTCCGTAACCTTTCCAGGAAACAAGATACCACAATCTGCTTCTCCTTAGTTTAGAATCCAGTATGTCCTTTACCTCGTATTCCCAGTTACCCTGAACCAAAACTGGCGCTGGCCTAGTTGCAACATTTTGTCTAGCTGGTTTCAAAAGGGATGTATGGAACACTGGATGGATTCTCAAAGTTTTTGGAAGTAACAATTTGTACGTTACTGGATTGACTTGACGAAGTACTGAATATGGTCCAATAAACTTAGGATGAAACATACTTTTTCTTTTGAAGGTTAAGTTCTTGGTAGACAACCAAACTTTATCCCCAGCAACATATCTTGGACCAGGTCTATGATGTTTATCATACTGCTGTTTGTACTTTTCCTTACTTTGTAGTAAACGTTGGTGAGTTTGTTGGTGAACAGTTTGCATATGTTGTATAGCATCCTATACTGCAGGTGTATCACTTACATGTTTGGGCAATACTAAAGGAATTGTGTTTGGTAAATAGCCATAGAGAGCCTCAAATGGAGATGACCCAGTTGAAGAATGCGGTGATGTGTTATAAGCCATTTCTGCAATCCAAAGCAAATCATACCAAGATCTCTTGGAGTCTTCTACGTAACATCTTAAGTATTGCTTTAATGTCTGATTTAATCGTTCAGTTTGACCATCAGTTTGGGGATGGTAACTAGTAGACATATTAGATGTGATTTGTAGACTTGGACACCATTGCTGCCAGAATTTAGATGAAAACTGAGACCCTCAATCAGACAGTAACACTGAAGGCAAACCATGTAATCGCACAATGTTTGTTAGTAGTATTTGCGCTAATCGTCCTGCTGTTGGCAATTTTTTACAAGCAATGAAATGGGCCTATTTTGTTAAACTGTCCACTACTACCAAAATTACTGAATGAAGATTCACTAGTGGTAAATTCGTGATGAAATCTAAAGAAACATGTTCCTATGGTTTGATTGGTGTTGGTAAGACTTGTAACAAACCTTTTGGTTTGCTATGATCAGTTTTAAATCTAGCGCATGTTTCACAGTTTTGAGCCATCAAAGAAACATCCTTTTTGAGAGTTGGCCACCAAAACAAGTTTTAAATCTTTTCTACAGTCTTTTTTGGACTTGGATGTCCTGCCATAGGATGGGAATATAGCCAATTAAAGACCGTCTCTTGTAATTCCTTGGTTGGAAGGTAGACTTGTTTTCCATGAAATGGTATTCCTTCTTTGATTGTTTGGTTTTTCTTCTTGTTATTCCATTTCTCCCATTGTGATGGAGGAAAATTCTCATGTATACTGTCTAAGAACTGATCAGCATTCAACAAACAGATCACTTTGTCAGGTTCTATTATTGCTTGTGGAGTTCCTTCACACTTATGTAATGTTGAGTCTTTCCTGGATAAAGCATCCGCCTTTTTGTTGTCTTGTCCAGGTCGATAGGTTACTATGAAATCATATTCTGCAAAGAACATCATCCATCTCATTTGTCGTGGAGTTAACATTCTGGCTGAACTCATGAATTGTAAGTTTCTGTGATCTGTATACACTGTTACTGTGAATTTTGCTTCCATAATATAATGTCTCCATTCCTTGAATGCTTCAAGTATTGCAAGCAACTCTTTCTCTGCAATTATGTAATTCTTTTCAGCTGCATTCAATTTACGAGACATATAAGCGACAGGATGCATTTGACCAGTTTTGTGATGTCTCTGAGATAAAATGGCTGCAATTGCAACATCTGAGGCATCCGCTTCGATTATAAAAGGTTCATTCACATCAGGATGCATCAAATTGGGGCTTCAGTAAAAGCTTTTTTCAAACTTTGGAATGCTTCATTTGCTTCTGTAGTCCATTCGAACTTCACCTTTTTTCGTAACAGACGAGTTATGGGAGCTACGACTGCTGAAAAGTGATCGATAAATCGTCGATAGAAGTTTGCGAAGCCCAAAAAACATTGCACATCTCGAACAGATTTTGGGATTGGCCATTCTGCTACTGCCTTTATTTTTCTATCAGTCATTTTCATGCCCGTTGGTGTGAGCAGTACTCCAAGAAATTCGACCTCAAAGACATGAAAATCGCATTTGAATAACTTGCAATACGGATTGTGTGATTGTAATGCCTTTAAAACTTGTTTGACATGACCTTCGTGCTTTTCTTCTGAATCGGAATAAATTAAGATATCATCTATATAGACAATAACAAATAAATCTAGAAATTCCCGTAGAACATCATTGAGGAAAAACTGGAAGGCTGCTGGCGCATTACAAAGACCAAACGGCATTACCAAATATTCGAACAGTCCATATCTAGTTTTAAATGCAGTTTTCCATTCGTCTTCTTGTCTGATTCTCACCAGATGGTATGCTCCTCTTAGATCAAGCTTGGTGTAAATTACTGCTGTTTTTACTTGATCTAAAAGAACTGGGATTAATGGTAAGGGATATTTGTTTTTGATGGTGATTTTGTTCAAAGTCCTATAGTCAATGCACGTTCTTAATTCACCATTTGCTTTTGGAATAAAAAACAAAGGGGAGGCGGCTGGTGACTTTGAAGGACGAATGAACCCATTTTCAAGATATTGATCCAAGTATTCTCTCAAGTG
Organism: Lissotriton vulgaris; assembly: GCF_964263255.1. NCBI lineage: Eukaryota > Metazoa > Chordata > Amphibia > Caudata > Salamandridae > Lissotriton > Lissotriton vulgaris. The sequence continues at coordinate 1,404,811,721 of NC_141685.1, read as the reverse complement.
TTGATTTTCTGTTTCAGAGAGTGCATAAATCCTACAGTTCGGTACACATGAACCCAGCATGAGATCGATTTGGCAATCATAGCTGCGATGAGGAGGAAGGACTGCTGCTTTCTCTTCACTGAATACCTCCTGAAACATTTTGTAACATTTGGGTAGAATTGTCTCTTTTTCTTCTGCAGTAGCAATTTGACTGATTGTTTTTGTGAGAGTTCCCATACAAGATGATTGACAAAAATCAGATTGGAATACAAGTTCTCTCTTTTGCCAGTCAATAATTGGATTATGTAGACAGAGCCATGGCATTCCTAAAATAAAGCCGTATTGAGGTGCTTGGATTACATCGAATTGAACCTCCTCTCTATGATATCTCTTTTTTGAGTCTTCACAACACATTATTACCTTTGAGGTTTGCATGGTGACTGGACCTCCGGACAAAACTTTTCCATCTACGGCTTGGACTATTTCAGGAGTGCCTTTTTTCTCACAGATGATACTCAATCGCTGGGCGGTTTTTAAATCGACAAAGTTTCCTGTGGCCCCAGAGTCAATTAAAACTTCCATTTGCCAGATTTTGTGCATCAGTTGTATTTGAACTGCTAATCGAAAATGTGCTTTGTAATTACTTACACAAGAGTTTATTGAAGGGTAAGCAATGGTTCCCAAGATATCCCCTTCTACCAATCCTGGGCATGTTAGTTTCCCGACTCAAAGTCTTTTGTTTCCAAAACTGACACTTTACCTGTGGTTGGAGTTTTATTCTTAGGTTTCAACATACAATCTTTCACAAAGTGTCCTTTGCGTCCACAATAGAGACACTGTCCATTTTTGCGTCTATTCTCTTTCTCGTCTTTTGACAATGGTTGTCTAAGGGTTCCAATTTCCATTGGTTCAGAGCTAGATTCAGAATGTGTGAACTGAGTTCTGGGTTTAGTTTCACTTTTCCAATTAGGTTTCTCTCCGCTTTTTTTATCACCCCTTCGTTCTGATAGTCTGTGATCCAATCTCAAAGTTAGATTAATTAAATCTGAACAAGTTGTTGGTTGTGGGTCAATTTGAGATAACACATCTTTCAGATCGTCCTTCAACCCTTGATAGAAAAGTGCTGCTCATTTTTCTTCAGGCCAAGAGGTTTCTGCAACCAATCTATTAAAATGTGACAAGTAGGCAATGAGATCTCGATTTCCTTGTCTTAATTGTAACAGTTCTCGATCTGCAGACAAAGTTACTGTTCGTCTGTCGAATACTTTCTCAAATTCGTCTACAAAGCGCCGCCAGTTATACAATAGAGCGCTATCGTGACGTACTAGCGGAACTGCCCAATTTGCAGCATCTCCAGACAGATAAGAAATTAGAAAAGCTATTCTGGATTGAGGGGTGGGAAATGCTGCAGGTCTACAAGAGAAATGCAATTCTATTTGTGTTAAAAATATTTGAACCTTAGAAGGGTCTCCTGAAAAACGTTCTGGCGCAGCCAGAGGAATTTGTGGTGGAACAGTTACTGATATATTTGTGGAAGCTCTAGTGTCTTGCGCCTCCTCAGGAAGGGGAGTGTTCAAAATCTGAATATTATCTACTTTATCAGACAACAATGCTGTAGCAGCCATAGTTTCATTTAAATCTGCCTGCATTTTAACTATTGCCGCAAGTAAATCATCCATGGTGGCCATTATGTCAACGCAGTCAGATCGGGAGGAAAATAATTAGTGGGCTCACTATTCTGTCAGACGAAGTCTTCCTCGGAATCTGATGCGATGATATAAGGGCCCACCTCTCGATACCTCCAATTCTGATTGTAATTATTACACAGAATATTGAAGTGATCAAGCGGGGGGAAAAGGGGAGTTGGGAAGGGAACAGCTGGGAGGGAGATCTGAAAAGGAAAAAGTTAGACACACACTAATACCTATTTACTTATATTTCAGTAAATTTTCCTTAATGCAAGCAGCAATCTAAGCATGGAGTTTTCATGTAAAACTAGATTCACTTCACAAAATTCTGTGGAATAATATCGCAATTATACCTCTTGCAATTTGACCTTTTATACTAATTATTCTCCAAATGCTTGATATTTCTTTGCACATAAAACATCTGTACTTTTCTGATAAAACTCTCTCAGAAAAAATAGCACGATTTACATTATCTTCTGTAAATTGTTCACTGTTAGATAGTATCAAAACCTTTAAACTTGTTCACATAGCATGAAACTGTGTATTGCAAAACACTCTTATTTTGTCTTGTTATAGCTTCATAATCAAGTTACATGTAGAAAACATAAGCAAGAGATTTATCTTGTTTCTGTGCTAAAACAATAACTTTCTATTCGAAATATTATGTTGGGTTTACTTCATACCAAAAACATTGAAGATTTCTAATTCCTTAAATAACATGATATAAAAAACTGAAACAGCGTTTAAATCTTTCTTCTTCTTTAGATTCTGTAAATACAAAAAATAAAAACCTTTTTGTGCATTAAATCGCCTTCATACCAGATGAGTACGACCTACTCTTAATTATAGGTTCATCTGAAAACTCTGGACCCCAAAGGAAGAAATTCCTCGAAGAAATCCGGTCCAAAACCACCTTCTCAAAGACTGCCGGAGAAGGTACCAACTCAAGAAGCTCCTCCGGAAAGGTCTGCTCCAGCGCGGCACACACAAATCTGCATCAAAGGGTTAAACAGCATACCAAAACACAGAGCCTGCCTGGAATCAACCTCCTTCTCAAAAATCTCCAGAATAGTGAGCACAGATCCTTGGGTGTGGTCACGTACATCAACGTAACCACACCCGTGTAATTTCCCCTGCTTGCGGCGTTGAAATGCGACAGCATGCCAAATTGCACGCATCTCGCGGTACGCGGTTGCCAAAGTGCACGCATCTCGCGTACCCTGCCAAACCTCACTCATCTCGCGTACCCTGCCAAACCTCACTCATCTCGCGGACCATAGGGAATCAATTGAATTTTTAGGGCAAAATACATTTCCAAAGCTTAGCCTGCCCTAGCCCTATAACAAAGCAACCACCAATGTCCAGCAGGGGAAGACCCATGAGTCTTTCCACATAAACGTTTGGGACATGGCCGAAGGCCAAATGGGGCGGGCCCTAGAGCGCAAGCGCCCCTGGGCCTGACACTTTGCCACTTTAAGTGCACTATTGAGAGACCTAACGAAGCATTCCATTTCGTTGGTAACATGAATGTGAACAAAGCTTCAAGAAAATCAAACATGCGATTGAGAATACCATTGAAATGGCATACTTTGATCTGAAACTACAAAAGGAGATTGTTGTTGATGCCAGCCCAGTGGGATTAGGTGCCATATCTGCCCAGAACAATGGACATCTTAATACCCCAAGACACATTGGGCCAGATGTATGACCATTTCATTATGCGAGTCTCTAATTGTGGTTTTTGCGACTCGCAATTAGGGACTCCCTAAATGCATTGTACTAATGTGCCTCAGACACATTTAGTAAATGACCTCCCTCATCAATATTCATACAGTAGGTTGCAATTGCAGCCTCATTGGCAATGGCGTACAATCACAGGGATGGTGGCAGGCTAGGGTCAGTAGACCATATAATGTAAATAACAAGGACCCCCTGTTCAGAAAATTAATTCAGAGTACAGGGAAATAAACAGTGTAAACAAATTGGCAAATTATCAACATATAACAAGGGAGAAATCGTAAGGAAGACACCAAACTAGGTAAATAAAAAAAGTAGGCTTCATTTAATATATTAACAAATATTCATGGTTAAAAACAATTAATAAAAATACACAAAGTAAACCTGTTATATAAACAACAAAATTACTCAAAGCACAATATACTTCATAAAAATACATATAACTGAGCATCTACTAGTGGCAGACAATTTGTATTATTCGACGCGCGTTTCGGCGTTTTTCGGAACGCCTTCTTCAGGACCCACAGTAATATCTGGAAAACATATTAAGTATGTAAAAAAAGGGCAAATGATTTTATTTACAACAAAAGAACCAATACATTCTAAATCCATATGTAACAAATTACAAAATCAATACGGTGTCGAGATCACGATAACTCCCTACTTATACAGCAGAAAAGAATATTGCTGTATAAGGAACAAACTAACATAATTATATTTTGAGCAGTGGTAAATCTGGAGGAGGAAACTCTGGATGTCTTAGGACATTTAATAGCAAGACATGTGTATGGGGCACAGGTATACACACGCATATACTGATTTCAACATGACTGTTATTCCTGGGGAATCATATTGGAGTCTATGTTTAGGGGCTCTGATGTTTGTAAAATAGAGTTCTGATGTGAATGATTAAACGAAAAATTGGAGTAGACAATACGGCTAAAGGGGTCCCCAGTTATAGTATTACAGCTCACTTACCAATATCACAGGATGTTGAATAAGGAAAGCATATTTAATTCTTCCTTTCTAAATCAAATTCTTGGATTAAAAATATGGATTTCTATTGAAAAGAAAAGGTAAGGAAAACTGTCAGTGATGAATATAATGAGGTAGCATTTCAAGCGCAACTGATCTTTTAGAATCTAAGCTGACCATGATCACTCATACCCTGAAGCATAAAGCCCATGAATAAGAACTCTAATTTGATTAATTTTTGAAAGCTTACCGAGATAGGTCGTTACTGGCTTTTCATATTGAGAAAACTTCTTTATATGTGGTCAAGATAAAGGATGTATCTATCTGGTATGTGGTTCATCAAGACAATTATATCTGTGAATTAAGAAACAGATCAATTTCAAAATGATAAAATGATATTTTTTGACTCTTGTCTCATAATCGTCTATATTAGGTTCACCACAGGACTAGCATTTAACGGTTTTTAGATAAGTTTGGTCTTTAATGGGACCCAAACAAATAGATAGATCTACATGTTATATTCTACATGAGCGCAGGGATCGTAGTGTGGATTGCAATTCTTACCGGAAAGTCCCAGTAAAGATGGACAATATGCCCTCTTGCTATAACATACGAGGGACCTTGAAGTATTTCAATATTGTTTGTTTCAGCTGCCCGGTAGTGGGGAATATGTCAAATCTCTTGCGTTGCTAAGGAGTGTAAATATGGAAACAGAAAATGACCTGATTAGAATCGATGTATATTATGACATGGAAAACGTACATGAATATATGTTAGCAGTAGCTTAGGTAGACTAGTTATAAATGCGTCATCTTACCAGCAGATAACAAACGTAAGAATGCCGTCTTTAAAATTGTTGATTGAATATAAACGATACTTTAAAACTGCCGTCGCTGGTCGGCCGGTAGAGAATATCTAGCCATATCTGAATGAAGAAAAAAAGGAAAGGGAAAACTAAGTTGCGATATTGCCCCATCCGTTGTCTAAGAGAAGACGGACATGCAGGTAACTCTGCCACGGTGGATATGGTCTCAAAGCTTCACGAATCTTACCTAAACGGTACCGATGTGTCCGTTTATAACAACCTGCGAGAGCACCGCTGGAACAGACTGCTGGCGTCTCACAGCCGTTGCGGAGAAGGAGTGGCTTGAAGCATGCGTCCACAAGTCTTATTGAATCAGAAGGTAGAGATAATTGAAGTGACGTATGTGTACGGAGTTCCCACCCCTGTAAAGGGGAACCCCTTCTAAATAGAGTCGGACTACCGCCAAATGTACGGCGGTTGTTAATAAGGGACGAAAAGCCCATGCTCACCGGTGTGTCTGTGAGGGATATTTTACCATGGTAAAGGATGAAAAAGGATCCGTTATTAACAACTCCTATATTAAGTAATTTTTGACAATAAAGCGACAAAAAGAAATACGCCTGCCAGATCACGTGAACCCACATTGGGTACTACAAACAGAATGATTGAACAAGTGAAGGCAATAGCGGGGAAAGTAATCAAAAAGACAACTACAATAGTGCCAGTAATGGGCAAGATAAGAACATGATGAGATATGAACTTCTATTGAATCCTAGTCTGCGTTGGAGAGGGTGGGGGCATCAAGGTATAAGTTACACTGATACTAATATTGATATTTAGTTAGTATATTATAAGATAGCAACAGGTTTCAAATAAATGTAGCATGAGAGGGCGCCGTCAGAATCTACGAACTGGCGCAGTCATATAGTGGGTGGGTCATATCCGGATGTTCACAGAGACTTATTCAATATCTAATAATCTACGGGCAAAGAGATTACTGATTGTTTAAGCAATATTTCAGCTTACCATGTGCAGAAAAAATAAAATGTATGGAGCTAACAAGGGCCTAGCATAACATGGACATTTCGCTTTTTTTGGGAAATTATTGCAATGCATTTTCCCAAGGGATTTCACTGTTAAGTCCCTTTTTGTATGTGTCCAGAACAAAAATCCAGTAAACTTCTCTTTTTTTGCGGATGGCGCATCCTCCATTACTGTCCGCTGTTTTAATTTTTTCTAAAACGCGCCAGTATAAATCTTCTGGTTTATGGTTATTGTCAATGTAGTGTTTTACAAGGGGTGCATTCAGTTTTTTTGTTTTGATGGCTGATCTATGTTTAGTGAGACGTGTTTGAATTGATCTGCAGGTTTCGCCAACGTAGCCAAGGCCACAAGGGCAATTGATAAAATAAACCACGTTGGTGGTTTTGCAGTTCCATAGATCCAGTGCTTTTGCTGTGAAACCATTATGGACCAATGTTTCACCACCTAGGATTTTCGCACACGATTTACATGAAGAACAGGGGACAGTTCCTCGAACTGGTAAGTTAGTTAGCAAGGATCTTTGTACGCAGTTAGTATTTGCGTGGCTAACATTAAATTTTGAATGAATTATCTTATCTTTCAGGTTTCTATTCCTTCTATAGGCATATAGTGGTTTAGGAAGAGCTGATTCACAAGTTGGGTTACAGTTGAGGATATGCCAGTTGGCATTGATGATTTGTCTAATGCGTTCATTCAAGGTGGAATGAGTGGTTACACATACAAGTTGGGTATTAGCTGGGCGTTCCTTAGGGGTTAACAGGGCATCTCAATCGAAGAAACGGGCGCGTTTGTAGGAGTTTCTTATGAGCCTGTGTGGATACCCACGATCAAGAAACCTCTTACGCATTATTGTCGCCTGTTTGTCGTAATCAGATAGATTGGAACAATTTCTGCGTACTCTTAAGAATTGGGAGAACGGAATGCTCTCACGTTGGCATTTAGGGTGGAAGCTGCTGAAATGCAGTAATGTGTTGCGAGCTGTAGCTTTCACAAAGAGATCAACTTCTAGTTTTCTATTGTTGACTCGGATCAAGAGGTCCAGGAATTCAACTTGGTTCTCATTGTAATGAGCGGTGAACTTAAGATTGCTGTCAGTTAAATTGATCCATTCTAGGAACTCCAGTAGGGAGTCCTTCCCATTGGTCCAGATAAAAAAGATGTTGTCTATGTATCTGGACCAATGGGAAATTGATTCGAAAAAAGGTGCTATCTCATTGTCTATGAACCGTTCCTCGAAACGGGACATATAGATGTTGGCTACCGATGGGGCCACCGATGCCCCCATACTGACTCCCCTCAATTGACGGTATAGATCCTCGCCAAATTGGAAAACATTTTCTGTGAGGACAATAAAAAGACAGTCAATCAGGAATTTTTGGGGACATGTGATTTGATGTTTGTCTATGAAACAATCAGTAGCTCTGATTGCTTCGTCTAAAGGAATGTTACTATATAAAGACTCACTATCTAGAGTGACTAATATATCTCTTTCGGGCATGATGTCAAGATTTTCCACTATATTGATCATGTGACAAGTGTCTTTCACATATGATTTAATTTTAGGGATATGTGGTCTTAGGAATTGATCCACGAATTTCGATAGAGGTTCCGTTGGTGTGCCTATAGTGGACACTATGGGTCTATAAGGAGGCTCTTCCGAGTTTTTATGTATTTTCGGGAGACCGTAAATACAGGCTGTTTTGTTCTTATTGTGGTTCAAAAAGTCATGATCTTTTTGGTTGATATCTCCGTTAGACAGAGCTTCATTGGTTAAGGTATTTATTTTCTTCTTAATGTTGTTGATAGGGTTGGAATTAATCTTAACATAGGTGGAACTATCATTTAACATGGTGTTCATGTTGCGCTCATAGTCAGTAGAGTTGAGGACAACAATACCTCCACCCTTGTCCGCTCCTTTAATTACTAATTGCTTGTTTTCGGAGAGCTCTTTTAAGGCTAATGACTCATTTCTATTCAAGTTATATGATGGTTTGGGAATGAATTTTAAAGATCTTTCTAGTTTTTTAATCACTACCAATTCAAATGCAGCTACCTCTGACCCTAGTTGGTCTAAACCGGGGGTGAATGAAGAAGGTAGTGCAATTTCGTTCTGTTTTTGTTTAGTCAGATCATATGTGTTGTCATCCTTATCCTGAAAATATTTTCTCAATCTGATTTTCCTAAAGAAAGATATCACATCTTTGTATAACTCAAATATATTAACAAATGTGTGGGGTACAAATGATAGGCCTTTGGACAAAAGAGCTTCACTAGAATCATCTAATTCTATGGAGGACAAGTTGAAGATGGGAATTACATTCCATGTCCTTAATATTGCCTGTTTCGGGTCTCCCTTATGAACTGAGGTTCCTGCTGCTGATGTTGTTGGTGCTGCTGATGTTGGGCTTGATGTAAATGTTGGTTCATCTGGAAATTTCCTCTTGATTGCCCCTGGTTCTGAAACCTCACTCTCGGGCGACCTCGTTGAGACCCACGGTTCGATAAAAAAGGGCGTCTTTGGGGTCTGGAGTTCGTGTATGAATTAAAACCTCCATCTGATTCATAGTAAGTTCCAGCTGAACCTTCCCCTTCTGAATCTGATGAGTCTGTAAAGTTGTTTACTCTCTGTTGGGTGTTCCTAGACTCATCAGTATAGTGGTTTTGTTGGTAGAAGTCTTTATTTAAAAAGGGATATGCCACTTCCTCTGTATAGAATCTCTTATCCTTATTGATTTTATCCGTTTTCCGTTTATTCAAATAACTACTGAATGATTCTAATTCTCTATTATATTCCTCTATTTTCTTAATAGCTTCGTCAGCTCCAGTGAGTTGTTTTAACTTCTCTTCTAGGTCATCTATTTCTTTTTTAATGTCTAGTGCTAATTCTTTTGATGTTTCAACGATTAATATCATCAAATCGCGGGAACATCTGTTTGCTATGAAACTCCATTTTTCTAGGAAAGGTCTATGGTATACGAAAAGGCCAGGCACATTTCGTACACGTAGACCATTGGGAATAATTCCTGTTTTTAAATAGGCCAACATAAACTCACCGTGGGCTTCGATACGGATGAGTTTCTTCTTAAGATCTAATAGTTTTTTACCTTCATTATTGCCCCTTATAGATATGTTGGTATTGCTAGCTGGGACAGTAGTTCCAACTAAAGTGGCGAATTCTTCATCGGTAAATCCAAATGTTTTCATGTTGGCCATGACTGAAGATGGAGATAAAGGTGTAAAAAATAGAAATTTACTCACTGCTCAAAAATAGTACAATATAATCAAGACACAATGGTCACACGAAAGGCCCTGCACAGACAAGCTGTGGGATTAATAATGTAAATAACAAGGACCCCCAGTTCAGAAAATTAATTCAGAGTACAGGGAAATAAACAGTGTAAACAAATTGGCAAATTATCAACATATAACAAGGGAGAAATCGTAAGGAAGACACCAAACTAGGTAAATAAAAAAAGTAGGCTTCATTTAATATATTAACAAATATTCATGGTTAAAAACAATTAATAAAAATACACAAGGTAAACCTGTTATATAAACAACAAAATTACTCAAAGCACAATATACTTCATAAAAAATACATATAACATAGCATCTACTAGTGGCAGACAATTTGTATTATTCGACGCGCGTTTCGGCGTTTTTCGGAACGCCTTCTTCAGGAGCCACAGTGATATCTGGAAAACATATTAAGTATGTAAAAAAAGGGCAAATGATTTTATTTACAACAAAAGAACCAATACATTCTAAATCCATATGTAACAAATTACAAAACCAATACGGTGTCGAGATCACAATAACTCCCTACTTATACAGCAGAAAAGAATATTGCTGTATAAGGAACAAACTAACATAATTATATTTTGAGCAGTGGTAAATCTGGAGGAGGAAACTCTGGCTGTCTTAGGACATTTAATAGCAAGACATGTGTATGGGGCACAGGTATACACACGCATATACTGATTTCAAAATGACTGTTATTCCTGGGGAATCATATTGGAGTCTATGTTTAGGGGCTCTGATGTTTGTAAAATAGAGTTCTGATGTGAATGATTAAACGAAAAATTGGAGTAGACAATACGGGTACAGGGGTCCCCAGTTATAGTATTACAGCTCACTTACCAATACCACAGGATGTTGAATAAGGAAAGCATATTTAATTCTTCCTTTCTAAATCAAATTCTTGGATTAAAAATATGGATTTCTATTGAAAAGAAAAGGTAAGGAAAACTGTCAGTGATGAATATAATGAGGTAGCTGTGTAAACATGATAGAAAAACAATATAACAAATTATTGGCGGAAAGGGTCATTATTGGGTGAACTCCTCATACAGGGGAGGTTGATACCATATTTTTTGTGGCCCATATTCTTTGTTCAGAGAAACCACTATCTGTATTTCAGGCGCAACTGAATTTTGCATTTCAAGCGCAACTGATCTTTTAGAATCTAAGCTGACCATGATCACTCATACCCTGAAGCATAAAGCCCATGAATAAGAACTCTAATTTGATTAATTTTTGAAAGCTTACCGAGATAGGTCGTTACTGGCTTTTCATATTGAGAAAACTTCTTTATATGTGGTCAAGATAGAGGATGTATCTATCTGGTATGTGGTTCATCAAGACAATTATATCTGTGAATTAAGAAACAGATCAATTTCAAAATGATAAAATGATATTTTTTGACTCTTGTCTCATAATCGTCTATATTAGGTTCACCACAGGACTAGCATTTAACGTTTTTTAGATAAGTTTGGTCTTTAATGGGACCCAAACAAATAGATAGATCTACATTTTATATTCTACATGAGCGCAGGGATCGTAGTGTGGATTGCAATTCTTACCGGAAAGTCCCGGTAAAGATGGACAATATGCGCTCTTGCTATAACATACGAGGGACCTTGAAGTATTTCAATATTGTTTGTTTCAGCTGCCCGGTAGTGGGGAATATGTCAAATCTCTTGCGTTGCTAAGGAGTGTAAATATGGAAACA